>NW_028146749.1:2171657-2771657 GCF_055883805.1 Amblyomma maculatum | reverse complement strand
CATTGTCCAGTTCTTGGTCACCGCCTGTTGTTGTGCTAGTGCAAAAAAAAAAGCCGGTTCAGTTTTGTGTAGATTTCCGTGCTCTGAATAGAATCACTCACAAGGATGTGTATCCCCTCCCACGAATTGACAACGCCCTCGACTTTTTACAAGGTGCCCAATTTTTTTTCAGCCTTGACTTAAGATCAGGCTAATGGCAGATCTCCATGCATGAAGATGATAAAAGGAAGACCGCTTTTGCAACACCCAACGGTTTATACGAATTCAATGTAATGCCATTTGGACTCTGCAACACTCCTGCTACGTTCGGGCGCATGATTGACACAGTTCTCCGCGGCCTCAAATGGAAAACATGTCTCTGTTACTTAGGCGACATCATTTTCTGATCATTTTAGTCGTCTCGATAAAGTTTTGACAGCTCTTTCCAGTGCCGGCCTACAGCTAAACACGAAGGAATGCCATTTTGCATTGAAAATCTATTAGTTCTTGGCCATCTCGTAGGCAGCGAAGGAAATAAGCCTGACCCTGAACAAAATCGCTGCTGCGCTGCACTTTCCCCACCCGACTAGGGTCAAAGATCTCCGCAGTTTCCTCGGCTTGGCATCATACTTCCACAAATTCATCCGCGATTCAGCCTCTATTGCCTCACCTTTACATGCGCTTCTTCACACCGATATGCCTTTCGTCTGGTCTCTTGCTGCGAAGAAGCATTTGAAATTCTGAAGCGTGCTCCGACTTCGGGTCCTATCCTCTGCGATTTTGATGACAAAGCTCCGACTATTTTGCACACCGACGCCACTAGCCATGGCATTGGCGCTGTCCTTCTGCAACGCCAAGACATCTCTACAGAAAATGTTGTTGCCTATGCACACCGAACTCTGACTACTGCGGAACAAAACTGCACTATTACCGAGCAAGAATGTCTCACAGTCATCTGGGCTGTTCAGAAGTTTCATCCTTACCTGTACGGCCGTCACTTCACGGCCATCACTGACCACCACGCCCTATGCTGATTATCCTCTTTGAAAAATTTGTCCGGTCGTCTCGGGCGGTGGATCCTCTGCCTTCAAGAGTATGACTTCACTGTCACTTACAAATCGGGCAAGAAGCACAAGGACGCCGACGCTCTCTCTCGTTGCCCTATTGCTTCGCCATCGCAACACATGTCCTCACATTCCTCTCCTGTCCCAACGGAGTCACGCGATTTAAACTCTACAGTTATCCACTCTTTATTTGAGCGCCGCCTCTATTGCTCCCATGCCAGACATAGACTGTAATCTGGCTCACCACCAGAGTGCTGACCCTTACTGTCGAAAGCTGATTGATGGTCTCACCGGTGTTATGAGACCTCCAAATGCCCGTCTCTGTTTTCGGCTCAAACATTTCAAGTTACAGAATGGCACATTATTTTGGCACAACTACAGCCCACTGGACCACACCTGGGTTCCCGTAATTCCTTCTTCCCTGCGTCCTCAAATTCTACAAGGATTTCACAACGACCTTACCGCAGGTCACCTTAGATACCACAAAACCTACGACCGCATCAAAAGTCGTTTCCTCTGGCCTGGCCTTTCAACCTCACTATTGAAATATGTAGTGTCTTGCATCCCTTGTCAACGCTGCAAGCGGTCTACGTCGCCTCCTGCCAGTCTCTTACAACCTCTCCCATGTCCTTTCACGCCTCTCAAGTCGTCGGAATAGACTTATATGGCCCCCTGCCCTTGACTCCAGCTGGCAACTGCCGAGTCGTTACTGCCGTTGACCACCTCACCCGATACGCTGAAGTCGCACCACTTCCTTCCACCTCCGCTTCCGAAATCGTCAACTTCTTCATCCACACCATACTTCTCCACGGCGGCCCTCGCCTCCTCCTTAGCAATCGTGGTAAGTCGTTCCTCTCCACCGTCCTCGCCGCAGTGCTTCATGCTTCAGGCACAGTGCACAAAACTACATCTCCTTACCACCCTCAGACCAATGGTCTCACGGAACACTTTCATCGCACCCTTTCTGATATTCTATCCACCTATATTCACCCTCAGCACAACAACTGGGACTCTTTACTCCCCTTTGTCACCTTCGCCTACAACACTGCCGTTCAACAAACCACCACCTACTCTCCATTTTTTCTTGTTTATGGCCACCACCGTACCTTCTCACTCAAAGCATCTTTCTTCTCAGTTTCCACTCCTTCTGCCGCACCTTCCCATGAACAGTTTGTGTCTCGTATCACCCACTGCCGTGATTGTGCCCGCCTTCAAACTGAAGCCACTCAAGCTTCCAGGAAAAGCACATATGATACAACCCATCGCTCAGTGTCTTTCAGCCCTGGAGACGAAGTGCTACTCTGGACATCTACTCGCATCCCCGGCCTGTGTGAAAGGTTTCTGAGCCGTTTTATTGGCTCGTACACGGTTCTAGAACAAACTTTTCCAACTATCTCATCACACCTGCATCGCCTGTTCGCGATCACCGGTGTCGCGGCACTGACACCGAAGTAGTGCACGTCGCGTTTTAAACACTAACTGCCGACCTTAAGCTATAATTTACGACCAGGATGGTCGCTTTCGTTTTGGAGGGGGAAGGTTGTAAGCAGTGTGAGTGAACTTCATCTTCATCTAAGTGTAATCATTATCAAGTCGTGGGAAAAAGACGAAGTGGTGATGAGCTGGGGCTAGTCAGTAGCTGCTGCTTCGGCTTATCTGAAATAGAAAGGTGAATTCGCTGGTGCGACTGTCTGCCTCACGAGATATATATATATTATAATGTAATGAGCACCTTGTTCTCCCTGCATTTGTTTGCTGATTAGCCTAATGTTTGCCATATGGGCCTTGTTTCTGAAAGCCTTGATGTCGCAGGTAGCGCCCAGCTCCCACTCTTCCTTTAAGTTGACATTCCACATGACAGCTGAGGACCACCGACAAGGGTGGTTCTGGTGAGCACCGTCAAGTGTAGGTTACACGCCACACAAATATTGAGCAAACTTGAACACTGAATAACCACTATTGTAGCTTAGTTGATAAGAGTACCAGACACTATATTCGAGGTTCACAGGTTTGTATCCCACCAGTGACCTGTGGTTGTTTTTTTTCTTTCTAATCAATTATTTACAAGATTTTATTGGTATTTCACATTTATTGGCACATACACAGGCACACACACAGATCAGTTAGACTAGCTTTTTACTCGGTTAACATCTGGTTGTTTCGTTCTTCTACCTTCCAGACTGTTACCGTCATCATTGATTGATCCTTAAAGACCTTGAGCGGGCATTATTTTTGGGGAAGCAAGGACTAGTAGAGAATGTTCATTGTCGTAGATTTTTTATACAATGGAAAACAAACAAAAAGGCATGGTAACAACATTGCAATACAGTGCATAACAATAGAACAATGCAAAAACCAAATGGTCAAGGGCACCAGTGCATTCATGTCAGCATATGCTTACACATTAAGGCGGTTTATAGAAGCACAATATGCACAAAGTAGTACGCAGACAAATGACAGGTCGTATATGTTAGTAAAATTTGAGAGAGCGAACAAAGCAAAACTCACTTTTGAGGCTACGCAGACAAATGACAGGTCGTATATGTTAGTAAAATTTGAGAGAGCGAACAAAGCAAAACTCGCTTTTGAGGCTACAGTAAGGTAGTTAAGAAAAATTTAAGTCAAAATGCTGCTCATTTTAATTTAGCAATTTGGACTGATATTAACAGTCTAAATTTCAAGTTCAGACATTCCTGGACTATAGATTTCGGAATCGAATTCCATTCATCAATGGCCAGTGGCAAGAGAGACCTATTGAAGGTATTTGTGTAGCCTGTTATTAACCTTTTCAAAATTGGCCAACGGGCACTGCCATATTGGAGACTGGGCTGTGCTCATAACACAGAAAAAAGCTGCGGATTCTGCGGAAGGGACCACCACCGGCCTGAATGTTTCACGTTTGGCCTCAGACCTCCTGGAGGCCAAACGTGAAACGTTCAGGCCGGTGATGGCCCCTTATTTTCATAATGTGTCACACCATATGAAGAAGATAGCAAAGAGGCATTCTATCCCTAAGCTCTGCTCCCGCACGTGCAGTGATGGGCGTCTTGGCTGCCAAATCAGGCACCGAACTACTCATGTTCTTTGCACCATTGGAGTGGTGTATTCCATCCCACTTTCCTGCGGGAAGACGTACATCAGGCAGACTGGCCGCTGTATTAATAAGCGACTGAGGGAGCATGCGCTAAATGTTAAGAAAGATGACAAAGGTGTTCATCTCGTGTCCCATATTCTTGCTTGCGAGTGTGCACCGCGATTTCATGAGACGATTCTTGGCAGAAGCAAAAATAAACACGCGGTTGGCACTTGAAGCTTTTCATATCAAGAAAGAAGGCGAAAACTGTATTAGCGATATTAGCTACAACCAATGGTAGCTGACGGTAACAAACTGGATTCCAAAGGCAGGAAAGCGTAGCAGGGGGAGGCAGAAAGTTAGGTGGGCAGATGAGGTTAAGAAGTTTGCAGGTGTCAAGTGGATGCAGCTAGCACAGAACTGGGTTAGTTGGAGGAATATGGGAGAGGTCCTCGCCCTACAGTGGGTATAGTCTGGCTGATGATCACGATATGTAGAATTTTTATAGCCTTTGCCTATTACCTTATAAAATGAATTGGAAGCTAATGCTGTATTTTTATTACATAGTCTTTGGGAATTATTATTTAAAAACTGTGGTGGTGAAAATTTATAAGTTGATTTGTGTATGCAACAGGTCAGATTAAATTTGCAGAACGTTTCATTTTGTTCTCCCCCTTTCCAACAGAGCAGGAGAGAGGCAAGATCAATTCACAATTGTGCACCTAACTGTAATTATGACTTGGTCCGTTATGAACACTATGCACATTAATGCTTACATGAGCACCACCGAAGCACGTCGGGTAGCTCTGCTTGAGCAGGCCAAAAGCAGCTTTGTAGCTCTCGGTGCTTTGAGAGCTGTGCAGCAGGACCGCTAGCGGCAGCGCTCCAACCACGGTCGCTGCAAGTACCAGCGTTACGCTGCTTTGGGACTCATCGCATGAGGCTGTGCTGTCGATGAATATAATCTCCTTGGCAGAAGTCAGCCCTTGCGTCCTCTTCATTATTTGGGTGACTATAAGAGCTGCCCAGCTGGTACCATCTTCAGATTTTGTGATCCTGACATCGATCCCTGCGAAAGGTGACACGTGCTTTTAACCTTGTACTATCGACTGTGTCAATGCTTCATGTGACGTAACCAGAACACTATTTTCGTACAAAATAATAGAGACCTTTCTTTAGATCCAAGCAGGGAGGTAGAAAATAAAAGCAAAATGCAATGAGAAGGCAAACATTAATTAAAAACATGAAATAAAATTGCAGTATACGACAAATGCATTTTCTAAAATATGCTATAAAGTTTGTTGCCAATGGTAATCAATACCATTTGTAGAGGTAGAGCTTGCCACTCGGAAATTGTTCTTAGAAAGTGAAACTTCAGAGCATTAGTATGCATTAAGTGTGGTGTTCATCTGTGATTATGATGACAACAATTTCTGAATTTTTCTAAACCTTTAGGTAGGTATATACAGGCCAAGAGAGATGCCTAGTATGGCATGATTTCATTGTGGAGAAAGGGTAAGGCTGACAGTCACTGAAATGAAGGAAAGCATTAGGGAGAATATTTATATCATCTCCTAATTTGTGGTGTTGATCAATGCAATTATTTCTTTTGCCTGAAAGATAATTTATTAGAGAGTAGAAATGTGTTCACAAATGACTATATGGGGAAGGCAGCAATTGTGCGAGAACCGCCTGTGCTTCTGTGATATCAGGAGCAGTAAGACCCTCTTTGGTCCCACCCTTGTTGTGTAGCAAATGGCCTCCGTTTAGGTTATTTACTTATTTTTGACCGGAAATAATGTGGTGCCTGCATTAAATTAACACATGAAAATAGAATGAAGTGAATGCACTATATTTTGTATACATTTCAAGTGTAAATAATAGGTGGTAATGAGAAATTTTATTTCGGATTCTCAAACTTTCATGAAAGCAGTAGTAAATACAGCATGAAAAGAAAATTATGTAAATATTCTGAGACACAAAACATTGCTGTTATACTACATGACAAACCTGTAAGCTTCAATTCCGTGTGTAAGAAAGACTCCAGCCTACCAGAAAGCATAATTGCTATCTGGCTTTGCATAACACTACGACCCATTACTACAGCAACAACCAGATAGGCAGGGATATTTTTGAAGCTTACTGCATTGCTAAGAAGCCGGTCACATGTGTAGCATAACAGTCTTTTGTGTTACAAGGAAATGAGATAGCCTTCATTGATAAGTGCCTTTCATTGCAGCATAATCCTTGATGTTTTGTTTTGGTTTCGCACATTTCACCGTATATACTTTCTAATAAATCTTAGTTGTTAGACAGCACCCGTGTCGTCCTCTCCTTTCTCTGTCCTTTGTCTCTTTTGCACTTTTCCACAATGTGAACTACTTTTAACTCACCCAATACAGTTTACTGTTTATCATGGCTTTCCACACATAATTTTTAAAACCGATTTTTAATAGGGCGCCCTTGCTGAGCAGATATGCGTATATAATTGAGGGCTTTGTAGAGCTGTGCATGTAACAAAAGTCAGAAGTCTCTGGAATCATGGAAAACACGCAGAGGAATTTCTTTTTTTATTTTGATAGTGTGGTTGATTGAATTGGGAAGTTTTTCATAAATGATATTTTAGATGTCGGATCATTAAACAGGACACAAAAAAGACGAAATAATTACTGTTTGTGCTATCCAGGAGTAAGGTTTCACTGCTGGCAAACAGTTATCAAGCTAATGACTGCAAACACCTTTTATAGGCTATTGTACACTTTCTTTTATGCCTTGTTTGCACCGTATCATTCTCATGGTGCATTCACCCTTTTTTTCACCTTCATATCACGAGATTTTGCATTTCACTTAGTATAAGCCATGTTCACCTTATCCAGCAAGTAACATGGCAATCATATGGTGTCTATGAGGCTGTGAGAAATTCATGGTTTTGAATCTTAGCCATTCAATCTTTTTTCTGGGGTATTTTATGTGACGCAGTACAAACACAGACATGTCACTTTATATTGCTCCTGCCAACTTAGCATGTTATACCCACTATCAACTCTCACAGGCTAGATGCATGCTCATGACAAGTTTAAGATATGAAAATATTCACTGCAGCTTGTAACGCTAAAACATTAAATACCACATGAAACCAGTGGGATTTGTCTACATTGCATTTTCATGCACCAGGCCTATTACTATGTTAGCGGCTCCTGTGGCAGGCACAATGTTCACGAGACAGAGAACTGACTGTTTGGCCTGCAAATCTCAAAGTTCCAGGTATTGAAAAGTGGAGACTAACATGGCCATTGCTCCGAAGCTTTATGGTTAAAGCCTGACGTGGCCTCTAGAAGGGAAAAGAAAACTGTAATGCAACCTCAGATGTCGGCCTTTCCAGGCTGCAACAACGTTATGGATTTATGCCCTGAGGCTATAAAATCGCAAAAAAAAAATTTCTCCATCACATAGTACTGTTGAGCATATTGCAACTTACCGTTATGAAGATAGGCTGGTGCCTTTTCAGCCAGCTTAGTCAAAGGATCTGCAGTACTGCCAAAGTGTTCCTTCCGCCAGACCCGGTACCAGTTGTAGACTATGTTGGCACTCGGGTTTACAGCACCACTCGCCAGTTTTTCTAGCCCGTCATCCTCTACTTCCAGCTTTCGTTGGTGTAGTGCTATGGCCTCTGCTGGGCTGTGGCCATCATTAAAGTAGGAATTAAATGCTGCCCGAGTGTCAGACGTGCTCCGCAGCAACCGCAGGCCATCCGCGCAGTCAGTAGCATGATTATGGTCATCCCTGACCCTGATGACAGCAGGCAGCGGCACAGTTCGCTTCAAGAAGCCATCCCTCTTCTTTGTGTCCTTTGTGACTTTCTTGACTTTTATGTCAACGAAGGCTGGGCAGTTTGTAGCGTTCCGGCCAGCAGTCTTGTTGCGACTGCTATGGTGGCATCTCCACCTTTTGTGGAATACAATCCTAGGGAAAAAATGGGGGGCTATAAGAATGGCTTCAAAATAGTCACAAGCAAAAGCTATGGGAAGTATGGTTTGACATGCTTAAGCAAGGTTGTAGAGGGGGTTTGCATTAGGGGGATGCTCAAGCTTCACCTTAAGAGGTAAAAAGCAAAGCCTCAATTGCCTGCGAAGTTCTCGGCGAATAACCATGCATTACACCAGTGTTGAGTGCTCTATGGTACGGTTAAAAAATATTCTTATAGCAGCTGTCCATAGGCCACTATTAGGATACAAAACCCAATTTTTTGAATTAATGAAAACTTTGTTGTCAAGCCTCCATTCAATGCAAGGAGCCTTCTTAGTTATGGGTGATGTGAATATCAATATGCTTGGTGAAGATTCATCTTCTGAGTGCCTAGAAACCATACTTCGCGCTTCCACTTGTTCGAATATAATTTCCTTGCCTACCCATGTTACCGATACCGGTGCCACACTTCTAGATATCTGCATTACCAATTGTACATTGTGACCAGTGCTTATCAGGTGTGCTTTCCCTTTATATCAGTGACCACATCCCAGTTTTTACATGTATCCCGACATGTATTAATGACGTGCAATTTGCCTCTTTCACCGAAACTGGTCATGTACGCTGATGACACAAATATTTTTTTCTCCGCACAAACCTTTACCAAATTGAACAC
This sequence comes from Amblyomma maculatum, assembly GCF_055883805.1. NCBI lineage: Eukaryota > Metazoa > Arthropoda > Arachnida > Ixodida > Ixodidae > Amblyomma > Amblyomma maculatum. The sequence continues at coordinate 2,762,899 of NW_028146749.1, read as the reverse complement.
TGTCATAAATAGTTATTTGAGCAAACTTTGAATGTTAAAAATCCTAAATGTATTATTTCGAGCCTCATAACAAAGTCTGTGACACTGAGCTAGTCCTACACTTTCAAGGTGCAGCATTGCAGTGTGTGACTTCAGAAAAATTTGTAGGCGTCTGGTTTGAAGAAACCATGTCGTGGAACACACATGCTAGCAAGTTGGCGATAGAATTAAGCAAAACAGTTGGCTGTCTCTATAAGCTGAGAGGATTACTTCCAGTAAAGCTCAAAAAAGCAATATGTTTTGCTAATTTCTACTCTAGTCTTTCATATTGCATTTTAGTTTGAGGAGCTACAACCATCCATAATTATAATAAACTAGAGCGGCTACAAAAAAGGTGCTACGAATTCTTGACAACTTTTATGGAAACCCTAGCCAGCTATTTACTGATCGCTTGTTTACTAAACATCATATGCTTAAAGCAACTAAATTATATGATTACAAACTGTCTTTCTATATGCATAAATGTACCCCTCCAAATGATACACACATCCCTTGCATGCTTACAGCTTACGTAGGGAAGTAAAACCAGTGCCACATACACGAAAAAAAATTATGGCCGGGCCACTCTTGACTACCGCATACCATCACTTTATAATAAACCTAAAGCCCACATTGACTTTACTGCTCCACCTACCGCATTTAGACACGAATCAACAAATTTTATGATGAGGCAATGAATATTACTGTGATGTTCATATTCATTTATGATATCTGATGTGTGTATAATTCTTTAGGAAGTGTAAACGCTGCTTTTGCTCTCATGTTCATATCCATTTTTATTGTGCTGTGAAATGCACTGCGAGATGCTGCCTGTAGGCCCCCAAGGCCCAGTCAAGCTGTCTGTGGTAGCTTTTTCCATGGGGGACCCCCGACTTGTAGGTTGGAAATAAATTGGAAAGTAGAATGCCCCACCACTTTTTATTATGCTTTTTATATATTTTTACTTTAAGTGTGTTTTGGGGGAAAGTAAGGTGCAGGTTTTCGGTGGACATCTGCACCAGGTCATACTGCCGTTTCATTCTGCGATTGTTAATAATAATAAGTGGTTTATGGGAAAAGAAAGTTGCAGTATTTGTCATTTTCTGTGGACACCTAAAAATAAAGATTAGTTTTTGGCGTAAGAAAAGTGCGGTATGTCCACTCAAGGTCATTTGGATGATGCCAGGCGAATTCAAAGTTGCATCCCAAGAAGTAGAGCTTACAATCTAAAAATATAAATTTACATTCCAGCATAACTAAGCAGACTTTTGTTTCAATTCATATATTAGAAAAATGATACATTGAAATTACACTATACTCATTTATTCTTCATCTAAGAAGCCACATTAACTTGTGCATTATGATGCTGGGCCATCAACAAATTGAATGCACAGATACTATCACACAAAATGAAACAACCAAAAACTTTCAGTTCAGTAGAGAGAACATTGGGTGTAAGCAAAATTAGTTAATCAAGAGAAAACTACAAGGAACGAGCACATGCCAAGTCAGGTAGTAAAATACCTTTTAGGATCGGCCACTTCCCAGTCGACTACCCACGAAGTACTCGTAGCATTGCTGTAGCTGCTCAGCCACTCGTACGCGTCCCCATCAGTGTTGAGGGCGACACGAAAGCATTTGACGTTCTCGGCGTATTTGGGTTTGCTTGGGACGGTGGCTCTGCAAGAGAGAAAACGACAGAAGAGACGAAGAAAGTCGGCTGTTCCGACTGCCATCTACACCCCCAAAGGCGACGCAAGAAGCTTGAGAGAGCAGAGGGCGACACGAAAGCATTTGACGTTCTCGACGCTGTTGTCGTTGTCGAGCTCGCATGTGAATGGCAAAGAAGCCGCCATAGTTTCACGTACGGACAGCACAAGCGCCGAAGAATGCTGCTACTTCTTTGGCAGGAGTGTCGCCTTCTGCTGCAGCGCACTACGACAATGAAGCCGGTAATGCAGGCAAAAAGTTCAGCAGAAGCCAAGAGCGCGCGTACGGCGCTACACGAACGAAAAATTCAGCAGCAGCCCGAAGCGTGCACAGTTCAGCAGAAGCCAAGAGCGCGCGTACGGCGCTACACGAACGAAAAATTCAGCAGCAGCCCGAAGCGTGCACACGCGACGTTACCCGGCAGGTAAGCAGTGAAGCGCACAAACGACGTTACAGGGCAAAAAACGTTCAGCAGCAGAACGTCCAGAAGCGCGGCGACAAAAGGCGCGCGCGCGCAACACCCAACAAGCGAGAGGTGCAGGGAGCAGGACGTCCAGAAGCGCGGCGACAAAAGGGGCGCGCGCGCAGCACCCAATGAGCGAGAGGTGCGGGGAGTGATAGCCGCTGGCCGGAACAGCCCGCTTTCTTCGTCTCTTCTGTCATTTGTCTCTCGCGGAGCCACCGTCCCAAGCAAACCCAAATACGCTAGCCGCGTAGGGTCGCCCCCAGTTTTCTCGGGTGGGGTTGGGGATTGGGGGCAAAGATGGGTTTTTTTGGCAGGCCCACACCATGTGGTAGGTGTCAGACACCACCCCACAGTGCGAACACAGCCCGTCAAATTGTGGATCGAAATGTTTTAGAGCAGCCGGGCATAACATTGTATTGGTGAGCAGGCGCAGGAGCACCCGCTCGTTAGCCTTCCCCAGCCCTTTGCACGGGGTGGGAAGAGTTTGGTGCGTGTATCTGTAATATTCACATATTTCTTTAAATTTGTAAGCTGGGCTGAAATCACAATCCTGGTCCGCGTCGGGTCCCGTGGAAAATGCAAGGAGAGAGAGCGCGTGGACGGCGGCGTCGGCTGCCTCATTCCCATGGAGACTTTTGGTGACCTGCTCGCTGCGTCCTGCAAAAGATTTTCAAACTGCGCCGGCAAGTAGGTGCCGGATGGAGAGGTAGCTGCAGAGGTGAAACGCTGTCCGCGCTGTCTACGAGAGACTCTTCAGTTTCGGTTTTGATTACTCGTTTCCGACTGTTCTGATGGTGGTGATGGTATTCATAAAAAATTTCAGTATTTAAAATTTTGAACCCGACTATTTTAAAGATGTTTGTTTTGATAGTTTTTATTTTATAGCACGTCATGTATTGGTTTCAAATACTTTCGCAAGATTGTAAAATGTTGCCTTATTTTTGTGACTGCGTCATTCGTAGGGTTACCTACTTTGTGTGTATTTGTTTCTAATCTTTTATAAAAAAAATTTGTGACAACCAATTGTTTTGATGATGGTCGCATACACACACATTCATCTTCGTTTTCTTCTTGCGTCAGTGTTATATGCGCAGTGTTTTGGCAGGTGCATACGTGTAATATATACCGATTACGTAACGGTATGCTTGTCAATGTATCTATTTCACTTTAATCATATTTTATTTCTAGAATCGATTTACTGCAATCCTTACTCTTCCTAGTCAAACGCAATCATAAGTTCCACCTGAAGTTTCACGTGTCTCACCGAGCTGGTGGAGTCCATGGAGTTAATACACACCCTTCATGCCATCATGCTTCAATCACCAGGTACTTGCAACAGATGTGACAAGCTTCACTTTTTTTTCTTCTCTGCATGGTTGTGGGACATTTGATATTCAAACACAACAGAGGAAGAAAAAAATTACAGGGACTGAAGGCCTAAATCTGTCCGGATTTTCATGTGTATAAGAGCAGCAGGCTGGGACAAGTGCATGGATTTGTAACCTTCTACTGCTCAAGCCTTTGTTAGCAAAGGTTTAAAATCTAGATTACCGTAAGCAAAACAAGCCGTTTCCATGCAAGCAAAAGACCAAACAAACGAAAAAAGGCAAAGGGTCTTTTCAACAGAAGAGGCCATCCACATGCATATCAAGCCTGCTATTTAAAGGGACAGTTTCAGTGCCTTCAGCTATCAAAGAGAAACAAACAAACTCTGGGACCTAACTAGCAAATATCAGAGGTACTTGAGAAAAAAACGTCCTTATGGGTTTTACTGAGAGGAGACTGCATGGAAATACCTCGAAATGTTAACACAGTTACGTTCAGGTAGAAATGGAAAAGGAACATCAAAAACATGACGGAACATGAAAAATTGATCAGCATTGTAGATGAAGTACAAATTTATGGTCAATTTTGCGACTAGATACAAGACAAAACAGCAAATTGTTACACTATTGCTTTTGTCCTGTATGACCTGCAGCTACATTTGTAATGTTTTCATCACACAGTTTGAAAACTGCTTCCATCTCCGAGGCTTTTCAGCAGTCAGTGGTGTCCTAAATTCAAGCCAGAATACTGATCAACTAGTGACACAGGAATGCACTGTAGGGCTCTTTTCATGGAAGCTGTGCTGCAATTCATGGTTTTTACAAAGTATACAGGAATGAGGGAGGCCTGACACTTGCACCATTTTTACTGATGAAGCACTCATCCTCCCGAGGAGCATAGTTTTCAAGAAAGAAATGAAGTACCACATAAACGACTGTCGGGCTTACGAACATTGGAAGAATGAGAAGTTCAAAGTTTGCACCAAGAGTAGGTAGACTAGACAAAGAAATCGGTAGGAGCGAGCATAGCCAAGCAACACAAAATGCTGGAAAACTGCCCGAATAGATTCCAATCTGTCTATAATGTTGCCTAAATGTTGCTAATAATATCACTCATCACAATAGTTAACGTTCTGCATTAACATTAGTACAATGTTTGAGTAATGAGATTATGCTGACATTAGACTGACAGGAGCGCCGAAAAGTGATGCCATTTAATTTGCTTAAAAAAATTTTTACTCTGCATATCCTGCAAAGGTGAAGCAAATATAGTGGCATTTTAAGTCAACAGATTGCAAGAGATCAATCTTTTACGCTGCACAAACATTTCTGCAGTGATGAGGTAAATCCGTTGTATCATGAGACTGCACAAAATAAACACTATGAGAAGGAAATACCATCACACATACTCAAAATGGCAACTTTCAGTGAGAGTACATATACTTCATGAAGCCCTTGTTTTAAAGTCAGTGATGCTCGTAAATTGAGAGATGAGAGTTTTTTGGTCAATCCTAAACTTAAAGCAGAAATGAAAAATATAAGGAAAGCATGATCATCTTGCTGATAAACTTTACTGAGAAGTCCATATATAGCCAGCTGTCAATTTGTGCAAATATTAAGCAAATACAGCCGTTGAAACATGTGTTAACCCTCAAGAAGGCACCTTTCCGAGCCCTATTCATATGTTGCTTCAGTATCCTCCAGTTACACTACATGCACTGGGTTCACAAAAAGCGACAGATTTTGTAAACAATATAAATTGCCAGTGCAATATATTAGCCTTGTCAGTACTATATTACAAATTTCTGTTCACAAATGTTCTCTATACATATGTTAGTTTTAGAATAGGGGGACCTTACTGGTTACAGGGATAGGGGAGGGCACGAGTTTGCATGTATAAAATGCTTTGTTGAAAGTGCGAATGGCACACTTTTCATTCTGGGCATGCGCACTCACGCCTTGCTGTCCCCCAGCCACTAACCAAAAGGGTCTCCCTATTCTAAACCTCGGTAGTCTCAGAAACGTCGGTGAGATGTCTGCACCCAACGTTGGTGCGATATATACCCATAAATGTTCTAGTGATGTAGTTCTAAAACAATATGAAACTTACCTCAGGCAATATCACATTGTGTTGCTCAACACCAAGTGGCAGTTGATACGGCAATGTTGAGGCAACATTTTGCGTTACCTGGGAGATTTCAGTGGAATTTTGTTAATAAACCACAACTCTGAGGCTCAAAACGTGATACACGAACATGGTACATCAGGCTCATCCTGCCTTCATATTCTTCTTACCAGGCAAAGATCATATAAGAAGAGTTTTGGAGCCTGATGGAAAAGTTGATGATGCATTTTCATTGGCAGCTTTTAGCGCCATGGCATTAGATCCTTTCACCTACTCAAGACACAATGAGAGGCTCGTTTTCTAAGTATTTCAGCCCAGAGAAGCCGAGCAGTAGGCCAGGGTAAAACTAGTAGCTACTGCAAACCGGCAGGCACTTGACAGCACTGCTGATGGGATAGCACCGCACAACTAGTATTAGGTAATGCTAAAGTAAAACTGGAAGTGTAGCCTACTCTCTCAGCACGCACGGAACCAATGGTCTGCGATGGATCTGGCTGAACATCCAGAAGAGCTAAGGATGTTTGTATCGATAGGGTGGCTGTGGCAGGCACAGGAGTGGAACACAAAGCACTAGGAAAGGGTCTTGCCCTGCAGTGGATGTAGCTACTTATTAACAGTACTCACGAGCCCACATGGAAGCTTTCCTCCATTTTGGCACGGACGATTCATCCCCCACCTTTTTCCTGTCCTTGGCCTAGCCAGCAGGGCAGGACACGTTTGTCCCCACTCGGTTAAGGTGCTAAGTGCTGGCAAACTGAATACTACCAAACTATAAATTAAAGCATTCAGTATATTTTTATCTTTGGCTAATTAGTGTGCTTGGTGTTTTGCACATTTTTACATTGGCTGTACAATACTGCGCAGACCATTTTGGCATGAAAAATATTTGATTGTTCAGGTTATTTTTTTTTTTCATTAAGTCAGCTGCCTCTTAATACTACTTGAAGCCATAGGCGTATACAGGGTTCTGCATTAGGAGGAAAGAAGTTTCACAGCAGTGCCCCTCTACCCCTTCAAGACTCCTACAGCCAAAACACAAAGCAAAGATGAAAGGAATGGTTTTAAAACATTTATATTGAGGTGATGGAGTAGCAACATAGCAACACATTCAAAATATTGTGCGCTTAAGAAACAAAACAAGCATCGGCATGGATGCAGAATTAAAATTTATGACGCCTTTCAGAGTCCCCGGCATTCCGGGAAGAAAAGGTGGCTTGGAACACAACAGCACGACTCCTCGGCAGCCAGTATAGAAAAAAAAAAAAAAGAAGAAAAGAAAATCTGTATGACATAACCCTGCACTTTTAGAAATAACTGCGCAGATCCTAATCCAAGCTGGTATGTCAAAATGAAGTAGGTACGAATATTACATGCTCTTTATCAAGTGTTAGATAGTAGTGGTTTAACAGTTTCTAGTAAAAAAGAAAGCTTGTGGTCAACACTGCCTGACAGAGGAATAATTGTTTCTAGAGCTTCTCGGACTGCGGTTTTATCATTTGTATCTATGTGATGTGCGCATGCAACTTACATCGTGTGGAGGGTTAACGCAGTGCTAAGCCACATCAAAAATGTAAAAAAAAGAAATTGTTTTTTTTTTTAATTCACAGTATACAGAACACCACTACCTGCAGAGAGAATTGAGCAGATATTTGAAACAGCCCCATGCCCCATTTGCTTTTTACTGCACATATGGGAAATATTCAAAACTGCTGTAGACTAGATCAGCATCTAATCCTTGCAGGCTCATGTCAACAAATCACAGAAGCGTCCTGTACAAAACAAAGCCCGAGCAAGAGGATGATGACAGGGACCAAACGGTGGTGCATTATTGCGCATGTCATGCCAAATCACGCAGCACTGTATGTGATTCGGCCCGAGAGACATGCAACAGTAAAAAAAACACACTTCAGCACATCCTTGACCACTGTGCATACGACACATCTGGAATTTCACCTGAAACTCTGCAGATCCGTGTGCAATGCACTGCAGGCAACAATTATTTTTCGAGAAGTTTCACCCTTCTATCATTAGCAGTCTTACAAAAAAAATGCATCGGCATACAAGATGCTTCCATGCATTAGGAACTATAAAATCACGCTGAAATTCCCTTCATCGGAAACTGCGACTAAAATAAGAGGGCGTGGAAACTAGAGCGGCAAATCTCGAAGTCTGGCCAGCATGCCTTCTTGAATTTACCTTTCTGTTGGCTTCATCAATTGGAATGTTCTTATGGCTTTGGCCAGTTTCGGAAAACTTAAGAGATTTAAAATGTGCATCTTTGCTGCTACCCTTCACATGTGAGCATAACACAGTTTCGAATTCGGCACTGCATTCATTTGACCCAAACGTGCGCCATGTTGTCAAGTTCCCACATTCAGTCTTGTTGCGAAGTTATGAAGTTCTATACAGGAGCTAACATTTTTTTCCCCCTCTTGTATGTATTTCTTTTGCAACAGTTGCTGCTCATGTCAAAACATGGCGCACGGCAGCACATCACTTTTCACCATAAATATGAGGGGATATCTAAACGTTACACAACTTGGCTATGACCAAGCATCTCAATGATGACCCTTTACCATTTGTTTAGCCAGGTCATCTTTTGAGCCAAGCAGGAGCTCATCATCAAACCTTCCAGTTTGGCCCCCTGGTGTGCACCAGTAAATTAATGAGGAGTCTTGTCACGTTTAGAAATTTGTGTACTGAAGCTTGAAGTTTTCGACAGAAGTATGTTCCACCTAAGAAACTTGCACTAGACTGGTTAATGTGCATGGCAGTATGTTCAAGAAACTGGAGTTTTAAAAGGGCCTCGTGGATGTGCAAGACCACCCTCGTTGAAAATAGATCAGCACTTCGAAACTATATTTGCATTGTCGATCCACAACTGAGAGCCTTTTCATTAAAAACAGTTGAATTAGGCCGAAAAATAGGATCTAACATTTCCTTCCAGCACTGGTTTCAGAACCATTCATCACGTTTGGTACTGTGGAGGGTGCTGCCAGAGGCACCACAAAATCTCTACCAAAGTTGACACCACAATGTGCATTCACCTACGGAAATTTCCCATCTTTATTCAAGCCACCCAGAAAAGATCTTGTTCATGGCTTGTGATGGGATAAGACATGGTTATTCATGTGAGATTGAGAAACAAAGCGGCAGTCTTTGTGGTGGAAGCATTGTGATCTTCGAAAAAATTAAGCCCTAAACCTCCAGGAAGGAAGTCATGGAGAAAGTATTGTAGCGAGAGCTATATTCGGCTACCAGTCCAGCATTTCACTATTGAACCGCTCTGGAATATGTGAAATGTGCCGTGGAGAGGAGGAGCAGGTGCAAGGGGCGCGACATATGAGAGTAACTGCCAGGTGCAGCCTCCGCTGCCGCGTGCGCAGTCACGCGAATGCCATGTGCTAGCTACGCATATAACTGTGCATGCGCAACTGCGTGTATAAACGGAGGAGAGAAACGGTAGCCGCAGCACAGTTGTTTCGCATGGAGAACGAATCAGGCCACTGCTCAACGGCAGTATCGACAGGAGAGGCTCAATTCCTCTGATCCAGTAGTCCCCTGGCAATTGGCCATTCAGTAGTGAAAGAATGAATACCGAAAGGCCAAGCAGGTAGCAAAGACCCCTGAACAGAGAGAACGTCTCACCAAGCGAACACGACAGAATACAGAGCGCAACAGGCGGCGTACAGCAGCTCAGATGGAGCCTTTGAAAGATCAAGGGGAACAGACGACAATGAGAGAGGAGGATTTAAAGGGCCCATGCATTCAAAATTCTGCATACATTCAATCGAATCGACCGCGTGTTACTATACTGATCACCGGGCCATCTTCATTTCTGTGCATTAAATAGAAAAAATTTTTTGTGACGACTAATGTGCCTTCATTGCTAACCAACATAAGCTCAACAATAGTCTCTGCAAAATGCCAATACCAGAGTAACATAGCTCTCGCTACTTATATTCTGGCATAGCCGAGCTAAGCCACTGCCAATTTTTTGGAATGAAAGACCCTGCTCATTAACTGGGAAAAAACACCAGAGTAAAAAGGGAACATTACGCCAATGCTCTCCAAAAACTGCACAAGCTCATCGTGGACGAAAAGTGTCGAAAATTTTGCAAATGCCCCAGTTCACAGGTGTTGTACTGCTGAGGGCGGCATAAGAGTGTGGCTTTGAAGAGCTGTGCCACACACTTCATTTACGTCCTGGGCATTAGTAACTGAATTTCTAAACCACAATAAGTTGAAAGAACAAGGCTTTGTTACCTGGAACAAAATCAATCTGCCACAGAAGGGTGGTTTGGCAACTAGAAATACGGGAAAACCACATGAGCGCTATTGCCGTGAAGGTAGCGAGGGGTACTGGCAGGGTTCATAGCCACCAGGAAGGAAAAAATTCAAGGGTTTTTAAGGACTTTCAAGGACCTAAAAAAGAATTTTCAAGGACTTCAAACAAGACTTTTTGAGATGATAGAAAAAGACCACAACATGCTTTACAGAAAGGAAGCACATCTTTTACTGCACGCAAGCAAAAGTAGGCACATTTTCCACAATAAATACCTAACTAGCTTCTTTTCCAAGACATATTGCACACACCCACAAAAAGAGGCCCATTCTCAAACAGTGGACTCGTGATTAAGTTCCTGAAGCTTTTCCTTCAACTTCTCATCAATTTCTGCAAGCCCCATAGTCTTTTCTTTTGCAGTTTTTCTTAAACTGTTGGAGTTCACAATGAAGGTGATGTCGCTTGTAGCTTCTGCCCGCTCAGCGTAGTTGTCAGTACAAGCTGTTAAATTGGCAATTGTTGCCTCCAGCCTCCTCCTCTTCATCTTCATGCCATGTATTTCTTCTTCAATGTGGCTTCTCTTTGATGCCTTTGATTGCTCGATCGCTTTTTTTTTTTATCCTCCAAGTAGGCTCGATAGCGGTTGTGTGCAGGCAAGACAAATCTACGCAACTCCTTTGTTATTGCAATGTTCAGGATGCCACCAGCCTTGTTTACTGCATCCTAAACGATTCGCTGCGACACATATGAGATCTCCTTCAGGTTTTCGACAGAGACGTGGCGGTTCACACTGAAGCCTCTTTCGACAGTTTCCTGCCCGTGGCTGAAGACGAGAAGAAGTCGCACAACTTTCCAAAAGTGCTTATAGGATGAGTCAACCGTCAAAAGCTCACGGTAGAACTCGTCTAGGCGAAAAGAGTGTTTGTCAAACTGCTGCAGGTTGTGTTTCTTGTTTTGCAGAAGTTCTGCGTATTCGCCTAGGACCGAATCACGCTCATGCTCACCCAATCGTCTAACTGCAATGAGGACATCTAATACTTTCCTGAAGCCTGTGAGGCACTCATCTGGCTTTGAGGTCATTTGACGAGGGTCTAGCGAAGACAGGCTCCTAACTAGATGATATGTCAGCGGGCTCTTTTGCAGAATATTCTTGGTAGTACTAATAAGCAACTGTTTGCATTCCATCCTGAAGGCAAATACGTCCTTGGCGCTCACCTTTGCGGCTTTGACCATTTCTTCAGCTGCATGCCCAATGTAAACTTTCTCTGAAGATACATGATTATTTGGGTCTACGAGATCCATTTTGAGCAAGCCGACAACTCCTGTCGAAGCTGACAGCACTTCATGAATCTTGTGAGAAGTTTCCTCAAGAGACACTCCACATCTCTTTCTAAAAAGAACATCAGCGGTTTGTCCATTTGGTATTCCATGAGGAATGGTTTCAGAATCATCGCGATGCCGTGAGCAAAGTTCAGTTTGGCCAACAGCAGTGGGTCCTGGCAAAATTCGCAGAGCTGTGTAAATAACGCACACTTTGGCAAGTTCACCTTTTTTTTTGCACATTCCACGTACCTTTTCACATCACCCCACAGCGCAATGGCACGTTCGATCAGAACAACATTTTCTACCCAGCGATGAGCAACAAAGTTCAGAAGAAATTTCATTTGGCCTGTCACAGTAGAGAAGTCTTCCCTTCGAGCTGGCGCATCATGAAAAATGGCACTGAGGCTTGAAACAAGATTCTCTATGTCCCACTTGCTGGCAACAACACCCGCCCTGTAAGCGTTATGTATTGTATGCAGTCCGCAAGTGCCAAGGTCCAAACACTGAACTTGATAATTCTGCTGCAAGTATTCCTGCATTTCCCTAAAACACTGTAGGTTCACATTGGGGCCATCCATAGACAGCTTTCGCCAACGATAAATCTGCCAAGGCAGCCAGAAGCTTCTCTTGAAGGTCTTCGGCAGTCGAATGTCCCATGAACACCGACGTATAATACCTCGTGGTTACCCGCTCGGGCTGAGTACTCCAGTACCGCAAATGGATGTCCATCTGTTTTTTTTTTTTTTTGCAGGCAGTCGTTCAAAGACATCAAACAGAACTGTGTAGCCATCAGATTTCTCTAATTCACGTTGTAGGCACGAGAGAAAAAATGGTCTCGGACCATGGCACACCACACATGCAGATTTTCTTTCACCGCAGGAAAATGACTTGTCGGTTTCGCTATCTGGAAACATTTTCTTGAACAGCTCCCCTGTGTGTGATGATGAGTTGTAGGAATAGTGTGATGTTACCATTTTCAGGGTCCACAGTATCTCCACGTCGGTCACACACTCGTGCGCTTTGCACAGGCTGCTCACATCCGACGACGTTGATGGAGCCGGCTCGATGCGTTGCTCACAAGCAATTGCTGTCACGTAGCTCCGCATGGTACTATTCGCCGTAGTCGCTTTCGTGTTCGCAATGTGTTTTGCGCTCTTCATATGGCTTTTGACGGCCGACTCACCCATTGATGACACATCGAAAGTTTTCCCGCATGCCTTGCACTTTGCCCGATGCGAGTTTGACGCATCCGGAGAAATCCACTCCCTATACGCAGCACTGTATAACCACGACTGCTGGAAATTGCACTTCCCGGGCATATTGCAGCTACGAAAGACGCAACAGCAACTATTCGCGCACCATGCTTTTCCACATCGAAGGTAGGCTTAGCTGCGGTCGCTGCCGCCACTGTAACCACGCTACTAAACTGAGCTAGAATTGGGTAGTGGGCTCACTCCTCAGCCGGCGCCATACATTGTGATGACGCCGCTTATGTCAACAGATTCTAGTTCTGCGCGCCTCCGCAAAGGGCCGCCACTGCCGCCTTCAATGTAGCAGAGCGCGGCACCGCGCGCTGCGTGCCGTTTGCCTTCGCCTTCGCTGCTGTATTCTCGCCATTGCGGGTTTTGTTTTGTAGTGGGCAATGTGACCCAACGAATTATGACTTCTGATGCGAAGATGCCACCCCGATGACAAAACCATTGTGCTAGGCTGCCGGACACGCATACCGGAAGGGCGCCAAGCACGAATCGAAAGATATATGAGACACTTGGAAAATAATGGGAGCAACTATAAATTCCTCCTAATGAATATAAATACACGATGACCTGATCACATCAATTACACGTATACCATCCTAGGTTTTCAGTTGTCTTTTATTCTATGGCCTTGTGGAAACAATAAGGCAGGGGAATTCGTGCAAGCAGGGCCAGCTAGCCGGATTGTCGACATGCTGCATCAAGGAGAAGCACAAAGCCAAATACGAATGTGAACAAAAAGGAGGACCAGTAGTTAGGAAATAACTTTATTCAATGCATTACTAAGCGTCAATAATGCGCTGGTATATCTGTTGACTACAGCCAGCATATTATAGCTGAAGTGATTATAGGCTAATATTTCACAGGCATGTTGCAAAATAGACTTGAAGAGGACAAGCTGTCGGGCTAGTTGGTTTTCCATAGTTATAGCAGCGCGTATATATATGTATATATATGACATGGTTGGCTGATTTCCAAAAATAAAGTTGCAGTTCAGCGCCTCTGCGTCTCACGTGTTCTTCCGTCTTTGTCCTTGTCCGGCTACGCGCTGCTATAACTATGCAAAATAGAGTCTAATGAAATTGAATTGCGAAGCTTGTACAAGCCTGCTAACCCGGCGTCGCCTGGAGCAAACAGCTTACTCGTCACAAACTTAATTCCGCGACAATGGAGACTCAGCTATTGTCAGTTCAGCTTTACTGCTTGTTGAGCAAGCTCGAAAATATGATGGCCTGTGGGGCGATAAATCATGACTTGAAAACTACTGTACACGGCGCAAAGATGACAACACAAGAAAACAAAAAACGGACACGACACATGTTGTGTCCTTTTCTTTTGTGTGTTCGTAATGCAGTTAATGGCACGAAAGAAAAACACTCCGTGAACATATTTTCGAGAAACACTGTATACGGCGCAAAGAAGACAACACAAGAAATAAAAGGATACCATGTAAGCATGTGCTCTCCTTTTGTTTCTTGTGTCGTCTTAAATTTACGCTGTATACATTCGTTCTCAAAAATATATGTTCACTGAGCTTTTTTCTTTTTTTTTTTTTCATGCCATGAACTGTATTCGGGCAGCAAATAAAATGATGTACTCGGAGTAGTAAAAGACGCAGCGAGAAATCGGATGTTTAAAACATATATACGCCTCGCCTCTCTCAGTTAATATTAACACGGGTGTACTTTTCGTCAAGGAAGCAGTGGAGCCGCCGTTCATCAACCCGAGATGCCTACTAAATGCTTGTTTTCACACTCCTAGAGCTCCTGTCAGGTCCTTCTCTATCGATCAGAACACTGTCTACACGAATACAGCTAATTCGCAATTGTGCAGTTATCTGAAAATTCTCAGATATTAAACTGCTGATAATGGACGGAGGATGCACAACTGCAAGCTTTTAAGATGTGTTCAATAATGACTTGTGGCAATTTTTATGCACCTTTCTTCCATAAACAGCGTCGACAGTAAATTCACAATCCAGAAGGCAGGTGCGACAAAAAGATGCTGACAGCTGCGGCCTATTAGGAATACGAATACAGCTTTACACGTTACCTGCGCAAACCTACGTGTCTCTGTACTCTTTATTATTGCGGCCGTGAATCACAAACGTCAGAAAATGGGGCTATCGAGCGCCGCAGTCATTTTCATACAAGCGCCTTAATTCACTTTTCGCCAAGGACGTCGGAGGGAAATCGGACACGCGTTTGCAGTTAGAAACCTCTTAGCTTATCGTATAACACCAGTAGTAGCACAACTTGCTAATATATCCAACCTCTGCATAGCTGCCACACGCAAATCTAAAAAGTGTGCACGAAGACGCTGCGTTTTTCTAAAGTGAGAAGGCCGCAGTCGCACGAACGCAACCCCTCAACCAGAAGAGCGCTTCAATCTACATTGAAGTCTCCGGTGGCGCCACCTTGTGCACATAACATACACTGCGTCAGGGAAAGAGCCCCCATGAGCGCACTACCCCATTCTAGCTCACAACGCTACTGCGTTGTGGCTACAGAAACGAATTGGATTGGATGCTTTGGTAGGCTCGAGTACGTAGTTGCCAGTCGTTCAAGAGGCATCCGCTAAAAACCGGCTGAACGAAAGCCTATCGAAGAAATTCAAGGATTATTTAAGGGGGGATGCTAGGCTAAAGGGTCAACTTTTGAACGGCTGTACCAATTTTCACAAAATTTTCTGGAGTGGCTTACCTTTCTCTTATTAGAATATATTTTAAATTTCATTGCCCTAGCACAAATAGGTAATAACTTGTATCTGCTATACTGAACAAAGAAGTGTGTCAGCTTAGGAAAACTATCATTTCAAAAACAATGAAGATATACTAATTTTTTGTGATTGAATACCTTCTAGATAGTTCATCGTGCAGGATAAGGAGAATTGCGGGCTTTTTACGGCATTTTTGTAAAAATTTCTGCATTTGGAAAACAAACTTCATTTTTTTTTGTTGTCATTGTATGTCAGATATCTCAAATTTTTTTAACTTGGAGAGTAATTAGTGATCTAAAAAGTGCCTTATCTTGTTCCCGACAAAAATATAGTCCAGAAACCACCTTGAAAGCCGCTTATAGCGAAAGAGTTTGGAAATGATAGTTTTCCTAAGGTTGTGTTTTCGCAAAAAGTGCGAACTTAGAAAAATGAGTTCAAACATTTCGGAACATGCTGTTTAATTTTCGGACCAAAAATAATTAATCAAAGTGCCCTGCTGCATACATAGGGCCCTCCTCTTCAACTCGACGCTGCTCTGTGGCGATTGCTTCGAGTCGCCTTCTTTTTTTTTCAGCTTTACAGCTGTCCAGCGCCCTTGTCTGCGCTCGTGAAACGCTCTCCATTGTTGCCTGCTGGGCGTACCTCTTTATCTGGGTTCCATATTCTTACTATTCATAGACTTACTAAAGCAGTCTGGTTAGCCAGGCTACTTTTGGCGCAAAAACAGCGCTCGAAGGTCACTTGTCTTGTTTCGGCCAATCCAAGCTTCAGTTTCGGGTTTCCAGCCAATCCGCAATTGCCCGGCCCAAAATAAGGCTTTCCGTTTTTGTTTTTGTTTTTTTAGTTGTGCACTGTACTCTCTATAGCAGGTCATGTTTGGCTAGAAAGTGCGAAAAACAGACTTTCTAATGTGGCGTTCCACTCTTGCCGGCTTTGTAGCCGCGCGTTGAAAGCAGCGTTCATAGGAGCTTTCGGCAGCGAACGCGCTCCACCACCTCGTGAAAAAAATTCATTGTATTATTTTCTACGGCGCTGATGACTACCAAAATTGGTGAGAAGCTTCTTTGATAAATGCAGGATCCAAAATAGCAAAAAATAAAAAACACGTTTTTTCTTTTAAAATCGCTATTTTAGCCCCGCATCCCCCCTTAAGGACTTCAAAATAATTAAGGGTTTTCAAGGCCTTAAAAATGCTATTTTTTAATTCCGGGGTTTTCAAGGGTTTCACAGACCGTTACGAACCCTGACTGGGATCGATATCCAGCACCTTCACCAGATGTCACGTGGTAGTGGCAAGGCCATAAGCACAAAAAATAAGAAACGTGCAACAGCACTGAAATGAACTCTTTATTAGGCTCACTTGTGCCCAATAAAGAACTAAAAAACTCAGCGGAGGACATAGCAGCAAACATGCCCGCTGCATGTGGCAGTACTCAATTTACAATCAGCGCAGAAAGATCTAGATATACCGTCCAGAAAGGATACTGGGAAAGCCTGGAACACAGAAACTGTTGTGCTTCTACCATTACAGACTAATCTCGGCGCATCTAGCACAGCAAAGCAAATGATAAAGCACCATTTCGAGACACTGAGCATAAACACATGAGCACAAAATCATCCCAATGCGCAGCAATCAAAGATAAGGCCACATGCAAACAACTGCTGAAAACAATAAATAAAAATCTGTACCCTTCGGGGCATTACATAAGGTTATGATGACAAAAATGTTTCAAAGAACTGGCAGTTTTATTTATACATGGATTGCATACCTTTCTGATCACCCCTCATATGTATCATTACTGTTAAAAATACAAAATTGAAAATTGAGACAAAAAGAAGCTGTGCCTTATACACCAAGAATTATAGTAAACAAAACAGGACGACAAATGCTGCACCCATTTGGAAAAGGTATTCACATTTTATTTAGTGAATAACAAGCACTCGAGCAAATGCATCTCAGTCCCCTCGCAGCAACCAAATATGAAAACTCAAGCGGAAGCAGGCAAAACACAGTTGGAACCAGTTGAATTTGAGTTGGCTCCAATCAGTTCTGACACCTTCCAATTGTTTATTTAATTAGAATGCGCGTAGAGGAAAAATTCTGCTAAGGAACTATATTATTCACCGGCATTTGAAGGCTTTGCCAGGTTAGAACAGTTCGTGCTAAGCCACTTGCAACGAAATTGCTGATGTTTATTATGAACAAAAACTATACAAAACGAGACTCCGTCGAAAAATCAGAATTTCAGCCATAGAGAGCAAAATACTGACAAACGAAGTCTCGGATGACAAAGTAGTGTCGCAATGAATGGTCTGCTCACAAGAATCAACGAAACGTAACAAGTTCTTCTTGGCAGAACTTGTGATAAGGTGGTGAGCTCATAAGATAACAATCAATGGTGGCATTTAGAGCACAGCCATGACAGACGGTCAAAAGATCGACTGCGGCAAGCGCACACCAGTTGAGTAGAAGGATGTCGCGGCGACCATTCACTACCCTCTCTGCAATCCTGTCTGCGCTGCAACCGCCTTCCATCATCGCTTCTCTGCTGGAACAAGGAGAGAAGAAAACCACCATGTTGGCTTCTTCACTTGGCAGTCACGGTGGGGATAATTTTTGAAAAATGCCGAAGGCCCTGAGGCACCCAAGACTGTTTGTACTTTTTAAAAGTTACAGCAAGAACAGAAAGTAAAACTTGCTCTGAACAGCATGAGGCTGACAAGTTATGTGTAAAAAATACAAGCCTTGAGCCAAGTCCGGTCTTAGGTCAACATACTGCGAAGTTTTAGACTGACACTGGCAGGATAGATGAAAGATTAACGAGGAGAATGGGTTTAGAAAGAATCTGGGAAACCTGCTGATGGATCCTTCTTTCAAAACCCAATACATATCACATAAGCAAAAGCTTGAGCAGCCCCCCACAACCACAGAAAAAATACTTTCGAGCAGTAAATCTCCGAAATCCACAAAATAACAGAAGGCTACAGTGCACACTTACCCAAGCATGGGGCTGGACTTTGTTGTGCAACTGATTGTGTACAAGTGATCACTGTCCTTCAAATAACTGCACAGGTCGTCCATGCTCAAGCCAGAACTTGCGTCGACAAAGTCTTCCTTGATGATATTTTCAGGACGTACCTGCGCAGAAAGTGCCCAATCAGCCAGCTTCAGAATCATCATGGACAAAAATGGGCACTGGTTAGAGGTGTCTGAGCCGAATTGAAGGAATGCTGAAAGACAACTGCATGAATGAGCCAACTCAACGAGTCTTATTTGCTAAACTGACTCTCTGGCCAGCCTTAAGTTAAATTACAGTTTGTGGCCAGTTTGGTACAAAACATAGGTTTCAACTAAACTTCAAAATTTCAAAACCTGCACAGTGCTTGTATTTCAACCTGCTCCAGCAAGGCTAGGTCATCTACATATGTTGAAATGTTATTACATAGCTGCTGTGTGGTTCATGCTTCACATACTAAGGTTTCGGATTCTTCCAGCCATACCTACCAATAATTGAAGGTGAGTGGCATCAATCAATCACCCAGTCAAGTGACGTCCCAAAGTATGAACAGAAGCACCTCTTTGAAACAAACATGCTTAGTTCTACATTGGCCACAGATCCTCATCTGAGCTGTTCAACAATCAAGTGGCGTTTGTGTTCTCACTAAAGCGACCAGAGCGCAAACCTGTTAATCTTACCACCCAAACTTCAAAAAGCCTTTTTTGCATGCTCACAGGGGATCAACAGCCCATGAAATGCATGGTAGCACCCTTTGATAGGACGCTTTGTCAATGCCTGCACTGTCATGGAACTGAACAAGAATGAATGTGACCTTGCAATGCTATCATGGTTACACCACAGGCTACGAAAAAAGCACCAGAACACTGTTCTGCATTTTCTGTGGCCAGCACTTAAATCTGGTTTGGTTAATGAGGTTTAACCTCCCAAAACAGCTCCTGCTCGGGCATCGGCATTAAGCCTCTACTCTTGAGGAAATGAAGTTATCTGAAGCCAAACGACAGCTTTAATGTAAAGTTTTACAAGTCCAGAATCTGAAACTTGAGCCTTGCAGATGTATTCCCATTGTGGTTACAGTGCTACTGTCGCATTGAGGGTGGCAAGACAAATTAAATTACCAATTCAGAGGCATCTTCCAACCCTCACTTCATCTATTTTCTTAACTCTCTGCTCTTTACCTGCATCGTGCCGAAACGTTAATAAAATGCTTACGGTAAATATTTAAAATATATCTTTTTTAATTGAACAGTGGTCATATTTATGAATAAGTCGTACTTGTGATGGCCCCAGCACGTCAATTCAATGGACTTCAGATGACAGAACACAACCTATCTTAGTATTACCATTAAGTGGAGAGAAAACGAACAAAGCTTCTATCAGCTACAAAGCCTTATTCTTCTGATCAAGATCCCAAATATGTGAGGCAACCATACCTGGCAAACACGGAGAAAAAAACCTTTGGAGCTGATTTTCTCATCTCTTTTCAGGCTATTGCTATTACTCATCGTTGCAGCATTTCAAAACCAGCTACAGAAAGATCCTGTTTGCTTTGACTCTAAGGAAACTGAAGAGTGCAGTAAGGCCTTTAACGATTATGCCTATAATATTCTTGAAATTGACTTTTGAAAAACAGTCGTCAACTCTCCATAAGTTGTAACCTTTGTTTCTAAATATGTCCGTATCAAAAAACATTTCACTGTACATAACAGACCACTGCAAAAATGTTCAACTGCCAAACGTGCGCACTTTAAACCGATTATTTATCACCCCAGGGATAAGTTTAAGAAGATGTTAATCGTAAGTACTCAACAGCTGTACCAGGTACCCTAATTTAAATTCAAATCTGCAAACAACAGCTAAGAATCTACATAACTATGCCAAATTTGGTTACATTTCGCTCACAAATAGCAAAAACAGCCTTAATCGCCACATCAATCTAAAGACAGCTTTTACGGTCAGTAAATATAAAGCAGGATAAGCCACTTTGCTGCAACAGCATACTGCTTTCTTGCAGGTAAGAAACTACTCAGAATAATGAACGCTTTTCAACAGTGCGCCCTCTATAACCTGCAAATGGTTTTCTTTGCAATGAACGGAGGGATACAAGGACAGATTGTTCATTAGTGTCATTCCGCCAAACTATTTGATCACAAGATGGTGCTCTCTCCAAAAGCACACATTGGTGCCAATGTAGCTGATGCCATTTACTGAAGCTACTTCTAACTAGAAGCACCAAGCAATTTACTCCTAATAAGAAAAAAATTTTTTTCTTCACTTTCTAACATTAAATGTTCGCAGTTGTGTGCAGATAAAAGCTTTAAAAAATTCTGAGAATTGGCGGGGCTTCACATCCCTTGGATGTTGACATTTATCATATAGCTACTTCAACACGTGATCGATTTTACTTTTACATCTTTGGGTGTAATTAACTAACCTATTCACTTAATTCCACCACTGCAGTATGTTGACATCATCCTCTACGATTCAAAATGATTCATTTCATCCTAACTCTTCTAAGAACGACAACGGCTGCGGACACGTCCTGTACATGCGACCTTGCCAACATAGCCTAGTAATGCTTTCGCATTAATAATCAATGCTGACAATTTGCTGTTGTCGTATATGACAATATACTACAATATGCGATACAAGAAGAAACCAATAACAGCAAACTGACTACACTCTGTTGCATGGGGGAAAAAAAAAGAAGGGAGTGCTTAATTTCCATATCCTCTACTCTAAAGGCAGAAAAAAGAGCCATGGTGTATGTAGCGACCCGTCGCAGTATGATTACGGGACCAGGCCTAGCTAAACTTCGTTTCATACATTAGGTGCAACGTTATGAAAACTAGCGCTCCTGTTTAAGTAGCCTGTGTCCGTGACCAAGAATAGTGTGTTGCCTGTGGTGCACAAAAAACAAATGATTTCCATACAGGCTCAATACAAGGCATTCGTCATTAGCTTAAAAAAAATTTAGATTTCCGGCAAAATGACTAGAATCTGTTTAGTCCATTGCTGATCTCTTCATGGAGAGTAAATGTAAGCAGGAAATGTATTGGAGGAAAAGCTCACCGTGCTCAAGAGTGGCTCATTTCTCCTTTAGCTAACTCTTCTGAGCACATTTTAGGTGCCCACTGGGAAGCTAGACAGTTTTGTGCCTTTCAGTTCTGCACCATGAAACCACCACGGAGCGAGTAATTTCTCCATTTTTTGTTGCGAACTACTTGCGTAGCCTCTGCAGTACTGCACCTAATGTTTGAAACTGAGTATCGAAATCCTTCGCTCTGCAGGGGCAGTCCTGATTACCATTACTATATTTACCAATGGTAACTGAAAGGGTTTTGTCTCTGTCCTGCTGGTGTGAGGCTGCGAATGCCTTTACTGTGCAAACCCTCCTGCAAAGGTTCAGTGTGGGAATCAAGACTGCTAACAACCAGCTTTGCAGACTGAGCGGTCACTCAAAACTGACTTTGCCACACAAAGTGCAGCGGGGTTAACAGAGCTTCACCTAAGCGCACTGTCCCGAAGAAAGCCGGTTGCCTAGATGGGGGCTTTTTGTACCTGATTCTACCAGTGGGTGTCCTTCAGAGAGCTTCGAAACATCCACCTTCCACAACCCACACGGGTGACCTAACTACTAGGCCATGTTTTACACATACCATGCAACATTTTTCCTATCCGTACGAAGTGTTCTATACACGAGGTTAGCATGGAATGCAAGAAAAAACTGGAACCTGGCTTCCTTGTGTAGCAAGGAAGCCAGTTGCAGTGTGAGCTCACATCAGAGAAGAAATTATTAGTCGTGCTGGCACCGTCTAACCTAAGACAACATGCCAGCAGTATCCGCGGATGCATTATCAGTGTAACACCTAATTTGCTCAACCCCTAATGCAAAGATGCCAACAAACCAGATCTACTATTGAATCATTAGTCGAGCAAATGTTGGCGACAACGAATGAAGGTTGAGAGCAACCTCGGATGAGAAAGCAATGCAGATTCACAACATATTACTTGGGAAAAACTCCATTATTCATCCCTATGACCCGAGAAAAATGCACAATAGTCAGAGAAATGCATAGAAGGTCAGAGAAATAACTCAAGTTACCGACATTCTAGTAGAAATTAAGAAGAAGAAATGGACATGGGCAGGACATGTAGTGCGAAGAGAGGATAACCGATGGTCGCTGAGGGTAACAAATTGGATTCCAAAGGAAGGAAAGCGTAGCAGGGGGCGGCAGAAAGTTAGGTGGGCGGATGAGATTAAGAAGTTCGCAGGGGTCAAGTGGATGCAGATAGCACAGAACCGGGTTAAGTGGAGAAATATGGGAGAGACCTTCGCCCTGCAGTGGGTATAATCAGGCTGATGATGATGATGAGTACAAAACTGCATACTTGGGAGCGAGACCACTTTACCTTGGGCTGGCAGCCAGCAGAAGCATGGGAGAGAGCACCTGCACAAGCATAAACAAGGCATTGCTTGAAATACAGGTAAACAAACACTTTGAATTTTAATAATTCAATGTGGATTGGTTTTACTGAAAAGCGCCATTTTTACGGTTTGTTTACCTCTGCCAGCACGCCCTCGCGGCAAAAGAAGGTACCCACGAGAGCGTTTAATTGCAAAACTGTAGCTGCTTCATGATTTCTGTGATGACGTTGCCCTTGAAATGCGGCTTCATGAAAAAATAAAGCTTTAGTTAATTTATTCACATGCTATATCTATAAAAAAGTTAGCAAACGGCTCCTTGACTTGCGAATAAACCGCACCCTGGCGATCATTGATTCAGATTTTCGTCACGCGTTGACGTCTCGCCGAGGCGTCACGGCGTCGTCATTTGATGTCACGCTCTATAACTTTAGAGCGAGTCCCGTAGTTCGCCCCCCAGGCTTTGCAAATTGACCATGAATACAGAATTTTGGAAATATTTCTTAGTTTTTCTGTTCTGACTAACAGGCTCGCCAAATGCTACTTCGACCTGCATACTTTGTCATTGCGCTTTGTTGTGTTAACTATGAAAGTTTTATTTTGGTAAAAAGAGTTCCTTGACCACTATTCACAAACAACTACCAACCACTTAGGTATATCACGATAGCATACTTCCAATAACAATATAAATACCATAATCTGCACAGCAGGTTTTTGGCTACAACCAGTTTGACCAGAACTAAAGAATATTGAAAAGTCTTCCATAAGAAATAACCTAATTATGCTTCTTTTATTTTCCCATAACATGGGAACTATTGCGATATCCTGAAATTAGAAAAAATATATAGTTTGTTGTCTCTCATAATAAAATTTTCATTTATGACCAGTACCGTCTACTTCGAATGTGATGCTACTCTGCACAAATGTGCTGCAGTCAGATTGAAGACTCGAAGATAAACTGTCAATACTACAATTTAACAAAGCAAGTAAATGGCTGTAGATGCTATATTTAGAGAACATACATGCTAGCCAGTTAGCTACAGCAATTAAACTCGGAAAAAAAAATTCGTAAAAAAAAATTCGTAAAAAAAGTCGTTTTACATGGCAGAAAAAAAAAAAGGGGGGGGGGGGAATACAGAAGTAGCATTTTAATGTGGCTATTCGCCAGAGACGAAACTTTTGACTTGCACTTTTGATTTCCAGCAGCTTTCAAAACGTTGCACTGTTAAATTAAGGCCGCACTCACGTGCAATCAAGCGTTCACGCATGGCAGTAGTGACACAATGTGTACCTGCGGCCTCTTTTCACACTGTAAGCATTTATTTGATTAGGTTGCAAAGTTACGTACCAGCTGCAGTGATGCGAGCAAACTTATCACAGGCAAGACTGCACACGTAGGCAAGCAGTAAGCCTCGCTTTGACTGCCTTTGTAGCTCGAAAACAAACAGGGGCATATGTCTCTTCCCTTGTCAAATTGATACTTCCAGATTTCGAATTCATTGTCTGAGAGGCGACGCTTGCGAACCACTAACAAATGAAGACCTCGAATACAGACTATGGTTAGGGCATAGTTAGGGCAGAGCTTTTCAACATGCAGCAGTTCATTCAAAGCTTGGGCTCTTTTTCTCAAGAGCGTCGAAAAATGATACGTCGTAGGCGTGTGCGGACGATACTTACCACAATGGGCGTTTTCTGCGGCATCACTCCATGAGACAACCCGCTGGGTCAGCGCCATGACTTTCTATTTTGGTACTGAACTTCAGCACAACTTCGGACGCTTTGGTCGTTTTCGAACGCACAGTAGTCAAGGAGGTAGGCAGTCGCAGCAGTTGCGTCAGTTGCGTAGCACTAGGGTCCCTAGAAATATTGCTAGTCTGTCGTCCGCCGGCCGCGGCGGGGGCTGCCGCTGAATGATCGCTGCGGTGGCGCTGCGGTGAAGCGGAGTGCCACTGCCGGCGGAGCAGACGACGCGCGCGCCCGTGCGCTTCGAAATGCATTCGCTGCATATGCTCATTGTCAGGTGCCTTGTACATGCGATGCCGCTCTTTAGTCTTTGATTTCAGTTTAGTCGTAATATTGAATTCGCAGCCGAGTTGTTGGCATAACCAAGGATACGATTTTTTTTTTTTTTTTCGTGAGCGAAGTTTTGCGCGCATGCCCCTGAGCCGATGTAGAAACGAAGCTGCTTTTTATACCCTAGCTATTATACTGCTGAAGCTACCGCCGTGCTGTATTGTAATGAAGACTTCTGAGGATTTTGTGCAAACGATTGCGCTTGCATGGAGGACTGTACTAGACGCACATTCTAGGCTCCAAGGACCATGTGTGCAAGCAATAGAGCGCTGTCGCCGGCGTTTTCATTCACGCTATAGTTTCATATTAACTTCTTCGGACGTTTAGCTAAGTTATAACACGTATGTAGAACTAGAAACTTTCGGATGCATGCACAATTAAAGCACGCAAGATGGGAACCCGAGCCCTTCAACTCGCACCGCGCTTCAGGCAAACTGCTGATAGGCATTCTTTGGTGCTTAGGAAGCCTAGTAGCCACTCATCAGAGTATGCCATCACTTTTGTTGACTTGTGTTTTGCAACCTCTGAAACATATTTTAACAGTCAGCTGTTAGTTGAGAGGAAGGGCACAAACATTTTTTTGAAACTCTGTCCTTGAAAGGTGTTCCTTTTCATTTTTCATTTCACCTAGAGCTTTTACCAGCTTTGCCGCCTTGTCCATCGTACGACAAACTGCTCGAGACTTAGAAGTCTGTTTCTTATTTTTTTTTCTTCTTCTTGACAGGGCGTTCTGAGTTAACTTTCGCAAGTATTTGCAGGCTATATGCAAGCTGCATCAAAAATATTGGTACAGTTCGTCGCAAATTAAGTAACGCCCATTGTAAGAGGGAAAGGTCTTGGTAATAGGCTTCAATCCGCTGCCAGGACACAAGCTGAGTTTCGCAGTGTCCTGTAGAAAATTAATTACCTCTTCTGTCGACTTTACAGCTATCTCCTTGACTTTGTTTCCTCGAATGCACACAGCAGCATTCATGGCAGCTTCACCTGTATCACTGCGATGGAACAGAACTCGCCGATTTGCGTAGATTGCCTCCGGAGATTCGTCCTCGCTTGAGTGGCACTATGCGAATGTTAATTGCTCAACATCAGAAATATCGACATTTGTCCCCAGTGGCGGTGGCATGCAGCTTTCTGCATTCCAGGGGCAGGCTCGCGTCACACGATCCACCACCGCTGTATTCTTCAGCTGGCTCCACTGATGCTTCAGGATCAGTGCGCTTTTTTTCTTTCTCTGCAGGTCTCCCTGCTGACTGTTTTTGCTCGTACAAGTGATCCTTTCTCTTGAGAGGCAGGGGTTTCATAAACAGCATTGAGATGGTATCCTTCGTGAGTTGCGTAACATCCCGGGGAATCTCAATTACCTTTACCTGTCTTAAAACTTCGCTCAATAAAGCAGGGTTTGAGGTGTCGCTCACAAACGTCGACACTATAGCTTGTTCGTGTTACAGTAATGTGAGGGCAACCCCGATCCGGATCCTCCGATATTTATATATACCGATATTTATATCAACGTCCAGGATTTCCTGTCTGCAACTCACAAATAATGAGGAAGATATTCACCCCTTGTGGGTTTGCCCGCCACTGAAGCCGACAATATCGGCAGGGCCTTATCATCGTTCTCTCTTGAACTTTATTAGAACACAGCCAACCTATTTTCTTCCATTTATTACGCCTTTTAATTTTCGTTTTACATATTCCTTTATGCCCTAGCTGAGGCAATAAACAATGTTATTGGCTTTGCCGCCGCGCTTGATGTTGCGCTCCCACTCTTGCCTCTTCCCTGCGTCTTTCGGTGTCTTGAAGAGAGAGCATTTCACCTTGCACGAGCGCTACCCGCTTTTGCACCCGGGCAAGAAACACATGCTATCACGCTTACCCCGTTTTCTGGACATGACGCGATCACACATCCATAAAAAAGGCACACTTGCACACATGCTAGCTAATTTGCGCGCATTCCGGCTCGCGAGCGAAAAGAAGTGCACGTGATGCACGAGCCTTGCCACGGCACCAACGGATCAGCGCGGCGCAGACTCGCAGTACGGCACAACCGCCACAGCACCACGTACACAACGCGACCACGCTCCGAATGCGTGCAGCGCCCCCTGCGCTTTCATCCGGGAAGCGGCCAACCGGTTCCATAGGGAACCCCGCTCGGACGGCAGACTAGCAAATACTTCTAGGGACTCTAGTAGCACGGGTGATGCTACATTCACACCAAATCGGTCTAGGGGCGGAGCTTCCGCTTTTCACGTGACAGTTGACGTCATGGCATCGGCAAAAAACACATAAAAAAAAAAAGCTTTGCTCCGGCGCGGCGGCTGCACGAAAAGCGTCGCCGAGGTAAGTCGCCTGCTTCAACTTTAGAGCCATAACGGCCGCTTGTGTACCCTGCACTCGTTGTAGCTAGCCAGCAGCGGGAACTTAAAATTCCTTATGCTAGCATAAGCAGACTTTCACTTTTTATTCACTTTTTTTTTGTGCAAATCTTCGCCGAAAGATCGCGCGAAGCTCGTTCAGTTTCACACTATAATATAGCTGCTGCAATAGAAATGTGAGTGATGATTATACAAACTTACTATGTGCACTCGATGTGAGCTTAGAGATATTGTTCTTGAACGATACCTTTAATTGTGATCATTCGAACCGCGCATTTGCGGAGCTACGCCGATCATCAAAATTATAGACTTACCGATCTATAGCTGCATATTGCGCAACTTAATTCTATGCAGCTAATAAAATGGCACATTTTTAGCTGGCATGGCGTTTCGTCGGCACTTACCTCGATCATGCACAGAACCTTCATGATGAGGTCGTCATTGAATTCACCAGCTGGCACACACACACACACACACACATATATATATATATATCCATTTTACTCTCGGGATCTTAATTTATTTCATTTTATACATATGTATATGGTCCTATACCTAATACCCCTTGTCCGTTCTTATGCTGTGCTCATATTTTCTTCTAGCTGCAGCTCAGGTGTTTCATGCAGTCTTCAATACCATATCCTGGAGCAAAAAAAAAATGGTTTGCTTCCACTCATTACCAATATTAATTAAACCGTTAAGAAAAAGAAATAAAGAAAATAAGCTAATTATAACAGCTGTTTATCATGTCTCTCACAGCAGCATTTTTATTATGCCTGCTCTCATTCGATCATACCGTTCTAATTTAAACAATTCAATTTTTTTTAACAGGACAAAAATCTTGACCAGCTAGTTAAGCTCGTGGGGCTATTCTGGACCTAACTGGCTCTAGCTGGAACCAACTGAGGATTTTCCCATAAACTATACCCTAAATGGTGAAGATTTCTGCTTGATATAATTAAAAACAAAATCTCAGAATTGAAAGCATAACCTCATGCCCTTCATAAATTTAGCAGAACATACAGTACCTGTAGCTTTCACACCATGCATCAACTTTTCTATGCAAGTAAAAGCAATCGATGCATTGATTTTCTCGAAGAAGGCATGATATGCAGGGAAGACTTCGAAGTCATTAAAAATTCAAGTTTATTTATTATGTACATTATTTACATTGAAATGAACACAATTTCATTACAGAGAACAAAAAAAATGAAGCCATATGCAGGAATTAAAGACAGAGATGAACTATGCATGCAATAAAAAATGCGCCAGAAACATACTCTAATTTCCAGATATATAGTCTGCACTGTCTATAAAAACCAGCTAAAGAAAGGATAATTCGCATATGGCATACATTGCGTGTGACTCAGGTGTATGCATAGCAATAATGGCATAACATGGTAAACACTCTTTTTTTTTTTTTTTGGAAGTATTATGAGTGCTTTTCAATGCACACCATTGCCATCACGTGTGCAGGGCAAAGACCTCTGCCATATACATCAGCTAATTAACGGTTTCTTGTGCCAGCTGCACCCGCCTAGTCCTCACAAACTTCCTGATCCCATCCGCCCACCTTTCTGCCTCCCTCTGTGATGTTTGCCTTCTCTTGAAATGCAGTCAGTTACCTTATAGCAACCATCGGCTAGCTTGCCCGAATATTAAATGCCCTGCCATGCCCATTTCTTCTTGGTTTCAACAAGAATATTAATAACTCACGTTTATTCCTGACCACTCTCTGTGCTCACTTACTGTCTCTTAGTGTTAAACCTATCGTTTTCTATATCAAAACTGTCTGCATTATCTAAAAGTTCTGTTGAAACCTTTTTTTTAGCCTTCTCATTGCTTCCCAATAGGCAGTACCGAAAAGATACAGCTGTCACATATACTATTTACTTCTTGAGGTATACTACTGGGCAGCTGTCATTCATGATCTGAGAGCTAGTACCTGCCAAATGTACTCCAAGTCAATTTTATTTTTCTGATTATTTGACTGCCATCGAAGAGACAGGCGATTGTTATACCTGTACTTATAAGACATATTTCCTAACCACTTCCAGGTCTGTGCTACCTATTGTAAACTCCTATTTGCTATCCTAGCCTATTAAGTGTTACTTTCATTTTCTCCATATAAAATTTTAGCCCTATTGCTCTACCTTGCCTGTCTAAATTCGTCCCCTGAGTTACTTTGCAAGGCACCAGTATCAATGAATCACAGGTTACTGAGGCGTCATCCTATACCCTTCAGTTAAAAAAAAAAAAAAAAAAGCGACTGAATTATTTGGTGAAATGAGAGATAGGGCAAAACTTTGCCTTTCTAAGTCAATGATTGTAATGGGGTCATTTGTCGTGCAGTTGCCTTCGTTTAGGGAGAGGCTTCAGAGATGAACATTCCTTTACTGGTGAACTTTGTACATGCAAGCCAGAACTCTCTGGCACAGAACTGGCCAGCCTTCTGAAAGCACAGTAAAAAAATAATTCGTTTCGGAGAGAACTTCCTCGTTATGACAATGATAAAAAATTGAAGTGCACTTTTCCCAACCTTCCACAATTTTTCTATGAATTTCTGAAGGCACTGGAGGAATTGCTGGCTCAGACACTGCAGCCCCAGAGGTTTCTGTTGAGTCTTTATGGTCATGGAATGTTGACGCGGTCGATGCCTTCGCATCAAGCTCTGTTCGTTGAAACTTTTCAGGACGCGTCATGGAATCGAAGACCAATGTAGCTGGTGTCAAACAGATAAAAGTTGGAGCCACATATATGCTGTGACATATAAGCGGCACTTTACAGAAAAAAAAAAAAAATCATTTTCTCATGTCCTGCAAATTTTTGCCGCTGATGAATATATGCATAATACTGCTTTTACAACATATATATTGTAACAGCAAATTCAATTAACATCATTAAGCTGCCGTCAACACCATTTTTAATATTTTCTTCCCGCGCGCTTCAACAAAGAAATACTGAGTACTTCCGAAATACCGCGAAATACCGAGTGCATATGCATACGCGCACACGCACGCACGCATACACACACACACACACACACACACACACACACACACACACACACACACACACACACACACACACACACACACACACACACACACACACACACACACACACACACACACACACACACACACACACACACACATATAGGGCTCCTGATATCATTCTTGAATCTATATGCATGTGCATGCAGATTTGTATATGTAGTTACAGGCGGTTACAGAAAGGCTAAGTTACTAACGCTAGTTGAATGAAAAAAAAAAGAAAATCAGCTAGGTATAACCATCATCAATTTCAAATCTTGCACATACCGAGTTGTCATTCTTCCAGTATTCTTCGCCGAGGATGCAGATTTTTACAACTTCTTTCTCTACCCGGAAAGGCACGCGTCCATAAGAATTTTTCCGTCATATGATGAATCATCGAGAACATATGTAAAGATACGCATTTATTAGATTCGTATAAATGACTCACATACACACACATACACACACATGCACACTCTCTCTCTCTCTTTCGCGCGCACGCAAATAAATTTTGCGCAATCCTTGCTACAATCGAAAAGCGAAATTATTGCTCTTATGTACGGTATAAAGTTCACATTACAGCATTGCACAGTTCGCCTTAATGCTGTCGTGCTGCAGCGAAATGGCGCAAGAAAAATCGAGTAATGCTTGCATGCGTATACACATACATATATTACTGGCTAGAAGCGCCGTCACTGTGAAAGGAACTTACCTTTGGGTGACGAATCGAACTCTCGTGAAGTCCGCACAGCTATACTTTACGTTGTCAGCCGAGATCTCTCCGACGTTTTACAATCTTCTTCGCATTTCAGGTATCAATGTCAGTAGCCTCCCTCCTCATGTATGTCTCTGAGGTAGCGTCGCAAAATGAGTTCCTGACGTTCAGGAGCGTCACTCGTGGTCGCGAGGAAACAGTGGAATGGATAGAGAAGATCGAGAAGCGCGCGCGCGGATCGACGGCCGGAAGGAAGGCGCGGAGCGCGCTTTTTTATGGTATGTATTTCTTGCCGACGCCATGACGTCACTGGTCACGTGAAAAGCGGAGGCCCCGCCCCTAGACCGATTTGGTGTGAATGTAGCATCACCCCTAGTAGCACTGGTAGCACTTCGCTTGCCTAAATGGCAGCAACGGAAATGCAGGATGCGTCACTCAAAAATAAAACACAACCTTACGTTTTCTTTGAGAATAAAGCGAAATACAGAAACTGAAATGAAATAATAATGAAATAATTTTATGGATTAAAATTACTGTAAAGAACGTGATACATCGATGGCGTCCGTCGCACCATCTTTGCGATGTTGAATAAGTTAACTTGGAAAATTGGCGCGGCGTAAATCCGTTTAAAAAAGTTTAAAGCATGTTAAAAGAGGGTTTTTCTGAGAGCTGTCTCTGAACGCAACCTAAAGGTAATATACATACACTGAAGACAGGAATTGATTACTGTCAGTGTCAAGACGGGTAGTGAGTGCTATAGTATGGGTACTAGTAGCATGGTGGTTAGTTCACATTACACTGTAGTTCACATGTAGCTATAGTGCCTAGAATATCCTTAAGGTGGCGATCCCACTCCAGCGGTGAAGAGACGACATTTTTGGCGATATTCATACGCCTACTGCGCCTCACTAGTTTAGTTTATAAATGTGACTTTAATATATTTGTAAAGTTTATTTCCTTTCCTTTCTAATGGGGCATTTGGTTTATAAATAGCTGCAACGATGTTTAAGCTGTAAAGGAAAACACAAAGGTAAGAAACGGCTTTTCAGCTCTACTTGTCTCGGGAAAAGCAAAATTGTGCAAAATCTTTTCCACCTAGGATAACACCGTTCGAGATGTTTTGAGACTAGATGTTAGTGAACAAAGTTAAGCATTTTTATTACTGTGTATCGCATAGTTTATTAGCCACGCGCCTGTGAAAAGTGTATAAAACAGGTAATTATACATACAATAAGTTTCAAGATACGCATTCTGCTGCAGAGATTTTTTGCGCAGTTGGAGGTCGTACATAGTTCGCTTTTTCCTGAAAATATCATCTGTCTGCTTCATTTAGTGTAAAAGTTATTTGGGATCAAACTTTGCGTTTTTTGCAAAATGGCTAAAAGTTAAATCTAAACTGTTCAAGTAATAAGCTTTTATCTGTGCTGAAATTTCGCGTGGAAAAACTTTACACCTCGCTGTCAGAGGATAAGCATCGGTTTTGTTCTACGACTCTCGAGGAATGTGCACTGTCAGGATGATTTCAGCTAATTTTTTCGTGGTTCACTTGAAGCGCGCGAGCTCTTCATGAAATATTTTAAGCATGATTGAAATGCTCCATGGCTTGTTTGTTTCTGGCGAATATAACTTAAAGGTTCGGGCTTTCGTTCCTTTATTCAGCCGGTAACAATTATCAACTACAAAGTGTACAAAAAGCAAATAATAGTGCAATAACAGAGCCACGTGTGATAAACATAGTAGGTAGCGCCATCTATGAAATTTCATGTGCACTAAAATGTCGCAGTTCAGAAAAATTACGAGGATAGCGCCACAAACACCCTGAATCGAGGGGTATTTACGAGAGGGTATTGTGCTTCTACAACGTTTTCCCTCTGCCCTTTCCTTTCCATCGGGCGAGAGAGGTAAGCACTGGCGAGTCGGGTCGAGTGGTCGGGTCGACCTGAGGTGCAGGTGCTTCGCGCATGCGCAGTAGCGCTACTTGAAAATGGTCCCTTGACAAATGTACACTTGCTTGCTTTGAGATTTATTTATCGCCTCGAATAAAGTGTGTCATACTGTTTGTGTGCCGAAACGTTGCCAGCTAAGGCTCTCGCGCTACTTACTTACTCTACTTACTCAGCAAGATATAATCGTGCCAGAGACATTGAAAATTTTTTTTCTGGTTTTGTTTTGTAGTCTTGTAGCGCCCCTCGTGCCGCGCTTTTATCACAAACAACGGCACGGCTCTGGAGAAAGAAAAATTTGGCACTAAGCGTCTCAGTGCAAGCAGCGAAAAAAAAAAAAAAAGACAGTTCGAACCCGAACGCTGTCGGAGCTGGTTATTCCTCGTCTTAGCTCCGCCACAAAGCTATCTTCAGATGTTCGCGGTGTTAGCATATATTGTGAGGATGTGGAATTTAGACTTTTTTTTTTTTTCAGTGGCAAGAAGAAAAAATAACTTCCCCTTTCTACGATAAAATGAATAGTAGGGCACGGAACTATACCACTGCATAAATTAATATAATATAATTTCAAAGAGCGTCTCCCTAGGAGAAATTGCACGAATACTTGTACTCTCTGCCACTTTACTGGTACAGATAAAATGTTTCGACAGTCTGCCAATTGCAACTTGAAAACCTGAAAATGCACAAGCATGCCTCTTCAACCTTCCTACTGAAGTTCCTATATAGCGCAAGCAGTGCAGGCTCCAAAGAAAAGGAGAAAAAATGATATAGTGGGCAGCCGAAGATAATCACCAGCGTTTCAGTCATGTTTTTTTTTTTTTTTCTTCTTCCGAATGTTGCGTTCCGGTGATGATAGTAAAGGTGCCGCAGTAGCTGCCGGGGATATTTTCGGTGAATGGGCAAGTAGGAAACAGCCATGTGAAGCTTCGCCAATACAAAAATGTGATGTTGAATCGGGTTTTGCCACTGCATTTCCGTCATTCCCCTGACTAACAATTAAAAAAACAACGATGAGGCTCAACGCTGCTGAACCGAACGTCGAGCTTAGCTCAAATGAGAGAAACCACTGTAATCAAGAGTTCGACGAAATGCAGTCTGATCAGGTGGTGGCATAAAAAAATATACAGGCTCACTGGCCAAGTCAAAGTTTCATGAAAACATACTATCGTTTCGACAGCCCTACAGCTTCGTTGTTCACAATGGAGAAACCAGACAAAAAGCATTCGTTAATATCTTCTCCAAATACCTTGACTTGATCAGTGGCCCTATATATGTATATTTTTTTAAATTTTTTTATGAGAGAAAACACTGAATTGGTTTCCTGTTTGATGCTTTTATTTGCGCTTATTTTATTTATTTTATACGTGCATGATGTCCCGTCCTCTTCCCAGCTAATTCCGCTTCGTGAAGGGGGATATACCGCGGATTGTCCGAAGCATTACGGCGTCTAGGGTAAACCGTTGATGCATTCGGCAGGGAAGCTGGTTCGGCGTTCATTTTGCTATACAGTTGAATCCCGCCACAACGAATACCGCCACAACGAAATTTCCGCGACAACGAATAATTTTTTATTCCCCGCGAGTATCCTATAAGAATTAATGGCCTAAATTTCTCTGCACAACGAACCATTTTTGCAGAGCGTTTCCGCTTCAACGAAATTTTCGCGTTCAAAATCGAAACCGAAACTAGTTTTATTGGCGAGAAGTCCAAGTCAAATCCAAAGCCACATTAAGCATGAAATCACGTGATTGCAGTTCCGCCATTTTGGCTTTGTGTCGTGGTCGCGTTGTGCCCTCGCTGCCTTTCTCTTCGACAACGACGAGTTTTCATTCGCAGGACACGATGGCAACGCAAGTGAAAAAACGCAAAACTCTTTCCCTTGAGCAAAAAGCTCAAATAATCGCCCAAGCAGAAAGCGGAAGGAAGAAAGCGGCAATTGCTGAAGACTTCGGAATTCCTGCAAGTTCGCTGTCAACGATTCTAGGCAATAAGGACAGCGTGAGAATGGCACTTGCTTCAGGCACATCCTCGAAGCACAAAAAGGTGACGCGGCCCCTCCATGAAGAGTTGGACAAAGCAGTGCATGCGTGGTTTGTGGAAGCACGAGCCAGCAACGTCCCCCTGTCCGGAAGCATCGTCCAGCAGAAAGCCTTGAACTATGCATGCCTACTTGGCATTGATGATTTTAAAGCCAGCATTGGCTGGCTAAACCGTTTCAAGGCCCGCCATAACATCGTTGGAAAAGTGTTGTGCGGCGAGTCAATGTCAGCAGACGTGGACGGAGCAGCTGCTTGGAAGGCGAGTAACATGGCCGGAATTTTAAGCAACTTCGCGCCTGCAGACATTTACAACGCCGACGAGACCGGGCTATTCTACGAGATGTTGCCGGCTAGGACGCTCGACTTCAAGGGGCAGCGCTGTCACGGCGGCAAACACAGCAAAAAACGCATCACAGTGCTGCT
The DNA here is from genome assembly GCF_055883805.1 of Amblyomma maculatum. NCBI lineage: Eukaryota > Metazoa > Arthropoda > Arachnida > Ixodida > Ixodidae > Amblyomma > Amblyomma maculatum. Next base: position 2,727,624 of record NW_028146749.1, on the reverse strand, counting down.
TTGCACAAACATGGATGGCTCGGACAAGCGTCCGCCGTTAGTCATAGGCAAAAGTGCCAAGCCGCGCTGTTTTAAGGGAACTCGTAGCCTACCTGTGCAGTACAAGGCGAACAACAAGTCATGGATGACCCGCGCTATTTTCACCGAGTGGATGATGGCATTCGACCGCGACATGAAGCGGCAGGGCCGTAAAGTTTGCTTGCTTTTGGACAATTGTTCAGCGCATCACTCCGACGAAGTCAAGCTCACTAACACGGAGCTGAGGTTTTTCCCTCCCAATTGCACGTCTGTCTTACAGCCTCTCGATCAGGGCGTGATTCTTAGCCTGAAGCGCGCTTACCGCGGGAGGTTAATTCAGCGGCTGCTTTTTAACACTGAAACCGGCCGAGACACGAAGGTGGACTTGTACGTGGCACTGCAGATTATGTCTGCTGCCTGGAGCACACTGGGGCGCTCAGTAATTGTGAACTGTTTCAGGCACGCCGGATTTGCCGAAGGTCGACCCGTACACTCTGCTGGCCTAACACCAGGCGTTACAGACGACGACGAAGAGGCGTCACCGGCTCCGGGGATCGCGGCCGCCTGGAAAACGCTGGGAGAAATAGGAACCGTGCCGCCTAATCTCGAGCTCGACGAATACATCGGCGCTGACGCTTGTGTTGTTGTTCACGAAGATGTGAGTGATGAGCAGATCATAAAAGCTGCCCGGAATGATAAGGACTCTTCCGATGAAGAAGACGACGACGTACAGGAAGCGCCGGCTGCGGCAACCGCCGTACAGGTGATGGACGCTTTTGATGTCATCAGGAATTTCGTTGCTGTCCGAGACGACGATGTTGCAATGGGTTTGCTGACCGAGTGCGAAAATCGCGTGACGGCGTTGCTCGCCGTGAAGCGTAAGCAAACCAAGCTTACAGATTTTTGGCATTAAACGCCTTTGCTGCTGCTTGGGCAATTCTTTCTGCGTTTCACGTCAAATTTTTGCGATAACGAAGTTCCGCGAGAACGAATTTTTTTTCGTGCACCGTGAATTTCGTTACAGCGGGATTCAACTGTAATGCTATACCTGCCTAGCATCGCCTGCTACCGCGCTTTGCCGCTGTGGCCGGGGGCGTGGAGCGTTCGGTCTATTTTGCCCGGGCACAGTGAAGACGGCGATGTTGCTATGGTGATGGCACTGTTTACGATTCTTAGAAAGACGCACCACTCGCGCAAGTGAGCAACAGAGCTAACGCTCTAAAAGCCCGTCGGCAGGCAGAGCGTTTCCAAACGAATGGGGCCGAGTAAGGTAGATACCGTGTCACCCAGGCGTCCACTCACCCGCCGTCTCAACGCCCAACTTGTTGACTTTATATTTGAACCTTGTTTTGAAGCAACTCGACTTCCTGTGCTCTGAAAGGTGCCCGATCATTTTAGCAAAAGTGACACAGAAGCATGTGAGAATTTCGAAGCATACAAAGAACGTGCTTCCGTTTGACCACATGAAGCAAAACCGCTAGACTGCATTGGTATGGAAAAATTCACAAATTATAGCACATGCCAAATCTGACCGAACGCGATCTGATCGATGCGTCTAATCGTTTGGCATTTGCAGGAAAACATTTGGTAAGCATGGGCGCTCTTGCATGGAGTAAAAATTGGTCTCTGATTATTATGTTGCAAATGTGTGAATGTACAAGTGCCACATCACGAAATTATTTACTACCAATACATAAAGCCGAAAGGCGGGCTCAATACTAAAGTATACTTGTTGCATACGTGTGTGTGCCCTGTGAAATGAGTACAATAAAGTAGGCTACAAGCTACAGTAGTCCACCAAATATATTGATTCAGAAAGCGCATGCATCATCACGGGAAGCTGCAGCAGGACAGGTCAGCGTCTTCCATAGCATGCTACTTTTCACATCAGATTTCAGTGTCAAGTGAAATTCTGCAGGAGAAAAATGTTTCTAGGAGATTGATTGTTAAAATTTTATTGTAATTGCTTGAAAATACTGTGTTCCTTTAATTGCACACACACACAAACACACGCACGCGCGCGCGAGCGAATAAATAAAATGAAGACTGTGGAGCATCCAACTGGGAGTGGGGAAGTGGCCGCCATAAGCGCCTACAAAACTGTCCCCGTTAGGTCCTTTCTTCTGGCAACCTTCCTTTACAACCCCTTCCCCCATTTCCCACATAGTTTAGTGTGAATGCGCCTCCTCAGTGCCGAAGAGAACATGAATACATGCCGGCCTCCTGCGCGATAAATAGCCTCTTGGTGGATTTTACATCTATTTCGGAATATCGATTCATCTCAAAAGGAAAAAATTGGCAATCATTCACTTATTTGCACATAGTAACTTACCAGCTCTAGTTTCCAAGATTGGACAAGCACGAACAAAAAATAAACAAGGGCGACTGTTGACTGAAGTTCAGCTAATTATAGCTACGTTATCATATTTGTAATCACGTTTGATAAAGCAAATTTCTGGTGACCGCAAGAACTGACAGCTTCCACTACAGTCAAGGAGTGTTCCGATCCTTACTATATCTATGGCATCAACAATAGGGAGGTTTAGAATATGGTACCCCTACCGCTTAGGGGGACAGGGCAATAGCGCGGGTGACAGTAGGAGCACAATTCTCTATTATAGTGCGCACGCTCCGCTATTAGTCTATCCCACTTACGGATAAGGTCGCCGTATTCTAAAGCTCGCTAATGATCACTCGATTGCACAGCCCAGAAGACGAGGATCAAAAGAACACAAGACAGGCGCCGACTTCAACTAAGGTTTATTGACGAAGTGTGCAGAAATAATGCCATTCGCTTTTCCTTTTCACTCGTACTAAGATTGCACTGTGCAATCATGTTGACACCCTGTTTTATTTGTGTTCAGTCAAGCTAGCCTACTGCAGTCCAGTCCAACCCCCTCACGCTCGGCGAGTAGGAGCAATGTTCGTGGCTCTACAGCGGAAACTATACTTCGTCTCACAAGATATCTGCAGCACTGCGAAAGGCAGAGGAGCCCTTTCAATTGTGCTCCTAAGTGCCTCTCGCCTGTGCGCACTATAATAGAGAATTGTGCTCCTACTGTCACCCCCGCCAATTTGGGGGGGCGAGAGGCGCTTAGAAGCACAATTGCCTATTGTACGCGTGATCCTGGTTAGACCGGCTGGGGTGCCTCTGCCTTTCGCTGTGTTGCAAACATCTTGTGAGACGAAGTATAGGCAAAAGAGGGAAGGCTCTAGTCCAATTGTCAGGGCGCGTATTATTCGAAGTAGTGGTGCGGTGGCGTGAAGAGGGGAGTTCAATGGGGCAGCCCATGCTGCGCAGGACGGGGACAAAATCCCCCCCCCCCCCCTTCTCTGCCTGGACACTGCTGTGGAGCCGCAAAAACCTTTGAAAGTCCACGCAGCAACACAAGAAAAGCGTTCAGGCAGTTCAAGTCGAGAGGGCTGGGTGGCTGGGTACTCAATTCTCAGTCATGGATTAGCGGCGTAGCCTGGTGGCAGAATCTGAACTACTTCCAAGAGTGCGACCGTAGAACCGCCACTCCGCCGCCACCTTAAAGAACTATAGTAGTGCGGTCTTTAAATGCGCTCTTTTTCATTTCGATTCAACGCACTGAAGATGGCGCGACGGACTCAACTGGCATAAAACCATCCAATAAACTAAAAGTAGTGCCAACATGTGAAGTTTGCTGCCCGCATCCTCTCCTGGGTACAGTGCCCTATCCGGGTGCCCTCGTTCGTCGTTCGACGCTCTCATTAGCCGAACGCCGTCGCGTGTCATGCCGTGTGTTTTCCTGCAGTTCGCACCTCTTTGTCGCTGCTCTTTGAAGTCTTTTGTTTCAAATGCCGGCTTGCTGCGCATTCGGGTGCAGCACAACTGAGCGTGATCGCAAGAGGTTATTTAGAATACCGTCCGGGAATCGAAATGCTGCTCGGAGGAAGGTCTGGCTTCATTGACTGGGCCGGGCGAATTTCAGTGCAACACACGGTCCATGGTGTTTTCAAATATTCAAAACTGGTTCTCTTTGCCGTTCAGCGGAGTGATATACACACTGCTTACCACTGATATAGTTAGTAACTTCTGTTTTATTAGGTTGTATCCTATTATATATGTGTTGACAATATTTTCTGTGATCTCATCTTCTACAGGTATGCCTCTTCCGAATTTTTTCATGTTGTACAGAGCATGTTTAAATCTCATTTATGCCGCGTCTAGTTTGTTTGCATCTTGAACAAGTCTGTATAAATGTATACTTACAGTATTTTATCGATCCTGCTTTCTGTTTTCCACCATATATGTACACAAAGTAAAGCAATATGGTTTTTGCTGTTAATTGATGTTTCATACATCTTATTTTATTTTTACATATTCTTTTATGCGCTGAGGCAATAAACAACGTTAATAAATAAAACTGCTATCACGCTTCTCAAGTTTACCGGTAGCTCACAAATCAGTCAAAGTTGCAAAGAAACCACGCGGACTGCTGCTAAATTGTTCTACTCCGCCGGCTAGTTATTTTTTTTTTTTTTCAAGAATGTTGCGCACTTTGGCCGGCGGCTGATAGAAGCACGGAAGTGAAGACGAGTTGAGCCAACGCAGACGTCACGTACGAATGGTGTCACACACTGACAGTTGAAAACGAAACCGTTTCAGCGCAAGATATTAAAAAAAAAAAAAAAACTGCTACCACGCTTCTCAAGGTTAACGGTAGCTTGCAATTCAGTGAAACCTGCAAAGAAACCACACAGACTCCAACTTCCGCCGCCTAGTTAATTTTTTTTTCAAGCACGTTGCGCACTTTATCAACGTCTGACAGACTCAAGGTGGTGAAGGCTAGTTAAACCGACGCCGAAATCGTGTACGTATGGTGACACACCACGACAGCTGAAAACGGCACCGTCTCAGCGCAAAATATTAAAAAGAATACCTGCTACCACCCTTCCCAAGTTTACCGGTAGCTCACAAGTCAGTCAAAGCTGCAAAGACACCACACAGACTCCAGCTTCTGCAGCTGAAGTGGAAAATACATGGAGGACAACTGCTGCCACACTTCTCAAGTTCACCGGCAGCTCGCAAACCAATCAACGCTGCAAAGAAATCATACACAGACTGTTGCTAAATTGTTCTTGTCCACCGCCTAGTTACAAATGTTTTAAAGCATGCCGCTGAGTTTGGCCAAGGGTGACGAGCTACGGACACGCGGAGATGACGGCGAATTGAACCAATGCCGAAATCGTGTACATGGGGTGTAAGACACAGCTGAAACTATTTTGGCGGGAAATCCCTGTCAACATTCGGTAATTATGTTTCAGCAGTGAGTAATATTTTAACCTGAACACATTGTGACAATATGCAAGCTGAAATACTCTGGTGAGACCCGGCACCAGCGCTTTTACCAGCGCACGGCCGCCTCGATCGGCGCGCGCTAGTCGCGCACAGCGTAGGTGGAGCCACGGACGAAATGCGAGAGGCGGAGCGGCGCCGCCGGAAGAGGAGGGAGGAGCCGTGCCAGAGTTGTGCGAGTGTTGTCTGCTTCTAGGCTGCGTGCTGCCAAGCTACCTTTCTGCATTTTATTCGCTTTTTTTTTTTTTTTTTTTGCGCGAGTTTTGACAGAGTACAAGGACGAGGAACTTCGTTACATTTCGACTGCATCAAGGCAGATCTAGAAATAATCATGCATAGTTATGGCTTAGGACCAGCTTTGTTGTAATTTTTAGCAAGCATTTACTAGAGATACGCAGAGTGCGATTTGTTTATGAAGTAGGCATATTAGCCGTTTTACTGACCTGAACATCAGCAGAGGATATATCCCAAGTGCAATTTTAAAGAGTCTTGTTCCTTGTACACCCTTGTTTGATCCATCAGTCTATTTTCCAGTAATTATAGCTCTCCGCGGTTGTGATAGAAACACGCAAGTGCAGATATGTGTGCATGACGCCTTGGAGAGCGAAGCACTACTCAGAATGTCTTGTTAGGAACTGTGTTTTGAAACATGCAAAAAGATGACCTCAGAGATACAATATTATTTTATATATATTTGAAATTCAAAACCTTTTAATATGTGGGACATGGAGACAGAAAACTCAACTTTTCAAAAACGTGGTTGCAAAAAGTACATACTCAAACAGCAAAAATAATCTAGCAATACACACAAGACAGCAAACACACATCTGCCGAAGTGGCGTCCGTGTGCTGTGTGATGTCAGCGCACGTTGAAGATCCCCAGGTGGTCGAAATTACTCCGTAGTCCTCCACTACGGCTCCCCTTCCTCTCTTTTCACTTTCACTCCCACCTTCCTCCCTTCCCTTACGGCGCGGTTCAGGTGTCCACAGAGCAAGTGTGACAGATACTGTGCCGTTCCCTTCCAGTGAACCAATTGATAATAATAATAATAATAATAATAATAATAATAATAATAATAATAATAATAATAATAATAATAATAATAATAATAATAATAATAAAATTGGCCTTAATCCATACAGCGCGAATTTTACAAGAGGTGGAGAACTGAAATTATTTATTCACTGGAAATTTTTTCAAAAGTCGGAAAGGCATGCAATAGCAGAAAAATGAAAAATTCGATACTATAAATAAAATAATCAAAAGGCTAATACTGATTGGTTTTCAAACATAACCATAGTAAATTAGGCAGGGGGCGCCTTGTCTTTGGTACGGGTTTCAGTGAAGAGCATTCTTTCGTTGGTGAGCCCCTTATGGGAAGCCCAGAACTTTCGGACACGGCTGCCACTATCTTCTGGAGAGTATTTTGAACTAAATCTTTGATTTCCAGCAGTGTTTCGACTCGATGACAATGAAAAATGAGAGAATTACATTTCTGCAACTCTTCTACAATATCACTTTGAAGTGCTGCAGCCACTGAACTTGTAGAAGGCACAGGTATAAACACTGGTTCATCGGGAGGTTCTACAGTGTTCATCTCAGCAGTACTGCTCTGGTTAAGGGCTTCATGGGATAGCGTACTATGGTGCTGAGATATGTATGGCCCGCCCAAGCAGTTTTTAGACAGTGAAAAGATAAACCACCAAAGAAAGAGCGGCAGAGCGTAGTCACTTGTCTTGTGTGTTGCATCCAAGCAAACAGCAGCGGTTCCGTACTTTCTAAGCATATCCCTCATGAACTTAGACTGGAAACAAAGTAGCAATGTCTCCTCGCACTCACTGGCATCACTCTCTTCCGTGTCATCTCTGTTGCTGCTGTTTGCGTTTTTGGTTGGTGCATAGGAGCGATAAATTACAGAACATTAGGGTTGCTCACTTTGTAGCTTTTTGACCAATTTACGATCGTTTTCTTGATCGATAGCGCTGAAGCGGTCTTTTTTAAGAATGTTCTGAATGTGACTGTATATGCCTCTACTTGTTGGAAAAAATGCCCTGCAGCTGCCAGTTGGCTTTTCCTTCCCAGGAAACAGTACATCGTGAACATAATAATGAAGACACTTTTTCACGTCGGATGCTGATGCAACTCCTTGTCTAACTAAAGCGTCAATCCTCTCGGCAACATTTTTGTCCATAGTCTCACCAAAACATTCAATTGCATCACACCTGTGATTTACATGGGATGCACAGTCGGCAATCGTGACATAAATCCTTCGTTCTGTGGCCACAGTTTCCAATGCTTGAAGCGCTTCGTGCAATTGCCTGACCTTGTTCGACTTCAGCTTCTGTTCGTTTCCATGACCGCAAGGCTGGGGGATGTCCACCTAAACATAAATCGCTATTATTTGAAATGTGCGTGCCTGAATTCATGCCAGTGCTAAAGCTTTGTGCCGCGTACGTAAACGTAGCTTTCCCTAAGCGCTATCAAACCAATTTGTATTTAAACATCTTGAGTAACCGTTGTGATATATATGATAACTTTCTTGGCCCTGCAAAAGCGTACTTTTTAAACTCACGCAACTGGCAGTCTGCGTGAGTGAACATAAGTGGCTTATATGCACTGTATGGGCCATCTTCTGACGTTCTTTAAACAGGTGGTAAAGAGACTTTATTGTGGGCTCTTCTTTTGATCCGTATCACGATAGCTCCCATTTTCTCAAAGTAAGAGGTAGTCTAATCTGCACCAGCGAATACTGTAAAATGTTGGAGGGTTACAATACATCAGTACGCACCGAGGAATAAAACGCGATGGCCAGGGATTTGGCATACAAGGCTGCACACACACACACACACACACACACACACACACACACACACACACACACACACACACACACACACACACACACACACACACACACACACACACACACACACACACACACACACACACACACACACACACACACACACACACACACACACACACACACACACACACACACACACACACACACACACACACACACACACACACACACACACACACACACACACACACACACACACACACACACACACACACACACACACACACACTCTTTCTACTTTAGAGCAATTAAACACGAAAACGAAGGATTTCGCGCAAGAAGTGGAAAACTTGCACGCATTAAATGTGCTAATGCTGTAGAACCTTTTTTTACTACCTCAACTACATGAAGGCCATCGATTTTTTCTTGTTTGCTGTTAGCACTGTTGTTATATCACAAAGTTAAGGTTACAGAGATAAGTACACACTGCCTACCTGAAAACCTCAACTCTAACAGGAGTTGGAAAAGCAAACGTACAAAAATCATATTTTCCAAAACAGGCCCCAAAGTGCGCAAATATGAAACATACGCGGTACGTGACTTATTATCACGCTTCAAATAGTCTGTCACAAATTTGTCTTTTACGCGGCTACAACCCCCCCCCCCCCCTCCTCTCCCCTCCTACTAGGACTTTTCGCTGCCTCTTAGGCGGGAATTCGAAACGACGGGAGTTCTTTATACATTTCGGCGGTCGTATGATCCAACCCTTCGTGAAAATACTATCGTGTTAGCCGTATGAAAATGCACGGTGTTTTTTTCTCTTGCCATTGTGTCGCTCCATACTATTCATAGATTCTTCACCAACATCTTCGGCATTAAGAGCGTCCATGAAACTTGTCTCCGAAGTTTCACTTGGCCGTTCCGTATCAAGCGATCTTGACCGGCGTGCTCGTCAGGCTGATACATACGCACGGTGTTTAGCTCGCCGTTCTTCCCACTCTTCGTCTGTTTCTTCGGCACGGCGCCGTCGCTTGGCCGCAGCAGATCGTTCCAGCCTCGCCTTGTACACATCATCCGAGCGCAGCTGCAGCCCCCTGTTTTATCCCGCTCTAGCGAGCGCTTTCTCTCGGCAGCGGCCCTGCCGGCCTGTGAAGCCTCACCTCCGCCATCGATGGCGCTACCTGGGTCCCCGTCTCTCGGTCTGCCGTGACGTCACGCGGTCACGTGGTAACGGCATGACGTCACCGCTCTGGCTCTTGTGAAGCCTCACCTCCACCATCGATGGCGCGAGCCGGGGCCCTCTCGGTCTGTCGTGACGTCACACGGTCACGTGGCGCGCAGCTGTACGAAGAGGTGCCAAACCATCAATGGCACAAAGTGCAATCAGTATTGAATAAAAAAGAGCATCGTACTGTGCCGAAAAACGTATTAGGCGGGATAGTATCAACGAGATTTCACGCTATCTTCCTTTACCACTTGCCTTAAAGTCTGGGTATAGTTCAATCCACTGGGGCATCCCTTTCTCTTGGTTCCTTGGAGGTTGATTCTCTTTTTCTGGTAGACGTGCGTCCAATTTGTCGTTGCCGGACCCTGTGAATTAGGTTTCATAACGTTTCACGTCTTAGCATTCGCAGCAAGATAGAGTTTAAGAGGCGCGGCTAGGCGACAGAAAGACATACGATATACGGAGGCAGCGGCACAAATTATAATCGTAGCGAGGCAACGGTATAAACAAGCGGCCGGTTCTGTATATGCAGATAAGCTCAATGCCGTATCATGTGATTTCAAGAAAGAAAAAGGGTATCATTTTGCTCATGGAGGGTTTAGGCGGGATGGGTATCTAACATTTTTTTTTTCGTAACGATGACAAGCTGCATTTTGACGAAGAAAGTCCAAGGAATTAACTACGCGAATATGATGAATTCCTTCACTAACCATATAATTGTATGCACTAGGAGCACCATACATCTACTGCGACTTCAGTGCATGAAAGTGCAATAAAACAACACTGGAACATGCGCATTAAAACATTTTCACCTACCGAGTCAGTTTTCCCGTAGTACATTTCGCCGAACATGCAGACTTTCTGTATTTCTTTCACTACACGAAACGATATATTGCCTGCATAGATCCTGTGGCTATTGTTGTACCATGGAGAAGAGCGTTTTGGCTGAAAAAAAAAATGTATAAGGCATATGTATTCCTTGCAGCCAATGCTTAAAGTCTGGATCCATCGGAAGGGAGTCTGTAGCGATTCGAGCACTGGTGGAACTGGAAATAAAGAGGGAAAGAGGGAAAGCGGCTGGCTGGCTGTTTTGCAAATCGTTTTATACAAAGGGGAGAAATCATTATGTTTCTCCATCCCTGGTTTTAGAAAACGTGTTACTGGTTCTTATTAATACTCACTGTGAAACTGTCGAAACGATAGAGAAGAAACCTTCTCATTACACCAGTCACAGAACAAAAAATGGTTTCCTGCTTTGTTTTCATACAGTCCTTATACTTTCAAGCTCTGGGGGTCTAGACCCCTTTTAAATATTACTGGGAGAAAGGGGGGGGGGGGTCACGTCAGGTGAGGTCAGTTGACGTAGCACGTGACAGCAGCGAGGGATCCCCCCCCCCTGGTGATTGATTGATTGATGGATGGATAGATAGATTGATTGATTGATTGATGGATGGACGGACGGACGGACGGACGGATGGATGGATGGATGGATGGATGGATGGATGGATGGATGGATGGATGGATGGATGGATGGATGGATGGATGGATGGATGGATGGATGGATGGATGGATGGATGGATGGATGGATGGATGGATGGATGGATATGTGGGTGGGTGGATGGATGGATATGTGGGTGGGTGGACGGATGGATGTAATATAGGAGCGCTCCTTTGAATCAGGGTGATAGCAGTCTATCATGCTCATTTTCCCCCCATACTTTATTATTTTAGATTGGTTAACCATACCATCATTCTATTTGTTGAATTTTTTCTACGTTGCTAACATTGTTACTTTTCTGCTTTTAAGCCATCAATCTTCCAATCGTTTTTTGCTAGCTTCCGCTGCATTCATTCACCCGATCACTGGTATCTTTAAACCCCAGAGCTTCAGGAAGAGTGAATGCACCTGCATCGACTCCCGGATAGATACCACTGCATTCGAGTATAATATTGATACGTGGCAAGGTAAGGCCAAGAGATTTATCCAAGATGACTCCGCACACAGCACACAGAAACACAGCAGCGTTAACCGGGCACCAACCGACACTGCTCGCACGTCGTCTTCACCAAAACTCACGAGATTCTTCTTCTTCCGTCCTTATGCAGATATCAGTGCATGCACCGCCTAATGTAGCACTACCCCGCCGGCTGAAAAGCACCGTCCCGGTGCGTACTAGCGTCCAAACCAGGGTCCGTGTAGTACGGCTTGAGGCGTGCAACATGGACCGTCTCGGTGCGTGGTGTAGAGGTATGCTCTGCGGGGTGCAAGGGCGCAATTTCGTATGTCACTGGAGTGGCTTGTAAAATTCGGTAGGGTCCTGTATAACGGGGCAAAAGTTTTTCCGAGAGGCCAACGCGACGAGCTGGGGTCCAAAGTAGCACGAGATAGCCGCAAGAATACTGGGTGTAGCGATGACAGGAATCATAGCGACGTTTCTGGGAGTGCTGGGAGGCTGCGAGTCGGTTACGAGCAACAACGCGGGCAGCATCAGCTCGGGCTATGGCGTCACGAGCGTATGAGCTGGCAGTGGCGGCAGAAGGGAGCAGGCTGTCAAAAGGAAGCAGAGGTTCACGGCCGTATAGAAGATAGAAGGGGCAGTAGCCGGCAGTGTCGTGACGCGACGAATTGTATGCAAATGTCACAAATGGCATGCGTTATGTCCCATTCGCGATGGTCATCAGAAATGTACATAGACAGCATGTCAGTTAATGTCCGGTTAAGGCGTTCAGTAAGCCCGTGGGCCTGTGGATGGTAGGCAGTCGTGAAAGAATGACGAACGTTGCACAACCGTAGGATCTCATCGACTATACGCGCAAGAAAGCAATGGCCACGGTGGGTGAGCAGTTGGCGGCGAGCTCCGTGGACGAGTATAACGTCGTTGAGGAGGAAAGCAGCGACATCAGTTGCACAATTGGTTGGTATTCCTCGTGTGACCGCGTCGCGTGTGGTGTAATCAGTGGCCACCGCAATCCATTTGTTCCCCGATGCGGACAGTGGAAAAGGCCCTAGAAGATCCAGACCCACTCGAGAAATGGTCTGTGGGGATGTCGATCGGCTGCAGGAGTCCAGCTGGTAAAACTGCATGATGGCTTTTTCCGGCTTTGACAGCGGTAACGAGCAGCCACGTAGTGGCGGACTGCGCGGTATATGCCTGGCTAAAAGAACCGACGGCGCACACTAGTCGAATGTGCGAGAGACGCCTAGATGACCCGCTGTGCGAACGTCGTGAAGCTCTTCAAGGACGGCTGTGCGTAGGTGCTGAGGGACTACTAGTAGAAGGTCGGGGCCATCAGGTCGCATATTGTGCCGGTATAAGGTGCCGTCGTGGAGCACAAACGAAGGGAAGGGTCATGGCGATCGGCGCTGAGGCGATTGATAATTTCGCGAAGCTGAGGATCCTGGCGTTGCTCCCGACGAACGTTGGAAAAGTCATAAAATAGAGAGCACGCAAGCGTCATTGTCACATTCAAGTTGGCTCGGGTCGACTAGATGACGGGACAGGCAATCGGCGTCTCGGTGCAACTGGCCAGACTTATAATAAACTACTGAAAAATTGTACTCCTGAAGGTGCTAGGCCCAACGTCCAAGGCGGCCGGTAGGGTCTTTGAGTGTGGAAAGCCAACACAATGCGTGGTGGTCAGTGACTACTGTGAATGGCCGCCCATACAAGTAAAGGCGGAACTTCGTAATGGCCCAAACTAGGGCTAAGCACTCACGTTCAGTGACGGAATAATTCTGTTCGGTAGCAGAGAGGAGTCGGCCAGCATAGGCGATGACGCGAGGGGAACCGAGCTGACGTTGTGAGAGAACGGCACCAATTCCATGACCACTTGCGTCGGTGCGTACTTCTGTTGGCGCTGACGGATTGAAGTGAGCCAACACTGGCGGACCGGTGAGGTGGGCAATAAGAGCGACGAAGGCGGCCAATTGTTCGTGACCCCAGGGAAAGGAGATTCATTTTTTCAGAGGCTGCGTGAGTGGACAGGCGATTTCCGCGAAGTTTGGTACAAATCGCCGCAAATATGAGCAAAGTCCGAGGAAGCTACGCACGTCGCTGCTAGATTTCGGTATAGGAAAATCACAGCGCGAATTTTGTCGGGGTCCGGCTGGATGCCATGGGTGTTGACCAAGTGTCCTAGGACCTTGAGTTCCCGGCGACCAAAGCTACACTTCTTGGAGTTCAACTGAAGGCCAGCTCGTCGGAAAATCCCAAGGATAGCCGGAACGTGATGGAGGTGGCCCTCAAAGGTTGATGAAAATACGATGACGTCATCGAGGTAGCACAGACATGTGGTCCATTGGAACCCGCGTAGTAAAGAGTCCATCATGCGCTCGAAGGTCGCAGTTACATTACATAAGCCGAAAGGCATCACCTTGAATTGGTAGAGGCCATCTGGGGTGACAAAAGCCGTCTTTTCACGATCTCTTTCGTCAACAAGATCTGCCAATGTCCAGAACGGAGATCAATGGAGGAGAAGTAGTTGGCACCATGCAGGCAGTCGAGGGCATCATCGATCCTGGGAAGAAGGTACACATCTTTCTTGGTTATCTTGTTTAGGTGTCCATAATCTACGCAAAACCTCCGGCTGTTGTCTTTCTTTTTAACGAGTACTACCGGAGACAACAAGGTTGATAACTGGGCAAGTTGGTAAGGGTTCATATTTAACCAGACTCGTCCTTTGGCTGGTTAAATATGAACACTACCGGAGACGGCCAGGGGCTGCTCGACGGCTCAATAATGTTGCTGGCCAACATTTTATCCACTTCTTCCTGAATGACCCGGCGTTTGGAAAGAGCAACTCTGTAAGGCCGTCTGTTATTGAGCCGTCGAGCAGCCCCTGGGCGTCTCCGGTAGTGTTCATATTTAACCAGCCTAGGGCGGCCATCTCCAGTATCGATGCGATGTGTGACGACGGACGTTTGGCCCAGGGATCCGTGACCGAAATCAAAAATGTCGCTGTATGACCGCAAAAGGCCGGCAATTGTGCGCTTGCATATTCGGGACGCAGGTCAGAGGCAACCATGGCTGAGATGCGGTCCTCCGGACTATGTGACGGGACCGGTTGTGCAGGTACCTCGGCGTGACGGTCTGAAAGCACTGTAGAAATAGTAAAGCTGGACAAAGGTGACAGGTCGGCAAGGAAAATGCCCTCCGGGAGAACTTGCGAAGATATGCTGAAGTTGAGTACAGGAATGTAGGTGAGGTTATTCTCGACGTGTACAATGTTATGAGGTAGGACGATGTTGCGCTGTAGAGAGAGTCGCCGTCAGAAGGGAGGGAAATGGTGACATGGGCACGTATACTGCCGCCTCGGGAGGTAGGAGAGTAAATGTACTGGAGCGGAGGCGAGGCTGGGAATGGTCAGCACTAGGGTCGTGAACACACTGGGGCAGGGCTAGACGCAGAAGTCCGGAGGCACAGTCACTAAGAGCGGAATGGGTTGTTAAAAAGTCTAGGCTTAAAATCACATCTTGAGGACAAGTAGTAAGGACGGCGAAGGGCACAGGGACGTGATGGCCGGCAATGCTGACGCGCGCAGTGCACATTCCGATGATGGTAGCAGTGTTTCCATCAGCAAAACGAACTGTGTTAGCGGGCGTAAAAACTATTTTGAAGCGTTGGCGGATCGACGAACTAAGGACTGAAATATGGGCTCCAGTGTCAATAAGGGCAGAAACGGAGACTCCGTCCACAAGAATGTCAATGAGGTTACGTCTGTGTGTGGGGGTCGGTTCCGAGTTGACAGCCCGGGTCGGTAATGCAGCGTCACTCCCGGGCGCTGCACTCGCTAGTTTCCCGAGTAGGTGCCGGCGTATGATGGGGAGGAGCAGCGACGAGGTACCGGTGAACGGGGTCGACGAGCCAGTGGGGATGGAGATCGGCTGGCAAGACGGGCAGTGGGGACGGTTTCGTTGCGAGGCTGATCTGTTTGATGAAGATAATGTCCAGGTCCATCATAGGCGGGGCGGGGCTCCTCTGGTTGGGCAGGGAAGCGTCGAGGTCCATTGTAGTATCGATAGTCGGCGTTGTAATAACAGCGAGGGGCGAAGTAGGTACGGCTACGACAATAACGAAACGTGTGGCCGGCGAGACAGCAAATGAAGCAAATTGGCCTGTCGTCTGAGGTGCGCCACTCTGCAGGATTGCTGCTAAGGTAGCGACGTGGCGAAGCCTGGCTCGCGGTATCAGCAGCCAGGAACAGGGTGTGTTGGTGACGGCACGGGACTAGAGGAGATGCCGACGTTGAAGAGTTCTTGGCGAACAACGGTCTGTATCATGGCCATGGTGTCGGGCGGCGGAGACGTGAGTGGTGCAAGAGCCAAGGCCTCGAGTTCTCTCCGGATGATCCGAGTGATGTTCGCTGGATGAGAAGGCTGTTCCAAAGGCGGCAGGTCAGCGCAGGATGATGTAGCCACCGTGTTTGGAAGGCGGTCAAAGCGATGTACGAGACGGCGTTGTTTAGCCTGCTCGAATTTTCGATAGACTTGAAGTAGCGAGTCAACGGTAGCGCAATCCGTACAGAAGAGGATATGTTGAATGCATCATCCGCTATACCCTTGAGGATATGCCCTATCTTGTCACTTTCTGGCATGGAGCACCTTGCGGCACAACGAAAGGACGTCTTGAATATAGGCAAGGTAGGACTCCGTGGGGGATTGGGTGCGAGTGGAAAGTTCTGTTTTTGCGGCGAGAGCACGCCCAATCGGCTTTCCGAACAAGTCCCAGCTTTTGTTTACAGATTTCCCAGGTCACTAACCTGACCAGATAAAATTGGCCTTGATATCAAAGCTAATCAATAGGCACAAGGTGGCCGATATAAGAAAGTATAACATGGAGAAAATTGAGCATGCTGTAAAGAACGGGGGAAGCCTTAGGTAAAGAAGAAATTGGGCATAAGCAAAAACCAGATGTTTGCGATAAGGGACAAGGCCGGCAACGTCATCACGAATATGGACAAGATAGTCAAACTTAGCCGAGGAGTTCTGTACAGATCTCTACAAGAGCCAAAGTAGTCACGACCGTAACGAGATTAGCGGCAGGGAAAAACAGTCAGACGTTCCACCAGTGACGAAGGACGAGGTCAAGAAAGCATTAGAAACTATCAAAAGGGGGAAATCGGCTGGAGAGGAGCAGATAACTACAGATTTGCTAAAGGACGGGGGATATCGTGCTAGAAAAACTGGCCACCCTGTATACGCAGTGCCTGGTGTCATCGACGGTACCGGAATCATGGAAGAATGCAAACATTATCCTCATTCATAAGAAAGGGGACTCTAAGGACCTTAAAAATTACAGACCAATCAGCCTACTGTCTGTTACGTATAAGGTATTTACTAAGGTAATCGCTAATAGAATCAGGACAACCTTAGACTGCAATCAAGCAAAGGATCAAGCAGGGTTTCGGAAACGGTACTCTACTATCGATCATATCCATACCATCAATCAGGTGATAGAAAAATGCTCGGAATATAACCAGCCCTTATACGTAGCATTCATTGATTACGAAAAAGCATTTGACTCAGTTGAAACCTCGTCGGTGATGCAGGCATTGCGAAATCAGGGGGTAGACGAGCCGTACGTGAAAGTGCTGGAAGATATATATAGTGGCTGCACAGCACTGCATAAAGAAGGTAACAAAATTCCCATAAAGAAAGGTGTTAGGCAAGGAGACACAATCTCCCCAGTACTATTCACAGCTTGTTTAGAGGAAGTATTCAGAGACTTGGAATGGGAGCAGTTAGGGATAAGGGTAAATGGAGAATACCTCAGTAATCTGCGATTTGCTGATGACATTGCCTTGCTAAGCAACTCGGGGGATGAACTGCAAATAATGATTGGTGACCTAGACTGAAAAAGTAGAAAGGTAGGCTTGAAAATCAATATGCAGAAGACTAAGATAATGTTCAACAGCCTCGGAAAGGAACAGCAGTTTACATTAGGTAGCGAAGTACTGGAAGTAGTAGGCGAATATGTGTACTTAGGACAGGTAGTAACCGCAGATCCGGACCATGAAAAGGAAATAACAAGAAGAATAAGATTGGGATGGAGCGCATTTGGCAAACACTCGCAGATTATGACTAGCTGCTTACCGGTATCGCTCAAGAGGAAAGTATACAACAGTTACATTTTACCTGCACTCACCTATATATGGGGCTGAAACGTGGAGGCTAACAAAGGGGGTTCTACTTAAGTTGAGGACAGCGCAGAGGGTTATGGAATGAAAAAAGGTAGGGGTAACATTAAGAGATAGGAAGCGTGCAGAATGGGTCGCAGAAATAACTCAAGTTACTGGCATTCTAGTGGAAATCAAGAAGAAGAAATGGGCATGCATGGGCAGAACATGTAGAGCGAAGAAAGGATAACCGATGGTCGCTTAGGTCAAAACACTGGATGCCAAGGGAAGGAAAGCGTAGCAGGGGGCGGCAGAAAATTAGGTGGGTGTATGAGGTTAAGAAGTTCGCAGAGGTCAAGTGGATGCAACTAGCACAGAACCGGGTTAATTGGAGAATTATGGGAGAGGCCTTCACCCTACAGTGGGTATAGTAAGGCTGATGATGATGATGATGATGAACAGCAAAAACCATATTGGCCGCGAATTCACTTCAATGCATGCATTAAGAAGATCATATGCTTGGTTGGTATACCATATCTTGAGCTATTTCAGAAGCGCTTTTGTGCTTGCCCGCCTCACAAAAATGCAGCCGTTCGACACATACCTCAGTCCAGGCAGGAGCTGGACGTATTGCAAGTCTGGAAGGCCTAGCTTGTAGATGCCGAACTAGAACCTTGTCTGAGCTTTTTAGATGCTTATCTTTTAACTACAAGAAACAGCTTGAAGAACCGTGAAGAAGCGACAAGCTACACTCTCATCTCTCCTAATGTGCGGTTTGGTGCTGCCTGGCTGGGTTATATATCTGTGTTTTTTTCAATAAACTTCAGTTGTGAGTTCAGCGCCCGTTCTGTCTGTTCTTCACCTCCGTCCACGTCTGTTGCGCTGTTTTTCTGTCATGTCTCCTAACTCCCTAATTACCCAAACAGCGGCCGAGAGTTATATCCCTTTAATCAAGTGAAAGCTTTATTCAATCATTATGTTTTTCTTTATATTCACAGCTGCCGCAGCTCGCTGCGTTTTCTACGCCTCATGCTCAGTTGTTTTAAAGATATTTTAATTTTTGTGATAGTCTTGCTTGTTGAATTTCTCTGCAGTTTTTATGATGTCTCCTCTCTTCGCATTAGCTCTGAGTTGGAAGCCCCGTGTACAATTTCGCGTCATTGACATGCTTCAGAAGAGCTGTAATCAACGCTCAATTCACATGATATGACAACTTTATGCACAACATATCATTGCCGTGACAATTAACCGCGCAATGACAAAAGTCTTCTCAACAAGCAAATTTCCTCGCCCTCATGGCTCGTCTATTTCCTCTTCGCGAAAATACTCAAATTTCCTTCGAATTGGTGGTACTGCGACGAACTCAAAATGATCCTAATCAAATTCCCTTTATGCAGCTAGCTCTGCTGTCAGATTTGCGCTATGTACACTGATAGGCTATTGGAATCTTGCAAGTTCTCTACTGGCATTGCTGTCGAAACACACGGGGCAGCGCGATTATTAGGGTGCTTTCTCTTCGGTATATAATGCATTTTGCGTTCGAAATATGTCTCAGCAAGAAAATAAGGAGCCTTGCTACAGGAACTATCACGTGAGTACTTGAATATGTTCCTTTTCTAAATGCAGATCAGAAATTCTTCACTTCGGAGCAAGTTATCTCTTAAGCTTGTGTCCACCTTTTAATCTCGAGGAAGCATATCAGTGTGACACGAACAAATGACGGACTTCCAAGTAATCGTTTCAATAGGCTTCGTTGCCGCCGGTGCAAAGCATGCAGGCCGGCATGAAGAGGGCTGATGTAAACAAAAGTATAGCAGAAAGCTTCGTATTACGAGAGGACGCGATAGCGCCTTTAACGCCGTCTCTTCATTACGCCAATTTTAGGCATCTAGAGGCTGGCACTTAGTTGGCAAAGCGTACGTCTATTTGTTTTTGATTTTAGGGTAAAGACGCAGCATCTTCTCGGCGCACGCCATATATGTTTTTACAGTGAACGGCATAGAATTGGAGGCACACATGTCGGCGGCTTGAATCCCTGTCACAAATTGGACGGAAACTGGAAAAGAAGGTATATGTTAAATAAGAAGCGAAAAATTGCATGACAGCAAGCTGAATGTGCGCAGTGAACGCGTCTACGTCATAATTTAATACGAAATGACTTGCGCGTCACATAATCGCGTAAAAACTAGAACGCTGGCTCTGGCGAGCAAGTCGACAACGCTGTCACACATGTTTCACGGCATTAAATTTCGCATCACACCAACGCGTTCTCTGAGGAAATGCATGCCTTCGAAGCCAGAACTGTCATAGCGTAGTCATAACTGCACTGCGTTCGTGTAGAGTGCAACGGCAGCACAGCTACGCGTACGCCGGCCGCTTCATGCTTCCGTGTCGCTTCCGTAGTTTGTTCTATTATAGTAAAGCGAAAACCTGGGGTAGCGAGGTGGCTTTTGGACCAAACGAGCTATAAACGCTTCGCATGATATATATACTTATTATTGCCCCATATACAGTGAGGAAAGACAGTGTCTATGCCGTGCGCTGAAGCATCTAGATGGACGCCCATTGACTGAAATTAAGATTTTAGGTCCCTGGCCGCGGCGATCGTCTGCGGTGAAGGCCTCCCAGACACTGCTCCCCTTTATGAAAAGCACAGGCCTAATCGAAACACTATGATTTTGCTGTTATGCTATGTGATATGACTTTGACGCGATGTGATGTGACATGTCTGTACTAACTTCACCCATCCCTCTCTCACAACTTTTATATCCTCTCACCCCTTTCCCCCAGTGCAGGGTAGCAAACCGGTTTCTTCTACAGGTTAACCTCCCTGTCTTTCCTCCTCATCTTCCTCCTTCTCATCCGGATCCGGTGAACTTTGCCCTGCGACCCTCAACTGCTTTGCGTGCATCTCTAGAACAGATGGACAAAATATTTTTGTGAGAAGCTTGCAGCAGTTACAATGTGGATCAATTGGTTTTTACCTCTTGAGCTGGAGGCCACGGGCTTTAGTCGAGCTGCAGAGGCCGCATTGTGACGGAAACCAAACGCAAAAACGGAAATGTGCTTTGCGATCGATATGCCAGCCCGAGGAATAACAAATATAATATATACGTACGTCGTGCTATTTTGGATAAATGAAGCTGCAGGTCATGTACATTGTACTGCGCCCGACACTTACTTTATGTGCAAGATATTCGGATAAAAGAAACATGCATTCCCTCCAAACCATATTTTTTTCATGCAAAGAACAACACCCGCTGAGTGTCCAGACGAAGGCTTCACAGAAGCCGTATAAAAAAAAAAAAAAAAAAAAAAAAAAACAATCTCGACGTTTCTTGAACGACGGGGGAAATGGGAGAGGGGTGGGGAGTAAGTCAAATTACAGCTGATTTTCTTCGATCGACAATGTACTGCAACTAATTATGTATTGTTTTGAAACTTATGCGCATCTTGTTACTGTAAATGCATATTTTGTAATTGGTGTGCGCGCCTTGCGCTGATCGTGCAGGAAGACTACATCAGCCGATCTGGAAACTGGCTGCGACAGTGGAAGCTCGTTTCGCCGAAGCCTGAGGTCCTTGGTCTCATCTACACCAAAACGCTGGCCTTTCACTTCTTCATGGCAGTGCACTTACCGGACAGGTATTAGCGCTGATTTTGTTCGGGAAATTCAATGTTAAACAGGGCACCAAAAATTATCCGACTCACATCGATTGGACGCGTGCAACCCAGTTAAATGTCAAATGCTATCACTGATAGAAATATTGCAGCACCCCTCGCCATAGGAGCGATCAGAAGCTCTACAAGCATCATCGTTGCTGCCAAGCCGAAGCTCTGTACCAGGGCTGAGTACAAGATTTATGAGAAGTAGCTGGGATTTTTTTTTTTTTTTTGCTGCTGTAATGATATCTGTGCATGAAAATTGATGATTGAGCGATGCGGCATGCTGTCAAGGCAAGTGTGCCAGCGCGTTGATATTATAAATTTTGGAATGATATATGTGGTGCACACAGAATGAGCCGCTTCACACTGCCATATGATTGATTTTGCTCTGTGCGCTTCATTTCTGGGCAAGCAGTTGTATTCTCGTCATGCGGATTACTTCCTGCTGCTCACATGCTCATGGCGTGTTCAGCTAACTTGTGCCAAGCTTTAAAAAAACTACAACTGGTTCTATAAGCTTCTGTGAGTTGGGCTGTCTGATAAGGCCTGATAAGATTATTTTTTTATATAATGCAGGGTTGTTAAATAACAAAGATAAGCAGATGACTTATCGCTAAATATTCGAACGCTTTTGCTGTAAAAGTTGCGTGCTGTTAGAGAAAATTAAGCTGTTTTTCTTTTTTGTAAATATCGCGGGAACTGTTTGTTCTGTCGCGTTGGAATCCATCATAAGCGCCCCGACATAGAAACATAGTTAAAAAAAGACATAATCAATAAATAGGCTGCCTTTCATAGTGATGTTTCTATGACAAGCGCAGACACTTGGTATTGCTAGTTAAACTGCAGCATTGGCATGCAAGAATGCGCGTCGGCAGGATAAGCTTTGAGTGCGCTACGGTTGCAAATTGCAGCATGACTCAGCAAAACGAAGTGCCTGCGCCTTTCTCGCGGATTCATGGATCCTAATTAGAGACTTTTAGTTTAGCGCTACCGCGCGAGCGTCAGTACGCATGCGCAGATTACTCCGATGGTGACAGATGGCGCCAGGTTCCTGTCAAATTTCGGCGGACGCCGCACGCGGGGACCAATCAGCGCGTGCTGTGCTGACGGTGCGCGGTAGACGGCCGCGATAAGCGGCAGCGATAAGCTAAAAGTCTCTACTAGAGACTTTTAGTTTAACGCGGCCGTCTCCCGCTACCGCCCACCGTCAGCATAGCACGCGCTGATTGGTTCCTGCGTGATGAGAGAGGGGCTTTAAATTTGACTAGTGTTCCTGCACATGCTCCCTAAGGAGCATATACAGGAACACTAAATTTGACAGGAACGGGGCGCCATCTGTCGCTCTCAGGGTGATCTGCGGATGCGTGATGTTTCTATTATCTATTGCGGCTTTGCGTTAATGCGTTTTCAGTCGGGTAGCATGAAAGTCAGGCGCATAAATTATATTGATGTGATCGAGGCAAATGCAGCACGAGTCAGACCTTGTCATTCTATTAAAGCTTAGCACACTTGTTGGCAGTGAGCAGATATTATTTATTCTACCTTTCAACCCTATATTTGCCTGGAATGTAAAACTCACCGAAAATTAAATATTTAATTAAAATTTGTCTTCGTGCAGCTGACCAAGATGGAACCCGCCGCAGATCAGGCCTGTCGCAGACATCAAGTGATCTACAAGCTGCCAGAAGAAGAGGACCAAGCATCAAGCCCATCTTCCACATGGGGAACACGCGTGTTCCCCATGCCAGTCATATATCCATGCTTATTAAAAAGCAAATCGCGAGCTTTTTCTGAACGCTGTTGAGAAATAAATTTTTCACCAAATACTGCAGCTGCTTTAGTTTCTTGATGGCATCAGAAAAGCTGCTGCTTTTCTTGATGCATTTGCATGTGCTATCACGTTATATATGCATGGGCCGCTGTATATTAAATGCATGGTTTTGAGCCGTCTGCCGGCCACTAACCGACGTCGGGAAGCAATCGGCCGACGTACGGCCTGTCATCAGCAAAACAGCTTGGGCAGACGAGCAGCCGACCATTCGTGAGTACGCTGGCAGGAGCCCGCCTACGTGCGGAAGGTGGTTGGTCACGTCGGGTCAAGAGGTCGGGCTGTTTCGATTGCCGAAAATCAGCCGACGTTAGGTCACTGTCAATCCTCGACGCCGGCCCTCAGTCGGGTGCCGAGGGTTGGCCGGGCCCTTCTTGGTCGGCGAGAGTTGTCGGCCGTATACCTTTTGCCAAGCACTTCTTTTTTTGCTTGGTACTATATTTAAATATACGTATAAGTATCCAATAAATCTATGCAACTAAGCAAGATCACTGTATATAATGCGTCAAACAAGGGAAATAAACATGTTGCGCAATCACAAATAGTAAACTTTACGCACAGAAAGAAAGATGATTCGACGAGCGTGGGTATGAAAGTAAGGTGGAACATTTTCGGACCGCTAGAACTAAACAGACAAAAATTCAACAAGCTCAAAGTTTTCAAAAAGTGATAACCATCAGGAAACAACTTTAAACCAATACTAAAAAGATAAGTTATGGTGAAGTATATAAATGTTTCGTAGGACAAATGTATTACTGGAGCTTATCACTACTTTTCCAAAATATTTATGTACTTCGCGCCCCTGGTTGTTTTTAAAGCACCGGTCATTCCAACGCGAAGACAGCAAAATTGTCAGTCAGTCATGAGTGGCATTTCGAATCGTGAAGCTGACAGTCTTTTTTTTTATGGTAGCCAAAACAAGTAATTATCGAAATTTTTCCCCTACCTTATAAATAAATGACTTAATGGGCAAATGGTGTGGTTTCAGGAGCTTTGGGGCATGTTTAGAAAAAACAATTTCACCGGAAAAGCGAAGCAATTAACGCGATAGCAACACATGGAGAGCCAACTCAACAAGCATGGCAGCATGCGCGCACAAACATAAACACGTCTCATTACACGACGGCGGGCGCTCGCTGTGAAGCGCACGGGTGAGCAAGCTTAGACGAAGCAGCAGCTGCCACTCGCTTCAGCTCAAACGGCCATAGCCTGAAAGTATTCAAAGGGCTGCTGGGCAGAATTCCCTCGGCCAGATAAAACGAACGCGCACTGAAATGCGCCGCGCAGTGGTCGGGGCAACACAAGAAAAACGCATGCGCTATTGCTGGCCTTGCCAGCCCCCGAGTTACGGGAACAAGAAAATTGAGAAAGGGTTTCAATGTGTCCTCTCGCGAAGGAGTCAAAGTAGAAAAAATAAAGAAGAACGCAGTTACCTTTGCTGGGCTTCAGTGTCTTGGCATGGACGCTTTGGCGCAGGTGAGAGAGAGAGAGAGAAATAACATTTATTGCACCCGTCAAAAGGTTGGTGAGGATCCGAGGCGAAGCTCTGTCCCAACCATATCCTCCCCCTCAGCCGTCGACCTGGATCCCTTGGATCTGAGCAGCGGCCAGAGCAAGACGGATGACTTCTCGTTGCCATTTTCGTCCTGCTTGAGAAGTAGTGCCTCCCAAGACTCATCTGTTCGGTCAGGTTCTCCAAATCTAGGACGCGTCCATATCATAAAGATCATGTCCGCTATGCCATCGCAACGTTTGCACCTGGGGCTAAAAATTTCCGGGTGCCACTTGCTGTAAAGCTCGGGGTTCGCGAATACTCCAGCCTGTAGCTTACGCCACGTAACCTACTCGCTTTTGGTGAGTTGCTTACACGCTTTTGGTAGTACTGATCTGCCTAATTTTTAATGATTTAGGATATCTTGGTAGGTGTTAAGGTAATCGTCGAACTGTAGGGGCTCCTAATCGCGCAAGGGGTACGGGGTTGCGCATAAGTCGTCACTGGGATCCCGGAATGTAGCTAATCCTCGGGCCAGTACGTGCGCTCTCTCGTTCCCCCTCAACCCCTGGTGCGCCGGTGTCCAAATGAGCGCGACCTGCTCTGCCGGTGGTGGACCACTGGCCAACACTCTTGCTGCTATGGCCGAAATGCGGCCCGCGTCAAAGTTTCTAATCGCTGATTTCGAGTCTGTAACTATAATTTTGACCTGTTGTTGTGTTAGAGCTAGCGCGATGGCCACTTCTTCCGCCTCCGTTGTGGTCGAATTTCGGGTGCTGCAGCAAACTACCGAGCCCCCGTCTTCTCTAGTTGCTACTGGAACACGTCCCCTACCGTTCGCGCATTGTGCGGCATCTGTATATAAGACGTCCCTCAAAACGGGCTTGCAGCGCTGTTGCTCTATCACTCCTCCGGCTCTCATGGTAAACGAGGTGCATGTTTTCGGGTAGCGGAGGTATTTTTAATTTGTCCCTAACCTGTCTAGGTACTTTTTCTGTACGTCTGGAACATGCTTGCGAAAATTGTGGATATTCTTTTCTGTGAATGATGGCCTCGCTGCGTTGGAGGGGGGCGCCGTTGGTTCGCCTGGGATGCCTCTCGCCGGGCCGAGGTTCCCGGGTCCTGGCTCGGAAGGCTGCTACTGCGGAGTGACGATGATCAGGGATAGGCTTCGAGGAGGAGGAGATGATGTGATCGGGGTTCAGGGGCCTATACTTGACCGCAGTGGAATCATGAGGAGCCGAGAGAAAGGAGGAGTAGGAGCAGCCAGGGAGTAGAGGCGAAGAAATGCTTTATGCAACTCTTTACATGATGAAATATGTACAAGTTAAAGGACGAAAAAGGAGCTTTCTGCGGAGACAATTTACGCCGTTCATATATGGTCGGTTATCCCCACGTCCCTAGCTGGGCAACAAAGTTCAATCTGAACAGTCCAATCAGCGGGGCACAAGCAAGGACTTGAGATGCTACCCACTGCAGATGGGTTGCGAGGGCTAGCTTCTCCGATGTGGATGACGATCTTGTGCATGCTGGCGGTGGAAATCCTTCACCAAGGCGAAGCAGCCGGAGAACTCGTTCGTTGGCAGAGGTCATTTCCCTGGCGTTACTTCTCAGAAGGTCATGCACCTGCCTCGAGAAGTCGGCGAGCAGGGTCAGTGCTGATCGGCGACGCGCCTCCGAACCTTTCAAAAGAAGGTCAGGTTCCCGTTGTCGCCGCAGCGGGCGCCAAGGAAGATTAAGGCCTGAAAGGGCAGCTCGTCTCCGTCCCGAAAGGGGAGGCTTGGATGCAGGAGACAAAGGGTTACTCCGCCACCGTCGGCGCCGCTTCGATGCCTTTGGTCGCGGTCGCTTACCGGCGTGCGCTAGGCCCGTTCCTGTTTCCAGTTGCTGAAGAATCTGCGCGAAGCTCGGCTGGAACCGAAACGGAGCTGTGTGGACAGCTGTGTGGACAGTTGCCTGCGCAGCGGCGTAGCGGAAAAAAAACGAGATGCAATAAAAAAACCAAATCACCTCTGGGCCAGCGTTCGACGCCTTCTCTTCTGCGCGCGGGAACAAGCGCGAAAATGAAAAAAAAAAAAACAACCACAAACAAAAAGCGCAACCACGGGGAAGGCATAGTGTACGGAGAGAGGGCGAGGGAGTGCCATAAAGAGCTGCTACAGCATGGTGAGGATCAGCAGAAGGCACGAGAAAAAAAAAGCACCAAAAGAAACATGCTGCAGTCAAGAGGGGCTGAGTGCAGTAGGAGAGAGAGACAGGCATTTTGAGCAAGTGGGGAGTCTAAGACGAGGAAAATACTGCCTTTGATTTTGAAACACTGAATGGGAATGAAAAGCGGGCTTCGATGCTGTGCTGTTTCGTCCACCCCCACCCCCTCCGTGGCCGCCGCGAGTGACGCGACGAGTCCGCTCGCATCTCCAAGCGCCCTTGAAAGTTTGTGCTCGGAAGTGGCTTCTTGCTTATGTGACTCCAGCTGCATGGGCGTTGCTATGAAATGTAGCTCACGTTCTTAATGTTCATGCCGAAATGTCTTTTCGAACCGGAAAATGATATTGTAGACAAAATGCAGAATGCTTTCCTGCGTCGATGTTTTTTTTTTTTTTTTTGGGGGGGGGGGGGGCTGAAACCCCATAAACCCCCACACCCCCTCTTCGGCTAAGCCCCAGCCCACGCGTCGTATAGCTTTAGCCCAGCCTTATATCGCCTACACTAGCTTGCATGAAGCGTACTCAGCGTAGATTTAAAACCTAGCCCAGCTTTTTCCATCACCGCCTCCCCGCACTTCTTCAACACAGGGTAGTCAACGGGAACACCCATCGGGAACACCAGTCTCGCACTTGGCGCTCTTAGCTCGCCTACAACGCTTTGATTTTGCTTCCGCCGTTGCGCTCGCTTCACCCGCATGGGCCATAGCTGCCAGCGAAACCACGCTGCGGAAGTCACCACCTCTGTAAAGGATGAATGCGGCTCAACAGTGGCAAAGCGAGAAAACGAACGTAAAGAAAATAGAATCAAAACTATCGCAAATCGGATGAGCGCGCCTATGATGGCGACATGCAGACTGCCTGAGCGGGAACTTTTCCCGCGCGCTCCGCTGTTCGCATTTCTTTTCATCGCGATATTGCTTTGTATTCCTTATTCTGTGCTCCCGTTATCTCACCGATACTGCAATAGCATATAGTCACCATTAAGATACCGCACTATGTGAGAGACCAAGGACATATATATGAAGCCAGTTTTAACCATGGGGTACGAACGAATACGCGGTGCTAAATAGTTGCTTGTCTGCTCGTGATGCGACGGTCACGGATGATGCTGTACCCATCTCGCCTTCTCGTATCAAAGAAGGCACCCAAGTTGGCAGCTCCTGCCATCTCGACCTCGTCACGTGGTTTCTTGATGTCACACAACCCGATGGCCAGTCAACTAGCACCACAGGCATGGTCGTCATTTCCCGCTCACAAATTCAACGCTGACGCAGGATTTTCTGGAGAACGTGGTCTTTAACACTGTGTGGCGTTTAAATATTTGTGGCACCAGTACGTCCCAAAGTTGCATATACATTCTCACAGTGTTGAGAATCATCCGAAGCCATGGAGTTACCAGAACACATACTGCACAGTTTGATCGTGACGCGGAGTAGAGTTTCACAATATACGCAATGACTGCGCTGTTTGACGCTACCTTACAAAACACTGCTAGCGGTAGAAATCCAAACTGATACAGACTGTATCACTAATCGTAAGCTTCACCGGTGGCTTTTTCAGAGGCTCCGAAGAGCTTGCCTTAACAGCACCGCAGTCTGCCTTCCCGACGAGTACAAAGGTTTCATCACAATACGGTAGAACCCGGTTAGAGCGAATTTTGATATAGAGATTAGCACTCTACGTTGTGTGGCCGCGCCTGCAGCAATGTTTCCTGCGAAGATTCCCGATACGCCTGTAAATAACAACTGGCATCGTTGCTTGCGAAGTATACATTTTTCCGTGGCGAATCATATTAGAAAATTATGTCTTTTACTACTTCTACTGTATGAGCTGAGAAGTGATCGGTTCTGGCCTTGCCCGGTGGTGATCGCTAGCAATAGTTCCAAGACCAGCTTCGTTCTTGTTTCGTACACAAGCCGCTTGATGGCGCGACACTTGACAGCCGAGTGGCAAGCAAATATTTGGACAGTGGTAGGGGCACCAGCCAGGAATTATCAGTTAAGAACAGGGATGCATACCAAATCAGCACTGGAGATGTACAGAACTTTCACGCAGGAAATAGCCTAAGAAAACATTTACGGTAATTCTAGGGGCAGCTCATTGTTGTTCGAGGCTAGGACGGGAGTACTGCGGACTAGACGTACCGAGTCAAGCACCAAAAGATAGACACGCTGTGCGGTGTGTGAAGAGGATGAGAAAACGGCTGAACCCTTAATAATTTCTTCTAAAGGGCTCCACCCTAAAGTTCAATGCAATAGGGCAGATTTAGCCAAAGCGTTGGGGTTTAAGGATAGTGGAGGAAAAATAGAAAAGCCAAACGAAGGTTAGCTGATTGGTGGCCGAAATCAAGGCAAGAATGAGTCCAAATTATATTACTTTTCACGGCTAGGCGGCCTGTGACGCCGCCGCCTGATTCAAAGGGTTCAGCATCCATCCATCCATCCATCCATCCATCCATCCATCCATCCATCCATCCATCCATCCATCCATCCATCCATCCATCCATCCATCCATCCATTCGTCCGTCAATCCATCCATCCCGTCCGTCCATCCATCCATCCATCCATCCATCCATCCATCCATCCATCCATCCATCCATCCATCCATCCATCCATCCATCCATCCATCCGTCCGTCCGTCAATCCATCCATCCATCCATCCCGTCCGTCCGTCCATCCATCCATCCATCTATCCATCCATCCATCCATCCATCCATCCATCCATCCATCCATCCATCCATCCATCCATCCATCCATCCATCCATCCATCCATCCATCCATCCATCCATCCATCCGTCCATCCATCCATCCGTCCGTCCGTCCGTCCGTCCGTCCGTCCGTCCGTCCGTCCGTCCGTCCGTCCGTCCGTCCGTCCGTCCATCCATCCATCCATCCATCCATCCATCCATCCATCCATCCATCCATCCATCCATCCATCCATCCATTCTAAAGTGCTCTAGAGCATTTTATCCATTCTTCCATACCGGCCCACCTATCCGTCCATCCGTCCGTCCATCCATCCGAGTTGAGTGCCTTTGGTGCCTCGATTAACATTCGCCCCCGTACCGGAGAAACGCGGAACTATCGGAGCACCACAGTCGAGTTAAAATTATCTGCATCTTGATGTGGTCTGCGAGATTTGTTTAAAATATAATACGTGTATCCGACTTGGCGTAAAAAAAAGTCATGGTGGATAATAAACTTCAGTTAATTGTATTGGCATCAGCCCTGTGTGTGTGTGTGTGTGTGTGTGTGTGTGTGTGTGTGTGTGTGTGTGTGTGTGTGTGTGTGTGTGTGTGTGTGTGTGTGTGTGTGTGTGTGTGTGTGTGTGTGTGTGTGTGTGTGTGTGTGTGTGTGTGTGTGTGTGTGTGTGTGTGTGTGTGTGTGTGTGTGTGTGTGTGTGTGTGTGTGTGTGTGTGTGTGTGTGTGTGTGTGTGTGTTTTACTTTGAAGCTACTTAATTTTCCTAACTACCATGCCCCAACAGTCTAGCGAAAACCAAATATTATTGCAAATTTTATTTTATTTCGTTTCTAAGCGGCCATGTTCTAACCGGTAAATGTGTTTCTGCATGTTAATGTTTTTAGACAAAGGGCTGTGGAAGGCGGAGGTGAACAAAATCAATCACAGGAGCCTTCGCCCATTCGAAACTGCTGCACATTTTATTGTACCAATACTAGGTAGCGAGACGAAATCTTAAAATGCTATCAGGAAGCACAAGTTTACACAAAAATATCTGCGGTTGTGAACACGTTGGTGTTCAGTTCACATCGAAAAAAAAAAGGAATTTTGGCAGGACAAGGCAGGTCAAGTGCGGAAAGCAAGCCGGCAAATCCGAGTCGCACACCCGCGCAACATTTGTGTGCAAAGCGCTGAAACGCGCAAGCGTAAATAGCAGCGCTGATCGAGTGTCAGCGAACATGCATGCGACATAAAAAAAGGCAGGTGTTGCGGAATTGAACGAGAAGAGAGGATTACATAAGGTTGGGAGTCGCGAAGGGCACGAAAAAAAAAAAAAAAATCCCGAGATCAAATGGAGGCTTCAGGGATTTGCTGTTAGAGTATTTATTTATTTAGTTATGCACACTGCAGTCCGTTAAAACGGTAAGCTCAGTCCAGCATGTTTATACACATAGCGCATATAATAGAGTACAGACGTTGTAAAATGAAAAAAAAAATGAAGTATTCCAGAGCGAACACTACACAATTGATTTAAAGCATCATGTACGTGACATCGATAGCTGTTAGAAATGTGCTGAAGTGCTCAATGCACTTTTTCTCCTTTTTCCAGTGGCGGACTTCTCCTGCGGCCGCCATGCCAAGTCTCACGGGACGGGTTACCGAGGCTCCCTGGCATATTTCCTGCTGAGATTCGTTCACAATAGTGGGGTGGGCTTTCTTTTCAAGACGTAGTTGAGTGCATGACTGGTCTCGTCTAGTCTGTGCAGAGACGCGTGAGTCATCTGTGTACACACCACAGCACACCTCCCCCACCCACCCCAACCAACGCTCTAACCCATGACAACAGGACGCTGAAGAACCTGGCTGTGACTTCACTATTTAGGCGAGGTGGTAGGCGGCGACAATAAAATGCGTGCATTCTCAAAAGCCTCGAAGGTGCTGGGTACTGCGCGAAATTATTGTGCAGATATTCGTCGTGCCGATAAAGCGAGGGACGTCGTTTCGCGGAAAAGCACGTGTAGCGAACTCCTCGCCCTTTTCGTCCGCAAAACCGGTAAAAATGGCGGCCGAGGAGGCTTCGCACATGCGCAGTAGTCTTACTGGAATAGGTCCACTGTCCGGGGAAAGACCTGTTTTTGATGATTCTTGATTGGTGGGTGAATACAGAAGATAAGGGAATTAAATGTTATATAGTAAGCTCAATTAACGATGCAATACAAGAACTTCAGTGAATCCACGTGACAGCACAGCCCACGGATGGGTTAGATTCAATGTGGACACGGCACAAGAAGGTGAAAAATAGCGATCGTACCGACGATATATGATCCTGAATACTTTTTTTTTAATGCTCTCGATTATGTCAGTTTCAGTGTTTATTAAGGGTTCGTAGCGGAGACGCGTATTCACTTGCCAGACTAATTAATGCATGTGCACATTAATAGCGTAGTTCCTTTTGGGGCACTAGGCAATGCTCTCAAATACCCAAGCTTTTTTAGTGCTTTACAGTGTAAAGCAAATTACATGCTTTGTCTATTACGTGTTATTGTTAAATATAACGACAAGGTACTTATACTCGAAAGTCCTGAGCAATGGTAGATCGTAGAAAACATAATAAAACAGCGAAGAGGGCGTGCTGGTAGTAAAATACATCACTACAGTTTGAGTTAACTTTTTCTTTTGCCAGGTATTACACCAGCGTGAGAACTAGTAAATGTTGCTTTTAGTTGGAGGTGATCTTCGGGTATATTAAAGCACAGTCGTCTGCATCGTCTGCATATAGGCGTATTTGTGACGTGACACGGCCAGGTAAGCCATTAATGTTCAAAGAATCATAAAGGCCAAGCTCCGAACCTTGAGGAACGCCAGGTAATAAATCGAGAGAACGGCTGTATTGGGTGATTTACAATAAACGGTAACCAAGAGAAGATTTAAAAAAAAATGGTGTGTGAAGAGGAAGAAGTGCACAAGGAACATGCCAGTCAGTGGCATCGTGATCGCTGCGTGTGCTGGATCTGACTGTGTTCGCTGCCGCTGTGTTTGCCGCTGATCTGCTCAGTCCTGCTGATCAAGTCCTGTTGGTCTACTGAATAAACCCCCCATTCTTACATTTGGTGGAGCTGCCGGTCAAGATCTATCCTCTCGCCCTTGAACTCCGCAGCCGTACATTACCACCTCCTGCGATGCCTGAGGACGTCAACCACCAAGCCGTACAAGTTGGCTCGGCCATCATCTGTCCTGGCTCCCTCCGCCAGCGAGACCCCGCCATCTTCAGCGGCACTGACGACCACGATGTCGAAGACTGGCTCACATCCTATCAACGAGTGAGCGTTTACAACACATGGGACGCGGAAACAAAGTTAAGCAACGTCATTTTCTATCTCACCGGCATAGCAAACCTATGGTTTCAAAACCATGAAGTGGACATTCCATCATGGTCCGCGTTTAAAGCTAGTTTCTCTGATGTTTTCGGCCTACCAGCTGTGAGGAAACTCCGCGCTGAACAGCGCTTGCGTACGCGGTCTCAGCAAGTTGGCGAAAATTTCACGAGCTATATCGAGGACGTCGTTGACTTGTGCAAGCGCGTTAACCCACACATGTCAGAGGCCGAGAAGATCAAGCACATTCTGCAAGGCATCGATGACGATGCCTTTCAGATGCTGTCGGCTCGAGATATCTGCACCGTCGCGGAAGTGGTTACACTGTGTCAAAGTTATGAATGATGAACTGCGGAAACAAAGGGCCATAACTCGCGCGAACACTATGCACTCGGAGTCCCTTGCTGGCCTGACAGATGCAGGCGAACATTCTACTCTCCTGCCACAAATTAAGAGCTTCATTCGGGAAGAAGTTGCTCGACAGCTCTCCCTTATATCCTGCCATCAAGAACCTTCCTCGCACCTAGCTCCCAGTTTGCGCCACATTATTCAAGAACAGGTAGCTGAATCTCTTCCTCCAGCCCCTCAACCCATGCCTGTTACAGCGCCGTTAACATATGCGGCTGTTGCGGCCCGACCGCCACCTACATATGGCACCGCCACCTGCCTACGTTCAGCCGCCTCCTGCGCCTGCGCGAGAACCTGCGCAGTTTATGCGACCGGCTCCAAGACCACGTAATCCCTGGCGCACGACGGATAACCGGTCAATTTGTTACACTTGCGGGCTTGCTGGACACATTTCTCGTTATTGCCGCAACCGTCTCCCGGTGTCGGCACCACCTACTCATGGTTCTGCATACTGGTCTCCGGCGCCTCAGTATTCCTCGCCTACTGAGCCTCCAGCCCGCCCTCATTTCTCCACAGACCGCTCAGTCATGTCCGACCGCCGTTCACCGTCGCCGCGACGCCGCTCTATCTCTCCGATGCGACGTCGACAGAACGCTTCACATGAGGAAAACTAGAGGCCGCAGTTCCTGAGGCGAGAACTGCGACCCAGTCGAACTTCCCAAGTCCTCATCTGTCGCCGACAAACCTAATTGAAGTTTTCGTCGAGGGTGTTGCTGTCATGGCTCTAATTGACACTGGTGCTGCGATTTCGGTAATGGACGCAAAACTATGTCGCACTTTAAAGAAAGTGAAGACGCCAATTGCGGGACTTTCGTTGCGAACGGCCAGCGCTCAGCATATCAAGCCTGTAGCAGCGTGCACCGCTCGAGTAGTTATCCAGAATGCCCTTTATACGATTGAGTTCGTCGTGCTGCCAAGTTGCTCGCACGCTGTAATTTTAGGCTGGGATTTCCTGTCGCGCCATGCTGCTATTATTGATTGTGCTCGAGCTGAAGTGGGGTTCTCGACTATGCCCGATGCCTTACCATGACGCTGATCAATTAAATTCCAGTGCTAAAGCCCTCGTCGCCGAAGATATCGACCTTCCTCCCTGCTCTTCAGTGCTTGTTCGTGTCGCTTGTGCTTCTATTAGCGATGATACCGTACTCTTCACACCAGCCCATACTTTCCTGCGCCGCAAGTGTCTTCCATTGCCCTACGCAGTGCTAGCTATTTCCGCTGGCCTTTCCATGTTATGGGTCTCTAACCCATTTAACTCCCCTACTGCTTTGCGCCATGGCGAATTCCTCGGAAGTATCCAGCCGATCGCATCCCTTCTGATCTCTGAGGAACCTGACGACGCGCCACACTGTGCCGTGACTGCGCTCAGCCCCCCTTCACCTGCGCCCGCTCCCCCCTCTACAGACTTGTTCCTCCGTTCCATCGATGCCGATCTTCCCCCAGAGCAGCGCACTCAGCTTTCGAACCTACTACATCACTTTCGCTCCTCCTTCGACTCTCATCAAAGTTCTTTATCAAACTTCTACAGTCCCTCATCGCATCGACACCGGCACCCACGCACCACTACGACAGCGCCCCTATCGTGTGTCTGCAACCGAACGCCAGGCTATTGAAGAGCAAGTTGACCTAATGATCCAGAATGGCGTGATTCAGCCCTCAAGCAGCCCTTGGGCCTCACCTGTTGTCCTTGTAAAAAAGAAAGATGGTTCTATCCGCTTCTGTGTCGATTATCGCCGCCTTAATAAGATTACGCGAAAGGACGTCTATCCTCTCCCACGCATCGACGACGCTCTCGATTGTTTGCAAGGCGCCGAACTCTTTTCTTCCCTAAATTTCCGTTCCGGGTACTGGCAAGTCCCCTTGGAAGCGGCTGATCGCCCCAAAACCGCCTTTGTAACTCCCGACGGCTTGTACCAATTCACAGTTACGCCGTTTGGCCTTTGTAATGCTCCGGCAACATTTGAGCGGATGATGGACACCATTTTGCGTGGCCTAAAGTGGAAGACATGCCTCTGCTACCTCGATGACATTGTCGTCTTTTCTCGTGACTTTGACACACACCTCTACCGTCTGAAGCACGTTTTGACCTGCCTATCTGATGCCGGACTGCAGCTGAATTTGAAAAAATGTCGTTTTGCCGCCCGCCAGCTCACCATTCTCGGCCACGTTGTTTCCAAAGAAGGTGTATCTCCAGACCCTGCCAAACTTCGTGCTGTAACAGCCTTTCCCAAACCGACTTCCATCAAAGATCTACGTAGCTTCCTCGGGCTATGCTCTTACTTTCGCCGCTTTATTAGGAATTTTGCTTCCATTGCTGCTCCCTTGACAGAACTTCTGTCCGGCAGTTCCGACCTTTCGTCGTGGTCACCAGCGTGCGACGATGCCTTCAATGCTTTACGACACATCCTCACGGCACCGCCTGTCCTACGTCACTTCGACCCCACAGCGCCTACTGAGGTCCACACAGACGCCAGTGGTATTGGTCTCGGCGCTGTGCTCGCTCAGCGCAAAGCAGGTCATACTGAATACGTGGTCGCCTATGCTAGCCGTACACTCACGAAGGCTGAATCCAATTACTCTGTCACTGAAAAAGAATGCTTAGCGATTATTTGGGCTCTTACTAAATTCCGCCCTTACCTCTATGGTCGCCCTTTTGACGTAGTGACGGACCACCATGCGCTTTGCTGGCTTTTCTCACTGAAAGACCCGTCCGGCAGACTGGCAAGATGGGCTCTTCGCCTTCAGGAATATGATGTCCGCGTTGTTTACCGCTCTGGCCGCAAACATCACGACGCCGATGCCCTTTCCCGCTGCCCCCTTACAGCTGAGGTCGCGAGCCTTTCCCCTTCCGACGATTCCCCGCCATCGCTTCACATCGATGACATGCCGTCAGCGCAGCGGCAAGATCCTTGGATAAACTCTATCCTCGATTTTATCTCCAATCCTACAGCTGCTTCTCCATCGCGTGCTCTCCGCCGCCATGCTTCCCACTTCGCCATTCGTGATAACCTCCTCTACCGCCGCAACTACTGCGCGGATGGCCGCAAGTGGTTGCTAGTTATCCCCCGGCAGCTACGTTCGCAAATGTGTGACTATTTCCACGCTGACCCACAATCCGGTCACGCGGGCGTCTTCAAGACATACACTCGTCTCTGGCTGCGTTACTATTGGCGGGGTATGTACACCTTTGTACTCAAGTACGTTCGCTCATGCCTCACCTGTCAACGTCGCAAGCCATCTCCTCAACGTTCTGCTGGAGAGTTGCTGCCGTTACCCAGCCCACCACGTCCTTTCGACCGCGTCGGCATTGATTTGTACGGGCCGCTTCCCTACACTGCGGCCGGCAACCACTGGGCTATCGTAGCCGTTGACCATCTGACGAGGTATGCAGAAACCGCCGCACTTCCATCTACCACAGCGTCAGAAGTAGCTTCCTTCATTTTGCAGCGATTTGTTCGTCGCCATGGCGCACCTCGAGAGCTGCTCAGCGACCGAGGACGCGTTTTCTTGAGTGACGTTGTGAAAGCCTTGCTCACCAAGTGCAACATTATTCATAGAACCACCTCCGCCTATCATCCCCAGACTAATGGCATCACTGAGCGTTTCAATCGTACCCTTGGCGACATGCTCTCTATGTACGTCTCCTCCAACCACTCAAACTGGGACCTCGTCCTTCCGTATGTCACGTACGCATACAATGCCGCAACGCAGTCTACTGCTGGCTTCTCTCCTTTTTTTCTCCTCTACGGCCGTCACCCCTCTGCTACAATCGACACCATACTCCCGTATCAGCCAGACATATCAGAGTATACACCTGCGTCTCAAGCAGCCAGCATGCGGAAGACTGTCGACAAATCGCCCGCGCATTCACGGCTAACACCCAGTACCGCCATAAATCCAACCATGACAGCCAACACTCGACACCGCACTTCTCGTCTGGCGCTCTTGTGTGGCTATGGATACCTTCCAGCGCCCCTGGACTATCTTCAAAATTTCTGGCTAAATACCATGGCCCATACCGTGTTCTGGAGCGCACCTTTCCGGTTAATTACGTGGTGGAACCTGTTACGCCGTCCCACGATCTACGCCGGCGCGGACGCGAGATTGTTCACGTCCAGCGCCTCAAACCCTATATTACGACCCTGCCGTCTTGCTCACGCCGTAAGTCGCCAGGATGTCTCCTCTTCGTCCCGCGGGTAATTGTGAAGAGGAAGAAGTGCACAAGGAACATGCCAGTCAGTGGCATCGTGATCGCTGCGCGTGCTGGATCTGACTGTGTTCGCTGCCGCTGTGTTCGCCGCTGATCTGCTCAGTCCTGCTGATCAAGTCCTGTTGGTCTACTGAATAAACCCCCCATTCTTGCAGGTGTTTTAAAACAGCGCATGTAGCCCGAATGTCTTAATTGCTGCAAGCTCTCTTACAGATGAAACCATGTTTGCCTGCATACATTCCCCTTGTGTGGTAACCACTCAGCACTCTCCAACATCTCGCGAGGCTGCAATGGTAAATTATCACGCCTAAATACTCCACACTCATCATTCGAGCAGTGCGAGGCCAACCCAGTCTTGCAATGATCCGAAAGATCAACACAGGCTCATAAATTTGTCACGGCGGCAGTGGCAGCCTCCAGAATTCATAAATGAGGATACCGGACACTGACTCTTCAAGTCCTGTATTTCGCTCAATGAAAATTGTCAATCAATTAATGCTGGAGCAGATGCGTACGCTCGCCTGTTCGGGGAGCCTTTCACGTTACCGTGAGAAAGCTTCCATGTGGCGAAACATATACAAATTATTATTGTTATTATTATTTTCACCTCAAATGCCCATGTGAAGGGGTTTCACATGAGGGATGGGCCTTAGGCGACGCAGATGAGTTTTTCAATCAAGTGCTTGAAGTGGACGTGGTTGCAGTGGCTAACAGCAGCAGCAGGAAGGTCATTCCGGTCCTTTGATGTCCGTATAGGTTTTAGTGACCGTTCAAACAGAGAAGGAATAAAAATTTCCCAACTTCTCTTTATTGCATGAAAAAGGCACCGATAAACTGTGTCCAGGTTATTTCATAGATGCCGGCGCTAAGCTCTTAAGACGAAGAAAAAAAAAGAACACTGCAATGTGTAATCTGTTATTGTATACCGTCATGTGAAAAATTTGCAGCGATTTGAAGTTGGCCCGATTGAAATTCCGGCTGGGGAATCCGCCCATGGAAGTTGCCGGTGGCGTGGACTGCGCTAGGCCGCAAAGCCGCACCACGAAGTTATGTAACGATGGGCTGGAGCTAGGGGCACTCGGTAACTCGCATGGGTATAAAGAAGCAAAAGTAGGGGCAACTGGCGCCGTCAGTGCCTAGAGTTGACTGGCGCCTTGTTTCCCTTTTTAGCGCCGCGCTCTACCTAAGCGAGTCACGCGGTGTCCCTAGGTGTGGTGTGTGTTTCAGCAGCACACGTCGCTTTTACTAAACCATCGCGTGCCGCATTTAAGTCGAAATAAACGCATGCGTATGCTTTTTCCCGCACTCTTACAGTTTCCTGCACAAATACAAGGTTTCTCTACGTAGGAACAATGGGCGTCTAAATTGCCAAGCTTGTTGTTCTCCACGGGGAATCCTCGGATGATTCCCTGAGCACGCCATTTTGTATAATTTGCAACCTCTTTGGCGGTTGTGTTTTTCGCCCGGCTCTTTGCAAATGGGCGTCTCTCATAGCCAGAGTCGGTTTGGGACGTTAACTACCATAAATCATCTTTGCAAATGGTATGCCACGCCTGTATGCTGTGTCGCCCGTCAGCTTTGCGTGATCTGGTGATTATCATGACGAGAAGCCAGCGTTCCCTTCGACACAAGCACACAGGAAGCATCGCCTTCATCTCAAAAGCGGCCCGTCACCACGTGCAGTGTGAAGACGCAGTGCAGTATGGCGGTGGCAGTGTTATTGTATGTGATAGTGACCCCAAGAACCTTGTTGACGACAGCAGGAGACAGGGCACACGTGCACATGACTGCAAGCTTCGGGACTTCGTGCCGCACAGCCCTCGCGTTTGTGGAAATAACGGCCCGTCTCGTGCGGTAAGTTTTGTTTACCGTCATTCACTTCAGAGATGAAATGTGTCTGAAAAGAACAACGTCAAGAATTTTTTTTTTCTCGTTCCGTTTCTGTCAGGAAGATTATTGTCCGCGTATTTTGCTCGCAAAGAGGCTGCCGTACGGTGCCTAAATATATATATATATATATATATATATATATATATATATATATATATATATATATATATATATATATATATATATATATACAGGGTCTTGAATATTTGGGGGCTGGGATTTAAAACATTCCTATGCAAAATCTACTACACCATTCGAGCTGAAATAACGTTCACAAAGTAGCAAAATATCGTCTACGTTATCTGATAAGTGATTCAACATCGGTACTTGCCTAGATTTTCCGAAATCGAGAAAAAACTGCTCTCGGCGGCGTGCACAATTTTCGCAGAAGAGAGTCGAAAAGCTATTTTAACATGATGCGTCATCTGTCGAGCAGTGAGACAAGCTCCATCCCGGCCGTTGGTGCGCTTGCCTTGCTGCCCGACAGATGACGCACCATATTAAAATAGCTTTTCGACTCTCTTCTGCGAAAATTGTGCACGCCGCCGAGAGCAGTTTTTTCTCGATTTCGGAAAATCTAGGCAAGTACCGATGTTGAATCACTTATCAGATAACGTAGACGATACTTTGCTACTTTGTGAACGTTATTTCAGCTCTAATGGTGCAGTAGATTTTGCATAGGAATGTTTTAAATCCCAGCCCCCAAATATTCAAAACCCTGTATATATATATATATATATATATATATATATATATATATATATATATATATAGAGAGAGAGAGAGAGAGAAACTAATGAGCTTCGGTGATTATTATTTCTATACAAACCACTTTAATAATGCACAATAAGATTGCAACGCATACGCAGCGCTTCTGCATGTGCTATTGTAAGCG
This sequence comes from Amblyomma maculatum, assembly GCF_055883805.1. Taxonomy (NCBI): domain Eukaryota; kingdom Metazoa; phylum Arthropoda; class Arachnida; order Ixodida; family Ixodidae; genus Amblyomma; species Amblyomma maculatum. The sequence goes on along the minus strand of NW_028146749.1, from coordinate 2,687,486 downwards.
CAACCTGATTGAATTACTACCTAATAATGCCTGAACGTAGGGATATACTGTCAGTGAAAAATACATATATTCTTTTCGCACGGCCTTTCCGGGTAATGGTACTGTCCTGTAAATACGTACAGTACGTACTGCCTCAAACGTTCGCAGATGAGTGAAATAGGTGCTAGTGAAACTTTTTGTTAACCTCTTATGCAGAACCGGTCACGGAGTGTTGTCACGATAGTGCGAGGAAAAAGCATGGCTTGAAATTTTTTTCTTCTTACATGGAGTAAACAGTGCGCAAACGGAGGCGAAGCAAACGCTCGTGGTGCACGTAATTAGCGACGGGGCTAAAGGGATATTGGGTGATATTAAACGCACAAAAGATGACTGAGTAAAATACGTTTCGAAGAGTCAGCAGTAGAATGAACAGCAAAAGCGTCATGTTTGGCTGATGCTGAAGTTTCCCGAGCCCTAGCTGTGACCCGTGTGTGGCTGAGTGCGTGTGGCGTATCTCGGTGTGCAACGGCGGAGAACTTGATCCGGTTTCGTTGTAGCGAAATATTATCGAGTGTGTAGCCCCAGTGGACAATGGAGTACATGCCATAGGTCACTACACTGGCCTACTTTTTGAGGTCCGGCACGGCCAGCGGTCCGACTGTATACAGTACGACCCAGGTTCGGCTCCAGAGGCATGATTTCGGCGGAGAGCTCGCACCAAATTGTGAGCTTATAGGGTGGACGGATAGAGCGCAGAAGACTGTGGTTTTCGTGCAGCGAGGCGAACACTACGACCCAACACTACGCCCGAACTTCACTAATAGATGGAAGAGAGCAAAATCAACGACATAGAGGGATTGCATCAGAACGACTATGCACGTCAATTATAGTACGTACCATGAATTCCACTTCTAAAAAAAGTGATGCTTCAACTTTAGGGGCCTATAAATAAAAACAGACTTAAAGCCCAAAAATTAATAACAAATTAATATGTCACGAATGCAGTGAAAAAAATATCATTCATATCATTGTAATGCTACATGAACACCGCTCAAATATTTCACGAAGCGATTTTTATTGATTTGGCGGGTTTTAAAGTCTGACAACCTACTAAAATATTGTGGAGCGCCAGACCCTCATTTTTCGCCCAAAACTTCAAAATGCATGGTTCCAATGGGATCACCACCTATCCCCAACGGTCTCTCCAAGAATGACCGATAAATTCGGGCTTGATTCGCTGCACGTGCTGATTTATAGGTCGCTCCAGGGACGGTCACATTTAAATTTACAACGTATTTCATGCTTTTTGTGGGAGAAAAAAACAATGCAATTCAGCATGCTTTTCGTATGTAAAATTTTGTCTTGAACGGAGGGAGGGGACAATCGCGACCGGGCCCCTTTATTCCATTCCTTGGGAGGTGCGCGATCCTTTGCAGCGTTACCGAACACCACGTACGTCATGTTTGCAAGGAGTCATTTTGAAATTTATGCATGCAAAAAATACAGACGGCGGTTTAACTCTGTTTATCATAGAATATCGTGCAGCAGCAGGGGCCGTATTACAGACGGCTCACACTCACACTCACACTCACAATCTTCCTATTGGCCAGCGGCAACACGGCGGGAGTGGCCTTTCTTTAAGTCATCGACGTCTGCTGTTTACGTCATGAACACACTTGAAGTGATGACGTTGGCTACCGGCGAATTGTGAGCGGAGGCTTTGAGCGACGCGAGCCGCTCACAACTCGTTTGTGAGCGCGCTCACAAAGGAAAAATGGCGGCGGTCTATGCGGCGGCCGGCGTTCTCGTGAGGCGGTAGCGGCGGCGCCCCGACGCGATCATCGGCGAAGGACGGTGTACGAAGACTGTTTGACGTGCCGGGCGAGATGTTTCGACGCATGTTGCTACTCGAGAAGGATATAGGACAGTGACTGTGCGACGCGACGAACTGAGATAGGTGTGTGCGGCCGAGTGCGCTGTCTGTGTGGCGGCAGATAATGTGTGCACTGCGCTTTTTCCGAGCTCCTAGTGGCTTCCAAACCGCTACTGGCAACGAGGCGAACATCGGCCTCGCGCAGCCGACACTTCGAAAGCGTTTGCGGCATGCAGCAAGGCGGCGGCGAAGAAAGGCTTCCTTCGTCACGGCAGCATACCGGGCGTCGTCGGGTTTGTCGACGGCCCATCGGGCGTCTAAGAGTAGCCTTGTGATGTCCCTGGGGCCGTATTACACTGTTTTCAGATATGAGATGCCGACATGATTTGGGCCATGAACCTCCCTACGTGGTATCTTGGCATGATGCTTTCTTCTGGCGGCCTTCTCGGCTGCACACAGGCATGACACAGGCCGAGGAAGGCCTTCTGCGAGGCGTCGAATTCACGACAGTGAGCCGTGCTGCTCTTTGCAAGATAAGTTACGGTAGGCTCCACATGCCTCACATGTATTGCCGTTCTTGGGCTTTTATGAAAGCTGAAACGTAAGACACGCCGTACATTTTTGAAATGCCTACGTAAGAAACGAATATGGGAATGCGTGTGTTTGATGCCTGTATTGAGTAGGAATGGGGCACCATTTATACCGATATGAAGTGCAAGGCTGTCCTTACAGCAGTGTTGCTGAAACTTTCAATCATTCATTGTCTGCACTCCCATGAATGTCGTCAGCAAGACCTGGCAATGAGCTCCTAGATGCGACTCTTCCATTGTGTCAGCAAGGCTGTTAAAGTTTATGAGGCTGTTGAGGTCGACAACGACGAAGAATGTGCTTAACAGCGTGCCATTTTCGGTTATGCTGGTGAAAGGGGCACCTGTTGGAGACATGGCTGCCAGTGCCATGGCATCCCGGTCCGGACTCTCCATAACGGCTATAGAACAAGGCATACACCTCCACAAGGTTAATGGTGGATAACTGCGTAGGCGTGCTGAAGAGCCGCTTCCAGTGCTTGCAAAAATACTAGACGCTCCTCTGCCAGCCAGAGCGTGTGCATAACTTCTTTGGATGTCTTCCTGCCTGCAGACGAGGAGGGTGCTGCTGGCTTGGACAAGAAAGGGTCACATCTGTGTACCGGCTACTTGGAAGTGGGATCACTATTGCCATGCGTACCTCTAGGGAAAAGCCATACAGAATCATGTTAGCCTGTTCCACAGAACCTGCCACCAGAGCTGGCTGGCACAGCTGCCCATGGTGCGGCAACAGCTGCGGCGTCAATGCCAGCACAACAATCGGCTATGATATACCACACGTAGCTGACCAACTCATCGCAGGCAGCCAAGTGCAGCACCTTCTCGTTTCATGTCTGTGCCAGAAACCTTTGTGATAATGACGAATCTTCTCGAACCTCATCTGTCAAGTCAAATTTGTCTTCGTACCCCCCCCCCCCCCACCTCTCCCCATTCACTGTTGCTTGCAACCGTGCATGTTGGTGTTTGTGTGTGTGCCTGTGTTTGAGTACATAATTAAAGTGTTTCACAACGAGGCAGCAATTGTGATGCCTATCGGAATGGGAAAGTCTCACAGAAGTTTTTTAGAAGCACGTGTATCAACTGTGCCCCTTTATTTTCCTGCAGCGTTTCACACGCTTGAATATGCAGCAGCGAAACCAACTGCCTGCAATAGCACAGGCAGTTATTTGCACGTGCTGCACAATTGTGCTACACAGAGAAGACATACACGAATAATTTTTTAGTGCCTGTAAGCTGGCACTGTACTCATCGCAGGTCTGGCACACTTCAGAAACAAGAAATGAAAGTATTGTGCATAAAACTGCGACTCAGAGGCATGACACAAAAGAATAGTTGCTTAATGATTACAGGCTTGCATAGTAGTTGTCATAGGTTTGGCACATTTCAGAAGCAGGAAACAAAGTATGGCTCTTAACAGTGCAGAAACATGACACAAGTAGTGCTATGTGCAATGTTTGCATAAGGTAGTCTCCATTAGTGAACCTTCCAGGACTACAGGCCTGCATATACTGTTAGGACGCATAGAAAGCATTTGCTTAATGCTAAACAGTGTAAAGCTGACAAATTGAATGCATAATATTGCGAGTTTTAGTGCTCACAGTGATTGTAGCGTAAGCAGAAAAACATCACATATGCATCAAGCAAATGGTGTGTGGGCAGAAGGTATCGCTCAAAAACAAAGCAACTCAGTCATGAGAACAAAGAAAAAAAAATACAGAGCACACTACAACGAAAGCTACATCGAAAGCCCTGTCACGGTGGCACTGCAGTGAATGAAGGCTTCGGGTTCAGTCACGGCAGGGGTGGAAGCATTCCCATGATCATGTTCTTTCCTAAACTATCCAGCTACATACAAACAGATGATAATGCAAGGACAGTGCTTCATTTTGGCCTACACTACATGCTTCACAGTCGTCTTGCATTTCCTAAAGAGAAACAAATAGAACCACGGAGCCTGCACGTTGCACTTTAAGCACTTTTCTCATCGATACTAGTAGGCGCCGACCGAAAACACCTTCGCAAGTTGTCTTTGTCCATTTCCGTGTCAAGCGCTCCATGAAATTTTATCGCTGCAGGCCCTGGTCTTCGACTGTATTCTATTAGATTTTCAGCATGCTCACGGCACTTGCACGGTACTTCGATTACCGACAAAAGCAGCACCTTCTCGGGGAATCAGCTGTTTGCTTGCAGGCCGCCATGTGCACGCCATGACGCCGCCGGCGCACCCTCGCGGCAACAAAAGTTACCCAATAGCAAGTATAACTACACAACTAAGAACGCTTCAACTTGAGCTCAATGTTAATCAATACTAAAAATAGTATCTTGCCAAAATAAACCTTTGTTTGTTTTATTTATTGCGTATTAGTTGCGTCGTGTTAAAAAAAGTTAGGAGACGGTCCCTGCTCAGTTTTGTGCCACACTGTGGGTGCGTTCAAATTCTTAGACGTCTAGCAAGACTGCTTCGTAGACGTCTACGTAGACGTCTACAGGTTCGCGTATTGGAACGCGTCTACCTGTTTACGCCTAGCGTCACCTCGCGGCATAAAGGTTGAACTAAAAAGCTTTTATAACTATTATAACGCTGTTTTCTTTAAAGATTTACGACAATACAGGTAAAAATCACGTCTTTATCGGTTCGTCGATTTTTTGCAGCAACAATATTACATGTGTAATCGCCACAATGTAGATGGAATAGGTTAACTTGTAGCAGACCGACTTCTCACGCAATGAGCATGCTCACGAATTGACGGAAGATAACGTTAGTCCGTTTTTCCTTTCTTATTATACTGATGCTGAAGTGTACATGCTTCTCAGATGTCTCATTCACACAGCTGTAAGAATGAAAACATGCAAAATACTGTAAACTTGAGGCGATTACGAACGAAAGGTGATAACCGGCTACAGCAAACGAAAAACTGCTGTTACACCTGTTGTCTGTAGTCACTAGACGAGGAAACCAAAGACAACAACTTGTTTTAATAATGTACAGGCACAAAAAAATCAATGCGCAACAAGTCGGCATCGTCAGGCGAGTTCGTTCTTCTGTGATTAACTGAAAATCGGCGGAAGAGTTTGCCACGGCTACTACAGCAAGGTAGAAACACACACGTGCGCCGTACAGCAGCCGTCCTGACTCCCGGCGAAGTGCGACGTGTTCGTCGATAACATCAAGACTGAAGCAGACTGAAGAAACTCGTCGTCAAGTTAAAAAAAGAAGACCAACAGCATCCAACGCACACTTTCCTCTTAGCGCGGTAAAAGAATCTGCAGTGCTATATCTCACGACCATAAAGACAGCTGAATTAGCCTCTAGCTAGCGCATACATTGACGTAACAACTCACGTTTGAAAGGTCGTTCATATGCATACTTCGGCGTTCGCAAAGAGCACGACCACCGTACAGCTACTGCAACAACCGCACACACGACTCGCTCAGCGCGAAACGCGCTCTGTCCGCCATGTTTAGACAGCAAAGTAGTCTGCATCGATCATAGAGTTAATACAAAGACTCTAGAGGGAAAGCTGGGCAGGGAAACGAGCTTCTCACTGGTTCGCCGCCATCATCAAATTTATCATTGTGGCCAGCACAGTTTCTGCTCACTGCGTCAAAAATGAACAAAGGTTTGAACAAAAGTTTTCAAAACCGCTGCCGATAACACAACTGTAGGAAATTTCTATACAGTGTTTTCAAGTTTCAAGCATATTATATAATCTTTCAGGCACCTTCTTGGCCATAAAGGAATGATGCAGAACAATTGGAAACCATGTTTGGGAGCAGACGTAGCAGATCAACAGTAAACACACACGAGCACCCTTTGACATTTACTGTATGCAGAACTAGCCATCCCGGATAGACCAAGGGCCGTTGCTGTGGAATTCGTCACTGTTTTTCTTAATATACTGTGGTCGTCGTCTTGCGCCAAAGCAAATTTCTGACATATTTTCAGGTGATCGGGATGCATGTGCGCTCGACGGACGAAATGCATGCGAAGCGCGAAACAATCGCAGGGATAGCCGGCCTTGCGATAACAACTCAGAAGAATCAGGACACCTATGTGATGTTACAGTTGGTACGCGACGCAACATATCACTAGAAATGCTCCACACGCGACGATTCTGCCGTTGTTTACAGCACCTACTGAACAGTAGCCGCCCGCCGTCGGTTAGCTACACGCCGCCATCTTCCCACGATCCAAGTTGCCAGCTTCAAACCATCTTCATGTGCCAGATTTAGCAAGTAAAATTCATCTGGCAACCAATGAACAGTGTAATAATGGCGGCAATCACGCGGTCACCCCTAGAATGCATTGGGTAAACGGGCAGCTTTCCCTCTAGAGTCTTTGTATTAACTCTATGGCATCGATGTTGACTTCGGCGACAGCGTTGCCAGATTGGAAAGTGGCCGCGACACCAGAACCTCGATGAAATTTCCCCAGATTTCCCCAGAATCCAAAATTGCCATAAAATGCTTAACATTACCAAGAAATAGCTGTCATCACTCATTTTATTAATCTAAAAGCATGTCATGGAGCCCCTAATCGTCACTTTGGGCATTATATATATGTGAGCAGAACCCGCCTATCATATCATCGGTGATATCGAATTTCACGCAGTACATTATGACCTTGGCACATCTGGCTGAATGCCAATGTTGAGCGAATCCGTACAATGGCATCCAGAGTTTTCAGCGACTCTTGTTTCAGTACATGGTATTCACACATGTGACGACTGAAGACCCGCTCCACTGCTGCATTTGACACTGGGCATGGGAGACAGGCCAGTGCATACAATGCCAGTTCCTTGTAGGGCTTTTCACTCATGGCATTTTCGTCTTAGACAACTTCGACCCATAATGTTGCAGAGTCCTCTGGAAGTTTGCGGTCAAAGCCGGCATAAAGATCCATAACTCCAAAGATGCATAACAATTCACCTGTGTTGCACTTTAGTCACTTCAATACTGTCCAGGTTTTCTTTTCTTGAGATTTAGCGGCCGCTTGCGCATCCTAGTGCTAAACGTCTCAGCTAAAGCACTCAGCAACGCCGCTGAGTGCTTTTCCCCAGATATCACCAGATTTTGTCTGGTGTAGTAGTTCGCGGACTTGGACACCAGGAGCTCCAACAATTCACCAGATTTCCGAAATCTGGTGGCGAATTTCACCAGATGGCAACGCTGTTCGGCGAAGCCGTCTTCGCGAGACTGCTTCGCGAGAATTGGAACGCATCCCAAGATGGCGGCTGCTCGCGTAGCCGTCTAAGTAGACGTCTACGAGGGGGTATTGGAACGCACCCTGTGGCATCAACGTTTGCCGAGGATTCGGGACTACTAGTACGGTGGCGAGATGGGTAGGTGTGCCCACCGGCAGGGCACAAAGCGTAGTTCCGCGTGCCTCCGCTTCATGACGACGAAACTGGCGCTGCTGTTCTCCGCCCGGTGCTCACCGGCGGATCGTCTGCTACTTGTCGCAATCGCATGGCGCGTTTTGTTAACCTCATTTTTGTTTAAAAACATTACTTATTACTTGCGTTATCAGTGAAAATAGTAGCTGAAACTAAAACTTTTGCGGTCTGGCATTGAAACAATAAACAGACGACACTAGCTACCTGTTTTCTACTCTGTTTGCTGTCTGTCATCGTCCACATGCAAGCGCCGTAGCGGAGCAGGCGCTGCGCTTTTTGTGAGAAGTGATCGGAATGAAGACCAAAAAGGACACAACTTGTTTCGCACCCTTCTGCAAATCCGGCTACAAGTATTCGAGAAAAGGACTGAAAGTCTCGCTGTTTTCGGTACCGCGGGATCCCGAACTGTTCAAAAGGTGGGAGCTTGCTCTTCATCGTGCCGACAAGAGGTTGCAGCCACACCCCGTTGTGTGTGAGCGGCATTTTGACCAAGAGTGTATCGAACGAGATTACAAATATATGATAGAAGGCAACGTTGTTAGCCTCCCACGTTCTCACCCACGTTCTCACCCACGATTGACGAAAGATGCCGTGCCTTCTGCCCTGCCCGATGCTCCTGCTTACCTGTCAAGAAAGGTGACCGCAAAACGAAAGACGATGAATTCCACAGGCTGCCGCCCAACCAAGGTTGCTAGAAATGACAGCCACCACCTTGAGACAGTGCCGGACGATCCAGTACCCTCAAGCTCCAGTGAAGGTATCTCTACGCGTCTGTAACCGAAGTGTCACCTCGTCCGGTTGACATTGACGATCACTACCTGCACGGTATCCCACAGCGGCTGGACACATCACTCTATTGAAAATTCTGGCGCCTGTGCGTTCTCGACTTGCAGAAGAAGCAGACAGAGCATCGTTCTGGTGAAAGTAATACTCCTGGAGCACTGTGCGTCAAAACTGCGAGCCACCGTGTCCGTGCAAGGCGCCGTAACACAGAAGCTGGATTTGGAAACTCGTGAACAGGTTGGGGACCTTTTGGCTGACGTGGATGCCATGATTCCATGTCAGGGCATAAAATGCAATGACCAACTTGACACCGTCCTCGCGAAATCCAAGAATATAAGAATCCACGGAAACACAACATTCAGCTCCAAATGCGTCGGTATCGCCACAAGTCAAGGAGACTCCTGTTTGCATTGCCGATACGCAAAAAAGATGCTCCTAAATCAGCTGTCGTACAAAAGAACAAAGGACCGGAGGTCGAGGGAGCGCGAAAAGAAGAGAAAGCTTGTAACCGCAAAGTTCAAGAGACTGAAGCGAAATATGTTTACTCTTGAGACAAAACTGGAAGAGATGAGGAGGAAGAACTCAAAACTAGAAAGCTGCGCGCTCATGTCAAGAATAGAAAATTTGCCAGTAAGACAACAGTCACAAGTCATGGCCTGTTCAAATGCTTCAAAGCGGAAAAACACGAAGTGTTTTAAGTACCAGCGCGAGTGGCTGCTCGAATGCTTGATAATGCGGATGAGGAGCAAACGGCTTTATGAGCACCTGCGCAAGGAGAAGATCATGCTGCTGCCCGGCAGAACGTGTCTCCAACGATACCTGCGCGGATTTCGAAGCGGATTCGGCTTCAACAAACGGGTGTTTGCTGCCTTAATTGAAGGAAAAATGCATATGCATGACGGAGCAGCAACGTCATGGCGGCATTATGACATCTCTCGAGGAGACCTTCAGTCACTGCTTCACAGTCACTGAACTGAGGCGAGAAAGTCTCGCAGACTTCGCCTCTTTTCTGCAGCTCAAACCTCTGCCTATGATCGGTTGTGAGGAGCATAAAATTGAGATCACTAACAGCGTCGTCAAGTTTTACTCTATCATGCGCCTCCACTTCTTGGTCAAGAGCAAGAACCTGGCCCGTGAAAACGCGCGAAAAAAAAAAAAAAGAAAACACCTGAAATTGAGACGCGTGCTTTGAACGCATAGGCATGATTTTGGGGTGTGTTACTTCACTGACTCAAAAACACTAATGTGTGCATGTCATTTATTGCACTTTCAAAAGTTCAGCTAGAAGATACCGTTTTGCAATACAAGCTTATGCACTCGTTTTATTTTATTTATTCGCAAGGTCTGCTTACGCCCATGCACACGCATAAATCACAGCTGAGCGCTGTGTTAATATATATATTCGCGTTGCCTTGTGATGGCGTGGAACATTTAATGAAAAAAAGAATTAAGAACGAGGAAGTGACATAACAGTGTTTGGAGTTGCTTGCCTGAAAAATCGGGAACGCAGCAAACACGCTGTACGTAAAAAAACAGCCTTAAACTCGGCTCCCCTGCCTTTGTAATATGTTTACATCCCTTCCCTATTGCCGTAAGACAGCTTGTTTGCAATAAACTCATTTGCACTTGGAAAAAAGTGAAGCGAGTCGCTTTCTGTCATGCGTGGCGACGGCCGGAGGAAACGGTCATGAACCGGGCTTTCGCTGGTGGCGCCACTGCGGCGTCATGAAGAAAAGGCACGCGTTACCCCCGCCGGTCGGCACACCTACCCATCTAGACACCGTACTACTAGGGCGGAGCCACGCTAAATGTCGCTGGTAATTGGACGATTTCGTACTCCGTCACGATTGACGTCTCAAGGCTGCGGCACAGCTTCGTAATTTTGACGTCACGCTCACAAACTTGTGAGCGGAGTCCGTAATATGGCCCCAGGCCGTTCTGACAAGATTGTTTGCTTTGCCTCAAATGTTAAACGTTATTTTGCAGTTTTAATCTGGCGACCATGCTTCCAGACCGGTCTGTAAGAATCGCACTTTGTACTGTAGTTTTTCAAGCACCGTTACTGCGCATGCGCGAAGCTTCCTCGGCCACCATTTTCTCCGGGATGCCATGCGAAAATGAGGGGAGCAGTTCGCGGCACATGCTGTTCCACGAAACGACGTTCATAGCTTCGTTGACGAGACTAGCTGCTGCACAATAATTTCGTGCAGTGCTAGCATCTTCTAGGCCTTCGGACTGCACGCAATGCATTTTCCCCGCCTGCTCTAGCTCGCCTCAAGCGAGAAGACAGGGCCAGGTTCGCCACCGTCCTGTTGTCATGAGTTAACAGGGTGTGTGTGTGTGTGTGTGTGTGTGTGTGTGTGTGTGTGTGTGTGTGTGTGTGTGTGTGTGTGTGTGTGTGTGTGTGTGTGTGTGTGTGTGTGTGTGTGTGTGTGTGTGTGTGTGTGTGTGTGTGTGTGTGTGTGTGTGTGTGTGTGTGTGTGTGTGTGTGTGTGTGTGTGTGTGTGGCAAAGGGGGGGGGGGGCGGAGTGTTTAACAGTGTGTCCACAGATGACTCACGCGTCTGACCAGGCTGGGCGAGACCAGCCCTGCACGCAACTAGTGCTCCGAAAATATGCCCATTCCACTATGGTTGGTAACCCGTCCCGGCAAACGTACTTCGCCTGGCTCACTTTAGCCTGGCAGCCGCAAGAGAGGTGCGCGACTAGAAAAGGGTAAATTTCGTGGTCAGTGAAAAAGTTTGACGTGGCCCTCCACAAGAACATAATTTTGAAATACAGATAGGTCTCTACAGCTGTTCTATTGCCCTTCTTATTGGCTTCCTGCTGACGTTTTTAGAGCGCAGCTCTTTGGCGTCCGTTCCTGGGTTTCGCGGCGGCGTCGGCCTCGTAACCAGTTCCGCCCCCATTTCAGCCCCCAGTTTGAGCCGGCGCTATAGTGCTCTAGAAGATTGGGCAGTGTGTCGACCGCGCCGCAAAATGCATGGGAGCGGGGGGCCGTTTTTGCGATGACGGAGGCGCCGCAGCGCAGAGGGCGCCACCAGCAGCTGGTGTGTCAGCCGTCCGGGCGCCCGCGTATGCGCGCTGTGCAGCAGGGTGGATAGCGCGCGCATTGTACGTTCTTGTTTGCTTGTGCGTCGTCTCGAGCTGTTCGCGACAAGATTTTATAAATATGCTGGTTAATAGGGCTCAGTACTGTTAGCAATCACCTAATTTATTTTCCCTTTTGGCCGTCGGCAACACCTCGCGGAAGCAACATGACAGGAGCTGGGCTCTGAAGAAAACAGCTTGGAGAGGGCGTACAAATTCAGACTCGCACACCACGCTTCACTCGCCGTACAGCTTGCTTTAGCATTCCTGAAGCACCTAATTGACGTCCAGAAATTCGCTCGTTTTCAAAAGAGGGCAGTGCGGAGACAGGATGTATGAAGAAGTCAAACATGCAACATATGTGCGTTCGAGCGCTGACTAAAGCTGGCCACAGTAACCCCATTATCAAAACAGTCAAAAATGGTATATTCCGTTATTTCATGCCGACTACAGTAAGTCACCTGAAGCCACAAGAAAAGTTGGCATTCAGTTCGAATGAATTAAATATGGACTACCCCGCATAGAGATAGAGACTACACTACGAACGAACGACACTACACCAGGTAAACGGCTACTAAATAACTAAACACAGTGGGTCAGGAAAGGTGGAAGAAGTGGGAAGTAAAGGATGCACAGAAAAAAAAAAGAAAAGAAACGTGTCGCCTACGAGGGAGGGAGAAAGGAGGCACGCAGCGCCGTGAAAAAAACGACCGCGAATGTGAACAAAGGTTTGGAATTCTCGTGCGGCACGGCAAACGCACGACGGAGAAGAAAGCAGGCAGCTAAAGACGAAGAAAATTGAGAAATATGACAGGCAATAAAAAAAAAAAGGGGGAAACAATCGAGTCTAAGAACCAAATGGAGGCCTGGGAATTAAGAAGGAAGCAGTTCACAAAAAAGCTGCAATCGAACGCGTAGATATAAGTGTCGAAATTTAAGTCAACAACTTTGTAAAACTGGACACTAATATAAGAACAAACCATTTATTTTTGTTCCATAAGTTGGAACATCGTTGTAACGGGTAGCTTTAAGTACCCAGAGATGCGCTCTATACTTAAGACATTTAATCACAATGCATTATAGCTTGACAATGACTTAATTGTTCCAGAAAATGTTTTCATTCTATGTAGTTTTTATTCTGCGTGCTCAAGCAACCGGTAATATGTAAGTCATTGACCCCAGAAGATCGCTGTATTATAGATATTCTAGGCACTATAGCTGTAGTCGTGCACATATAAAATGAAAAAAAAAAAAAAGAATAGCTTTGAAAAAGAAAGAACGATGGAAAATAGAGGACGCAGTGGCTATTCGCTTCCGCTACATAATCCTTCAGCGAAAGAGAGGTTGTGAGGCCGGCACGGTTTTTCGCCACGAACAAAAACTGCGCAATAGGCTCCAAGCTATAGTCGCAATAGAGGGTTTACAAAAGTACGTCTGGCAACCGTGAGCGGCACGCTGATCCCGCGCTAGCCGCCATATTTTGTTCGCTCTATCCGTTCGCTTCGTGTCCGTCCGTCAGCGCTTGCCATTCTGTTCGCGCTTTTCACGTTTTAACCTAGTGTGCTGTGCTTGGACCTCTCTTCGGTCTCTGGCGGTTTCTGTTAGCGACGCCTAGAAGCGTATTTTGACAGCCGAGACGTGGCGGGGCCCGCCAGCCGCGCTTCCGAGCGCAGTTACAAATTGCTCTACGAGTCGTGCATGGGCCCCTCGGCAATCCGCAGCGTCATCCCTATCCAGGTACAGTACCCAGAGTTCTGTAATATGGACTTTTTTTTGTCTGTGCGCCTTTGCTGTTTACTTAAACGCCTATGAGAGATTATCGCGTGTTTGTTTCCTTGGTTTGCGCAATCACCGTCGCTCATCCCACTGGAAGATACTTGGTTGGTGAAATGAGCGAGGATGCATTTTATTTTATGATAAAAGGATCGCATAATTTGACGTAAATTGGACTGGCGCTTAGCACTTTCCTTCCCATGCCGTTGACGCAGTAGTTGCATTAGTCTCGGAAATAATCGGGGGCTGCGAAAAAAAAAAGTGCCATGTTAATTTGGGCTTCCATTGATTGATATTGATTGGTGTTCGATAGGCGATGACGAGTTAAATCTTTGTAATAAATTGATCAATTGATGAAATAAAGAAACGAAAAAAAAGAAAAAATTGGAAGGTAAGGGTTTAAAGGTGTCAGAATGAAAAACCAGTGCTTAGTGATGCTAAGGAAGAAAATTTAGAATGTGTTATTTATTAATTGAAATAATTGGAGAATGTGTTCAAAAGCCGATTGTTGCTGACGCATGCGTATTGGTGTATAAAAATATAAAACGTAAACAAAATAAATAAACAAATGATAGAAATATAACATAACATACGCAACAGAAATATAACATACATAACAACATATTACATACTACACTTGTGTGTAGTATGTTACTTTTGATGAATTCATATTTCACTGCATTGTATCATTTTCGCCCCTCCTGCTAGGGCCAGTAAGGGCTTGCAGTAATTGGTTAAATAAAATAAATAAATAAATAAATAAATAAAAGAGCTAAAATATAACACGTGAAGAAAGTAAACATCGTGCGTGTGTGTGTATAAGAGAGAGACACTATGGCGTTATACCTTTAACGGCGGAGCTTAAGTGACCCCCTAATTTTTCTATAACGATATGACATAATATAAATCTGATTTTATGAACACAGCCAGTTGCACAAAGCACGAACACTTCGCTGTGATGTGAGTTGACTTTTCAAATTCCTTTTCGTTTCAGCCGAGTTCCTCCTCCTCCGAGTCCCTCGAAGCTTCCAATGTCAGCGCTTTCATATGAGATTACGCTTCAAATGTTTACTTTCTGACAAAGGAAATAAACAAGAAATCGACATATTTAAAAATTCCAGTGAATTTCAGGTAGCTCTGAATTAGCGCACCATCGGGTGACTCGAAAAAACACACCAAAAGTGAAGCGCACGCTTCGTTATTTTATCAGGCGCGCTGGCAGGTATAAAACCTGAGCTGCGCGCTCTGGACGTGGACCGGTCGAAACGGGCTGCACGTGAGCATGTTACAACACACTAGTGGGATGTCATCTTTTCCTTCTTTTCTAGACGCCGCGGGTTTGGCAGCCGCTTGCTTTTGCAGCGTGAAAAACGCACCTCGGGCGCACGAGACAACCGTATTGCTCTCTGCACCAAGCACTACCATTTCGTACGACTGTGAAAAGTAGTTTCGGTAATCATGCCCGTGTCTTAAATCCAATACAAAATGGTAAATGCAACCTACGTACAAAATCTTTCAAATAACGTATTGGCACAATAGCGTTCGTTATACATGCATTGCTCCTTCTCCCGTGTCCTCCATCGCAGCATAAGCTTATCCTTCAAGTTCACAAGGCTCCATAGCGCGCAAAAGAACCTGGCTGTTTTAGGTGATAGCACATTCTGTGAGCTAGCTCCCAGTCAGAGGAACGTGCAGTAATGCTTTACATGATGCAAGTGACCCTTGTAAAGCCGATTAGAACTACAAACGAACGGTCGCATACACGCGTATACCTTGATTTCGTGCGCGTCTACGACGGTGCGCTGGCTGCAGAAGGGCACGAAGCAACATGCTGGTATCATTCCAAATAGAGCTTGGTGCTAACAGCGATTGCTGTGATGTTAAAAAATGAAACAATCGCTTGTAAGCATTCCAATGCACCTTTCGGTGCATGCACGGGTTCTACGAAGGCGCACGTTGACAGCGTACTCGATGGGAGGCACGGGCGGACTGAGCAAAATATGGCCGCCGCGCACAGTTTCTGTTTCTTTCACTAGATGGCGCTAACTTTTGTAAAGCATCTATTTACCCAAAAATTTGGCTCGGGTGTACGATCCTTTTGGACGCCTTTGCACTTCAGATTTTGTAACCTTCATCTAAAATGTGAAGGTTCAAAAATTTTACCTACTTAGAGCACCAGAAAGCTCACACTTGAAGTAACGAAATCTCATGTGTTTTTGCGGCTTCGCTCTTTGCGAAGTAAGCGAACCACGACAAGAGCTCTCAAAGGGAAAATAGTTGAATTCCCTTGGAAGTATTCCACGCGTAATATCAACCTTGTTAACAATTATAGCCTGATTAGTTCTGCAAAGAGCACCCGTGGCAAGTAGCCCGATTATAGTCCGGCAAGCAGTACTTGGCAAGTATATCCAGTCGACTATTCACATTTCCACACCACACACTCGAAGAATAAACACGCATTAGTGTCCGCATCTGAATTAGGCCTTATATTAATTGCATGTGCATTTGGTTCCCGTCACCGTTTTCGCATTTTTCGTTTTCTTGCGGTGCGCGCCAAGAACTGCATCATATCTGCCAATACGACGCGCAATTATAAGTGTTTTTTTTTTTTTTTTTGCTCTGTACCATTTGATGCCAGCAAAGCGTCCGCTCTCAAGTGCCCACTATGAACGTATTCCCTCGTATACATATGTGACAGGTTTAATTTTTCATATTTTATCTGAAGTATTGCCCTAGCTGTACTTGACATGTTTTAAATCTAAACAGCTGGTTCACCCTTTGGTCAGCGGCACGTAAACAATTGAATGTCCGCGATATATGTATCATGTTAATTACGAACAGAGAATAAATGCTTGAGTCGTGTATATGTTCCTTTTTTTTTTTTGCCGCTAAATACCGCAGTGTTTTATGTTAGAACGGTAATAAATAAATGTGCTTTGCTCGCACACTGTATTTGTAATTTCTATAAGTGGTGATTAGGGCACATAAAGAACACACATTAAAGAGATATATTACAGATTACTGACGATTTAAGATAAACGTTGTTATGTATTAATAAGCACAAGCTGCAAAATGTAAGCAGGTGTTCGTAAATAAGGTTCGTAAAAAATAAGCTGTTCCTAAGAGACCTTACGAAGCACAAGCTTTGATTCGCATGTATACTGTTTTTCTCCGCGTGTTAATAGCGCTCCTCGGCAGTAGCCTTTATTCCCTTACTGGAAGAACGAATGCAAAACACCACGCTTCGTTGAAAACATTAAGTACAAGCTCATCTGGACGATTTATGACTGTCCGCAGGAAGAAATGTTGAAAGAGTTTGAAATAGCGATTCAAACATCGCGCGCTGCTCCGTAGGACTGCCCAAGTGAGCACGGCGTCTCCAGATTAGCGTAATTGAATGGCAGGGATGAGCTTAAGCACTTGTAATAAGTAGCCCCTTTATTAAATATCGCACCATTTGCGTAGCGTGTCAAAATAGCTCCAAAGAGAACCGCGCCCCTCCCATGGTAGAAGAACACCTCCTCTGTACCCCCGCTATCCCCGCGGCCGCTACGCGCCGAATGTGGCACCCCTGTTGCACGTCGCGCCCTCTCGCGGGAGTCGGTTCTTGTCATCGCAAAAGCGGCCCGCTGTCCGGCGCCGGTCGTCACACTGCCCAATATTCTAGAGCACTATACCGGCGCTTCGGCAACCGGACCCTCGCAGGAAGAGGGGGAGGGGCACACTCAGCGGCGAACGAGGGGGGCAGAAGCGCGCGCAGTAACCGAAGAGCACGAGGAAAGGGAGGGGGCACCGGAGGCAGCGCTAGCAGCGACCGCGCTAGCAACACCATCGCCGTCATGCAGAAAGAGGAGGAGGGGCTCCGCCTCTCTTCATGTGTGGCGGCGAGGGTAGCGAGGGTGCTCTGCTGTTGCCGAAACGCCGCGGCTCGTTATCAGCGGATCACGGTGTGTGCATCCAACTCTCACTCGCTTCATTCGCTAGCGACGTCAGCGGCATCAGTCAGTCGCTGCTATCTGTTCGTCGCGCAACGTTCCCATGGGCCACCGCGTTGCTTCCCGCAATCTTACGATAACTCAATTGCACTTCTCCGACCACAAAGCTTCTTTCATGACAGCCAAAAACTGTTAGTGGAGCGTTTCTTGACGGAATACGGGCGAAAAAAAAAAAAAAAGCTGTCTATAATTGTACATTCGTGTCTTGCTCGAAATCTTTGCCTCAATTTATCACAAAGATGAAACAGGTTATGAGCTGCGCTCAAATTTCGCATTAGGAAGTAACGTAATCGTGGGCAATTTTTATGTGCATATCGCTTCATGCATCCACATGTTTCTTTATCTTAGCCGAGACGACTTCCGTTGTTTCCTACAGCCGCTGTCTTGCCCGCTGTTAGTCATACAACCGGATCGGCCCCGGTTACCCTCCGTTGTAAGCCGAGAAGCAGAGCAGTGACAGAAATCAGTCAAGAGCGCCAAGCAGTGCTACATCCCCTATAGGTCTCAGCGCCGTAGCTTTGGAGCAGAAGCCTTCTAGCTTCGCTGCTGAACCGGTTTCGCACATGTCGAGCATTCCTCGAGGGTGGCTAGAATTCCTCCACCGCCTTTTCTCCCTCAGTACGCGTCGCAGCCTTTTCTCTCCTTTCTGCACTCGTTCAAGCTCTCTGTGTGACGGATCTGTGTTCCTTCTCCTGTTACCCATCCCTCGGAAAGGTCAGAGTTGAAAATCAGCTTCAGACATCAGGTTTTTGCGAAAGCACTAAAAACGCAGGCATGATATCATCAATGCGGTTATTTGCCCGTGTAGTCGCGCTCAAGTCTCGTATAGGGAACCAAAGCTGGAGTTTGCTCCGCGACGCCAGCGCTCGGTTTCCAGCGGAGCGGAGAGGAACTACAAAACCTACGCCACGGGAGAGAGCGCGCTCTCCCTCGACACCGGCCGTGCCTACGCGCATCCGCGCCCGCGTTGCGCGCGGCTGTCTGCGGAGTCTGCGCAGCCCGCTCGCTCGGGAGCGCGTGCTACAGGCAGCCACACGTGCACGTGGAGCGGGAGAAGGAGAGTTAGGACGAGGGGGGATGGTCGTGCGTCTGTGCGCGCAAAGCTGGCGCTCTTTGCCAGTGGTGTTTCTTATTTTTGGTTTTTTTCTGTGCCCCGGCTGTATACATGGACTCGACAGCACCGGGTCGGGTAAGCGTCGAGTAAGCGAGGTCACCATTACTCGACCCGATTGGTGTCTACATGACCCCGCTTTCTAGCGAGTAAGTATCGCAGCGGCGCGTAGCGTCGAGATTTGAAGTTATTGTGAAAGTTTCTTACTCGTATTTGATTCCGTTGCCTTTTAATATCGAGAGCTTCGATTATTATTTTTTATCGTTGATGAGGGCTAAAAAGCATTCAAGTTCGCTGACGCTCCTCGCCGTTCCGGTTGCTTTTTAATCCCAGAGTTCGCCATAACTCGACGCCCTCACTCGACAGCGTCTACATGCTTTTAGACAAGCGGGTCAAGCGAGTTAACCTACCCCCTGCAAGCGAGTTAACGCGACCCGCTCCGCGGCTATTTTACTCGACCCGACTGCGTATACATGAACCCGACAACTGGTTTTTTACTCGACAGGCTTACTCGACCCGACTCTGTCGAGTCCATGTATACAGGGCTATAGAGGCTGACTGGAGGCACGCTTTTTTTCGGTGCTTTCGAAAATGAGAAATTATGATTAATTGATCGCTGCGGACATTGTTTTCAAAGGGCGCTTGTTGGCAGGCTCAGACCAAAAAAAAAAAAAAAAGAAAGAAAAAAAAACATGAACGCGAATTTGGTACTCGAAAGCAGAGGCAAGCGACAGGTATTTCGAAGGACTTGAGGCGGCACCTCTTGATGTCTCTGTCCATGTTGTTCACAGAATGAAGGGTCCAGCCTTCTCGTTAAGAATTGATACGCGTGTACACAGCGACGAGTGCTCCGGGCGCTGGTTGGGGAGCTTCCTTTCCATTTGTGAGTGCTCACTTGAAAGGGGCCTATTCAACTCTTTGAGGACAGACGTTTTAGCGCCGTGGTGCCTGCTTTCGGCGCGTTTAGGACCCGTTCCCTACAAAGGCACAAAGCATGCCACCTTACCCTTTGGTTCCTGCTGACAGCGGTCAGGGGGAGTTCGCTGCTGTGGCGCTGCCATCCGAAATCAATGACTTATCTACTTTTAACGATGAGAGGTTTCTTAACGACGTGGATCACTGACGAGAAGCCGAGGCATGCCATGTTTTCGGCAGTTTCCTCTCTCCGCGAGACGAAGGGCGAGGAAATGCCTGACGACTATTCATGCAGGCGGGGACATCTCTCCAAGTAAACTTTTGTGTTCTTAATTCCACAGCTACGCTGTGCAATCCCTAGTTCAGTTATCCCCTCTAGCGAATGCGCAGTTTTGAGCTCCCGAAGCAGGATCGTGTATGAGGATAGACCGATTAACGTATGTGTTTTCCCTTTATAAGCGCCGAGTGATAGCATTAATGACATATATGTGTTTCTTGAGGCCGACTTGGTTCCGTGATGGCTGCTGCGGCACCGCCAGTTACAAACAGAGGTGCGAGATACCTAAAAAAAAAAAAAAAAAAAACGACAACCATCGCTTCAACACGAAAGAGAGAAGAGAGAAAAACACTTTCACGAGTTTTGCGAAAAAGCGCGCCGTCACTTTTTCATTCCAGTTTTTTTTTTTTCTTGCCCCCTTTGTTGGAGCGCGACGGCGGCCAGAATGCGGCCGGAAGAGGAGAGAAAAAACCGAGCGCTCGCGCAAACAGGTGCTGGAAAGCAGCGCGGAGCAGACGACAGCATGTTTTTCTTTGCGGCGGAGAGCAGACGACGCGGCCGCACTGCGCGGAGGTTTTGACGGGGTCTTCATGGAGGGCGTTGACGCACAGAGCGGCGCAGCGCCCCCTGGCCCAGGTTTTCTCCCCTATAGAAGATTTTTATTCAAGCAAAGTCAAGAGCGATTCGTCAAACTTGAAGCTTTTTTTTTTTTCCCGAGAAGCTAAGGTCAGGTGAAAGAAAAACAAACAAACAAAAAAAAGTTTTATTCATGTGTGTGTGGGGGGAAGTAGGAAAAAAATTCTGCGCGGTGAAAGTAAACAGCTCCAGGCGAAAAAAGGTCGGTTCGATTTGTGGAAAATTTACACTTCCAGCTGCAGGCTCCATGCTGGAATGACTGCAGCTGCAATCGCATTCCCTTCCAGCTGGGAACAGGAAACCTGCTTTTCCAGCTACGCCTGAGGAAAGCCTGTGCTGAGTGTCGATGCTCTCATTTTTCAAGCTGAGTGGCAAAAGTTCGCACTTTCCGCCAGCTAGTAAATTAAATTGTAAGACCGACAAGAAATAGCGCATTTCTTTTTTCTCGTCTGCAAATGTAAAGCTTGCATTTACGTGTCCAGCACCTTTGGTCAATTAATTGATGCTGCGCAGGAGGGTGGACACTGCCTGCATCGAACCCTGCATGAGCATGCATGCTCATGCGTTTGTGCTATACATATACATAAGTGCACTTTATAGCACAACTCGAACATACAATTAAGGCAGGCCCACACGATCTCAGGGGCCGGATTTTTTGAAACTGCCAATATATCTTTGCGTACTTGTTTTATAAAAGAGCGTATTAGATCGCTTATATTTAAGTGATGTTCCAAAGCCACTCAAGCTGTAAGAACGGAAGAGGTAATGGAGCCCTGCCCGTCGGGGTGGCGCAGTGGTTACTGCGCTCGACCACTGTTCCCGAGGACGCGGGATCGAATCCCGGCCTCGGCGGCCGTTTTTCGATGGAGGCGAAAAGCAAGGCGCCCGTGTGCTGTGCGACGTTAGCGCACGTTAAAGAACCCCAGGTGGTCGAAATTTCCGGTCCTCTACTAAGGCTTCTATCATAACCTGAGTCGCTTTGGAACGGTAAGCCTCGTAAACCAAAAACCAAAAGGTAATGGACAAAGTGCGGGCACATAATATATATCAGTTGTATCAGTCACAATACAAAAGCGGATGAAACATTCGAAGCATGCCAGCTTTTCATCACGACCCATTTTTCCAGCTCCAAAAAACTGCATGGCACAAATACGCACACCATATCAAATTTTACTCTCAACTGACTGAGGTGACCGCATATCGATCGATCTGATAGAACCCCGTGCTTTCATATTTTTCGTACTAAAGGAAGCGTACCAGCCAGTAAACGCGCAGTATATGTACCGAATGCAGAGAACGTAAAAGAAAAAAAGACAAAAAAAAGAAAAAAAACTTCCATTAGTAATTGTGCACCGCGGGTTTTTTTTTTTTTTCTTTCTTTCTTTTTCCCTACAAGCTACTGTTCAGTATGGGCAGAACATCCTAAACGCACTGCCATGCCTGAGCGCAGGCACCGCGTCGATCGCGTTCAGCGGGCGGGAGATCTCCGTTATTTTCGTGGCGGGTGCCTAAACCTAGGAAAAAGCTATCGTGTGTCTGTGGAATGTGTATACACAACCTGCGTCGTTTAATTAAGCTGCAGAGGTCAAGGAAAAAAAATGCCGAGAACGAAACCACAGAGGTCGTGCTCCGTTTGGCACGGTATAGTTTCGTTTCTCTTTGCGATTTTGATTGTTCGCGCTCGCGTTAATTGCAGTGGTTATCGAGCTGCCCCGTGAGCAGGAGCAAAATTCACGTCGTTCTGAGCGTGCGAGACTTCAGTGCGAAACAGACAGAGCATTTCACGCCATCCAAGCGCCGATGGAGAGTATATCGATCGAAATGACGGCATGCTGTCAAACGGCCGCATTAGCGAAGTGCGACCAGGAACACTGCCACAATTAATTGCGAGGTAGCAGTTTAAACCACCTTGTTCCTGAACCAGCTGGCACTGCACAGTACACGGGGCTCTGCGCTTCGTTTCCGCAGAAACGCGGCCTGCGACTTTAGGATAATCAGTTGAGCACCCTAATCACTGAGCCACCATGTCAGAGGGAAATGTAACATTCGGAAATGTAGCTATGCCGGGGGCGGATCTATGGGCCACTCTTTGTAAGAGTGATCGCGGGGACGGTATATCTCGTATAAATTTCTTGGGATTTTTTCTTAGTAAAAAAAAAATATGGTGTTCAGCCTGGTTTTTCAGTTTAAAATTTTCACTAAGAAACAAATGGGAAATATTTTCACCTTCATAGCCCATCCTTCTTATACATTTTCTGCCCATAATTAAGATGCTGTACATGTACTGTATACCCATTCTGAAAGCCTGCGAGAATATACAGCAGAAGCTCTTTCTTCCTCTCTTTCGTTCCCTTTCTTTTGCTACTAGTAGTGCTTAGTGAAAATGCAACCGCCTGCATCCCAAGCACATCACTGTACCTTTCATCCTTATCTGCCCTCTGCGTCCCTATATCCACCTTATCCCTGACTAGGAGTTTTTCTAGGAACTTAAATTAGGATAGATTTTGTGTTGTGGTGGTGGGCAGGCATTTAAGAGAAGCATTAGTAGAGGTAGGGTGACCATGCACCACCTGTTAGCTAAATGCGGGACATGCTGACATGGGGGGGGGGGGGGGGGGGGGGGGGGGGGGGAATGATGATGATGACATATGTAGCAGGATCGGATATGTGTTCCACATCAGGAACTTGGCATCCTGGAGAGCATTCACGCTCTCGCAGGTCTCTAAAATTGCCCACTTCAACTACCCATCCAATATACCAACAAGCTACATCCCCTTGGTAAAGGCTCCCTTCCCTTCCCACCCATGCGCAATGCCACTTTCTTCCAGTTATTTGTCCTGTGCATTGCATACATGCCTAGACCATTTTCTCCTCCTGTCTAATGAGGCAGTAAAATTTACAGAAGACATATATTCCACCACCGCTGCAATGTATAGTGCTGTACACATTTGTTTTAAGGTATGAAAATACCTTCACCACTGTGCATTTACTTTGACTACTGAGCTGCCTTTCTTGACAAATTGCTTCACTGAGCAACAAGACCAAAAGATAAATTTCTTAGAACTATAAAACTTGCGCCACTTAACATTCTCGGAACCGTCTTGGCAAATATTTTTACCGGTCGAGGCGGGAAAATTTTTCAAGACGGTTCCGATAAAGTTGCAGAACACTATAGTGCTCTAGAGCCATAGCAAAGACACAAAAGTGAATGCTAAGTTTATTGGTTAAACTATTGTAACAGCTCATTTACAAAATGGTACCACAATTGGCAGGGTAAACAATCAGCATGACATTCTTAGCATCCATGAAAATGTTAAAAGGGTAAGATATAGTAAATCGGATCATGCTGATGTGGCGTACATACCCGAGCCTGCTGTTGCAACATTTATTAACTCTGCTGATCCAAGGATACAACTGAATGCTTTGCTTAAACTGCTCACTCATTACAACAGCGCGCACTCTGTACAGGTCAGTGCAGATTGATTCATTCACTGAAACTGCACCCAACATCAAAGTTACTGTGTTTCATGTAATATGCACTGCATACAGCACAAACAACCCTGAAATAACAAATAAACCACATGTAGTTTGGATTGCAGCAGTAACATGATGAGACTGTCTCGGCTTAGTCTCATCACGTTATTGTGTGTTTGTGGTTTTGGCATAACTGCCACCATTAGCCACTAGGAGCAGACAACTCCCTGTGACAGTGGATTTTCATGGTGTAGGGGACCTGAGGCCAATGAGTGCCAAGCACAAGATAAGTGAATAACTCAAGTCAGTAAAATGTGCTGGGTTTGAAGCTTTTATAAGGTGATTAATATCAATAGCTCGAAAGGTTAATTCGCAGTGTATAATGAGATCTGTAAAAATGACTAAGCTCACATAAGGTTAAGATGCCTCAGTGGCAGCCCTTGCCTGGGCAAATATGGTGAGGCCTGTGATGTGTGGACCTGAAAAGAGAAACAAAGCATCTTTTCAGGATTGGGAAAGAGGCTAAGGTTTAGGCTGGTAAAATTTTAATGTAAAAAACTTACATCCTGAAAAAAACTTCCTCTTTTCAAATGAAACATTTGATGGGCACTACTGAGAAAGAAGGATCTGTGTATGGGCATCTGATTTATGTGCCACTCTGGAAAGAGAAGCCTTCTTTCTTATTCTAGCCTTCAACAGATGAATAAAACATGGATGACAGCCGGTCATGGCTTTTACAGAAATATGGTGGCAGCGCATTACTTAGAAGATATAAACGTGTTGTGTGTGTGCGTGTAATATCATCAGCCTGTACAAAGCTACTCCTTCAAACCGGTCTCATTTTTTGGTAATTTAGCTTGCAATGTTTGGTTTTATTGCATGTACTATCTTGTTTTTGGTTGGTACGTACCATTTCTTGTTTCTGAATTCTGCGAATTGTGTCCCCAACGGGCGGTTTGAGGTCTTAGTGTGGTACTTTTTCTCAATGTTCGTAGTACTACGGAGAGTGGCAGACACAAGCAGTCTATTGACTGCCCCATTTCTAGGCATGTTATGGCAATGTAGCTCCCAGCACACTGTAGTTTCAAATTTGGATTTGCAAGCATGACATGAGGTTTTTGAAAAGAAATTGGTCCATCTGTTCTGATGGCATTTCACAGAGAATTAAGGCAGTTGCCACACTTAAATGACCCACTTTTTGTTTTTTTCTATGATGTGTCTTGCAGCTAATAGGATGCCACAACATTAGGCAGTAAATGTGCGTTTTCTTTGTTTTTGATTTGGAGAACCAGGGCCAACATGCTGCAGACAAGACCAGAAAACTTGGAGGATCTGTGGAAAACTCCTAGCACCCATACTCTGCCTGCAAGGTCATGAAGTCATATCATACGGCAGTTGATAGCATATATTTTCCTACCTCGAGGAATATGCCACAATTAACAGCCTGCATTTCCAAGAAGTTGAACTTTATGTGGAGGCCATTTAAGACTGGAAACCAGAGTGCACAGCTACGGTCTTCATTTGTTTTGTGCTTTGCCTGATATCTCTGTAATGTATTTCCATGCACCTTTTTATGTTATGCAGTGTCAATGATTGAAATTAATGTGCACTTAGTTCAGTGATTCATGAAGAGGGCAATGCAGAGAGTTTCACAATGTCTAGTCAGCAGCATGTTCCTTAAACTTCCCAGGATATTCATGCCTGGATTGTTTTTTGGTTTAGAGAAATGGGAACTGGCCACTTCCATAGAGATTAATAATAGCCTCTTCAATGGTAGCAAAGAGAGGTCGACAGCCAACGAAAAGGTCTATTGCTGCTTACGTATAGTGGGATATGTTGTAGTATGCTTTCTCTTGCTTGTTCAATAGGTTTTCTATTATTAGAGCTTGTGGGTCGGTTCTTGGACATCTTGACAATAGATAATGTGCATTAAAGCTTGCAACTAACAAGGATGGCTCTGGTAGCTGGTCAGTTAGTTTTTCCCCTTCGCTGCACAGCCTACAATCCAGTGGAGTGGAGTGTCAACACATTGTTATAACAGAAATAAAGGCTCGTACTACCACCACCCTTGTAGATTGCTATAGAGAAATTTCAAAATGAAACGTATTTCTGGTTTACAATGGTACATCACCTGATTGGTGAGCTCTTCTCTGCACTGTGCGGAGAAGTCTTCGGACAGCTACCACATGGTGTGGGCTTGCCCATCCAACCCAGCTATTCCTCCTCACCCCAACCGCACTCGAGAGGACTGGGAGGCGATCCTGCTCGGCTGCTATGACCTGCAGACTCAAAAGGCCTTGGTCGAGCGCACCCGGGCAGCGGCCGACGCCACTGGATTCCCTTCCTAGTATCTGTAAGGGCTGGATCTTCAAAGATCCGGCTCATGCATACCTCCACCCCTTTTAAATCATTAAACGTTTGTCACCACCACCACTGCTTCATCCTTGCGGAATACATTATTAGTCACAAAACTTGTGCGCGTCATTTTGTGTTTCTTGTAGGCAAAGTGCTGGTGCTTTATAAATATTTAATAAATAAAAATTAAGTTTTTCAACACCTTCAGAGGTTCCAACGGATGATACTCTCAGTAGGCATGATAATAAGTGGGGAAGAGGGAACGAGCGGCTATAATTTAGACATTGTCTTTTATGCAACAGCTGGACTGGAGGCTGCTTTTTGAGCTTGTGGCAATTGAGAAGGTAACACCTGCTTTATGGCTATCCCTAGTCTTCACTGATTTCGAGAAGTTCATAGTCACCTCCAGCACCTGCGGTGGAGACTCGGAGGCCAATAGGGATTTGTCACAAGGGGCCAGACAGGCCCACGGGTTGTCTCTTTGGAACCGGAGGCCTACGAGTTAACCTATGGGATGCTGAAGATTGGTGCAGCCACTGGCCATTGATGGGGAGCCAAGGCTCTGGTGAGAATGATAACTGGTGCAGCTAGCTTATGGAACAACTCCCACTGAGCTTGATCTCGGCTAAGGGTCCGTGATGGTGCAGAGTGCTATTATTCTCGAGACTCAAAGTGCCCTTGCTAGCAAAGGATAACTTCTTAAATAATTAGGCAGCATCAGTTAGCAAACTGACTGGCAGTGCAACGCAAACGAATTTATTCAACAATATATAAAATTAGTTTTGTGTGTGTGTGTGTGTGTGTGTGTGTGTGTGTGTGTGTGTGTGTGTGTGTGTGTGTGTGTGTGTGTGTGTGTGTGTGCGTGCGTGCGTGCGTGCGTGCGTGCGTGCGTGCGTGCGTGCGTGCGTGCGCGCGCGCGAAGAATACTGCCGTCGGACCAATATGAAGATATTCGCACATTGAGTTTGCCCTGTTGTCAGTTGAGCGTGGTCTGTCCATTTTGAAGCTAATTCCGCGTGCACATACACACCGTCACTAGCAGGAGAGTCGCGCACGGTAGATGCAGAAAAATGATCAGCGTTCCAACGGCGATGGTGCCCGGAGGCTACGTTCGTGCAATCACTCCACACTGCAACGGAAGCAGCAGACCCGAGCTGCGGGCCGAGCACAGGATGTACCGTAAATGAGTAGCTGCTGCACTTGGGTATCCTCTCCAGTAAGAAAGAGAAGATGCAACACGATCGCTCGACTACAGATCGCTAGGCCTGCTGTCTCATCAGCACTAGGCAGCACGGACCACAGACATAAAGTGTTCCAGAGGGCTTCTATTCTAGAAAGTACAAGAAATTTCAGCCACGGCCACTCAATGGAGGCGCACTTGGGTGCGGCCCGTCGCGTCGCCCAGAAGAGCCGTATTGCGCCTAGTTCTCACCGCCACCGCTGCGGCGCCACCGCTCCGGGACGAGTCCGGGCGGAGAGCTGCGCGCAGCGGCCGTGGCTGTGCTTTCGTTTCGGCGCCCGCGTGGTCGGCGCTTGCTCAATTTAGGATTATGAGTGGCGTTTCACACAGTATGTGATGCTGTGTGCATGTTTGCTATTGATAAGGTGATAGCGGCAAGTCATCATCACTAGGCTTTTCCAAGTCATTCGTGGTCTTCCGTTTACAACGAGAACGAGGCAGTCGTGTGCTTCGCTGAGTGCGCACCCATTTAGTTGCGTTTCAACCACTGTAATAACGTATTATATATTGCAATCTTGAAATCGAGACATAGTTTGGGGCCATTTATTCAGCGTGCACTTTTCTGGAAACTTACAATTCAGGACGTAGTGTTCAGCATTATTGTTCAGCCTGTTCCGTTTTCACTGGAAATAATCTTAAAGTGGGTACCACCACCAAAACATACTAGCTAACACAAACTGTTGCAAAAGAAACAACACAAGACAGCCAGTTCAACGACACGCCCGCAGCCTCAGGCAATTTTTTACTCGTTTGATTATGAAGCCGCGTGATGCACAGAAGACACGCAAGCTTGTTTTACAAGCGAAGAACTTTTCTCGAAAAAGGTTTATGTGCAAGCGTGATTTTTTCCACTGTCTGATTGATGTTGCCTGTCCAGTTGGTCAGCAGTGGTCGCATTAGTTTGGTTAGGTCCTTAGTGCGACTGCGGTCTTCTCTCTCGCAAATCAACTCCGGAAATTGCACAAAATAGGGAAGAAGGGATGAAATTCACATGTTGCATAGCTAGCTGCTTCTTATGACATGCGGGCACTTCATCACCTTGCTAACAAAGGTGCATGGTGATTTTCAGATACCTTAGGCGTCCGTCATCAAGAATTTTGATAAGTCCAGGGTTTTGCAGGAATCACAAGGCACAAAGTTAATAAATGGATGGGGACTAATAAAATAAAATTATTGACACTCTAAAGTAAGCACTAGAAGTTATTTAAACTTTGGTAATATATAAATAATGAAAATATGGACAGGCACTGAAAACAGAATAAATAAAAATGTTTCATGAGATTCTGTAACACTATTCATACTTTCTCTTCAAATGGACGTGCAAGGTAACCAGCCAAGAATGGAATCGGTGCTAACTCTATCTCAGCTGCTGGTTCACACCCCACATGAATGAATCCAAGCTGACTGAATCCTGACTGAGTTTTCAGCTGAATCCAAGCTGAAAACTCTCTTGCAGCAGATGGCAGTTGGCAAGGTACGACTTTTATAATCACGAATTCCAAGTTTTATAGCTGCCTATTGTTTATATGCATTTGCAGACCGATGCTTGCAAGATGCCAACCTGCACAAAGCATGGCAAAATGTGTATAACGTCAGTCGATATATATATATATATATATATATATATATATATATATATATATATATATATATATATATATATATATATATATATATATATATATATATATATATATATATATATATATATATATTGCTAGTGCTACCTTCAGTATTTTCTCCGAGGTGAAAACTGCAGCCCTTGCGTCAACTTTGTCGTTCCCGCCTTTGAATTGCGGCTGCTAAAAAGCGATACTATAGACCCGCTTTCAGAGCCTGCTTTAGGGTGTATCGGAAGCTGAAAATAAGATTCGGGTAAATGCAATGCACTAGTAAGGCACACAGAAGACATTGATGTAAGATACTTGATGTGATCAAGAAGGTACTTAATTTGTACCACTCTGGATCTGGTGGTCATGATTGTTGCTTCGTACGTTCGTTTGTTAGCCTTTGCTGCGACGTGCCTCCTTTGTCCTGAATGTCTTCGATATGGTAAAGTCGAACTCTAACCAAGAGAGTCGCTCGTCATTTGACAAAAAGAGCGGCTCCTTTTGTTGTCTCCATGGCTTCACTTATGCGATGTTGTTCAAGGCATACCATTTTGATATCATTGTCATAAAAGTGATCGTGGCGGAGCTATCTTGAAACACACATGCTTCAGGATGACACGGAGGGTTGCCAAGGAGGAAATGAAGTGTAGCTATAACAAGTGGTGAAAATAAAGCTATTGACCTGCGCACATTAATATTTTCAAGGTTGTTTGGCTCAACATGAGCCCGCGTGAGTAACTTAACTTGTAATGTGGGCAGTTCGGGAACACGGAGGGGACAGCTGAAGGAAGCAGGATCTTCAGCTTTATGTTCTTCCTGTAATCGTCATCTGTGAAGTGCAGTGAGAATACCAGTGACTTGTCACTCGGCTCCCACCGGCTTCCTTTTCCGTCCTAGTCCTCCCGAGATATGTTTTTCAGCCATGCTGCTCGACGTTGTGAATCGCACGGGAACTCATGGTAACCGATCTTTTCTTGCTTTCGTGGTGCACAGCGGAACACAGCAGTTGCCTGACATGGTGCTGCATACGCATAGGACGCTGTTATACTGAGTAGTCAAAACGATAACACGCGCCAACCCAGCCAGCGCGCTCCTTCTGCGTCGTCTGCTCGTCCGTGCCGGCGGCGCCTTGTCCTGGAGTGGTGGCGCCCCCGCGGAGAATGACGGCGGAAACTGTAACTTCTCCCAATACGCGCTTCCCCAGCCATTGAGGCGCGACGCGACGGGCCGCACCAAGTGCGCCTCCATTGAGCGGCTGTGTTTCAGCAATCCACCATTAAACCAAAGACTTCATTTGGTCTGAACGTGGTCTGAGCGTCACTTCTGGTTTATGACGTCATGTCTGATTATGACGTTGCTTCCGTGCGTTAAATTAGCCAATTAACTACTGCCTGTTAAGCTTGCCAGCAGTAACATTTATGTAGTAATTGTTGACTTGTTTCTGAACGTTATTTTTTTACAAAATAATAAAATTGTCTGCGGTGTTACGAGATGGTCAAATATCCTGCAAATGTTTTGATTTTCTTACGTTGCCAGGGTTTTGTGAAACTACAATGTGGCCAACATTTAAAAAAAATAAAAATATTTTGTGGTTAAGTTTTCTATTATTTCAAGGCTTTTGTGTTCAATAAAGTTACAATTACATTTCTTTTATTGGCAAATTGAAGCAGGTATTTGCATGCTAAAACCCAAAGTTTTTGTGTTGCCAGATGTTTAAATAGTATTTATGAACAATGTTGTCCGATTTTCATGATTTGCATAAAATAGCCAATGCGTTGAATGGTTATTCAAAGCGCTTCACTACAATAATAAATAGGCCGAGGCTGGAGACACGCCCGTGGCAGCATCCGACCCCACACACGTTAATCCTGCTGCCACGCACGGAAATACGTCACACTCACGTGACCCGCGCATGATGACGTCAGTGGATGCGCGCTTTCGTTTAAAATGGCGCTCTGCAAGGCTGCAAGTGTTCAGCCATATGGTTCAGCCGAGTAGCGTTTCATCTGTGTGATATTTGCTCGTCATAGCTTTTGTTGCGGCGGTGTTAATTATTGCTATTGGTACGCATGAGCTATTTTGTGTTGTGAGTTGTGCGGTAAAGGCGAAGTGTTGCACGTGCGCAGCGAGAAAAAGTCAATTGCTGCGTTCCTGTCTCGTGTAAGATACTACATATTTTGGCGACGATGATGTTAGCTTAATCCAAGACCTTGGCGTAGACTGCTGACCGTCCATCATGAGCTTTTCAGGTCTTCAGCCGCCTCCGCCCTTCCGTGGGAGTAATGGAGGCTGGCGTCTGGTGCCTCCACTAGATACCTCCACATTTTCTATACATTGTCGCCGTCGTCCCCTTCAGCACCTACCGCTGCTGCCTCACACTCCGGTGACGATGCTATCTTTATACTGGCGACGCATTACAAATCTCCCGTAAATGTGATCGCCGCACGCCACCGTTTTCACTGCAGAGTACAAACTGCCGGAGAGATAGCATATGAGTACATCGGTGCTCTTCGCAGCCTTGTCGGCGACTGCGGTTTTGGGAGCTTCGCGGACATCATCAGGGACCAGCTGGTGAAGACCATTAGTCACTATTTCAGTGAACGCCATCTCCTTCTTGACTCTGTCGCGCTAGACAGTGCCAGCAAGCTTCCTGTGAAGCAAAGGAGCTATCAGAAGAGGTCGCACCAGTACAGCGCGTGGGATGCGAGTGCACATCAGAACGGGTCCTTCAGGTCCCTTGCATCAAATGCAGTTGCCACCTATGTAAATCTTCATCTGCACTTCCGGAGTGTTCGCGCTATCGCCGCGGTTCTCCTGCCCACTTGGCGAACGACTCCACATGGCAAGCTCGCAAACGAAAGTGTCGTCGGTGCGGCGAAGTGGGCTATTTGGAATCTGTCTGTAAGTCGTCTGATCGTTCCAGTGAAGTGCAGAAAGTCGAAGATGATTCTTCCAGCAGTGCTGCTATTTTTCAGGTCTCTACTGTTCCTCTGCAACCTGTTGCTTTGCCAGGCAAGCTTTGGGATAAGCCTGCTATTGACATCGTGGGGCGTTTCGACCAAGCTCCTAGTAACTGTCGCTTTGCAATAACACTCATTGACTATTACAGTAAATGGCCAGAGGCTTCTTTCACAACTGTCACAGTTTAAGAATTGCTTCTAGGTACATTTGTTCACGAGGATTACCCTGAGGAAATAGTGTCGGATCACGGACCACAATTCTCATCCTCGGGGTATACGTAACTGCTACTCCTCAGTTTATGACCCTTAACCCAGTGGACTTGTAGGACAGTTTAATAGAGTTTTCAGGGCATATGTTCAGATGGCTCTTTGAGAGCAACGTGACCTACGTCCGCTATTATAACTCTGTCTACCACTCTGCGCCATATTCCACGACAGGAATCGCACTAGCCATCCTAGTTCATGGCCAGATGCCTTGCATAAGACTTAACGTTGTGTGCCTGCCCGGATCAGTGCTTCTCGACTGATCATACAAGAGCGCTGAAGCTCTATTGCCAGTGGCTAGAGCAGAAGCAAGCCAAATATAAGCTTTATGCAGACCAGCGGAGTGGAACCAAGCACTATGACTTTCAGATTGGCGACTATGTGCGAGTTTGCAAGCCGGTTGTGTGAGGCAAGCTGGCTGCTCGGTTTCAGAGCCTCGAAGAGTTGTTGAGCGAATTGGACCAGTCTCACACCTGCTAAATGATGGGCGAGTGTGGCACTCGTCCAAATTATGAGCTGTTAGAAAAGCAGTTGTTCAGCGCCAACCTCCGCCCTCAGCTCTGATGGCTCTCCCCGCTAACATTTTGTTGCCCACTGACTGCACCCGAGTGTCGACCAGTCCACTACCAGAAACGCAGACCAGAGTCCAACCTCGCATAACCCCAATAACGCAGATGTTAGCCCGGGAACTTCTCATTTCTGGCTTTGCCCGACACAGAACCGACAGACCCCCCCAACCAAAGTGTGCCTCAACAGCAGCAACTACTACTCCTCTTCCTTCTCCCCGCAGAAGTAAATGTGAAAAGAAGCTTCCCGCAAGGTTTAAAAGACTGTGATGTATTAGAGGATATTTAGCTATTTGCCAGCAAGGTTTTTTTGTTTTTTTTTTAAATGCGGTGGAAATGTGATGAAGACGGTGTTGTTGCACATGTGTACGCAAGAAAACTAGGAAGTGAAATACAGAACGGCTGGAGAGTAGTCAATTGCTGCATTGCTGTCTTGTCTACGCTACAAGTTGCATTATGTTTCTTTGGTTCGAACCCGGGTGCTTCAGAACGATAGTTGGTTATGTAAAGTGTTGCTCAATTCAGGTATAGGCATTTGGTAGGAATGAGCTAGTCTTTTGCATATATTACATAGCCCTTCTGGCCTTTTGTGCATATTGTCGCGTGCAAGATAAAGGGATGTTCCTTACTTTTGCTAACCTTCAAATAGTGTGTCGTGTGGTGGCTGCATGGTGACTAGGACAGTGAATTACGTTGACCAATATTTTTCATCATGTCGCAGTCACGATTTTGTACGAGCAGACAGAAATAGCTAAAGATGTTTGCACGGGGCAAATGAAATCTATGTTCTCATTTACCAATTCAATTCACTTGACCGGTTAGCTTACGGCATTGTCGAGAGCAAGCCTTTGGCATAAATCGCTTTCTTTGCCATTCTCCTGTGAGACCAGAACAAGTACACAGCTAATGTAAGCCAGACCACTCAACTTCTACACACAAACGATCGTTATAGGCAGGCACTGCATTGTGTATCCAAGGTGGTGAGGGAACCATATCTGGTAGACTACCAGTAGGCCTGTTCCTTGGCTGGAGTTGCAGAGGCGCTCTATTCTGCGCACCTACTTGAGGAATAGTCGAGTCTCCCCATTTTGGGCTGGAACTGACCTGCGACACTATTTATTAGGACTACTTTCCACCAACAAGGTTATCTGCTTTTACTTCAGGTTTCCATGAAAATAATTAAATAGTGCTCCTTTGTTAAGGCGCTACACTGATCAGCTTCCTTTTTAACAGTGATTGGACGTTCCAAGAGCCTAAATGGGGAATGTTGCATACACATGCAGTTAAATTACTTAGCATTTAGTAAACATGTTTATTCAGTCATATTTTTTGACCTACTATTCTAAATATTAAAACATCCTTGCAGCCAGTGGAATTACATTTTTTAATCAATAGCTTTATGGATTGCATTCATGATCGAACCGGACGAAAAGCACAACAGCTGTATACATTCCAGACCAACTTGGGCTATGAGCGACACTGTAGGGGAGGGCTCTGGATCATTTCGATCACCTTTAACTTCTTTAACAGGTACTGACTGTTCACAGTACACGGGTGCTATGCTTTCTGCATCAATTCAAACACGGCTGCCACGGCTCAAACCACTGTACCCTGGTTCAGTGGTTGAGCATCTTAACCACCGAGCCACTGTGGCGGGGTAAAAGTAAAAAAATAGGTATATAAGCCTTGACTTTTTTCTTTGCACACACCATAGTTTATTCCATCCATGTCTCTGCTGTAACACCCTAAGTTTACTTCACTTGACAATAATGAATCAAAAGCCAAGACATTTGTGATAGCCACAGTTGCTTATGCGCCATAAAACCCCATATAGAATTCTGCGTATGGAGCCGCAACTTTAAACCCAAGCTCTAAGGCCATCTTAGCCCATGCAGTGCTGAGGGCACTGCTGCCACCCAGTCAAGTGATCTTGCAACTTTGGTGACAGGTTGCAAAGCTTGAACAGTTACTGTGCACTCCTAATGCACTGTATGCAATGACTATGGCGAAGGAAGGCGAGAGACGGTGGCAGGCGGGCACCATCTACAAAGCTATCCGATAGCCCCTTTCGGGCCCTGACAGAAAGAACACTTTCATATAATGCCTCCTTCCTGGTAAGCATGTGAAGCTCTCATTGTTACAATTTTGTTTTTTTTTCTTTTGAATTATGTTTATGAAGAGCAGTACTCTCCCCCATTTTTTTCTTTGTGCCACCCCACCGAGAGTACCATAATGGCAGAACCTGATTCTCTGCAAGAACAAAGAGTAGAGTTGCCTGGCACTTCCTATGATTTTGTTACTCTTCAAAAATGCTTTCTTTTGTTGCAATGCCCAGTCTACTACTCCCTTGGCTTTGGTATCTGTGACAGCACCTTTTGCATGACATTGTGGCCTATAAGGTTTGACAGCAGTAGTCAGTAAGCCAAGCACAGATTCCTCGTGAACTTTTACTAAAGCTTTCATAGCACACTTGTTGCATGCAGGTTACCTGCATGGTTGGTCAAAGGAACCCATGCCTTGGGGGCCTTGGGGTGTGCAGTTAAGCTGCACAATGGGGAACTTGTGAAGCTGCCAAAGTTTCTCAGGGAGGCAGACAAGACCATCCTCACCTTACATACATCTTGAGCTTTGGGCTATTTGTGCCTGTGAGTCAAAAGATTGTGACCTATTATATACATTCTGCTTCATAAAGTGCTTTTAAATGGCACCTTCGTTTCTTAACAAAGGTAGGACTTTTCAACAACCAAGATAAAGCAAAAAAATTATGCCGAATTCAAATTTACTGCAAAAGCATGGGGCAAATAAAGATGTGAGGTATGTCTGATGCCGTGGCCTTTGTCTTCAACTATTTGAGGATGCCTCTTGCAGTTGGCAGGTGACATGAACAGGTGACTCCTGTGACGTCACAAGACCGCACGTCACGGTGGAATCGGCAAGTGCTGCTAACTTTAGCTTCGCCATTGAGATGGGAGGGTGAGATCAGAATCGCCTTTTGAGTCCCAGGCTAGACATGCTACCCTAGGTCACACAAGCACATTCATACGGCTTGGTTAAAGTTGGGCTTTATGTCTATGTCACTCCCGGCAGCTTGAGCAGCACACATTACGGCCCACCTCACAGCATGCCTCTGGCAGGTGGCATGGCTGGCCACTTTTCGGCTGTTTCTGTGACATCGTCTGTCTTAAATTTACCTGCCTTTGTGTTTGCTTACATTAAATGTGCGTGTGACATCAGCAGCGACATATGTTCTCATGTGGTTTAACCATGTAAACTGTCCTGATCTTCAATCTGCTTTAAAATAGCAGGCCTGGTCCTTTGTGGCAGTTGTCAAATGCCGAGAAACTTGCGCTAAGCGATACAAGGAACAGCAGGCAAGAAGATACAAAGTCATCTACATACACCTTATATCACGTATATCAAAATAAACTACGCCAAACTAGTGTTCTTGCTTGCTTTTTTAAATTTCCCACATTAAAAATTTTTTTCAGGTGTATATAACAGCAAAAGAGCAGCATTTCTTCGTTACAGTACAGATCTAAGTATGATCATTTTTGCATTAACTACACTTACATTGAATACTTCGGCTCACGAAAAGACTGAGGTAGACCCTAAGTTCCATGCCGCGGCGACCCCTTTTGTGATGGGTAAACCAAGGCGCCCTTGGGTTGTGCGATGTCAGCGCACGTTATAAAACCCAGGTGGTTTAAATTTCTGGACCATTCTACTATGCTTTGAGACGTTAAACCCATTAACTAAAGAAGTAAACCCCAAGTGATCTTTTTTTACCCACACAGGAGTAGCACATTATACGGCTGAAAAGAAAGTTAACTGAATCACAGAAAATGTGAGCGCATACAGCTGTAGGTATAATAATCTACTGGTAGTAAATTTACTGCCAGCTGGTTCTTAAAAGGACATGCATGTGTACACATACTGCTATGACAGGAAGCACACTTCTAAGCAGTAATAATTTTTTTTTAGTGCCTAAAGCTTTGAATAAACATGTGCATGTCTTTTGAGTGTCCTGCATACGCTGACGAGCGTGCATACTACGAACATAGCATAGAAAAGCTCTCCCCAGTGCCTTTAACAATGGGCATTGTTTTAGGTCTCTCAGCCTGCCCTAGGCAACAGAGACTCGCAACAAACTTTTTATTTACGTATTTGAAAGACACTGGACTTTTAGACAAGCTAAGTTCACCTTGAATGTCACATTGTGGCATTTTTCACGCTGTGAACTCTATAAGCACATTTATCGGACTATGCATTTCATCATTTCATTTTATACCATTACTCCACGATGCACCTTAGAACGCACTTAATGGCTGCATTTTATCTCCCTCTTCATTTCTTTTAATCTCCTCAGGATTCTTTTTCCATCTTTACCTCCCGAATTGTCAGAGAAATTTAAACGGCTAAAATCTCTGTTCTTGATTAAAGGGTCTCTCTCTCTCTCTGTGCATGTCTTTTGACCTTGTAGCCAGCAGGCACCACCACAACACTTTGAACTCGCACAGAGAACATACTTTTGTCGGCATAAAAGAATTTTTCAAGCTCACAAGACTTTTAGAATAAAAACAACCAAAGTAATATATATGTCTCTTTGTGTGCATTCTTGTGACAACGTACCAGGCACATGGACTCTTGTGAAATTGCTGCACCTACTGTCCACTGCTGTACATTTAAACACCCAGCACACCAATCCTGTTTTGATCTGTATTTTTTCATGTTTTCGAAATAGCACAAGTGCACTGGTCCACAGTCAAGAGATGTGTAAGAATGCCCTTCCCAGTTGAATTGAGGCCTTTTGTAGTTACAGAGTCAGCACCTGTGACTCAAGTCCCAACATCAACTACAGTTGATGTCATGACACATAAGCCAAGGTGGGGCTCATTTCTAGAAGAGTCAGTATTTTAGTCCACATGGGCATGCCTGCTACGAGCAATGATGAATATGTTTTGAAAATGCCCAAATATTGCAGACAAGAAAAGCATGCTCTGCAAAGTCTGCATTAACCGTGCCCATGACATGGACGAGCAGGGTCATGTTTTTCTAGTGAAAGTAGCAAAGGACAATTAAGCTCGGCTCAGTGACTACTTTTATTTCTTGAAGTACTGGGGAAGGTGGAGAGGTTCTGGGTGAAAACAGAACATATATGAGGCAACACAAGCAGAAGTGCTTTTAAACTGATGAAGAAAGTATACTGAAGTTCTTTTGGACAGCAATAGAAAATGAATTGACTGGCTCTGTTCAGAATTTGTGGTAGTAGCACAGCACGAAAGGGTAAACAAGGATCAATATATTTCTAGCATCATCCTGACATTTCAACAACTCATTTGGCATCCTAGACAGTATGACGAAATATTTACAGCTATATGAGAAAAGTTAACCTTTGTTTATATTT
Organism: Amblyomma maculatum; assembly: GCF_055883805.1. Taxonomy (NCBI): domain Eukaryota; kingdom Metazoa; phylum Arthropoda; class Arachnida; order Ixodida; family Ixodidae; genus Amblyomma; species Amblyomma maculatum. Next base: position 2,649,199 of record NW_028146749.1, on the reverse strand, counting down.
TACGAATTAACAGTTAACTAAAATGTAAGCATGTACAACAAGGCAGTACATGAAGTCCCGGCAGCCCATGACATGAACTAAAATACAGTGATGATCATCTGCCCTGGTGCTTCTCTGCAGTACACAGGTACAGAGGGGCGAAGCATACACAACAAACGGTGTGCTAGCATACAGGCAGGCTGTGCCTAAAACAGCTGAAAGCAACAACGATGCACTTACATATGAAGGCCAGTTCTCGGGAAAGCAACATAAAAAAAAATACTGCAACAGCGAGTAGCTGTTGCAGTATCCGCACCAAATTAACATGTACTACGTACTACTTTAAGTACAGCACTGCACACTTGGAGAAGACGTGACCGAAGGAGCTGTAAGCAACTCGCACTGTACACAAACCTCGCAAGTACACACACTGTCCCGCTTGTATCCCAACGACGTGAAGAAACCGGGAGCACAAATGATTGAAGTATCTACGCGCAAATTTTACGATAAATGACTGATGCAATAAATCCACTGTGAATTCTTTTTATAACTTTCAGTAATGCTAAGAGAGCCTTACCAAAACAGTCAATGCGGGAAGTGTTCTCAATGTGGTAATGGTCCCTGGAAAGACACATGACACTATAGAGGCTAGCACATTTGACTAGCCTCTATATAGTGCCTAGAATATCCTCTATAACTATACTATAACTACAGTGCGCCGCCATTTGTAATACGTCCCGCAGTGAAAGTAGCTTGCAGCAGTGCCGCACTGTACCATTTGTTGACAAAAAAAGAAAAAAGAAAGCAACCGCAAATGAAATATTGCACTTAAAAATTAAATTTCACGCTCTATAAAGGTCCGCATAGATGGTGTGTTTTAGTTTTCGCCTGTCAATTCTGTTATACCATCCATGGCTGCAGCTGAGATGGCAGACGACGCGGCCTGGGAGACACGAGAACACCATGATAGTATACAACTTCGAGTGTCTCAGAGAATTGCAGTGAACAGGACATCCGACCTAACGACGCCGAAGCGTAGCTATATATTATCAGTAGAGCTTCCGTGTAAGCAATTCTAGGTTATATGAAATGCGAATCACACTAGGGTCGCGGTAGTGCGCGCGGCCTGTTATATGTGCCACATATATTACAAGTGAGACATATGTACCACAGAAAGAACAGGGTGCTCGCATTTGGGCGTAACAACTGGTTGAATATATTACGAAACGAGCTGTGGTGATCATGCAAAATAATAATAAAAAACTAAAATCTTTATTTAATGCATGCGGGTTGAACTATAGTCACGCGGCACATATTATATCTGCCGAATTTTTCAGCGCTGGAAAATATTTACTTACTGCCCCTTCTCAATGATTTTCCAGGTACGCTGTTTTTGAAAGAGAAAAGAAAAAGGAACACTGTAGAATGATGGAATGCAAGGACGTCTTCAGTATACAAACAGGGGGCTTCTCTGCATGTCAACTTATGTTGCTGTAAAGCCCACCCATTATGATATTTTTTTACAAAAAAGTACCCGATATCCTCTTCACTGGCTGTGATGCTGCATCGTGGGCGGAAGCCGGCAAAGCAGTGATAGGAATTGGTTAATGTAATAAAAAAGATCCATGTTGAAAATTTATAACTTTTGCTACAAATATATTCTACAATTTAGCTCAAAGGACGGGATTGCTGCACATATATTGGTCATGTTAATGTAAAGTGCTTGCTCCGCAGAGTGAACCGCATGCAAAGGTGATGACAAGACCTGTTTCCGCTCATAGATACATGCTTCATCTATGCCAATAAACAATGAACAAGAAGCAAATCAGCAATTGCCAAATAATTCTTCAGCTGGTAGCAACATTAGAATAATAAAACTATTGTGTAAGTTGTATTATTGTTTGTGTTACATAAGTAATTATCTGATCTTTTCAATGTTATAATTATTATGTTGTTATAAATTATCAAAGAATATCATTATGTTGTATTATAAACATTATTTAACATTACAAAGCAAAATCCCTTTGATATAGTCTTCTCTACATCGTTATGCACTTTTTCAATAATAACTGTAAAACAACATAATAAAAATATACTTGAAGCAGTGGGTTGCAGAATTTTCTCCCTGTCTCTTACCGCGAAGACATTTTTAACTAACAGTACTTTGCAACTAAATCTGTTAAATTCTGCCTGCAACGCGCATGCACAGATATAGTATTTTGTTAGAAAGGTTTGCTTACTACCCATTCATTACTACCCCGTGGGGCAACCTTTTTTTTTTCTATTTACATAAACAATAAAGCAGAGGGCTCTGGCTACTCATTTTCACCCACTCATATGAATCACCTGGTCTGACATTAAGTATTACGTTAACATATCTACATAATATCACACAAACACAGTCAGTACACTAGCATATAAAACCAAGTACTATATAGCACCTCTTAATTATGGCCTGGTTATTATATGCTTGGCTCCATGCATGATATCGACGCGAGTGCACCGAGTTGTATATTTTGTTTAGTGTTGTGCAGGATTATATATATGTCACTATATGACTTGTTGGAGTCACTCTAGCTAAAAATTGTTTAGCTGTTTGACTGGAGATGTAAATTTTCCATCTGGAAACAAAAATACTTTTCAGATGGATAGGTAGTTCAATAATCCAGCCTGAAAACTGTCATTCTGGCAGGAATATATATGGTTTCCAGCTGGAAAGAAGTGATTTCCCGTTCAAAAGCCCAGCTGTAATTCAAATTATTTTAATTCAATTCATCTAATTTATGCTGAACATTTCATTTATGAACTCTCGGACAAAAAACTGCAGAGACAGTTTAGGACGAGGTAAGGGAGGCTGCAGTGACAGAATTATCAAAAGTTAAAACAAGAAGTTTCTAATGAAGAAATTCAGCCTTTTCTGAGTGCATGCATTTAATGAAAGATGAACCAAAGTACCGACAATATGCAACATTACTATTCCTAAAATAACATAGCAAAATGCACACAAAATTCCCATTTATAGGTTCAGTGAACAAGGTACCATGCAATGCACAGTAAAATAGAAAACACAGGCCCCTCTAGAAATATTAAACACAAAACTTTGTCACTCACAAGGTTGATATTGGAAAAATACAGTTTATTTAGTAGAACTAGCACTGTACAAGTTAAAAGACTGAAGGAGGTAATTAGTTTGGCAATGTCAATTATCATCCCTTTTTCACAGGTACAAAATATTAAAACAATGTTGCCCCTGATTGGGTTATTAAATTGCTGACATTTTTCATCACCAAAGTGCAAATGATAAAAAGATGGTAATAATAAATTATAAAGAAATAATATAGATAGACAATTTGATGCTGAATGGTTAGCTCTGTTGAAGCTTGACAGTAATTGTTTATGAAACAAACGGCTTTTTTTTTTTTTCTAGAGGCAGAAGTGCACTGATGTCTTTTTTTTTAGTAGTTGCCTTCCATACCAGCATGGAATAGTTAAGGTGGGAACAAAATATGACATGGTAAACTTGATTCTGGGTCTGAAAGAGGGCATACCTACAACAGGAGTTTTTTGGATACCTGCTCAATGTGACTATCCCATGTCAGCTGACTTGAGAATATACACCTAGGATATTTTATGCTGTATCACAAAGTTTATTTCATGACTTCTTAATTTTAAATTGAGGCTTGGGGAAACATGTTTGTTTTTAGGAGCAAATAAAATTCCTTCGATTTTAGTTTCATCAATTTTTAGGCTGTTTATTTGGTAGTTCAAGTAGTTTTTACAGTGCACTAGCCGTTAGCCATTTCAAACATATCAAGTTTATTAGTTGAGCTAAAAAACAAACTTAAGTTGATGCATGAGATCATTTATGTATAAATTAGATTTAAGAACAGCCCAAGAATGCTGACTTGTGGAACATAGGTGCAAATCCCTCTAACTGGCTTAAGGAACAAATTTCTAGTTCATCCCAGTTGGATAACAATGGATCCCCAACTGTAATTCAACTGCGATTAACTGGAAATTTGTTCCTTAAACCAGTTAGACCAGTTAAGGTTTTCACCTGGCATAGCAAATTAGAATGAGAGCCATTGATGTGAATGTACCGAGTTCAGCCGGTTAGATATGATTGCAAAAGAGCATGGACACTAATCTAATTTATTAAGAGTCACATGGCATAATAAATAAAACAAAAATGCCAAAAGTGAATATGTCAGCCTTAATGTTGTAACCATAGAAGGGAGGATCGACCTGCGCTTTCGAAAGCCATGCAAAGATTTTGATAAAATATTGTGCTTGACTATGTCGAGGTGGCTTAGAATAACCTTTTCAAGGCCCTTGGAAAATATTCTTTCGTCTTTTATATATGACCAAAACTTTTCCTTATTTCATGTCATTTAGAAAACTTCCAGATGAAATAAGCAACTAGAGGTTGAAAATTCTGTCTGGTAAATTCTGTAAACATATAGTGCTAACAAATGTCAACGTCGAAGCTATAGTGTACCACAAGAAAGTATGATACACTTACGATTCATCTGTGCGATGGCAAAGAGGGAGTTAAAGTGGCCCCAGTAAAAATAATAATAATAAAAAAAAAACCATTGGAACCCCCTGGAATGTCAATCGTACTGATGCACTCAATTTTTTCCAATTGGAATTTTCCTTTCAAGTAGGCAGCCCAATTGGGCTCAATGGGTTCCAGTTGGAATTCATAGGAACCCACTGGAAAGTCTACTTGGAACACTTGATTCCATTTGAAAATCTCATTCCAGTAGGTTCCAATTTGATAGGTCACTTGGATCCTGCAACTACTTGTGCAAAGTAGTCTATAGAGTGCCATCTGTGCATAACTATAGTATTAATCAGATCATATATGTTCCAAATGATTACTCGGTTAAATAAATCTTTACCAACTGGTTAGCCCACTTTATCAAACCCATTGCACACAGTGAGACAATTACCATCTGAGTACAATTGGTCTGGCCAACTGCACTGGGTGTATCCATGGGAACATTTCCATATTTCACAAAGAAAACAAACACAATATTCAAAATTACAACGATCAGCAGTAAACTTCTGGAAGACACAAAACCGGACGAATTAGTTTGGATATATGACTATCAGTAGCTTAACCTGTAAAACACAATTCTTCCTCTTACTATCGCTGCGCCTACAAAATTAAATGAAATAGCTACACTCGAATGGCAAGACTGACCCCAGCATGAGAGTAGGAATTAAGAAGTATGTTTGCTGGGTGTATGGAATCTTGTGTTATATAATGCATCTGTGAAACTGTACAGTATTGCATTTCTTATGCGAGACGTATGCTTGCCTGTACTCCTTGATATCCATCAAGCATGTTTCCATGCAAATTGTAAGTCAGTCTACCTTTTGTCCCATTCGGTATGTTCCGTTGGACCCATTGTATGCAATGATCGAGTGTGACCCATTGTTTATACATACCATTGGCACATCCCTTTGGACCCACTGAGTGCAATTGGTCTCACCCATTAGCTGCAATGGGTTAAGTGTCAAAAAACACCATTGGTTCCAGTTGGAAAATTAAATGGTTACAGTTGAAAATATCCAATTCGTCTTTTTTGACTGAGCTCGTATAATGCAGGCCCTGAAAGCATTGATTCAGGTTGATTAAGTACTAGTACTAGAACCCCTTTATAGTAAAGTCACTCGGACCAGCAAATTTCTTTACTATATCTGCTTATCAGAGCTGCTGATCCTAGTGGTAAAGAGTTTAAAAAACTTTGCTTTTGCGATTCTATAGGTATATTTTATTTCATGGGAAGTACGTCGGCGCAGCCAGACGCACTTCAAATTTTTGTCAAAAATGTATTTACTATAAAAGTGAAAAAATTACAGCTGTCTGCGGAAGACGAACTGGGACTTGAGTTTTCTTTAAATGTAACCGTGAGCTGTTTGCTGTAGCAAGTTCTATGCTCAATTCAGTTCAATTGGCTAGCCATAATTGGTCTGTACATCAGATGTCAGTTTATTTTCAAGATGAAGTTAGCAAGCAGGAGATATATATGGCTTGTTTCTCTTCATTGGTACTTGAAACAATTACAGTACCAACAGTCTTATATTTTAAATAATATTTTCCAAGTGCTGTACTGGAAGCTTCACTTTCAGAAGACTGCAAATATAAATAAAGTAATTGCAGTACTCAAAAGCAGTAGATATTACTGCTTCATGTCTCCTTATTCATAAAATGAATGAATGAATGAATGAATGAATGAATGAATGAATGAATGAATGAATGAACATTATATATTTTACACTTGATCACAGCAGCTTGCAGTTGGTAATGTTCACGCCATAAACATTTCCACCTGTCTCCCCTCCCCCTCCCCCCCTTTTCGCCCGTGACGGCAAGTGCAAGGCACCACTGTGCCTATAGCTGACACAACAGTGAGTGCTGTTGAGCACTTTCAACTAGTTTTGAATTTCAACCACCTTGCACCATCTGTCCCTTCGACGGACCCTCGACGCCACACGTACCTTAAATTCTGCTCGGAGAATGGTTGTGACTCAGCGACCGCAGACGAAAAAGCTACCACTCTGTAGCTTGAAAGTGAGTGACTCAGCGCAAAAGCAACATAAACAACGAAATGGCATACAAGGGAGCTTGCAAACAAAGCTAACGAATTACACGGCAATATGTATATATATATATATAATGGAATAATAATGTTGGTGTACATCAACCATACTCACGACAAAATGCAACTTTAGTGCCCTCAGGGATGGGAAAAGAAATCATTTACCCTGGAAGTATATTTATTTACCAATTAAATGAGGCAATGAGAACTACTTTAGTGCCTGCAGTGTCTTGCATAATTTATTCTTAAGGGTGGCAGAACCAATTTATCAGTGCATCGGGTGAAGATATATTTCTCTTTTGGTTTTAATTTAGCGAGGGACACAAGAAAAGCAGCTGCTGTGGGAGAAGAGAACCTCAGATAATATACTTGTTGGTATTTAGAGAGGACATTAATGCAAATAATCTTATATTTAAGAAGACAAATCTGCTGTTATGAGCTGTATAACTGTCCCCGACAATTAATCTAATTAATTTCTTTTGAAGCATTAGTAACTTATTAATGTTAGTGCTTAATGTAGTGGCCCAGACCAAATGGCAATAGTTAAGATAAGATTCAAATATTGTGTTGTAGATTATCAACTTTAGATTTGGAGAAAATTCTGAGACATCTGCAAAAGACACCAACAGACTGTGGCACTCTTTTTATGTAATCTGTTCTGTTCCTTCTGTATGTGCATCAAAAATGATGCCCAACAATTTAAAGCTGTAGATAATTTCTATCTGTTATTAATTTTTAAGGTAAATAAAATGGGCATTGATAAAGTTGCTTTAGAGTTTAAAAGTCAAAAGAGATGTCTTACTATTGACAATTTTAACAAGTCCATTTGATCTTAACCGTGACTGAAGAACAATGTTTCCTCTTTTTAATAGGTTACTTATATATGGACGAATCAGTAAGAAAAAGCTTTTATCATCAGCATACAGAACATATAAAACGCTGCAAAACTATACACGCTGCACCTTCACTTCTTGCCACCGCTGCCTCATGCTTTCTGCTGCACAGTGCTGGGAATGTTCGCCCGTTTCTTCCCCTTAACTATTTCTTGGTACACTTTTACTCTCCTTTACTCTCTGAACGCCGCTTCCTTTCCATGTTTGTAGACAGCTTTTTCCTTTTTTATCCTACGCGCTGCGTGCTTTCCCTCACGGCTCCAGGGCCTTTGTAAAGTAGGCTTCTTCTGAATACTGCTAAGTCTGATGGTAAAGTCACTTAAAAGGACACTCGGTGTTATTTTTGTCTCGAAATACAAATATATATATATATATATATATATATATATATATATATATATATATATATATATATATATAAGTCCCAGTCCATCTTCCATAGACAGCTGTACTTTTTCCCCCCTTTATGTAAAGATAATTTTGGTAAAAATCGGTTATAGTAAAGTGGGCCTGGCCGCGGCGACGACTCCCAAGATATGACATATATATATATATATATATATATGTATATATATATATATGTATATATATATATATGTATATATATATATATGTATATATATATATATATACATATGTATATGTATGTATACATGTATATATATATATATAAAGTGCTGGAAGATATATATAGTGGCTGCACAGCAACCATAGTTCTACATAAAGAAAGCAACAAAATTCCCATAAAGAAAGGTGTTAGGCAAGGAGACACAATCTCCCCAGTACTATTCACAGCATGTTTAGAGGAAGTATTCAGAGACTTGGAATGGGAGCAGTTAGGGATAAGGGTAGATGGAGAATACCTCAGTAATCTGCGATTTGCTGATGACATTGCCTTGCTAAGCAACTCGGGGGATGAACTGCAAATAATGATTGATGACCTAGACAGGAAAAGTAGAAAGGTAGGCTTGAAAATCAATATGCAGAAGACTAAGGTAATGTTCAACAGCCTCGGGAAGGAACAGGAGTTTACATTAGGTAGCGAAATACTGGAAGTAGTAGGCGAATATATCTACTTAGGACAGGTAGTAACCGCAGATCCGGATCATGAAAAGGAAATAACAAGAAGAATAAGATTGGGATGGAGCGCGTTTGGCAAGCACTCGCAGATTATGACTAGCAGCTTACCGGTATCGCTCAAGAGGAAAGTATACAACAGTTGCATCTTGCCTGTACTCACCTATGGGGCTGAAACGTGGAGGCTAACCAAGAGAGTTCTACTTAAGTTGAGGACAACCCAGAGGGCTATGGAACGAAAAATGGTAGGGGTAACATTAAGAGATAGAAAGCGCGCAGAGTGGGTCAGAGAAATAACTCAAGTTAACGACATTCTAGTGGAAATTAAGAAGAAGAAATGGACATGGGCAGGACATGTAGTGCGAAGAGAGGATAACCGATGGTCGCTGAGGGTAACAAACTGGATTCCAAGGGAAGGAAAGCGTAGCAGGGGGCGGCAGAAAGTTAGGTGGGCGGATGAGATTAAGAAGTTCGCAGGGGTCAAGTGGATGCAGCTAGCACAGAACCGGGTTAAGTGGAGAGATATGGGAGAGGCCTTCGCCCTGCAGTGGGTATAATCAGGCTGATGATGATGATATATATATATATATATATATATATATATATATATATATATATATATATATATATATATATATATGTCATATCTTGGGAGTCGTCGCCGCGGCCAGGCCCACTTTACTATAACCGATTTTTACCAAAATTATCTTTACATAAAGGGGGGAAAAAGTACAGCTGTCTATGGAAGATGGACTGGGACTTCAGTTTCACTTTACTATATCCAAGTTTATTACAACGGGGTTCTACTGTAGTTATATGCTGCATCAAGTGGTGAACAAAGCTCAGTGTTTCTAAATGCATCCATGAGTTACCAATTAATACTATCGATATTATCATATACATTCTGTCAGAATCAGTAAAACTGTATGCTGCAGAACATGCATGGTACAGCTAGTGAAGTGAAACTGCAGTTCCATTTTGCCGCTAAAGATAACTTCAGTTTTTTTTTTTTTCATTTGATGTGCGTATGTCTATATACAATCCACATAGTAAGTATAAGTATTTAAATAGCGCTGCAACCTGATGGCTCAGTGATTGGGTGCTCGACTGCTCTATTGAAGAATATGGGATCGATTCACGGCTGTGGAGACTGCTTGCAGGTGCCCATGTGCTATGGGATGTCAGTGCACAAGTGGTAAAAATTTATGAAACCCTCCACTACAGCATGTCGCATAACTTGAGCAGCTCTAGGATGTTAAAGCTCATCCCAGACGAAAAAAAAAACACTCATTTACTGCTGGATTATGGAACCGTGTACCGATATTATCCAACTGGAAAACTGCGATTTCTGGCTGGGAAAAAGCAATTCCAGCTGGACTGACATCTATTTCCTGCTAGATTATGGAACCAGAAATCATGCATGCCCAGCTGGAATTTTGAGATTTCCAGCTGGAAAATTTACACCTCCTGTCAAGCCTCTATCTGGAATATCATTTTTTTTTCCAGCTGGAAAATATGGCCGTCCAGCTAGAAATTCAGCTGGAAATGTGCTTTTCCAGCTGAAATGGGTACGTTTGAACAAAGTCTACTAGATGTCTGTTTTCATGGGGGATAACCGACCTAGACCTAGTTACTAAGGGCAATTTTAGTACACTCAATTAATGTGCTTGATATGTGCGCCATCTTAAATGTGTGTCAAATTCAGCTGCCTATGAAAACAGCTTGTATTAAATATATGATGGTACAATGCAGATGTTTTAAACATTAAATATCTCAGTTTCTCTTAGGCATGCAAATGTTCAACACAGCATGCCTCTCCAGGGCATGTAAGTTTCAAGTTACATATCATTAGCATAATCGCATTCACTATACAGCTCGGACAAAGGCATCTATAGTTTTTCTCCAACTAACCCTCTCCAGTGTAAACTGCTTTATCCCTACAAGATATCTACTTCACCAGCCCACCTGGCTATCTGGGTCCCCTTGTTACATATATCTTTTCCTGGAATTCATTCCTTTACATCTAACTGTTGGATATCTTGCCTTTGAGCTGCTGCTGGTTCACTAATCCACTAGGCTCTCTTCCTACCTTTGCTGCTGTCTTAGATTCAATTTCAAGCCTTTTTGAAGTTTCTATCTCATCAATGGTCACAAGCAAGGTATCATATAGGTATCATATACTCTTGGAGGCATATCGATTACCAGCTGCTAGCCCTGATTTCAGTGGGAATATACTTGCCAGATGCACTACACTAGCATTACAATAAAGGTGCAATTCACAATAGCCCACATTATTATTTTAGATACATGAAAAGATTATCACTTAAAGTCAAGGGGGTGTCATTGTGTCTGAGAACCCTCATCAGTTTTTACGAGAGGTCTGAGACCCCCGCACTTGAATATATCCGGTGTCCAGCACTGCACGAATATGAAGCAGGTGCATCCGTTTGGCAAAGGCCTTTATATTGCCTCATCGTTGTCGTCAGCCAAAGTATCACACTTTTGCGGCAGCTCTGATCGGTCGAGACAGGATGACGTCATGGAGGTCTCCACCAATCGCAGAGCACCACCACAGTATGCGCGAATGCGTGGCTTATATGGCCATATGGCAATCAATGACTGTTTACTAATCAATTAATGGCTAACTGCAAATAAATGACTTATTATTTATTTCATTACTAATTACACATTAATGCCTAATTCATTCATAATTACTAATTAATGCCACACACCTGGTAAAATCAACCACACAACAGTAAATGTAGAACAACTGCAAAGATACAAGGAGAGCAATCTTGTCACTGCGCTGCCAAGCAGAATGCACTGAATAAATGCACTTGCAGAATGTGAAAGAGTAGTCACTCGCTTTACTTGTAGCAGCACTCATCGCTACATGCGCAACAGTCGCGTAGCAGAATGCAGCACTCAGGCTTACGCCTTTCATCACTTTAGTCGCCAAAGTGTCCTCGAATTTTATTCTTTTCAGTGGCAATCAGAGAATGCTTATGATTGTTAGAAAATTTTGCAGCAAGTTTTTGTAAGAATTATCACTTAAATTTAGTAAGAATTAGAATTTTCTAAAACCTGTGATGAAGAAAACAAAAGTTAGTCTTTTACACAGAGGCATGGAACTAATTAAGGTATTTTCACATGCCATCTCTTCGGTTTTGCCGGTTCGCACTGTGTTTTGGTACTAGCTGAGCAAATTGTCAATATGCTCACGCAATATTATTCAGATGATGTACTTGTCACCAGACAAACCAAGCTGGTAGCTCTTACAATATTTTTTGCTAATTTTCATTGCGTTCACTTGAAGTGTAAAAATTATAGCATATATATTGTTTACTTAGTTGATTTTACATTTAACGTGCAATTAAGATTGTACTTTCTATATAAAGTGCTTTAAAGAAATATTGCATATGTTACAAGTGCTGACACTTTGTTGTTTCACTATAAGCTGCTTTACATCACAGATCATCGATCATGCTGGCAGAGTGCAGTCATAAAATGATCACAAAAACCTCCTTAATATATATATATGATTTCTCCCATTTAAATAGAAACATGTGCAAAGGCCGCCAGCCCTTTCTCTCACCCTCTTAGTTCCTCCTCAACAATTGCGCTCAAATTTCTAGAGTCTCTCTGATAGAGCCAGACTTAAGCACTGAAAGTAAGTGATTCATTTCAAAATTACTTTTACTAAAGTGACTCACTGTTGTTTCTATACTTCATACTATGTACTCCCGGTACGATGCGAAGAAAGCAGTAATGACATGCAGCAAGCCTGTCCCACAGTGATGGATAAGCAAAAAAAGACAGAATTGATAGAACTACATGTTCAAGGCCTCAGACCTGCCCTGTGTCTCCGGATCACAACCATTCTCTAAGCAGAAGGTATACATGTAAGGCGTTGAGGGTCCATCGAAGTGACAGATGGCGCAAAATGGTAGAAGGTCAAAACTATTTGAAAGTGTGCAGTAGCACTCACTGTTGCATACTGGCTATAGGCACAGTGGCGCCTGGTTACACTTGCCATCACGGGCAAACTAGGGGTTTGGGGGAAGAGACAGGCGGAAATGTTCACGGCGTGTTTGACCACGATTGTTTTTGTTGCCATTGTCTTATATTTTTAATAGCCTGTTCTGTAGGAAAAGGGGAGGAAATAGTCTTACTGGATAGAATTTGGCAGGAAGATGAAAGAATGTGCTCTAGTGTTTGGAGAGGTTTTGTTCACAGGCTTTACTTAGTTTATATACAGATGAAATCCAGACAGTAATTAATGAGAAGGAATTTGCTCTGTGGAAGTAATTGTAATGTTATTACTTTTTGGGAGCAGTATTTAGCAATTTCATTATATTTTTAAGGCTTAGCAAGTAATTGGTAATGTAATTTAATTGCTTTTGAACAGTAACTTTGCCAAGTGTGCTGCCAATTTACCCCAGGATAAAAGACACCAAGTGTCTATTAGGAATGAAATAGATTAAGACATGCCAGCTAGATTTGTGAATGTAATCAGGTAGCTCAAATTGTTTCTCTACTTCTGATCAGAACATTCAATTGGAAGGCCCTGTTGAACATTCAATAAAAAAATGTTACAACTTAAACTGCTGTGTAGTTTGCATAATTTCTATAACCACATAATTTGTGATTAAACGAAGTAACTCTGACTCCTGAAGATCTGCCACTGAATGCAAGAGGAGGGTCCAATGTGCGAGGCTAAACCCCAGCAAAGAAAAGATCGTGTCAACTCTTCGGGTATATATAGTGTTCCTATGGTCTATGTGTCATATGAATGCATGCTTGCCTGTCGCCTGCTTGGAGCTGCCATTTCAGGTCAGTGCCAGCAAAATAAGCATTAAAACTGGAAGCCTTAGCTGAACTGCCTAATTGGAATGTTCAATTTATTCAAACTGGTGCTTCGAGTCTGTGCCAAAAGCATATTTAGAAATTTTGCAACTGCAAACCTCAATTGACAATCATAATTTTTTTTCTTGACTGGGCCAGTGTCTCGATGAAAAACATACCATACTGCCCATATCGCAACTTTCACATAATAACAAGTCAAAAGACGACGCCACTGCACTGACTTGAACAAATCTCTGAAAGATGGAAACTATAGAAGTATGGGCAGGGAGGCTCCACGAAAACTGCTGAGTTAATTCAGATACAGGGCACACTCAGTACAACTGAACCTTCCAAAAACAGGAGTTTGCATTATGTACCGTTTTTTCTGACTTACAGATTGATCAGCCACACTGCTGAGCCATAATGCAAACCCAGTTCGCGGTCATACATATATAAGTTTCATACAAGTACCAAAGGCAACCAAACAAACCTCGAATATTCACCAGCTGTTGCTGCCTGCAGTTTCTTTCTGACAAGCGATACTAACCGGCCATACAGCCTGTATTTCCTGTCTCTATCAGATACATTAAATACTGAATTATTAATTGCGAACGCGTAGCCTAGCTGACCGCAAAAAGGAATTCGGAGGTAAATAAATGCAATGCCATAACGTACAGCCTTAGAGCTATGGAACAGAACACTGCACCAACTGCGTATTTGAAGGCGGAATACCTTCGGCAGAACAACGAGATAAGCAGCCCACGGGGAGCCTAATTCCCTTGCGTCGAATGAAGCGCACAATGCACAGCCGAACCCGAAGCCCAGAGCGAAGCTAGAAATTGCACTACACGAGAAAAACTTCGTCTGCAACTGTACGTCACAATCAAGCGCGTCCAAACTCCGCGCTTGATTGTAGCAACCAAGCGCGGATTTCTCAAATCCTTCTTGCTAATCCAGAGATTAGCAAGGAGATTAGCAAGGACTATTTGATATATGAGTACGCGAAACGCTTCGACTGAAATAGGCATGGAAATAACCCATGAGTACAAGTGCGCGACCAACGCCATGACCAACGCGCCAACGCCATGCCAACGCCGCCGATACACATAAGTTAAAATTATTAAGAAAATGAACAATAACTTATTTTAAGCCACAATTTTAAGTTATAAATTAGTATTATAAAGGTTTCACTTGCTGTTGCGCACATTTTTTTATTTTGCTTAGTTTATGATGACGTAGGGTGACGTATTTTGTGCGTGGCGGTGCGTGTCACCAGTCTCCGCCTAATAAATAATCACTACAAAAAGGTTAATAAAACCTGTATGTGTTTTGGTGCAGTTTATGTTTGAAGATGCTTAGCAATGTGCGTTGTCTGCTTTGCTAGGCACGCCGTAGCCTAGTTAGGTAGGCGCTTTCTGATGTTAACGAAAAATTGAGTGAAAAAGCATATATCCGTGTGGAAGACCCAGGTGCCTGGACAATTTCTCTTCGTCTGCGTACTTTGCCGATTCACGGGCGATCTTGCGCTTCGGAGGAACCAGCTCGGGGTCACTGTACGCGTTTCTCTCTCTCTACCTCTCTCTCTCTATTTTTCACGGAGTTCGCCTTGGAAGCTTGACATCCCAGCAGAAAAAAAAAAAAAAATAATCAAAAGAAAAACGTTGTCGGGAACTTTTCATTGCGCTGCGATAGAGTAACAGCGGAAACAGCTTTAAGCCACGGCGGCATTTTGTAATCGAAAAGAAAGAAAACTAACGGATCGGTTCGCGTTTAGCACGCTTCTCCCCTCGCGCAGCCCCCCCCCCCCCCCCCCCCACCCCACCCCCCTCTTTCTATATATATATATATATTTTTTTCCCAAACAACCTCATGACAATAGCCGCATCCATGCGCGCGCGCTAGAAAAACTAAAGTAATTGAGGTCCTCCACGGTTTTCTCACATGGGCATTTTGCGTTTAAAGAAAAAATCGAAAGAATCCGCACGCTGTGTCCTTGCTTACCCAGTGATCTTTTATGATCGCTGATAATATAATTCAAGAGTGTAAATTGCTAGGCTATCTAGTTGGTTTGCAATGCTTACAAAGATGTAACCATGTGAAGACAGAATAAAATGTAGGCTCATCATTTGCGCTCTCTCAATCGGGGCCAAGTTGCAGGCTATTGCAGATCGAAGATCATCAACCTCTGCTCATGGTCTGCTGCCAGTTACCCAATGCTGCTCTGGGTAGATGTAGACCCAGTCTGATATTATATATGTTGCTGTCATTTGTTCGACTTTGATGTACAAGACAAGAACCACTTGTTACCTCAGCTAAAGCATTCCTGCCTATGAATGGCTTGTTGCGTAGTCACCTAGCTCCACCAATGTAAGTCGCTGGACAAGCAAATTCAATTCCTCATTTCGAGGAGTTTGACCTGCTTTCACCACAATTGCAAAGTAGTAGTTGTGGCTAGAAACAAATCTGTACTCGCGATCAGTGCCTTAGCTCTGATCAGCTAGGTACTGCGGAGGTGGAAGCATTTATCAAAACTCATTTTATTCGCAGGAAAATGGTGCCACCTGATTCAGCAACTGTTTTTTGAGGGGGGTCATCACTGCAACATGGATCCTGTTTGTTTGTTTTTTCATGAGCACAGTTTTGTTTGGAACGAGGGAAGAGCAGCACACACAGTAAATCATGTGAGTTAGAATCATGGAGTTCATATCTTGACCTTGAAATAAAAGTTTCATTTGCCCTCTCGTGCACACTTCTTTTTATTTTTATTTTTTTTCTAATCATAGTAGTTGTCATCATGCTTGATGCTTCTCTTGGTGCCCATCATGTACTCTGCCACTGCCAAACAGCAGCGTATAAATCAGAACGTATAGAGTATACCCGCAGCTGTGCACAGTAGGCTTTAACTTATTGCAGTACTTGGAATAGTGGTGCAGCGTGGTTGCTGCTGGTAGCGTGTTGATTTTTTCTTGCTCACTCTTCTAGTTTTTGTGGTTTTGTGCACACAAAGTACACTTCAAGGTGGCGAGTCAGAAATCACAAACAAGTGATTTGTGTTATTTCAGCCATGGTAAAGGAAAAGGCTTTACGTTCGTCGAAATTTTGCAATTGGGGTCATGCGCAGTGTGATTATTAGACAGGGACCTCTCGCAAGAGGGGCCATGGGGCAATGTAAGACCACTTGGCAATTTAGTTTCTCTGGAACAGATGTCTCCAGTAAAACACTGTTAAACACACAGCATGTTTTGCAATTACATCAATATTGTAGAATGCTTCTCTCAGCTGCACTGGAGAACTGTACGTTTGAGCTCAAATTTTGTACAGAAGCGGCATTTGCTTGGCAGTATTGTTTCATACCACATTTGTTTGGGGCAATTGCTTGATTCAGTCTGAATTTGAATATTCGATCACATTGTTTGCGGGGATGGCAAAGCGAAAAAAGTCTCTGCCGGCCTCCCTCCCTTTGTGAAATTTCTGTAGCAGAGAGAAACAAAATAAGATGGCCTCACCAGTACCATCACTGGGACAGTGGATTGCTGCGCCGTGATTGAGTCAGGCAAGTTAGCCAAACAAATGTTGTAGAGGACAGTATATTGCCAATCAAATGACATTTTTGTGCGAAATTTGAGCTTGAACAATGCATCAGCTTTACAAGGAGAAGTATTCTACGGGGCGCATACAATTGTGGAACACACTGTACTTCAAAACATTTATCCGCACTTTATTGGATGTTGACTGTGTAGTTAATGAAATCCTCCAGGTTGGATTGGGTCCTGGATGAACGAATAGTTAATTACCATTCACCTAGCTGACTTGGACACACACTAGTCTTGAACCCCTAGAATGTGAATGTTTCTGCAAAAAAGCAAGGAAGAAATGAAGGAGGGAAAATTAATGTCCACAAGTTTTAACAGAGTAATGTTACATAACCACTGTCACCATCTCAGGTGCCAGTTGCTTTGGACACCATCGCTCTGGTACTCCTTGGCGGCTGGCTTCCCGGCGCGAGTGTGTTCAGCCAGTCCCTCAAAACCCCACAGTACTCAATTAAGCCATGTCCTTGGCAATCAGTGCTGGCTGTGTGTTTTTCTATTATCTTCGCTTCCTTTATAATACTGATAGTTCTTTCCCAGTACTGTGCAGTTTGAAGAGCACAAAGCATTAATGTAACTATAATCATGCTATAATCATCATTTCATGCTTGCTCTGCCAGTATTTTTGAAGAGGGTGCTCCGAGCAGCTCGTGAGTCGGCCACTGAAGTGAAAAGCATCTGATAAGTCTGAAGTCTGATTAGTCTGAAGTCTGATAAGCGTTCTCGGCCAAAGAGTTGAAAACATTAATTCTACAGAATACTCAATGGCCCAGAATGACTAAACATTTCCCATTGTTTTTAGTTACAACCAGTTGGGTTTGTTTGCATGGTTTTTGCAGAGATTCCTGGGTCTTTCATCATTGTTCCTTTTGTGCTGTTGCTGTGTCTCGGAGGGTCTCTCAGAGAAAAGAAGTTGAGGCTTTTAGCGGAGGGCTTTCAGATCCCAAATCCAAATCTGATGGCTTTGCAGGACTCTCAGAAGGGCTTCTGAACATGTTGCAATATGGCCTTTGCAGGCTTTGCGCAGCTGCATGAAGAATGGGCCGGTACGATGTACAGCCTGAAACAAATGTACCATGTATTTTGCAAAAGTGTACAACAGTTCACGGTGACAGCATTGAAGTAGTGCTGGAGAGACGAACAGTGTATACATGCTCAAATTCAACTGGCAACTGTGCATTGTACCCCCCTTTCTTCCTTGAATATGCATGAGAACAGGATATATCAAGCGTAAGCTAGAAGACATTTACAGAAAAAAATGATACAAGAATGGATGAATAAGTACACAATGCAGGTAACTTTAGAATATTGTTAACCCAATCAATCCAGCTAGTAACAGGCACATGACTTTTGCAGATTAATTTTCCCACAGAGGAATGAAAGCATACTTTGCCAAATGCAGAAAGGGTGCTAAAACTGTGCTACCAAATCAAATTAATTATTCCAATGGCCTGTCACAATGTGTTGAATACCATTTTAGCCAAATTATGAAGTAGCAACGAAAAATAAGGCAAAATGACAGTCTCAGAAAGGGAATTTGTCACAAGCACAACTTGTAAATAGTCTTTTTTTTTTTACCTGGCAACAGCTGATCTTAGTTCATTACATCGTTGAATAAACAATTATAACAATTCATTGCATGCAGAATCAAGGGACTGTGCAAATTCGTGCAATACTAGCCGTTTTTTTTCTCAAGTGACATTGCTTTCACCACCACAGTTAAAGACTGTGCTAGCTTATTATGCTTCTGGGTCAAATACCGAAAAGGCTTGGCTTACTTGGTTAATTTACACTGCAACTAGGGGAGGGCACTGAGAACTGACTGTGGTCACGAATGCTTTTCTTTTCTTTCTATTCGGAATATAGAGCACAAAGTTGCCAAATTGCGTAAAATGATGCCACAGTAGTATGAACATGAAAACCGTTCACCAGGCCAGTTCCATGGCTACATCAGTAGCACGGAACTTGAGCTGCAAATGATAAGTTTTTGCACAGTTGACTTTTTACACATTTACCTTTGGATCAAAAGCCCATGTATGCTAAGGCACAGCCTATGCCTGCAGTGTTTAAGCTGACTCAAAGGAAAGGCCAAACCCATTATCAATAACTATAACTGTCTCGCACAACTTCCTGTACAGACATATTTAGCGGCGTTTGTTGACACATTCACAGTGCTGCGCAGTAAACTCCTTGAGCGTGAGCAGTGAAGGTCATCATGGAAGCACAGACAAATACCAAGTAACAGCAACTTGTCCCAACAAACTGCAACAGCCGTGAGGGATGAGCTACCCAAGACTGACCTATGGGCAGTGTAACCTTGGCATTCGCAAAGTCAGACGATCAAGGGCGACCTTCCCTGCTTCCACCAAAAAACAGGTTCCAATAGTCCACATTCGGCCATCTAGGCAACTCATTCCCGCTGCTGTCAGCACAAGCAGAACAGCCTCTAGGACATGTCGCCATAAAATAAAACATCAAATTTTTTTTGTCGCTGTGCTCACCACACCACTGAAACGACTTCTTTTTCCTCATGTTCTACGTTTTCTTGCATACCGGTGAGAAGGTGCAGCTTTGCAGTATTTTTTGGCGTTGACGTCAATGAACCGCCAAAGAATATGCTACTTGCATTGCCCAAAAGTATGAATGCTCATAAGGTGCAGAGTTTCTAGCAGATGACCTAGAAAACAGTATATTTTAATGTAACTAATTCCGATTTATTTCAACAATCTCCGGTATTATCCCATCTTGGTAGAACACCAAATTTGTGAAATTCTGCGCGACAGCAGTAGTTTTCTGCTGTCCACCACACCACACCACGAACAGCCCACCAATGCACAGTGGTCGGTGCAGCCAAACAGGATCAAGTGTGGGAGCCAACATGCTTGCCAGAGAGAGCAGTGTTTACTCCTTGAAAGCAGCTGGCTACAGAGGCACCCTACCTGTTGCTTCATTTAATGCAGCTTCGAGTCATATTCATGTACCAACCATCTCTTAACAGCACTCTTTCACTTATGGGGGTTCATTCTCGCAGAGAATGCGCCACGGGGGGCTAGACGCTACGGTCGCCTTCTAGGCCCGACGTGCCAGCCCTAGCAGACAGAGCTGGTTGGGGGTCACAGCTGTGACCCCCAACCCGCTGTGCGAGAAATCGCCACTGCAGCGGGTTCGGGCCAGAGGGGACAAACACCGAGTTACGTACTCGTACAGAGTTTATTGTGCTCGAATACACGGCAAGGGAATAGCAATCAAGAACAACCACCGTGTAGCGAGCGAGCGCCGCGTACGGGAGTGAAATAAACACCACCTAATGGGGAAGCGCGCGCCAGGGAGGTGAGAGGAAGTCTTTTCCCTTGACACAGCTTCCCGCTCACATCCCGTTGCGGTAAGTGCCTACGGTCAATGGGCGATTCTCGGTGACGGCGGTGGTCTCCTCGGCGGAAGTCATGAACCGCGCGCGTGCGCGCCCATTCGCCGAAGAACCCCGAGCGAGTTGCTACAGTCGCGCTCCTCGACACGGAACGGGAGAGGAGGTATCCCGGTTACGCCGGCAGGAAAGAGGAGAGCTCGCGGCAGCGTCGCCGCAGGCCCGGGAGGCGGCGGGGGTTGGCCAGCATGCCCTCTCCTCCGCCAACCTCTCTGCCAGCGCGCGTAATCACGCGTGTTAATTACGCGCGGGCGTTATAATGGAGGAAGGGGACTGCGAATACCCACACACTATAACTTACAGCTGCCTTCCACTATCACATTTAGTTTGTAGTTTTACTATTGTTCACCGTTGTCGTCAATTGAGCACCACACCTCAGTGACTAAATGCGTTTAGATTTGTAAATGATTTATAGTTTTCGTTGACTATGGCACGAAATGTTTTTCTGCTTAAGCAAGATAGGTATGTTTTTATGTTTCCTAAGTGCCTCAAACAGGTAGTACTGACACACGAAGTACCGTAAAATAATTTAGTGAGGTTTTTAGACAACACTACATTTTTCAAAGGGACTCAAAAACTGAGCCCTTCAGCCCAGGGGCAACAGAGGCAATCCTTGCTGCCTTTTCAATCTGTGCACTGCAAGCAGGCTATAGAGGAATTGTGAAATTGTGCTTTAATATCAGCACTCTCAATGATGCAGTGCCTCTCTAGAGCAGGATACCAGCCTTCACTCTCAGTGTCAGTTGTTGAACACCTGGTAAAAAGGGCGGACAGACCAGCCAGTAAACTGAGAAAAGTGGTCAGAGAAAAAAGAGAGAGAGAAAGTAGCAGTTATCGTGCATCTTCAGGGGCTCTTTCACAGCCTCAAGAAAGTTGGCAGCAGCAGGGGTAGAGTGAAGATCCTTTTCCTGCACATGATAAGCTTTCCAGAATCTTCAGGAGAGTAGACACTGAGACGGCAGCCATCGCATGCTCAAAGTGACTCCAACAGTGCTTCATAGCATTGCACACAAGGGGTCATTTATTCCATAACG
The DNA here is from genome assembly GCF_055883805.1 of Amblyomma maculatum. NCBI lineage: Eukaryota > Metazoa > Arthropoda > Arachnida > Ixodida > Ixodidae > Amblyomma > Amblyomma maculatum. Next base: position 2,627,746 of record NW_028146749.1, on the reverse strand, counting down.
CTGGCCTCAAGTAAATAGTATCTCACCAAGGCAGGGAGGTACCTTAATAGTGGGCAGCATATTTTTGAACGCATTTGGGAATGGTGCAACTCGAGCCTTGAAGTTAAAAACACCACAGTGTTATGCAAAAGCAGAACATGACTGGACAGGGGAACGAATGAAGCTGTCAGAACTGAAAAAAATTAGGGGACACTTGAGTGTTCTTAACAGTGTTTCTTTAAGAGGTTACAGTGATGTATACTTCACTAGTGTTCCTTGTTGTAGAGTTTAGAGTTTTGTAGTAGGTATTACTGCTGGCGCTTGTCTTCACCAGCAACCACACCTTCTCCTGAGGGTCCCCATATTTTTCACCGATGTATGAATTGCATTATAATATGTGCATATGTCCCGCCCCATTTTACTGCACAAAAGGGCACGGGGTATATGCATACTTTTATAAGCAACTCAAACATCTTGCAAAAATATCTTTGCAGGCTAGCTGGTGCATGAGTGCCGCACCTTTAGTGCTGAAAGGTGAGGCACAATGTAAATAAAGTAGGTGAAATGAGATATCAACTCAGATTTTATTTAAAGGTCACTGTTTATACCACACAGCAACTGTTCTACTTCTCCAGCACTACAGCTTCTGCCGAGGTTCCGAGTTTCTCATCAAACAGCAGTGAATGAAACTTGCGAAGCAGCTTTCTTGGCCTTGCACTTTTCTGCACTATGGTCTCCCCTATTAGTTTGTGTGAATTCTGAGTGCAGACTTGTTGGTTCTTCATCCTGAATGTGGCAGCGCAAACGGATGCTGTAGAAGGGATGGACAACTCATATGCACACTTCAGCACTGAATGATGGATCGAATCTGTAATTGACCTAGGTAATATTTGCGATCTCTTAGGTTGACATGCGGCCACTTGGATAACTTTTGGGGCACTGCCTTTTGAGCAGTGGCTGTCCCAAGACTATATTTTTGTTCGAGAGGGGGAGGAGTTTCTACCAAAAAGAATAACAATTTCTTTGTTTACTTTTCATTTACATACCGCTTTTTGTGTGCTTTTGTTGTTGAGTAATAGCTAGCAAACAACACAGGTGTTTTATCATAAGTCATGCTTTGATTATTAACGGTTTGGTTACGTTAGCAGTATTCATATATAATCATTTTCTATTTATCTTAAAATATTTTACTTTAATGCGAGTGCCAGTCGTGAAGTGCAAAAGTAAGTACAAGTAAAACACCGATGACATAGGTATCGTTTCTTCTTGCTTTTAATAATGCAACACTGTTGCTCATTTTTCAAAGGAAAATAAGTCCTCCATTGTTTTCTTTTATCAAAGTAGTTAATGACACGACATGTGTCAACACGAACATCCTTGTAGGCGTTGAGTGAATGGATGATTATTAGCCAATATGTAATGGAATAAACACTACTGACCCTTTCATTGATTTTTACTAATTTTTTTTCTTTGTGTTTGTGTGTGTGCTGTGGACCAGTACTTTGTAATTAATTTTTTAACATTGTTTCCTTCAAGACAATACTGTTTTCAGAGGCCGAGTGTACATATAAGTTAGCACTGTGCGTCTATCTTGGCCCTCCTGGGTCACCTACACACTGGGGACAACTGGGAAAAGGTCTTCCCTTGGTCCATCATGCTCCGTGGCCATCTAGAAAATATGACATAACACTGGGCAGGTAATTGACAAAGTTGAATAGGCCACGTCAGACCACCGTATTACAGCCAACATCCAATGTTGACCTCAGGATGCCTAAAATAGGCTTTGGAGCAGCTCCTGGAGCAGTAAAATATGTGTTTTGGAGCAGTAATAGAGCAGGAAATGTATGCTCTGTAGCAGCTACGAAGCACGAATATAAACAGTTAGTAGCAGTGATAACAGCATTTTGCAGCAACATGAGAACATGCCTGTGGTCAAATCTTCATCAAAACTGTGACGGCATGCACTACTGTCTTTGCAATCCAACCCAGTAAAAGTGGTGCCTGCTTACGAATGGCCCTCTCACGTTTTGAGGATAATTCACTGCATTGACTGTAAACAGCGCATGTCCAGCGTGCAACTTAAGCGCATGAGGAGCAGCGCACGGATACAAGCAATGGGAATATGCGAAGGAGTGAGAACACATGATGCCATGCGAAAAAAAAAAAAAAAAAAAAAAAAAAAAAAAAAAAAAGAAAGGCTGCCATAAATTACCGAACAAGCGCACCACACTCCCTCGCAAGCCAATATTACTGCCAAAATGGAGGGGGGGTGAGGGGGGCTATCCCAAGCCTGCACCGAACTTCAAAATGATGATGACAAAATTTTCCCGTCAGCAATAACGAGAACTGAAGCGCAGTGAACATGGATTCAAATTTCACTTATCTCTTAATCAGTAGGGCTTAGCGGTGTCTGCCAAGTGTTCTCGTTACGGCGCCACCAACGCATTCTTAAAGGGCCACTGTCCAGGGAAGGCCCTTTTAAGCAAAGGAGCCCAGTGTTTCGATCAGGTACCGGAGATAGTCTGTGCAAAATGCTACAGTGACACGCGCGCCGCAAAGCATCGAAAATACAATTCAAAGCTCTCTCATGTTCTCCTCTGGGAAGCCAGCTTCCCCGTTTCCTGCGCTGGCCCGACGGGCCACGATAACGACGTACGTATCGGGAACGATGTCCATTGGTCCGTCTCGCTGACTGACGGGAGAAGGATGGGTGTCTACCGCTCGCAGCGCGCTTTTCCCTCGCCACGACCAGACAATGCAGCGGCGCGCGCTTCCTCGACCGTTTTTTTTTTTTTTCGCGCTCGCGGAGAGCCACGCCCCACCTCCCGCCAAACGCGGAAGAGGAAGGGGAATTTGTATTGCGGAGGCTAGACGACCTCGGACAGGAGAGTGAAAAACCTTTGCGAGGGAACGGAAGGAGAGAGGCATGATAGAATCGGGTGATTGCGGTGGCTGTAACTGCGTTATTAGTTACTCTTTTCAAAAACATTTTGCGGCCTTGCGTTCTAGGGGCGAAGTCTCACAGTCACCGGGGAAGAAAATATTTTCGACCGGAGGGTGGACAGTGGGCCTTTAAGGTGCATCCTCTGCCTGAGAATATGCACCCAAGCAGAATGTCGCTTGCCGCAGGGCACGTGCAGAAGCTCTTCACAAACACTATGGCTTCCAGCCAGAGACCGTTTACGTAGACGCTGCCTCATACCCCTCCCGCCCTGCGTTTGCCCTCAGCGCTGTCTCCAACTCTTTGCAACTGGTCGCGGCCGGTACAACTTTTGCCTCCACTTCCCTGGAGACGGAGGAGGTGGCGGTTGCCTTGCCATATCTACTACTCAAGCCACCACCATATTTAGCAACTCTAAATCTGCCGTACGAAACTTCGTCTGCAGTCGGATCTCTGGCCTAGCCTTCCAGTTCCTCGCCTCCCTCCCCCCACCCGAACACCCTATTCAATTATATTATGGGTGCCTCTCATACGGGTCACCCAGGCAACGGAGCAGCTCACTCTTTTGCTCGAGAATACGTCAGCCGAGCAGAGACTGCCACCGCCTGGGGACATGCTCACGAGTGCATGGTATCCTATCTAGAAATCTCTTTCCATTACCGTGATCAACGAACCGTCTACCCTCCTCCTCATAAATCTCTGACAAAGCTACAACAGGTGACGTGGTGCCAGCTTCAGTCCCGTACATTCCCATCCCCTGCTTTCTTAGCTTTGATCCATCCAGGACTGTTCCCACCGCAGGACTAGGCTTTGGGAGTCGCTGGGAAGCACCAGCTTCCGGCGACAACACGCAGCCAAGAGCCAACCTGTCATTAGGATGTAATCACTTGAGGCTCCCAACATAGCATTAAGTTTTTCACCACCAACACAGTTTTCTCTCGGCGCAATGTTGCTATGTTAGCGGTCATCTCATACTTTGTTCATACTGTAATGAGTACAAGGCAGCGAACACTGAACCGATCAGTTCCACCCACTGCTCTGTTTCGTTCCCTTCTTTCTCGGTTCCGCGAGGCACGCGGCACATCGTTGGACGGCACAAAGAGAGAAAGGTTTCCTTGTTATGCTGAAAGTTTCTCTTATATAGGACGCGATTTCGAATGTGTAGGAGGATAAACCCCGTGTGAAAGCACGTGGGACGGCTACATCAAGGCCTTCGAGGACAGCTACATCAAGGCCTTTGCAACAGGTCGCAGCCGGTACAACTTTTGCCTCCACTTCCCTGGAGGCGGAGGAGGCGGCGATTGCCTTGCAATATCTACTACTCAAGCCACCACCATCTTTAGCAACTCTAAATCCGCCGTACGAAACATCGCCTGCAGTCGGATCTCTGGCCCGGCCTTCCGGTTCCTCGGCTCCCTCCCCCTACCCGAACACCCTATTCAATTATTATGGGTCACCCAGGCAACGAAGCCTTTTGCTCGAGGATACGTCAGCCGAGCAGGGAATGCCACCGCCTAGGGAGATGCTCGCGAGCGCATCGCATCCTATCACGAAATCTCTCCATTACCGTGATCAACGAACCCTCTACCTCCTCCTCATAAATCTCTGACTAAGCTACAACAGGTGACGTGGCGCCAGCTTCAGTACCGTAAATTCCGATCCCTTCCTTTCTTAGCTTTGATCCACCCAGGACTGTTATCGCCGCAGTGCATCCTGTGTGAGGCACCTATAGCTGATTTTGAACACATTAAGATCAAATGCTCGGAATTCCACCCTCCCGCCACTTGGCAACTCTCTGACCTCAAGCGATGGGAGGCTGCGGTGTCCAGCTCTGACCCGGCCGTTCGAAAGCGGCTGACGGACTGGACTTTGGGACTTGCTGGGAAGCACCAGCTTCCGTTCACAGCCAAGAGCCGACCCGTCATTAGGATGTAATCACTTAAGGCTCCCAGCATTGCTTAAAGTTTTTCACCACCACCACCGTTTTCTCTCGGCACGATGTAGCTATGTTAGCGGTCGTCTCATACTTTGCCAATATTAGTAATAGGTGATGTCCAAGTTTTGGCGGACTTTGCGTCACGGCTAAGATTTATCACGTGAATTTTGACTTCCGTGTCGTTTTTGTGGTTCGATTTCTGCTGGCATTGCTTGCAGGTGTGCAGTTTCGGCCTTTATTCTCTTGATATTTCCGCTCAATGTGCTGGGAATATGGTGTTGTGCTCGACTTCCAACTACGACAACTCAACTAGAATGCGATGCAAGATGTTCCGAGTGCCGTCGAGTGTTGTGAACAGCGAAAACAGTTGGCCGTTGCGATCCGCTGGCTGACCGTGGACAGCGAGCTGCACACGAGGCTTTATTTCGAGTATTTTGTCAATGGCAAGTGTTGGATAGCGCTGTGAAAGCTTGTTTGCTCTCATTCAAAAGCACCAAGTTCTTCTCTCAGGCGACTTTGGCTATGTGCTACAGTTGTTTTCGCGTACGACTCCAAAAGGTTCGCAAATTGTGTTGTTTGGCCTCCTTCAGTACAGCATGATATGATATTATAAGTACTGATCAATTTTATCCCCTACCATTTCTGCTAAATGAAAGTTTCTAGAACCACGGCGAGTGCTTGCCAATCAGCTGTCGATGGTTGGTCTCGTTGCCCGACTAGGTCAGCGTACGTTTCACCGTTAGCAGTTGTAAGACATACATTGTGGTGTAAGCAATTATTTGCTGATTTCACTCCATATAACGAAACCTATGCTTTCACCAGTGAAGCAATCAGCGTGAGCACGCAGAAATTGCGGAGAAATACCAGCAAGATTGATAAAGTTTCCCGCTTGTGCTGTGGTGTTTATTCTTGTCTTGTGTAGAAACAGAGACAGTTAAAGACTGTTGCAGGGATAAAAATTAATGGCAATTTTCTATACTCTGGGTCAGAGTCATGAAATCTTCATTTAAGGACAGCACTAACATATTGTCCAGCTATTTTTCCTCTTTCATAAAATATAAAAGCTGACAGCTGAGATGCGTGGCATAAAACCAAATTTTGCTGTTCAGCAAAGCAGTTTTATAATGGCCTAGGTGCTGCATGCCTAGGTGCTGCATGCGAAAATTAAATGAATGCATCTACATAAGCTACTTGTGATGCATATGCAAGATACCTGCACACGTGAAGTTTATGTGTTAAATTTTCATTTGCTGTGTGGCCTTCAGATGGAAAACAGGGTGCTAGGGGTCATTGGCTATCTCAAGAAGTGCAAAATTCTGCAAGGTAGGCAGGGGCTGGTCTAGCTAGTAGCTTTTATGTCTAAGGATAAGAAGCATGAATTTTGCTGAGGCAAGATATCTGTGCTCTGTACTATGCATTTTCTTAGAGCTTGCTGTTACTTGCCTACAGGTCTATTGAAGCTCATTTCTACTAGGCATTTTGTCACAATTTACTATACCTAACTCCCAAGCCTTGCTTGGAGGTCATTAATCACACGCCGTAAAAAATTTGCTGCAAAAGTTCTGCTGGGTTACAGTATGAGAACGGTTTCCCATTTCCAAGAACCTTTGCTTTTTCATGGATGTATAATAAAGACTAGTCACTCTTACGTTTGCCTCTTTTTCTGGTGCCAGTAGCAAAGCTGTGCTAAGCGTTGATACGTCTTTCAGTTGATGTTTTTATTATGAAGAACCACAAGACAAGTTGACTTTATGCCTGGCTTTTCATATTTGACTCCTTTACTCAACACATTGCATATAGTGCAGAAGTTATACATTCCAGCATTTCAGTATGTATGCATTAACAGTTTATATGTGCCTACTGGAAACACCTGAATGTATATACACAATCTAGTTTTTCTGTCCAACCAGACCCCAAGCACAAAGTACACAACAGCAGAATAGTTACAGGCTCTTCCGAGCTTTGATTGGAAGAAATAATGGTTTTGCATTCTGATTCTGAAGTTTCTGGAGGTTTCAAAAGACGCCATTAAAACAAAGTTTTTGTTTTAATATTTTCATGTTGCGCCTCCTTATTTCGGATGCTTCAAACCTATGGATTAGCTTTGATAGCTCAGTTCTATCCTGTGTGTTAGGTTGTAGGCTTTCATACTTTGGCGTTTCTAAAATTATTCGTGTGCTTCGATGATTTAACGGCATCCTCTCTAACTCTCCTACTGCCTACTTCCACCATGCACGCAATAATTATAGCTCTTATTGCTCTGAAATTAACATTTGTTGCTTATACTGTAAACTTGTCTTACTTGGTTAAAGCTTAATTATGATGCCTGCCCCCTCTCATTAACGCTGTACAACTCATCTGTGTTACCTGCTGTATGCTTACTGACAGAGCCCCACCCTAGCTCCCAGTTCTCCACATCTGCTGTGCTATTGAGTTATGTATGCATTCTCCATGTGTAGTAGTTTGTTACTGAGGCTTGCCTTGACAATACAATACATACCTCCCTTTTAGTATAGTATAGCCTCCTAGACTCACTAAGACTTATGATATCCCATCTCATGTACGCAGGTTCCTTGAACAATTCTGTAAAACTAGCCTCACTAACTAGGATTGCAGTGTGAAACGTTGCCAGGGTCAGTTTCCGATAGTGGCTTGTCCAGAGCCACAGAATCATAGCCCCTTCCGCTGCATCACAGTTCTGACAGCTGCCGTGGTCAGTTGCATCGCAGCCGCTGGGGACTGAGGACCAGGGGTTTGTTGGAGTATTCAATTGGAGGTTGCAGCCAATCTCTACACAAGGGTGGCCAAATCCTGTTCTGGTGAAGCACTGCACATCTAAAGGTGTTCACCGGCAACAGTTCACACCCCAAATCTATTTATGCAATTCCATCGACACACCAATTTTTTATTTTTTTTATAATCCGGTGGAGAATTGCGTGGCACCAGTATTTGAACCAGGGTCCTTTTTGCACGTGAGATGGGTGTTCTAATTCTACACCACAGCTGCCTACTGACCCATTGTTCTTAAAAAAGGACTAGGGTGATCCTGACGTTCGTGTGTGCATTGATTTACTTATCTTCAATGAGGTTTTCCACATAAGCCCACAAATCAAGGCACTGAAAAGCCCTGTAAGTACTGTGAGCACCATTTTCACATTCTAGCCAACTCCTTATCAGAACTGATCTATGTGATTTAGCGGGGCAAAATGTCGCAGGTGCAGTCAGGCCACCTTTTTTTTTTCTTCTCCACCTCCGAGAAATGCTTCTAAAAACATTAAACCCTGTGTAATCTGTGAACATAAATAGTATGTACTACTATGCAAAATTTCAACATTTTAAACATTATAATGTTGAAGTTGGGAATATCACGAAATCCCATCTGGCCGAGCAGGAGGGGAGGGGGTACATTTGTATGGAAAAAAAAAATGATAATAAATAAAAGCAGTCATTGACCAGTGAAAAAACTGATCTCTATTGATGTTTTGGCGCATGGGGGCCGAAACATCAACAGAAATCTGTTTTTCCACTTGTCGCTGACAATATATGCAGCAGTTAAAGTCACAAAAACTTGGTCCCTAATGAACTTGGTCCTTAATTGAGGGAACAAACCGGGGAGAACAAATGGCTCAGTCCATACCAGCAGCACTTCCAGTTTCCTTGAGGCACAGTCGAAAGTGGTGGTTTGATAGCTGGTGTCGCACTCGTCGCAGAGCAGCAACATACTCTCATCCTGTGGCTGGTCCCAGACCGTGCACTCCAGGTGGTACTGCTGAAATGATAAAACTAATTGCAAAATACCTCGAGATAGTGCACTACTACAAGTTTAATTGTCCTGCTGACACCTTCTATCAGACGGGGCCTGAAAACAAGTAGTGGTGTGCAAACAGGAGAAGAGCGAGGCATTTTGCTTAGTGCATGAGATTTTTGCCTGCAATAGGAACAGTGTCATCAAGAAAGTATGCTCTTGTACTACAAATATCTGTATTATTGAGTATGGCTCTGTTGGGGGGGGGGGTCTCTGTAATAGGTTTGTGGGGCTTTACGTCCCAAAAAACTCAGGCTGTGAGCGACGCTGTCTCTAATAAAAACAACTCTGGACTTTTATTCCATGAAGTGGATTTCACTGTAGATGGGCATGGCACCCAGCTGCACAACATCTAGTAAGAGAAAAAAATAAGCGTTCACCACTGCACTGTCGGGCACATACAAAGTTGGAGCGAATATGCCAAGTCTTAAGCTCTTACACAGCACAATAGTGCATTTAGACCTCTTCAGAACTGTACTGTAAATGGCACAGAAATTTATAGCTTAAACCGAAAAGTCAATACAGTAAAACCCGGTTAAAATGTACCCGTTTTAGTAGTGGTTTCATCTTAAAAGTACTAAAGTCAAGTCCTCGACCTGGCGCCCATTGAACATAATCATTTTGCATCCGCATAAACCATACCAGCTTATGACGCAAGTATCAGTTAGCACATACCATTTTCAATTTTCGTCGTTCAATTCACAGCGGTAGTACTGCTTACTGCCTCACAAAAGACTGTTTGACCAGAGATGTGACAAACTTCCATAAATGCAACCGATACAATTGCAAGCTACGTGGCCAATGACAAATGCAGCTGCAGTGATGATGATAATACAACTATCACCATCTTTGGAGTTTCCTCTGCAGCAGCGACAACTGCCCTTAGCCAACACGGCCGCCTGGATTGGCACGCTTGGCGGGCGCGCCAATCCAGGCTGTGAACAAGCTGTGGCCCCCGAGCGGTGCGCCGCCAGAGCTGATCACAGAGTCACGTCCATCTGCCTCCACCCCCTCAGCGGGCTCTATTTTCGACCAGTTCGAGCGACCACCCCTTGCACCTCAGTAATGGCGATTCCCACTGATCAACTGGAGCTGGGTACCCGAACCAGAATAGAGCGACCTCAACCGCTACAGAGCAAATCGCCCTTGGTCGGCCAGCGGAATGTGCAGAGCGTGCGGAGCAAGTAATGCTGATCCAGTTCCACAAGTTGAAGTCGCCTCCCGACAGCGAAATTCTTGCGGTTGATAAATAGGCAGGAGTGCGGCCCTTTGCAACTTTCTTTCGCATAATTTTAACGCTGCAGACGTTTTTCAATAGACGCACTTTGACATGCTAGCGCAAAAAACCGATAATGCCTAGTGTTATCTTCCGATATCTCTGAAACCGCTAAAAACAGCCAAAAAATTCAGGAAATGATGACATTACCGACTAGAACCCCCAGTGAGATCAGACTCTGGTCGGCGGATCGAGCTAGAGCGCCCCGAGTTACTCCAGACAAACAGCAGAATATGCACAACCTATCCCGGTCGACCAGTGGCATTCAAAATTGTCATCCCAAGGCAAGAAAGCATGCACCGGAGCAATTAGTGTAAATTGCTATAAACGAGACCTTGGTTCCATTTTCTTTAGAATGTGCGACGAGGAGTGCATTGCAAGTTCTCCGTCCACATCATGGTGAATGTTGGACAAAAGCACCAGGTGCTCAGCATAAATGACAAATTAGAGATTGTCCTTGCCATCGAGAGGGAGACAGAGAAATCTGTACTTACACACTAGAGAGACTTGCTGCTGACTACTGTGTGTGGTATTTGGAATGCCAGGGAAAGGCTGCTCGTCAGTGCTGCCGCGAGAGCCAAGAGATGTCGTATACAAGGCTGAACATTTCCAGATGTGGAGGAGGCGCTGATGTGATGGATGAAAACAGCTCGGTCAAAAAACCTGCCAGTCAGTGGACCTCTCCTCGTTGAGAAGGCCCTGGTTTTTGCAGTGCAGCCCAACCATGCCGACTTTGTATGTACCAGTGCCTGGCTATCCAGATCAAAGTGCGGCACGGCATTAGCACGAAGACCGTAGCTGGACAAGGTGCCGAGGCTGACATTGAAGGTGTAGAATATTGAAAGAATGGTTAGCTGGGAGTTTTTTGAAAGACTACACGCCTGATGATATATTTACCCTGGATGAGTCCGCACTTTCTTCCAAGCTGCTGCCGAATAGAATGCTTGCATTCAAGGGAGAGCTGTGTACCGGCGACAAGCATGCGAAGGATCGCATTTCAGTTTCTTTCGCATGTAACATGCCTGGAAGTGAGAAACTGTCGCTTCTCGTCAGTGGCAAGTCAGCCAAGCCAAGATGCTTCAAAGGCGCCCCACTGTCATCAAGCGTCCTCCATAGAAACAACACAAAGGCATCGATGACTTGAAAGCTTTTTCAAAGTGTCTGCGGCTCTTTGACCGCCATATTGGGGCGAAACAAAGAATTGTCGTCATTATTCTTGGCAACACATTGGTGCACGTTGCAATGGATGGCCTCAAGGCTCTGAAGTTGGCCTTTTGTCACCAAACATGACAGCAATTGCCCAGCCTTTGGACCAAGGCATCATTAGAGCTGTTAAGCAGGTCTACAGAAAGAATATGCTGCGCAGAATGCTGCTAGCAATGGAATACGACAAGGTGTACGCCACTGATCTACTGCGAGCGATTCATTTGCTGGAACACGCATGGCGGCAAGTCAAATCTGCGACTGTGTATATCTGTTTCAAGCGTACAGGTTTCTGCGAAGTGTATGCGAGTAACGCAAACGACGCAAGCAACATCACCAGCGCCCTGGACCGACCTTGTGAGAGCTTGCTAATATAAGCCCTTAAGAGGACTTCAATTTGGAACCCTGCTCCTACAGGGTGACAGGCCGTTCTTTTTGCTTTTCGTGGTGCTTGATTTTTATATGAACTGCCGGGCCTTTTGGCATCAATGTTACTAGGCGGGGACCGGTTGGACACGGATAGCAAGATTGGTCCCTCAACGAGGGCAGTCCTCTTGCCTCTTGTCTGTGCCCTGTACCGCCACACTGCGCACTTTTTCGCGTGTGCTGTCGCCGAATTGAACCATTCCCAAACACTTCGGACCTCTTTGGCTGCGCGAGATCATGAACTGAGTGTCCTCCGAATGCGGCTTGCTGGGGTGACTACCAAGCACACCACGGCTGCGGTGCCCCTTTCCGGCGGGAGACAACAGCCCCAGGTCCCTAGGACATATGCTGCTGCAATGAGTGGCTCTTCAATATCTCCTCTACAGGCAGACGCAGCCATTGTAACCCCTACTGCGACCTCTGACTCGTGTGGGTATCCTGTTTCCGGAGATTCCTGCAATAATCCCCAGCCGCACCAGATGGTCTTAACTTCTGCTGCATCTGCAGACCACGTCGGCAACGAAGTGGTGGCTCTCCTCAAGGGAAACATTGATCCCGAAGTCAAGGGAATCGGGGCTGTTACTATGCGGGCCGGAGGAGCTTATCCCTGCACTCAACCATCGCAACCCGACTCTTCATCTGGACCCCTCTTCCCGCAAGGTCAGGCTATCTTTTCTACAACACTCCGGACAGTTCGTTCACGTTATTGAAAGAGATTCCCCCCGCTTTCGCCCGTCTCTGGAAAGCACGTCGAGTAATCATAGGGTGGACTTCCGTCGAGGTGTGCGGGGACCTGCATGTACCTCTGTGCACAGTTTGTGCACAGTATGGGTACGCTTTGAAAAAGTGTAAGCTGAGGAATGATCCTTCGAAGGCGCGTTGCACCCGTTGTGCAGGGTCGCAAGCCTTGGCAGCTTGCCCGAGTTCCATCCGGGATTCCAACGTTAAGTGTGCCCCTTGTTCTGCCGCCGGTCGCCCATCAAATCATCACGCGGGACACGTGTCGTGCTCTATTTTCAATGAACTCTCGGACAAGATCCGCACACAAACTAAGTATGGGCTGTGCACGAAACACACACACAGCGAAAATGGCACACAATAAGAAGACGCGTCGGTCTGCAGCCTCGGGCGTCACAGTCTGGCAATGGAACTGCCGTAGCTTCAGACGGAAAAGGGTATCCCTACAACTCTACATTCAGAACCACGCAACTGCTCCGGATGTCATAGCCATTCAGGAAACAGGCTGCTCGCCCACTTTGACCGGATACAATACCACCTCCCTATCTGCACGCACTGCGATTCTCGTCAAAAACATTCTCACGACCATAGACCATACACTCCGCAACCAAGTAATTGAGCATACGCTCACTGAAATACTGCCGCCTACACCAGATGCCCCCAACCTTTTCATAACGAACGTTTACGACCCACCCCGAGCCAAAGGACACGGCTTCCTCACATTTCTGGCCGACATCAAACGCATATCTGGTTCAAATACATTGATAATAGGCGACTTAAACACCGGACACACAGCCTGGGGATACCTTAAAAACACTCCCAAGGGCACACATCTGTACAATGCGTTTATGCAACACTCTCTCACCCTCATCACGGACCCCAACGCCCCTACCCGAATCGGCACTAGCACCACCACAGACACCACCCCAGACATTACACTGACCAATATTCGCTCTCCCATTTTCTACAATGTACTACCAGACACACTGGGCAGCGACCATTATATTATCCAAACTCTAGTGCAATATGACGCAAAACAGTTCACATCCAAGAGCCAGCATATAATTGGAAAGAATTTCGTGATGTCACTTCCGAGGACAGCAATCTCCCACTGGACGCCTGGGTGGATAAGCTCCAGTCTGCACTCAAACGCACCACTAAACACATCAAAATCACTCCGCAAGCACCTCAAATCGATCCTCATCTTCTGCATCTCTGGGAGGCAAGGCAAAGCCTCGTTAAGAGATGGAAAAGACGACTAAACAGAAAATTCCACCTCCGAATCGCACATATTACCACTGAGGCCATAGAGTATGCAGCCAATCTGGCAAACTCTAACTGGCGAAACCTCTGCAATAGCCTTCAGGGTACTTTAGGCACGCGAAAAACTTGGAATCTTTCCCGAACCCTGCTCGACCCCATAGCCACCAAACAGCAGACAGCCATCAACACGCACCGCTTCATTCACACTGCAGCACAACAAGGCACAGACATCCTTCAATACCTCACACAGTGATACATTCCCCCCCCCCACTGTCTTTCACGCCCCCATCCCCTCCCCCACCTAACCCAAGGCTAGGTGAGGACATAACCACCGCGGAGGTTCGGGCCACCCTAAACCCACATCACTCAAAACACCGCACCCGGGCCCGACCAAATTACATACAAACTCCTTCGAAACCTTAATGATACATCTCTTTCTCAACTCACAGCTTATTACAACCAACACTGGAGGGAGGGCACTTTACCAGCCTCTTAGAAACACGCTGCAATCAACTTCATTCCTAAGCCCAGAAAACCCCTTTCCTTAGACAACCTACGCCCCATTTCTCTCACAAGTTGTCTTGGCAAACTCTATGAACACGTCATCCTTAGACAGCTTCAACCTGAACTCGAATCTACCGCATTTTCTGCTCACTCTCAATTCGGCTTCCGCCCACATCTCTGCACCCAAGACATTCTACTGCACCAGAAAGAGACCATCCTAAACAATAACCTCCATAAATATGCCACACGGGCCATACTTGCACTTGATATACAAAAGGCATTTGATAACGTGAGCCATGACCACATTTTGTCTACCCTTGTCACAACTAACTGTGGGCTACGCATCTGGCGCTACGTTGAGGCATTCCTAAGCAAATGCACGGCTCATATCACAATCGGGTCCTATACCTCCCCGATCATCTATTTACCCAACCAAGGCACACCGCAGGGCTCAGTACTCTCACCCATCCTCTTTAACATCGCCCTAACTCCCTTAGCCCGGATACTCAAAACTATACCTGACCTTCAGCACGCAATATACGCAAACGACATCACACTATGGACTACTAAGGGTTGCCCTGGCCAAGTTGAACATACTTTGCAACTCGCTACAGATGCCATCCACACATATACACAGGCTATAGGTCTTGCGTGTGCACCACAGAAATCTGAACTCCTAGTCATCAAGCCTTCCCCACGTACCCCAACCATCACCGTACTCCTTGACAACGCTCCGATTCCCAAAGTATCACGGCTCCGACTGCTGGGTCTCCACATTCAACAGGACACTAAAGCCACCTACACCATACACCTCCGAATGCTTGGCCATTACACTCGCAATTGCACACATCAGTCAGTTGCAAACTCAGCACACCACAATATGCACAGACTCCCAAACAGCATACAGATATCTACTGCGAGGAACCCTCGCACACACTAAAATATTATCTACTCTACCTACCCCTCCCGATCCCATCGCCATCACATGGGTTCCTGGGCACGAGGACATCCTCGAAAATGAGCGCGCTCATGCGTTTGCCCGAGAACTAAGCTTCCGGGCGCCGGTGGATGTCCTTCCCAAACCTTCATTACACACCACCATCGAACCTCTTGACTACAATACAATTGTTCACTACTATCGTCGTTGCCGTGCCACGTACCCACCACCACATCACACGCTTTCTCACATCGACAGCACGTACTGGCGACAACTACATTCGTTTCCATCTCCTCAATTTGCCCACATATTTCACCCCACGGACTTCCCACCATACTGCACCACATGCAACGCCACCCCACCGACCCTCTACCATTACTTATGGGAATGCCCACATCCCATCCGCGTTCCTCCCGTCAAACACCCGACCCCCTCCTCCTGGGAGGTTGCCCTTCTAGCCACGCAACCTGCAGATCAGTTGCGGCTGGTTGAGCGGGCTAAGCTAGAAGGAACAGCCACAGGGCTCCTGGACTATGAGGTCCTCCTGGGAGTGTTTACATTTTTCTTTTTTTTAATAAAGTTTTTTTCCTCCTCCTTGAGAGGGAAGGTGCTTCAGAAGGCATTGCCCTCTCTGATTTCAAGGACGTCGACAGGAAAGTGGAAACTTCACCAGAGATGTCCGACGAAGCCATCATTGCCTCAGTTGTGGCCAAAGTGTCTCCAACTAACAATGATAACGACGACACTGAAAGTGTGGAAGCTCCGCGCACAACTGGGGCGGAAAAAGTGCGTGCTGTAAGCGTCATGCGGCTGATCACCTAAAAAAGGGGTCTCGCTGAGAAGCTGGCTCGCGGCTTGAACAAGTTTTAGGCTGCTGTTGTTGCTGCTAAAGCACCGCGGCGTCAGACCAAGTTTTCTGACTTTTCAATGCAAAATAAAGGATGCATTCTTTTTTTTTCTTTCAACCTACTGCCGATTTCCGCTTAGGATTTTTGGCAGGTAAGTGCGTGATTTTACGCTGTTAAGCCGTAGTACCGTGTAGTACATACTTTTTCCGAATTGCGGCCAACTACGGTTTAACGAGGTTTTGCTGTATAGGCAATTGCTAAGCACTTCGACTGGCTGCAGCCTCCACAAGATGTTTTCCATTAAAAGACATGCACTACAAAAAATTTCCGTTTTGTACATACAAGACATATTTAAAATATTTTAAACAAAGCAGCACAATACTTTTATCTCCTCTCCTGCAATTTGAGCACTGGAACAACTGTACCCTTTTAGTAGCCTCTCCGAGCCATTGTCGAATAGGAAGATACTGTTTCTGCACAGAAAGTTTAGCATATGCTTCCCACTTACATTTCTGTCAATGTAACCTTGCTTCCTGTGCTTGCATTGTTTTGTCTTCGAAATAGACTTTAATGTTAAGATGAAACACTGTCTTGAAACTCTTCATGGTGCTTTCAGATGCTGTGCTGCACTTTTTTTTATGACCAAGTGGCCTTGAATACTCTCTATGAAAGAAGCAGCACTAGATGTGTTCAGATTTAGAGCTACTTTGAGTTTTCAACCACAAAGTCCTCTTGTTCATTAGCAATGCAAATCCATGCATTTGCATGCTGTAACGGTATAGGAAGCAAAATGCACAGCCCTGCCTGCAGGAGGATCAGAGCTTCTGTGCCAGTTCTGATATGCTGTTCAACACGGCAACTAACTTAGTGGACATCCCGCTAGCTGAGGTACAGTGCTGTGCGAAAGTAGAGAGACCATGCAATATCCGATACGATTGCTGGTTTTGTGTATAAAAATGTGCACCTCACAAAAGTACTCAGGCAAGCATCTGCTCAGATCTGCATAGGGTGTCCCCTATGCAGATCTCACTGCATCGTCGAGAGATGGTCACACAGTTTTGACAAATCGCCACGCCTCTCCACTTTTGCACAGCGCTGTAAATATGACGAGGTTGCCAGGTAGATGCCACAGGGAAGTGCTGGTGACAGCTGCGGTACCTTCTACATTTGAAAGTGTATATGAAGAAAGTTGAGTGAACCAAAGGCCTTGAAAAAATTTCACATCATTAGTTACTCACTTTTCGCTGTCACTAGTTAACTACGCGGTTCCTCATGTCTTCTTGGTCCATTACTTTTCCATTTTCGGCTCGTCAGCAAACTTGGAGCTTTTCCTGACCAGTGCAGTGAAGGTTTGTGCAACCAGTTGCATGCTGATGATTTGTTGCTGGCATTGAATATGAGCATTCCGAAATTTGTTTGCTGTCTGAAAACCTTCTGCTTCTTGCCGTTCTTGATACTTCTCAATGAATTCCCTTTAGACTAACTGAAAAATAAAAGACAAGCAAAATACATTGCATTACAAATGTTACAAACAAATTACACTTTATCAAACCGGAATGTCTTACTTCAAATTATACAGATTTGACCAGATTTTTCTTTCAGAAGCCGCAAAAGATATGCCAGAGTGGCCTGTGCTGGTGGTTTGCATAGCAAGACATAGGTTATTTGCATGGGTGTGCAATAAAAGATGTTTACATAAGTGCAATTAATTAGTCAGTTATTTTTTATTTAGAGCACAGCATTATACACCAAAATTCAAGGCTGAAAATGCAATTTATAGAATTTGCAAATTGGCAACATGCGTTGAAATATTAAATGTCAGAAACATGCCTTCAGTCAAAAATGCACTGCACATTGCAAAACAAATTTGAGGGTTTCAAAGCTGCTGAACTGAATGTGGAGCGAAAAGTTTGGCTGCAGGCGATCGAGCGTTGCATCGAACACAACCGGCGTTCCGTTGAGCGCATTGAACTTCACCGGAGTTCGTTTAGGCAGATTACCAGGGCTCGAACCCATGCCGCTGGTGGCTGTATTTCGATGGAGGCAAAACGAAGAGGCGTCCGTGTGCTGTGCGATGTCTGTGCACATTAAAGATCCCCGGATGGTCGAAGTTACTCCGTAGCCCTCCATTATGGTAGGGTGGCTAGAAGGAGAGGTGTCATTAATGCGGCGCACTTTCCATAGAGAGATGTGGCCCTCTGAGCGTGACAGCCGCTGGGGCCAAATGGAGCGCTGAGTCTGGGGTGCCGTCAGCATTCCAGAGGAGACTTGAACCCGTCCATGGAACACCATACGACAGGAGTGGTGGTGTACCGTCCAAACTCATTTGTCGGAGAAAGTGTGACAGATACTGCGCCTTTCTTTTCCTGTAAACCAATTATAATTATATGCAGCACTGCAACGAACGCTGATAAGAGGCAAACGATGAGAAGCAAATGATACGAGAGGAAGGGTAGCCTCGGCGCACCAGGTGTGCACCGTGTGACGTCACTCCCTTCTGGCGCATGCGCAGTGGCCGTGGCACTTCTGAGCAACGTTCTTCCTCTGAGTCAGCCGTGGAGCGGAGGAGCCGATGACAGCGTCTCCAACGTGGCTCTCCAGCTGTGCTCCATGTGACGTCACTCGCTCCTTAAGCATGCGCGGCTGGGGCTCTCCGGGGCTCCGTAAAATCGCTCAAACATAGCGTAGTGTTGCTTTCGCAACAAAATGGCATCCTGTTAGTGGCACTGTCATAAAAATCACATATATGCCTTCTACATCATTAAAGATGTAAACTGGGTCTGTGTTTCATTGATTTAGCACCATTTTATTAATGCACAGGTTGGGAAAGCGAACTTCAACAGCCTTCAAAATTATTTTCGGCGTTCAATATTTCGAAAACCACGATGCCTCTCCTGAAATTTTCTTGAATGGATTCATCTTAACTGTTAATTCAATTTTGAAATGAAATCGTTCCCTAAAACCAAAAATTTTAACGTTTAATGAATTTTGGTTGATGAACCGTCCTCTTATTGCACAGTACAGTGCAAATGGTGACTGTCCTAAACTCGAGTCAACCTGCACAGACTGCACTGGCATATCTTTCATGGCTTTTGAAAGAAACATCTGTGTTGAATACTGACTTGAAACACTCAGTTTATTCATTTCAGTCTCTCCCAGGAAATTTCTGAGCAGTAGTTAAATTTCAAGCAATGAGCAGCGTTGAATATCAAGGATATGGTCATTCACCGATTGCAGGAATGGAAGAAAGCCACCAGAAAAAGCTCACTTTTGGGAATGCGCCATCTAATTATAAGCTTCTCCACAGATACCTTTGCAGCAAGGCCATCAGGTACAAAAGCAACATACAGCAAATGTTATGTCAGCTGCTTTTTATTGGATTCACTGTTAAGGAGTACATGCCCTTAAGGTATTTACATCATCAGCCATCAGCACAAGTGCATCACCAGATAGCAATGTGTCACTTGTATTCAGTGGAATACCAGACTGTTGCAGCAGTTGGCATAGCCGATTTTTTTTCTAGTCTTGGATTTTGTCGTGAACATTTTCCTGATGGCCCCCTCCTTTTTTTAGTTTATATTAATGACCTTCCTAACTGCGTGACTTTCCCTATCCACTTATTTGCCGATGGCTGTGTTAATTATCGCGAGATTGCTGAACCCGCCGATGTTTCTGCTTTACAATCTGACCTCAATAATATAACTAAATGGTGCAGCACATGGTGTATGGACCTAAATGTTAAAAAATGTAAAGCTATGCGAGTGTCACGCACTAATCTCACCCCTGCTTGCTATGTATTGAAAAGCACTCCTTTAGATACTGTTACTTCGTACAAATATTTGGGTGCGCATATCACTAATGACCTCAGCTGGAAACAGCATATTGATTACATTATTAACTACAGTAACCGCATGCTTGGGTATATGCGCCCTAACTTTTCGAAGGCACCTTTTTCGACTAAAATGACTATGTACAAAGCATTGGTACGTTCAAAGATTGAATGCTTCTGCAATCTGGGATCCCGGTTTCACAAACTTGAAATCCCCACTCGAGATGGTTCAAAATAATTCAGCGCATTTCATTCTTTCCAATTACAGTTGCACTAGCAGCATAACTTCAATGAAACTAACGCTATCTTTGCCATCTCTCGAGCTTAGAAGGAAAATTTCACGTCTTAGCCTTTTTCACAAAATGTATCATAACGAATTGAGGCATACTTTCATTTCGCAGCCATCGTATCGCTCCTCCCGCGTTGATCATGCTTACAAAGTAAATGTTATAACTTGCAATACTAATGCCCTTTTTCATTCCTTTCTACCTCGTACGTCAGTAGAGTGGAATCGCCTTCCGCCTGGTATCGCATTAATTCAAGATTCATTTCGCTCATCACTGATGCAATATCTTGAAGCTGATCCGTGACACTTTTTTTTTTTGCTGACTATTACCTTATTTCAGTTTTTGGTTTTTCATGCTTGTTTGCTCCCAGTGCTGTTGTTCTTTTCTCTGTATAATGCTGTTTTCTCACCGCTTATGATTGCTTTCAATTTATTCCACTTGTATAACTTTCTTTATTGTAAGATTGTTTTCGTTGTTCAGGGTGTTCCGGAGTGGAAAATCTAGGGGAACAACCTAATTTCTCTAGCATCAGCTTAGTGAGTTGTGCCTTGAAATTTGTTCCCTGATCCGAATAGATAGTCTGCGGACCCCTGTTCGACTGAAGATTTCTAATAGAGCATCACAGGTAGCCCTTGCCGTTAAGGAACGAAGACATACTACTTCCGGCCATCTCGTGCATAAGTCAACAAGGCACAAAGCATACCGTATTTACTCGCATAATGATCGCACCCCTGAATTTTGAGGTCAAAATTCCATTTTTTAAATTCCCCGCGTAATGATCGCACCCCGAACATGGAGCCGCCTGGTGGTTGATCTGCAGTCATCCCGCAGCGAATGCATTCTGACGAGTTCCCAACCTAGTCTAGTAACGTTGGAGTTCCCATGATTCCATGCTTTGCGGCGTTCGCCATTTTGCAATTCGGCAGCGTCGTAGCGTGCTTTGTGTTTTTGTGCGAGTTTACGCCATTTCACCATGGGGCGGTATGCCAGTTACACCGCCGCGTTCAAGCTCAAGGCTGTTGACTATGCACTGGAGCATGGCAACCGCGCTGCTAGTAGGCATTTCGGCGTGGACGAAATGAGGATACGCTATTGGAAGAAGCAGCGCGCGAAGCTGATGGCTACGAACAAGACACGGTGGGCTTTCCGTGGACCCAAAACGGGCAAGTTCCCTCGTGTTGAGGAGGCGGTCCTAGAATACGTGAGGGACCTGCGCAAGGATGGTTGTGCAGTGTCATTAGAAATGATACAGACGCAGGCGCGCACAACTGCCAGGAAGCTGGGAATCGCCGCAAAGGATTTCCGCGCTAGCTCCGGTTGGACGACTCGCTTTATGCGACGGAATGGACTTTCCCTGAGGCGGCGGACGTCGTTGCGCCAGCGGCTCCCAGCCGCGTATGAAAGCAAAGTGATAGACTTCCATCACTTCGTGACTAGGCTTCGCGAAAAATGCGGTTACCTCATGTCGCAAATGGGAAACGCCGATCAAACTCCACTGACGTTCGACATGCCCCGGAATACAACTGTGAACGAGAAGGGTGCTCGGAGCGTCCCCGTGAAGACGTCTGGCGCAGAAAAACAGCGATGCACAGTCATGCTTGCTGTGACGGGCGACGGACGGAAGCTACCACCATACGTGATCTTCAAACGGAAGACTATTCCGAAGGGAAACTTTCCCCGTGGCATCCATATACGTGCACAGATGAAAGGGTGGATGACTGCAGACCTGATGGTCGACTGGATCAAGACTGTTTGGGGAAGAAGACCAGGAGCATTTCTGCTTCCCTCGCTTCTGGTTTTGGACAGTTTTAGGGGTCACCTTGTGGACAGCGTGCGTGCCAAGCTGAAAGAGCTGCGCACGGACATTGCAGTCATTCCTGGCGGCCTGACTTCGCTGCTGCAGCCTCTCGACGTGTCTTTGAACAAACAGTTCAAGGACAACGTTGGACGACTTTATGCTGAGTGGATGGCGATGGGCCAGCATGATTTGACGCCGAGCGGAAAGATTAGAAGGCCATCCGTGGAGATGCTGTGCTCGTGGATCACAGAAGCGTGGAGCAGTATCCCCGACGAGGTAGTGGCTAAGAGTTCTAAGAAGACAGGCATATCTAACGCTTTGGATGGAATGGAAGATGACTTCCTGTGGGATTGTGAAGATGCTCCCAGCGACAACACTGCCGTTTCCGATGAGTCGTGCAGCAGTGAAAGCGAGGATGGCGAGGATTCAGACTTTGATTAGAGTACTGACGAAAAAAAATAAATGGGCATTGTGCACTCCATGTGATGCTTAATGTGCGTGTTTATTGCGAAGGTAAGCCTTACTCAGCTTTTATTTTTGGTTGTAATCAAGATATATGTTCTAAGACGTCTGACCTGCAACTTGTTTGCGTTTTCGGTGCTCAAAAATTTTTTGTAGAAAATTTACCCCGCGTAATGATCGCACCCCGAAATTTGCGTCAGTATTTAAAAAAAAAAAGTGCGATCATTATGCGAGTAAATACGGTAATTTTTTTCTTTGTGTTTGTGTGTGTGCTGTGGACCAGTACTTTGTAATTAATTTTTTAACATTGTTTCCTTCAAGACAATACTGTTTTGAGCTGCCAAGTGTACATATATGTTAGCACTGTGCGTCTATCTTGGCCCTCCTGGGTCACCTACACATATGGGACAACTGGGAAAAGGTCTTCCCTATGGTCCATCGTGGTCTGTGGCCATCCAGAAAATATGACATAACACTAGGCAGGTAATTGACAAAGTTGAATAGGCCACGTCAGACCACCTTATACAGCCAACATCCAATGTTGACCTCAGGATGGCTAAAACAGGCTTTGGAGCAGCTCCTGGAGCAGTAAAATATGTGTTTTGGAGCAGTAATAGAGCAGGAAATGTATGCTCTGTAGCCGCTACGAAGCACAAATATAAACAGTTAGTAGCAGTGATAACAACATTTTGCAGCAATGCCTGTGGTCAAATCTTTGACGGCATGCACTACTGTCTTTGCAATCCAACCCAGTAAAAGTGGTGCCTGCTTACGAATGGCCCTCTCACGTTTTGAGGATAATTCACTGCATTGACTGTAAACAGCGCATGTCCAGCGTGCAACTTAAGCGTACTAGGAGCAGTGCATGGATGCAAGCGATGGGAATATGCGATGAAATGAGAACACGTTATGCCATGCACAAAAAAAAAGAAAAAAAAAAGACCACTGTAACCTATCGAACAAGTGCACTCCCCCCCCCCCCCCTTCCCGGCCAAAATAAAGAAGGGGGGGGGGGGGGGCACTATTCCGAGCCTGCACCGAACTTCAAAATGATAATGGCACAATTTTCCCGCCAGGAATAACGAGAACTGAAGCACAGTGAACATGGATTCAAATTTCACTATCTCTAATCGATAGGGCTTAGACGTGTCTGCCAAGTGTTTGGGCTACGCTGCCACCATTGTTAGCACATGCATCGAACTTTTGCCTAAGCCTGGTTTCCTCTTCACTGATTTCAGGCTATTGCCGTTTTTTTAGAGCATGTGTGATTTTTTTTATGCTATACCTCCTTATTTCGGACGCTTTAAACCTATCGATTAGCTTTGAAAGCTCAGTTCTATCCTGTCCATGTACTCAATAATTATAGCTCTGAAATTATCATTTTTAGCTTATACTCTAAAGCTGGCTAACACATTTAAAGTTTAAAGGGGCGATGTTCAGGGTCGGTCGATGTATTGCTGTTTCTTACGTAAATAATATACAGGCCTGTGATTCAACGCGCAAAGTTCTAGTGCCTAGCAAGCGGCGCATATTACAAAAAAAAAAGCGATAGAAATCGGAATCGAGAGGCTCCTCCCACCGAGAACGACCGCCATTTTGAAATGCTCGCGTGATGTCACAGAGGATACGTGGCGGAGCGTCATCTGCAATGAAGGCTCCAATATAAAAAAACACGTCTCTCTCTTTCTCTTGCTTTCTTTTTTTTTTTTCTCTCACATTTTTTATGTTTGAAACAGTGGTTGTGCCTCATGCAGAAGTGCTTGATGAAGATGTTACCGCAGGAAAGCGATATAGAGCAAAGCATTTTTTATTTTTTCCGTATAAGGCACGGTCACAGTCATTGAGCTGCACGGTTAGGTTCCTCAGCTGCTTATTCACACACTGATCTGTCGCATTACACCGCAAACGCCGCCAGCGCGATCAACCCTATCACCGTCACGTGAGGTTTTCGGCACCGCGATGCCTTCGGAACTGATCAGCGGACAGTCGCCCGACCTGTTTTGGTCGGATCGGAGGCCGAGCGAGAACTTGACACCCGATGAGTTAACGGCTTGAACAGCTGCGCTTGTCTGAAGCTTAACCGTGTAAGAAAAATAAGAAGAAGCAGCTGCACTTTATATGTTCTCCCTTCTCATCAGCAATGACCTTGGCCAGAAATGTTAGTCCGTGATTGCGGCCCGTTCCACGACTAGTAGGCCTAGCACAAGTATGCGGGGTTTGGGTCTAGAGTTTCGCCGATTACGGAGCGCACGCATTCACAAGCTTTAGCAGTTCAATGTGGCCATCGAGTGTAGTTCTGGCAGTAGTGATTCCAAATTGACGACTGCTTGCATCACAAAGCGCATGCACATTGAGCGGGAAGCGTCTATGTGACCCTGTCTGGTAAGCGCAGCCGGTAGCTGTCGGCACCGCTTGTGGGTAAACAAACACGCTGGGAGCGCAGCCGTAATCTGCGAATCGGCGCATTCCTGCGGGAGTTTAGGGCTCACATACTAATACTAAATGGTGTATGTTTACTGTGTTTACGCTTAAGCACTCGCAAGGCGTTATTTGGGCTCGGGAGCCGGTCACAGTCGCGCGTGCGGCTGCGGGAAAGGCAGAGACGGCTGCAGATGGCAGGCTCTTGTTCGGTGCGGACATAGAAGCCCACTCGAATCGCGATGGATTTTACGATGGCGGGACTGAAGCGGTGGTGGTGGCGCATGCTTTTGTGTGCTGGCTGTGGCCAAACTGAACATAATTTTGCAACAAAAAACAAAGAATGCTTTTCTAGCTGAGAATAAGTAAGTTTGACTACTCTGAGAATAAGTAAGTTTGACTAACACGTCAAACTTAATACATACAAAACTTAATACATACTAACATACTAATACATACTACAGTTTGACTAACACGTCAAACATACATACATACAAAACTTAATACAAAAAAAATACATAAAGTACCATCTCCAACGCTTTCCTTTGCCTTGCCGACTGTTGGCTTCTTTCCTTCATGAATTATAACGAGCACCCTCATTTCCCCTAATTGATCTGCACGTGCATATAACAGTAAGTCAAGGGGTACCGCTTCATTCAAAAGTATTGTCTGCTTCTCTATTGTCGCAAGGTATGCTCTTGCACTAACGTATGCTTGTTTGGAATTTCCTCTTAGTTTTAGACTGAAAGAGCGACGGGCAATAACTTAGAAATCAGTAACACAATGCTAACCCTTCCCCCCTTTCGCCGCACACATTCCGGAAGGAAACGGAGGCGTGCCTTTTTATATGCAGGAGTGTTTTGTTGCTATACAAGCTAACTCTGATAACTAAAAAAATAATATGCTTCTGATTGTATGCCTAAATAATACAACATAAGGCCATTGATTTCGGCCTCCTCAACATTCTCTAGACAAAATCACTAAGGTCGCATATTATAGTGAAGGCTTGTAAAAGAAAAGGAATGAGCGAAATAAATTTTTTTTTTAAAAGAAAATAAAAGTCTCTTAGTGGCCACCGTCCACGGCGTGCAGCAGACGACATGCGGACGAGATCTCGTTGTGACGTTAGTGACTACCGGTTGCCACACCAGAAAGCTGCTTTCGATATTAATAATAGAAATTCATTTTAAAGCTATCTACTGAACCCAATGAGTTCAAATTTCAAGGATCTATAATTTTATGTGTGTGGAGTGAAACGCAATAATCAGTTTATGTTCAAATATTAGCTGTCATGAATCTATTAATGACAATCCCTGCCATCCTCTCATTAATGCTATACAACTCATCTGTGTTACTTGCTGTATGCTCACTGACAGAGCCCTACCATAGCTCCCATTTCTCCACATGTATTATGTTATTGAGGTATCCATGTGTAGTACTTTGTTATTGAGGTTTGCCTTGATGACACAGTACATTCCTCCCTTTTAGTACAGTACGGCCTCTCAGACTTACTAAGCCTTATGATATTGCCGTAGTGTTATTACTGGTGCATCCCATGTGGCGAGCTCGGGAGACTGGCACGCGCTCGTCAGTATACTACTGGCGTTTCTACCAATGTTATTTGTCATCTGCCCCCCCCCCCCCCCCCCCCCCCCCTGCAATAATGCCTTCGGGCGCTGCAGGAATCTGTAATAAATAAATAAATAAATAAATAAAATCTGTCACCCTTATTTGGACACCCGCACATGCGGGCCTTCCCGGTAATGAGGAGTCTCACTTCCTGGCGCGAGGTCTCACTTTCCAGGCTGGGAAGAACGGCCTTCCTCAGATGCTGGGGAGTGCCTGCTGTCCTTTCGTGACATCCTGAAGGGGGGAAGTGGGGATCAGATCGCAAAAATCGCAAAGAAAGTTGATTTTAGAAAACTTAGGTTTTCAGCATCTACAACACTCATTCTGTGTTGTACTAAAATATTTCACTGAAAAACAAATTTTAAGTGTTGCAAATAAATATACAGACAGTGTAAGGTATACAGTCGTGCCTCGTTAATATGGACACTTTGGTTCCCGACCAAAACTGTCCATAAAGCGAGTCATCCATAATAACGAGTCATGAATAAAAACAAAAAGGATTTTATTTAGAAAAGAGAATTGTAATTAACGACTGCTTTTGTACATAACGGTGTGCACTGGACTCAAAATTTCACAGAACACCAGCACATTTGAGTGCATTATCTTTGTCATTGTTGTCTTCGAAAAATTGTAGTGCAGCCTGAAGCGACTCGCTTACCATGACACCCGTGATGCTGGGCTTTGTGTTGGTCGAACTTTCGAGCACGAACTCCCCACTGGGCGATGAATCAGCGTCTGATTCTCTACTCACCGCCACTTCCAAAATGTGCTCTTCACTGAGCTAAGTAGCCGCTAAGTAGCTGCTTGAGATTCTCCTGAGGCGAGGAAACAGCTGAGCTGTCGATACTAGTCCCTCGCAGCTTGGATTGACTGAGATGGCTTTTGCCGCTTGTATTCACAGATTTCTTCGCGCCTACGTTCAGCTCTGTTCTTTAACTCCCGCCATGCCAAAAGCCAGACTCAAGTTGAGGGCTACAGGCTCCTGATGCTGTGCACTTTTTTGCCTAGTTAACCTTTCTGCCTTTCCGTTCTTCTGATTCTTTCTTTTTTTGACTTGTACTGTTTCTGTAAGAAAGCGAAGGAGTCAAGCTGGCAAGCTGCTATGCAGAGGGCAAATCGAACATCCCATCTTCTTGGCGCCGTTTTTATGTGTTCCCATAAAACAAACACTGCAAGCTGAAGTACAGTTTAGAGCGATGGCTAGCCGACTACGAAGAGCTCAGACCTTGTCAAGGCCGCATCGTTGACTCAAAGCGGAGCCGACATACGGACCGCCTAGTGGGCAAAGTTTGGCCGTTCGACAGCGCAACAAGGACGAAAACCAGGAGCATGAGAGGGAAGCGCGTCCAGGACGGGACGCCCGGTCCCGGTTGCTTGTTCGTACGTCGCCTCTTTTGTCGCTGTACTTTGTGAGCGTGTCTTAACTCTCACCGAAAAGCGTTAACGGCTTCATGGAACACACATTGCGCTTTGGGAAAAAAAACTTCAGTTCCCACCGCCACTGTAGGCACTTGTCTTTCTTCCTGTCATTTCTTTTTTACGCTTTTACCGGCCACTCTGTTCACGTTCAACAGAATTTATTGCAACCACATGTTGCTGTTTTTCCGACTGCGGCGGCACTTCCGCTGCACCCAGAAGCCTCCTGGTTCCCCCTTTCGGGGTCTTTCTTACGCTGGCCCTCGGTTTGCTGTGTACGCTCCTCTCCGCTCTTGCGCTCCCCCCCCCCCCCCCCCCCTCCTTAAAACGGAGACACGCCGGCTTTGGTTCTTTCCAACCCCACAGGACTCTTTCAGGCATCCCGCCGTATCGGCTGTCGCGTAGGTTCGCGGGCGGCGCGCCCTTCTTTAACTTGCATTCGGACTACTCTGGTTTTTTTCAAGCACTGTCCATATTAACGAGACAAAAATACATGGGCCCAAGTGAGGCGCGTGCATTCTTCCCCTGTCTATTGTCCGGACAGCGAGTTTCCATATTAACGAGGCATAAATACATTGAAAAGGTTTCGTCCCCAGAAAAACTGTCCATAATACGGGTCGTCCATATTAACGGGGGTCATATTAACGGGGCACGACTGTATAGGCAATGTATTCTAGTTCCAAAAATTCAGGCTTGTTTTCTCAAGTTTGTTTTGAGCATTTCACCTTGCTCGTGAAAAGTAGTTTAGCTCCACAAGGATGCACGGATTTTAATGACGTTTGTTTTTTAATTGCTGACACATGCCCTGTATCAAGGCAGTCTCAGATTTATCACTAGCTCTCATTTTTTTTTATTATTCAGTAATTAGGTCATGATGCATTCTAAACATTTGGAGAAGGTGCATGCTATGTCGTTTAAAAAAAAAGAGCAAAGAAATTAAAATGAAATAAAGAATGTCTTGATTTAGACGGTCCACACTTCTTAGTAAATATTAAAACTATTTACAAGCCCTTAACCCGTTTTATTGCCGTACTAAGCTTCCCACTAGTAGGCAACATGTGTACAACATGAAAACAATGATATTGAAGATATCATTGTGAAACATTAAATCTGACTGTTTGATGCTATATCAAGTCTCTGTGCTAATTTTCATCGCCCTATGGCGAAAAATAAGGAAGTTAGCCTTCGATCCCCTCTTTGCCCCTTAACTAATACCGCGAAAATAGATCTTACACAACCCCTGGCCCGACTCACAATAACATAAGCTACCCATTGGTGCAAGCTACAAACGTGTACAGCCCCATACCCCATCCTTCTCCATGCCCACTTTCCTGATCAATTTCCTTCTTCCTGCAAGCTCTGTGGCACACCTAGTGACATTTTAGACACAGTACTCACCTGTCCCTCATTCACACATCCTCCTCCTCCAGAGGTGGCCCTAAATTACTGGAAACACCTACTCACCAGTACCTCCGGTCAGGACCAGAGCAAGATTATTACTAGCGCTCTCGCTAGGATAGCCTTCCAAGGGCTTTCCTTTGCTTTGTGCTTATACCGTGTAGAAGGCTGCACCCCCACCTTCTGTAATATTGGCAATAAATGTTTCTACTGCCACACCATCTGGCCGAGCAGTGGGGGAGGGCAGGGAGTACATGTTTACAAATAAAAAGTAAATAAATAAAAGCAGTTGTTGACCAGTGAAAAAACAGATTTCTGTCGATGTTTTGGCGCACGGGGGTCAAGACATAAACAGAAATTTGTTTTTCCACTGGTCGCCGACAGTAAATGTAACATTTGAAGTCAGATAGACTTGGTCCTTAACCTGACAGGAAGCCCAACAAGAGAGAACAAACTGGGGAGAACAAATGGCTCAGTCCATACCAGTAGCACTTCCAGTTTCCTTGAGGCACAGTCCAAAGTGGTGGAAACTCGGTAAGTTTGACAGCTGGTGTTGCACTCGTCGCAGAGCAGCAACATTCTCTCATCCTGTGGCTGGTCCCAAACCGTGCAATCCAGGTGGTGCTACTGGAACGACAAAACAGTTATTGCAAAATACCTCGAGATAGTGCAGTACTACAAGTTTAACTGTCCTGCTGACACCTTCTATCGGGCGGGGCCTGAAAAAAGTAGTGGTATGCAAACAGAAGAGCGAGGCATTTTGTTTAGTGCATGAGATTTTTGCCTGCAATTAGGAGCAGTGTCATCAAGAAAGTAAGCTCTTGTACTACAAATGTCCATATTATTGAGTATGGCCCTATTGTCTCTGTAATAGGTTTGTGGGGTTTAACGTCCCAAACTGTAATAAAAAATTACAAAGGTTCAATGCTGCTGAACCAAATATTGAGCGAAAGCATTAGCTGTGGGTGACCGAGCGTTCTTCTCTTTTTCTTCTTCCTCAGCCCACATATAAAGCTCCGCTTTAACCAAGCCGTATGAGCATGCCTTAGTGGCCTACAGAGGTAATCTGAATGCCAGGGTCCTAGCAGGCTAATTCTGACATAACCGTCCCATGTGAAACGAGAGACATAAGTTGGCAGCTCCTGCCAGCCCACAACCTAGTGTCACGTGGGTAAGACGTGGCTACCGGCCGCGCTACGCTGAAGGCTCGAAACCTATAGTAGTATTGCTGTCGCAATAAAAATGTGTGTTGAGCTTTTCATTGTATTGCAATGGCCGACCGAGCACAAACAAATTTGGAGCAAATATTCCAAGTCTTAAACCCTCACTCAGCACAATAGTGCATCCAGATCTCTTCAGAGCTGCACTGTAAGCGGCGCAGAAATTTGCCAATAAACTTTGGTTTTCCAATTGACCGATAAGTCAGTACAGTAAAACCTCGTTAAAATGTACCCGCTTTAGGAGTAGTTTCGTTTTAATATTAGTACAGTCAAGTCCTTGGCCTGGCACTCATTGATCATAATGCATTTTGCATCCGCATAAACCATACCAGCTTATGAAACATGTATCAGTTAGCGCATTCTATTTTCAATTCACGACGGTAGTACTGTGTACTGCTTCACAAAAGACTGTTCAACTAGCTATGTGACAAACTGCTGTATATGCAGCCGATGTGATGGCAAGCTACATGGCCAATGATAAATGCAGCGGCAATGATGATAAAACTATCACCAGCTTTGGAGTTTCCTCTGCAGCAGCGACAAATACCCTTGGCCAACATGGCCACCTGGATTAGCAAGCTTGACAAGCGTGCAAATTCAGGCCGTAAACTAGCTGTTGCCTCCGAGCGGGGCACCGCAGGAGCTGATCACGCAGTCACATCCACCTACCTCCCACCCAGTGGGCCCTATTTTAGACCAACCTGAGCACCTCAATAATGACGATTTGCACTGGTCGACTGGAGCTGGGTGCCCGAACTGGAATAGTGCGACCTAAACCTCTACAGAGCGAATCACCCTTGGTGAACCAGCGGAATGTGCAGAGCGTGCGGAGCAAGTAATGCTGAGCCAGTTCCGCAAGTTGATGTTGTATCCCGGCGGCGAAATTGTTGCGGTTGATAAATAAGCAGAAGTGCAGCCCTCTGCTACTTTCTTTCGCATAATTTTAATACTGCAGACATTTTTCAATAGACGCATTTCGACATGTTAGCGCAAAAAAAAAAAAAAACGATGATGCCTAGTGTTCTCTGCCGATATCTCTAAAACCGCTAAAACCAAACAAAAAATTCAGGAAGTGACGACATCACCGGGTAGAACCTCCAGTGAGATCTGACTCTGGTCAGCAGATCGACCTAGAGTGCCCCGACTTGCTCCAGATGACCAGCGAAATACACACAACCTATCCCGATCAACCAGTGGAATTCAAAATTGTCATCCCAGGTCAAGCACCCTCCAGAACGACCAGTGTAAATCACTATAAGTCAGGCCTTGGTTCATTTTCTTTCGCACGTGTGACAAGGTGGCCTTGAGCAGAGTGCATTGCGAGTTCGCCGTCCACATCATGCCAAATGTTGAACAAAAGTACCATGTGCTCAGTGTAAATGACAAATAGATATTGTCTGTACCATCAAGAGGGTGGCAAAGAAGTCTGTGCTGACGCGCTAGAGAGACTTGCCGCTGACTGTGTGTGTGGCATTTGGAATGCCAGGAAAAAGCTGCTTAACAGTGCTGCAGCGGCTGCAAAGGGATGTCACGTACTAGGCTCAGTATTTGCAGATGTGGTGGAGGCGTTGGTGCAAAGGCGGAAAACAGCTCGGTCGAAAAACTTGCCAGTCAGTGGACCTCTCCTAGTTGAGAAAGCCCTGGTTTTTGCCTCGCTGCTCAACCATGCTGACTTTGTGTATAGCAATGGCTGGCTAGCTATATAGAAAGCGAGGCATGGCATTAGCACGTAGACCGTAGCTAGAGAAGGTGCTGCGGCTGACATTGAAGGGGCAGAAGGTTGAAGGAATGGTCAGCTGGGAGTCTTTTGAAAGACTACGAGCCTGATGATATATTTAACCTGGATGAGCCCGCACTTTTTTTCTAAGCTGCTTCCAAACAGAATGCTTGCGTTCAAGGGAGAGCTGTGCACTAACGGCAAGCATGCGATGGATGGCATTTCAGTTTTTTTTCGCCTGTAACCTGTGTAGAAGTGAGAAACTGCCGCTTCTCGTCAGTGGCAAGTCAGCGAAGCCAAGGTGCTTCAATGGCGCCCAAGTGTCATCAGAAGTCCTTCATAGGAACAACACAAAGGCATGGATGGCTTCAAAGCTCTTTCAAGAGTATGTGGGCCTCTTTGACCGCCGTATTGAGGTGAAACAAAGTGTTGTCATTATTCTTGACAACGCATTGACACACGCTGCAGCGGATGGCCTCAAGGCGCTGAAGTTTGCTACCGAACATGACAGCAATTGCCCAGCCTTTGAACCAAGGCATTATTAGAGCTGTTAAGCAGGTCTACAGAAAGAATTTGCTGCGCAGAATGCCGCTAGCAATGGAATGCGACAAGGTGTATGCCATTGATCTACTGCGAGCGATTCACTTGCTGGAACATGCATGGCAGCAAGTCAAATCTGTGACTGTGCGTATCTGTTTCAAGCGTGCAGGTTTCTGTGAAGTGTTTGCGAGTGACGCAGACGACGCAAGCGACATCACCAGCGCCCTGGTCCGAGCTTGTGAGAGCTTGCTAACTGAAGTCCTCGAGAGGGAAGGTGCTTCAGAAGGCACTGCCTTCTCTGATTTCAGGGGCGTCGACAGGGAAGTGGACACTTCGTCACAGATGTCCGACGAAGCCATCGTCGCTCAGTTGTGGCCAACTGACAGTGAGAACGACGACACAGAAAGTGTGGAAAATCCGCGCCCAAAAGTGGCATAAGCTGCGCGCGCTGTAAGCGTCATGCCGCTGTTTGCCGAAAAGAGGGGTCTGGCCGAGAAGCTGGCACGCAGCCTTAATGATGAAGACCTATAGCGCTCGGAAACACAAACGAAGGCATCTCCTATCACACTGCAACCACTAGTGCAACAGATTCTAGTTTTTGTTTGCGCCATCAAGAAACAGCAATTCTTTACTTGATAGTGATACAGAGGGCATGCTCACACATCTCAGATATTTCCTGTCTAGGCTTTTTATCTATCTTGCCTCCATGATCTCTCTTGTTACCTGTTTCCTGTTTTTGTAAATGACGACATTTTATAAAGTCCGGCTTGCACTCTACTGGGTGTTCAAGCAGATTACCTTTACCATTTTTTAGGTTCTCGTAGCAGCTGTCATTTAGAAATCTTCTGGTCTGACCTACATAAAATTTACCACAAGACAGTGGCAGGGAGTAAACAACACCTTGTTTGCACTCAACAAGTTTCTTCCTGTGCTTCTTCGTGCAGGCCTGAGTGAGTTTGAGGTCCTAGTAGCGTTTGGAAACGTGTGCCACGTCTGGATTGTGCAGGGTAGAAATGACGGGAAATGGCATAAGGTGGGTGTCACGCTAGATGGCCTTCGTCCTTATAGCGAAGCCCGGCATCCCCTTCCGACGCATACAGCTGCCAGAAGAAAAGCTCAAATTTGCCTGCAGAAAGTGTGCTTGAAAGCCTTATGAAAAAGTTTTGCAGCTTTGTGAGCTACTGCCTTAATCCTTCAGCTTTGGGCAACGCTAATGAGAGGGACGAGGCCAAGCTTTTACTACATTCCCACATCCTGTTTATTTCAAATCCGAAGCTCCTAAATAAGGTAGGGTCGGTCAGGCCAGAGGCTGCACTCTGCCAGTGTATTTATATCATGGCTCTCTACAGGCCATGCGACCACCTTGCTGTCAGCTGCAACTGACCACCTGTCGTACCCATATATGGCCTGCCTACTCTACTTTTTCTCTTTTTCTTAAAATACATTCATCTCACACTTGTTCTCTCATTCATGCTGTACTCCTTTGTAAAACTTACCTCTCACCTTTTTTTTTCTTAGCTGCCAAACCTTGGCCTCATAGGGGACCAAATGGCAGAATGCGCTTGGTGTGCACTTTTCAAGATATTTCCAACCTACTGTTGATATCACATGAGAAATGTACACCTACCTGCCGGCAACAAAAAGTCGTACTATAACGCTTTGTCTGTTCTTCAACATATCGAATATGAATATCGCGGATTTTGCCGCTCGCCAGCTCTTGTTTTGAACGCAGCAAAGGCAGCCTACGCAAGCTAGCAGCTTGAAAAGCAAGCTCTGTAACCACTTACTATTACATCAGCGAATAATATATTATAGTCATTATAGTTACCGCAACGGCGGTGAGAACGAAGCAAAAGCAAACCGACACGCAAAGGTCATCAGCAGTTCAGCACCTCCACCATTCCTTCAGACTTCCTCCATGCCTTCAGAGCACGCTTCTGGCTGAGGGGGGAGGGGTGGTGGGCGTGCACGAGTTTTTGCAGTCCCTCTGGTGGCGCAACAAGCAAAGCCACCGTCAGTTGATACACGGCCGCGCCGTGGTTGATATATGGCGCTGTATATGGAATAAGGTATATATACATGTATGGAACGCATGGAGGAAGGAAAGAGTTTCCAGTCGACAAGTTCAGCCACCATGGGCAAGGTCAATGTACAACTGGTCGCGCAACTTGGAAGAAAACGCGTGCAGCTGCCTACTGCCAGCTGCATCAACTCGATGATGAGGGCTCTTGCGAACTGTGAGGCAAATTACTAGCGCACAGAAAATAAGATCTGCCAGAAGTCCAAAGAACTAGAAAGTAAACATAATATTCGCGCTCAGGAATGAATGCAGTTTTTGTTTCTTGCGTAAGAAAAAAACGTGTCACATTTTTAATAATATATTAACTTGTTTCTAACGGCCTCTCTCGGCCACCTATTATCTGCTGCGTAGTTGCCCAAAGCTCAGATGTGGTTCAGACCAAAGCTTTTTTCATCCGCGGAATGGGTGCGTCGTCGGCCCCGGTTCAACGTTCATCGTTACGTGCTGCGTACAGAGTGGGTTATCTGTAACAAACAGTCGGTATTTCATTCTGCTGGTTTTGGTAGAGCTTTACAGCAAGGCTCGATGAGAAACTGATTGCCGCTGCATGTGCGCATTTCCGGACGATGGGACAATGCTGCGTCACAGCTCGGCGGCTCGGCTCGGCCTCCCAGGCACGTCGCAAAAGTGGTGGCTTGTTTTACGGATACACGTCTGCATGAGCGGCGTATGGCTGCATGTTTTGAGCGGTGAAGGTGAGATTTTATAGACGCGTGTCGCATTGCTCAAAGCCTTCCGTTCAGCTCCCCTTGCTGCGTGTTTTGCTTACTGCGTCGTATTACCGCACCAACGTTCGCTGAACGTGCTTTAGCTGTTATTACAGTGATGTTCCTATTGTCAATGGGATCTTTCTCATGAACATGTTAAATGCTTAAGTTGTAAATTTGTAACCTCACATTGACTCCTTTCAGTGGCAAATGAAGCGCGAGTAAAATATGGGAATCATGAAGAGGGCGAGATTTATTGGAGCGAAGCTATATCGTAGATATTTTCACTTCTCAGACGCATTAACTTCTAAATACTAGCAATCCCAATTTGAATTGCTTACCTAAGCTCTTACAGGTTGGCGTTCTAGCGCTAGCGTTAGTTATTCCGTTCGTTTGTTTTTGTTGTTCTTTGACGCTGATATGTACTTTGTTAGCAAGATCTTTTACCCTTTTATAATCTCACCGCGTCTCGTTTGGAGACCTACGCTCAGGTCATTTTGTTATCAGGAGGAGGTTATCAGGAGGAGCGTCTATGTAAGTAATCGTGAATTAATAAAGCCTGGCTTTCTGTGCAGCACAGCTTCACTCATTTATGCCCTTAGTGAAATGCCTCAATCCATGTGGTTCTATCCATGTGCTTGCCGAATTCACTTGAAGGCCCTTGCTCACAAATGGGCCCGAAGAAATAAGCCCCAGAATGCGTTTACATGACGCGCGACGAAAGACTAGGCTGACGACGACGGAGGCAGAACGATGCTATGATAAGGTGGTTAAAGATGCCGTAACATTTCAGTTAACGTAAAACTTGACAGTAGAAATCCATGTCAAGTAAAGTTGGCTGAACAGTTACGGTGTCCATTTTTCTGCCTTATCCGAGCATCGTTCTGCCTCCGTCGTTGTTGGCCTTGTTTTTCGTTCATAAGTAAAAAGACAAATTCCCCGCCAAAAGTACGTCACTGTGACGTCACAAGCAACGTCACGTGTTTGTTGTGCCTCACACCAGACCTTCTTTATTGGAATGCTCCGTCGCTTCTGCGCATGCGCCAGCTGAAAGAAGTGAGGAGGAATAACTTGCCGGATGTGACGTAGCCTTGTTTTGTTTTGTTTGTAAAATGTCTGCTGCTTCTCGTCGCCGTTTCAAGCGATAGGTCGATAGCTGGTCGCCAGTGTCGCCGGCTCCGTGATCGCTCGCAAGCCGGACATGGCTGTGGCGATGGTGGCGGACGGGTTTCTTGGCATTGTAGTTTGAATATCGTAGCCGTGTGGCCGTACGTGTTCCTTTCCACTTGTTATAATACTCCTTGAGCTTCGGCCTCGCGTACTGCTGTTCGTCAAGCAGCATGCTGTGATATTCCCATGCGTTCTCTTAGTTACAGATAGCACCATCTCCGACCTGTGGACTCTGCGACGCTAGTTCTGCAATGCGTGTCAGCCCGCTCTTGTCGATGGAACATGCCTGCAGTATGTCGCAAGTCAAGTACTTACTTGCATTTCCCGAAATTTACGAGAGTCACTGCCTTTGGATCATCCGGAAGTAAGGTGTACAGCGCAAGTAGCGCAACACATGGGATGCGACAAACTCGTCTCCGGTCGAGTGCGTAGTCGAATGGAATCTCGCTGTCATTTTTATCGTTGTCCTCGACTTCGACACCACTATTTAGTAGCAGTGGTAAATTTTAATCACCTCGAAATACCAGTATAAAAAGGGGCGTCGTTCCGGTTGGTGTTCCTTCAGGAAGAACGTTAGTCACTACTTGACTAACGTTCTTCCTGAAGGAACGACTGTTCATGTCAGTTCTAAATCCGGGATCCTAAGACGTGTGTATCGTGGAAGCTGGCCACCTGCCGATAATGCTCAATGTATACATATGGCTGGACCTTGTTTGCAACATTTCTAAAATGTTTTGTTCCTTGTAAAGTTCTGCATGAAATATATGTATAACCTTTATTGTATTTAAAACAGCATTTCGTGCACCAAAATCATCTACTACAGGTCATTGCTCCATAGATTCAAAATAACAATTCCCTCACCTTTTAGAACACTGCAGTGCCGTACATTTATGACCTGATTTATCTGCAGCTATGAAAATAACTGCTTTGAAAGGGCTCGTGTTGTTATATACCATTCACGTAGGCCTGTGTAACTTTGATGTCACAGTTCCTTATTGCACATTTTCTTGACTCCTCCTTCAGTTTAAAGCATCTGAGCAGTTAGTGGCGATGTATGTACCGAACCATCGCGACCCGCCAAAGCTTATTAAGACGAATAAATGACTGAACCTCATTTTCAGTGAGTAGGATTGTTTTATTTTCTCTCAAATAGTCTGTCTGTTAAAAAAAAAAAAAAAAAAAAAATCCACACCTCATTCTCCACTTACCAGAACTACGAACTAAGAAGAGAAAACATTCTCCTCAACATTGTTTAGTCACAGTGGCTGTTGGCTACATAAAGAGCTGCTGATTTCCTTTCTGTTGTCTGGCCAGTAACTTAATGACAGCTTCTGTTCTGGTAGTCTTGATGCCATTGGCACTATAAGGAGGTTCTCACACTGCTTCGCTGTTTCATCACATTCCACATGACAGATACGGTAATGCTGGTAATTTTGCATCCATTGCTGTAGTCAAGGGTGGCACTGATGAATACGCTCAGTGTTAAGATAGTTGTCTCCATAGCTCAGTTGGACGATCCATGTCTGCACTTTGGACTTGGATGTAGGACAAACTGTTTCTCAGGCACGAATGCAGTCGGTACTCAGGCATACTGCCTTTGGCAGCATTGCATGTTGTGTATGAAATGGCATAGTGTGCAGAAGTCCAAAGCATTTTCTGTACAATGTAGCAAATGCTTCACATCTGAAGGACAGTCTGCTGACTTTTTTCAACTATATTTTCTTTGTGGCAGTCGAACACTCCGCGTCCAGATAAAAAAAGTATACCTAGCTTTAGGGGTAAGAAACACGGCAGGACATTTTAAAATGTAAATTTTCGAAATAGGAATGTTGCTTTGAATATCTTTGAAACTTGACAGTAAAAGATGATGTAACTGCCCGCTGCCTAGATAGCGGGCAGTAACGAGCCCACCATTAAAATGAAGGTCAGTGATGCAGTGATGCCCAACACACAACCTAAGGGGTATGTACAGCCCCCTTGTTTTTCTAAGATATTTTGTTATTTTTTTTTTTTGCACACTACTGAGAATTTTATTAATAGCGCTGGGAGACGAGCATGTATGCAAAGGGACACATTGTCTTTAGCTGGCTTATGGTGGAAGAAACTATGACTTCCTCATGAAAGAGAGTACGGCGAATACAATAACAATCCTAACTTCAAAGCAACAGAGCCACGGTGCAAGTATAACTATCATGCCACAAGATGGAAGCGACGCTATGTGATCCCCAGTGGAAGCCTATGCCTTGCTGTTTCACGGCGGCATAAGGCAGTATGTTTGCAGTTGTAAGGATTTCGCAATGTCATGCATACAATATTGCATCATTGGATGCTCAATGCACCTGCGTGAAGTGCCCACCAGGGGTGAAATTCTACCGTTTATTCCAATAGCAGCAGGAGCACTGGGAATTTCTGTGTGCATTGCATAAAAGGCTGCACGTGTATAGCTTTATGTTAATCTGTTATATCATGGTGCAAAGGTGCACATGTTTTGCAGCATTCTTAGGTTTGCTAGTAACCTGAAATGGCATATAGTTTCTCAACACATTTTATGTAGTCCTTGTTCTTTAGTTTCTTTTTTTTTCATAAGTACGACCTCTGCCCTTGTGTAAAGTGTTCATTTGCAATTTCTCATCAATGTCGGAGTCATAAATATTGCTTGTCCTATGCGACACATCAACAAAAATAAATATAACAACTGCTTCCCCTCTATAGTCTCGGATACAACTTAAGTCTGCAGTAACTGCCATGCACAATTTCTTCGTCACAGAAAATAGTCTGTTTAAGGTCTTTCTGGTTACCTAAAAAAGAAGCTAACCATCAGACAAAATTACCAGCTGAAGAATACTCTCAATGCTTCTTGCTTGTTTGGTGTACTTACACATTGATTGTTTACCGTTCAGTGGAGTAAAACACATGCCGGGAAACATTCATTGGTCATTGTTAGCAACTGCTGTTTTCTTTAAGTTCTATCCTACTTATACCATCCATGTCACACCCCCAAACCTAGATATTTAAAATAAAATAAAAAAAAAAAGAGAAATAACAGGCGGCCGACACCACAGCTCTGAGAACTGCTCGCTAAAGAGGCGACATGCCTGCTCCAGGTGGAACCAGACCTCCGTCCATACTCTTGCAAGCACTTCGTGAATTCCCAGGTTTTGACACCTCTCCTCTCCTCTAATGTTAGTGCGTGGGGGAGCCCCTGAAGGTGATTTAAATAAGACGAATAATGTTTCATTACAGCTATAGTTTAAAGCACTCAGTTACTAATTTAAAAATAGCTATTAGTTAAATAAGGCTGGTCATATCTACCACAGCTAAGAAAAATATTTTGCCCATAGCAATGCCGCCACCATCCCCAGCTTAGAGAAAATATAAATTCCTGCAAAACAGATATTCTGTTACTATTGTCATCACAGGGAAAGATCTACAGAAATATGCCAGTATTTTTACTCTTCTCCAGCAGCAAACTTCCCCTTGTTGTATGGCTAAGTACTATTAGAAATTTCATATGTTTAGTAAGAAAGCAGGCAGAATTAGAGAAAACACACCCACAGTTGCATTTCTTGAGAAATTGTAATGAAAGGAATGCCTTCATTCAGTTCCTTGGCTGGGCTGTACACAGCTGAGAAATTTCGATGGGCAGTATGTAAAAAAAAAAAAAAGAAAGAAAGAAAGTAGTAAACTTCGGAGGTTCACCGAAGTACAGATGCCTATGGGACTAATGTGCAGCAACTCAATTTTTTTGTCTAAGTTATCGATTAGATATAGAATAGCTTCTCAGCTTTTACATCCTTCCAGTTATTTAAGTTTTGCACTGCTGCTTCCCTAAACGGACGCTGCAGTCAGCTTCATCCTACTCATCTAAAAAAAATCGTTATGTAGATTCTTCCAGGTAGGTTGATATTTTTTTGGCAGCAAGAGGTGCATTTATTACTCCGAAAACAATCAAAATGCAACATCTGATTTGCACCTGTGGTGTCATGACCAAAAGAACTACTTGTAGAGTAAAACCCATTTGCAGCATGAATAAAAAAACGACAAGAAGGCAGTAAGCTCTGCTCTCACAGAAATGCCGTAGAACAGTCTGAAAAATTGTTGTGGCCTGTAGCACAGCATGGCTGCCCAAGAAGATAGTTACGGACTCGGCCGATGGAAGCCTTCAGCGTTACCAACTACCCCCTTCCCCTCTGACCTACAAGACTAGTGGAATAAGGGAGTAATTACTCATAAGCATCCACCAAAGCACAGCGATAAGGCTGCAAAGGAAAGCTATGCAGCTTTATCAAAACCTCTTTGGTTGAAAAAGCTGCATATCTTTTCTTGTAGCAATAGGGCTGCCATCGGTTGGATGGCAATGAGTAATCACTTTTTATTGCAAGTCTGCTTAACCTTGGAGGGTTTCCCTAAGGCATATGAAATGAGCATTAGACGATTTTTTTTTTTTCAGTAACCACATGTTGAAATGTTTTCTGTCTGCATGGTCTTGCTTTGTGACTAAACTGTGCACAAGTGGAAGTTGATGAAGACAGTGATGCGCAGCATGAGAAAGTGGCTGTATAATGCGTGCAATGTCAAGGTGAAGCTATAGGTGAAGTTGTGAAGCTATAGGTGAAGTTGTTTAATGCAGCGCCCAGAGAATCTGACCTGTATAGCTTGCCATGGGTTCAAATCACATTCGTAGCCGTGTGCCATTTATATGCTTTTTATTATGCACCCATCACATGGTGCGTGGCGTCACACTCCGACGACAAGAGAGTGGCTTTAGTGCCTCAGGGCTTCAGACCAGAAATTTGCTTGCAGGCAATTTTTATTTCTGCGCATGCACCATACTGTTGTACATGCACACACCACATGGTCACAATTCAGAAAATGTCATGTAGCCATCACAAATTTCTCCAGGAGAGTCCCCTTAATCCTTACGAGATGCAGCTCATGCTGCAAAACACACTTATCATCAATCAGTAGTGAACGGCTGTGTAGTCGTGCATTGGAGATCTGCCGGAGTAAACATTAGGTAATGTCACCGCGGTTTACTTACAAAAGTGGCCATTGGTGGCTTAGCTGTATTTTAGTTTCCATACTTTTGTAATCTATAAAACTTTTACCATAGAAAAAGTTGTGTTTCATTATTAGAACACAGTAATTTATTGGTATAGACCAAGTTCATTTTGCCCTCACTATTCCCTTAAGTTGTTCTCATTTGGATGTGGATAGGTCAAGAGAGCTGTGCATACAGTACAGGCAGATGATAAGGGGGGAGGGGAAGAAACTGCAATGACATTCATGGTGAGCTTTATCATATTGATCGTATTTATATGCTGTGAGCAAGAACGTTCTGATGCATTCTAGCAATGCGAGGAGGAGAAAGCTATCTTATTGAAAGGTCAGGACACTGATTGTGGGAAGGTGCTGCTGAGAGGTTTGTGATGAGCAGATCCTGTTTAATTCATCAGCAAGCCTCACTGCACCATAATTACGATATGACATAAACGGCCAACACTGTTAAGTTGCGCTGACATATTCATGCGTCGTATGTCATTTTTGGTTGCTGTGTGGGCTTACACATATTTTTGATGCGATACCCAAAATGTGAGCTCTTTTTTTTTTTTTCCTTCTTTCGTGCAGATGTCCGTGCTTAGGCTACACATGACCACCTCTGTTGCATATGCTCTGGTCGACGGCTGGCAGAGATGCCCGTTTAGGTAACTTTTGGGTCGTCGAACATCGGACCTTCACATTTGGATGAATCCACCGTCAACTGGTTACAGGAGAATGATTCTCTCCTTGCTCCTCCAGGAGAAAAACCTAGCACATCTAATCTGACCCCTTTCCTGGCACCTACACGCCCTTTTTTTTGTTGACCAAAGGTGTTGCCGTATATATGAAATAAATAATTGAAGCAACATAAATCTCGACAATCTGCAAAATATGCTTGCACATTTAATGCTATTACATTTAACCTAGCGACCACATTTCGTGACATTCTGTGAATTGCAATGCATGTCTGCTAATTATTGCGATTCCTGTATGTGCTGTACCAGTGTACCTGGGCAGCTGTTTTCCCTCTTTGTGGCGAAGTTGCGAGTCTTCTGTTGGAGCAAAGATTGTGTTACCTCAGAATATTTTCTCACATGCATCAGTGCATACTTTGCTTGAATGCTTCAGTTCACCCTTTTAAAGTGACACTGAGGACAACTCCATTGAGTCATTGGTCTCAGTAAATATTTGATTATTTCTCTCATTATGGCTGTGTTGTCCGGCAGCAATTGTGGCATATAGTATTTATTGGTGAGAAAATTTAAATTGGAAGCCTTCCCATGAGTCGATTCATGATGACCTTGCTGAAAAGGACGTGTCACTGCCACATTAGAGTGGCTCACGACACAATATATCTTGCAGTAATCTGCACCAAAACTTCTGTGTGGAAGCATGCATTTTACTTGCAAAATTGGCCGGTAATGGCAGCATCTTTGTTCTGTTTCTTGGTCTTTCCATCCTTTTAAAACCTCTGCTTTCATTTTAAGTGGTCTCTTTAATGGTTTGTGGGGTTTAATGTCCCAAAGCGACTCGTGTGGTCTCTTTAAGATTAGAACACTGTATCTTAGCGATACAGGAAAACTGCTTTCCATCCTCCTTAGTGTCCCTTCAAAGGAATCCGACAATAGAACACAATTCACAATAAGTATTTCAATATGTATTGCCATTTGCCTACTTTGTGCCTGTGGCTAATTTTAGCTTGTTTTACTCCACAAAAGGAGCCTTGTTTAGCAAAATAAATAGTGTAAATTTCACTGGTGACTAATTAAC
Source organism: Amblyomma maculatum (assembly GCF_055883805.1). NCBI lineage: Eukaryota > Metazoa > Arthropoda > Arachnida > Ixodida > Ixodidae > Amblyomma > Amblyomma maculatum. Next base: position 2,584,409 of record NW_028146749.1, on the reverse strand, counting down.
CGCCACCTAGCGTTGCCAGGTGGCGCATGACTGAGGTGTGAAAGGAGGACGAAGTTGAGGAGGACGACAAAGTGTCGCTTGCACGTTTGCGTCTGTGCTGCTGTGTTGTTGTGTCTGGGCTACCCCCTGCTATCATTGGTATCCTTAGTCACCGTGTACGTGACAATATTAACAACTCCCTCTTGTGTAAACTCACTGAACATCTGAAATATGTTTCGTCAGCACTTCATTACTTCTGGGCTGCCATGAATGGCAGCTATGGCATGTGGTTTTTATGGTAAGCAACCACCTTGGCAGGAATGTTGCTTTGTGAGCTGCGTCGATTAGTGTCTGCCCAAGACTTGGACATCACTTAGGAATATACACGGTCAGCAGTAGGACGGTGTACATTGGACCTGTGTTGGCAGTCACTTTTTCAGAATTGCAGCGTTGGAACCAAGGACCATATGGCATTACCTTGGCCTGCATGCATGACAACACAACAAAAACAGGACATAACTCCACCTAACAGACAGGATTAAAATCTCCATGCAGGCCTTGTGCTCAACACATCACTAAAGGCAACAAGCACTGTTTGCCATGTCAGTCACAGCAATGGTTCTAGCAAAACTACTTTCGCTGTGTAGTGTTTAATATTTTTAACAGTGCAAATTTACACTGTTTTGTTACTCTTGCAATGATTTATGTCCATATACCTTTTTTATCCCATAGCTGCAGTTGGCTATCATGACATATGGAGTATTTTGTGACCACCCGAGGGTATTGTATGACCTGAAATCGAGATGCATGTGTGCATTTTGACACTACACAACTAATATGCAGTCCGCAATAAATGTTCCGTCTTGCGCTGGCAAGCAGACTGCTTAGATCTTTGAAGATGCAACACATCATTAGCATGATTGTGTGAAACAATATGAAGGGATATCAGTCCATATTGTTGCAGCTTTCACAGCTGGCCTGTTTTCCCTAAGGCAGAGGAAATAATTACTTGGCAAACTTTGTTTTTGGTGCATGCTGCAACTAGTCGCAAGGGCAATGACTGGACAAAGATGGAATCGCGAACGCAGCACTGTTTATTTATTGTTTTAACACTAGTCTACATGCTTGTCTACAATGATAAGCACAACAGGGCAGGTAGAAATAACATCGATCGAATAGGACGTCATGGGATGTTTTCTGAGACAAAAAAAAAAAAATAAAAAAAAATACAGGAATTAGATACAAGAACTGTCTAGAGCTAGAGCAGCTGGAAGATAAATACTGTGCAAAAATACCAGGACTTTCACAGCTTGCGCTTCGAGCCTTTAACTTTAGGAGCAAAACTAGAGGCAGGACTGCGTCGGGAGATGTCGAGAGCATTTTTTCTTTACGCGGGCGGTCTACCTCCTGGCACTCCTAAGTACAGAAGTTTACTTGAAAATATACCTGGATTCCACGGTTGCATGACTAGTCCAGTAGGCCGGCAGCAAGTCGCTTGAGAGCTGTGATGAATAGCTGGCCTTCCCGGTTGAGGTTCTATTTCCCGGTTAGTCCCGGGCTGGCTACCGCACCGGAGCTTCATAATAGATTAGCTGTGCCAAGCTGCCTGCATCAATTGGACACCGAGTTCCGTGTTTGTACATCCGATAAAGGCAACGAAAATGGCAAAACAATTGCCCTGCGGATACACTAACCGACCTATTGAAATCCAGGATAGAGAGGCAATTTCGTACAAATTACAGGCTCCAACCGGCCTTTTTATACTGGTATTTCCAGGTGATTAAAGTTTACGACTGCTACTAAATAGTGGTGTCGAAGTCGAGGACAACGATAAAAATGACAGCGAGATTCCATGTTTTTTCGCATCCCATGTGTTGCGTAACTTGCGCTGTACACCTCAGTCCGATTGTATACGTACTTTCGGATGATCCAAAGGCAGTGACTCGTATAAATTTCGAGAAATGCAAGTAAGTATACGGAATGCTGAATACACCAGTTACTTGCAACATACTGCAGGCATGTATCATCGACAAGGGCGGGCTGACACGCATTGCAGAACTAGCGTCGCAGAGTCCACAGGTCGGAGACGGTGCTATCTGTAACTAAGAGAACGCATGGGAATATCACAGCATGCCGCTTTACGAACAGCAGTACGCGAGGCCGAAGCTCAAGGAGTATTATAACAAGTGGAAAGGAACACCTGGGAACACGGCCACACACGGCCACTCCGCTACGATATTCAAACTGCGATGCCAAGGAACCCGTCCGCCACCATCGCCACAGTCAAGTCCGGCTTGCGAGCGATCACGGACTCAGAGCCGGCGACACATGGCGACCATCTGTCGGCCTATCGCTAGAAACGGCGACGAGAAGCGGCAGACATTTTACAAACAAAACATAAAACAATTTTTACGTCACGTCCGGCAAGTTATTCCTCCTCACTTCTTTCAGCTGGCGCATGCGCAGAAGCGACGGAGCATTCCAATAAAGATGGTCTGGTGTGCCTCACAGTTCGCAGGGGGCGCTGGGAAACTAAAGGGAAGCAACAGGCATAAGCGCAAGAGCCAAATTAATTCAGACATAGGGTATATTAACATGCAAGGAGGCAGGAATAGGCTAAAATGGGAGGAAATAGAAGAGCAGCTTAGGCAGGAGAAGTTAATGGTTTATGGATTTGTGGAGACGCATCTTCGGGACATGGAGCAACCACCCTGTAACCCTGATTATGCATGGGAATACTGCAACAGAACAGAGGGCAGCAGAAAGGGAGGGGGAATTGGGGCATTCATCCATAAAAGTACAAATTGGCAAAGAGTCAAACAGGAATGTAAGGAATTTATGGCTAAAAGGAACAGTGGCAGGGGAGCAAACACTCCTTGGCTTTGTATACCTGTGGACAGGAGCAACTGCCAAAGAGGAAAACAAAAAAATGGTAGAATGTATAGCAGGTGACATTAATGAGCTAGGAAAAGGATGCGAAATAATTATAGTAGGGGACATGAATGCTCATATAGAAGATATAGATGGATACACAGACTCGACAGGTACGATGCTGCTGGATATGTGTTAGTTGTCTGTAACAGTACTGAGAAGTGTGACGAGGTCATAACGTGGGAGGTAGGGAGCCTGCATTCGACAATAGATTATGCGATAATGTCACACAGGATGTACGATAGGCTAAGGGTCATGAACATAGATGAACATGGTGCCAGGAGTCTAGGCAGTGATCATAAACGTATCAAGATGAGTTTTGGAATAAAAACTAATTCAGTTATGAAACATGATGACCAGCCAGATGGGATCTTTTACTCGGAGCAAAATATAGAAACAGCAAGCACCCAAATTGAAGCAGTAATCTCTAAGGATAAGAAAGCAGAGTGGACATACACAAAGTTAATGGGACTGTTTGGGCTAGAGTTGGCTAAGGTGCGAGTCAGGAAAAAAAGGACAAGACGAAAACCAAAGAGCTGGTGGGATGGGGAGGTGAAGAAGGCCATAGAGAAACGCCAGGAAGCCTCCAGGGAACACAGATATTCTAAGCATAGGGGAGACCCAGAAGCAGACGTTGAGAGAAAATGGGATAAATACATAAAATGTAGAAGGAAGGCATCCTACTTAATCAATGAGAAAATTAGAAGACAAGGTTCCCAGTGGCTGTCAGAAGTAAACAAAAGGGATAAAAATGCAGCTAAGAAATTCTGGCAACACTTGAATTCCCTGAGTAATAAGACTAGCCTAGAGCAGAGGTCTATTGTTACAGATCAAGGTATTCGGCTAGAAGGGGGAAAGGCAATAGAGCATATACGACTAACGATGTCAGAAAAGTTTAAAGAACAAAGAAATGTAGTAGGTGCCTTAGTAGAGGACGATAGACCGGTTAGTGCAATTGTTCCAATTGGACAAAGAGAGTGGGAAAGGGCTGAGAAGAGAGTACCAAGTAGCACATCAGCAGGCCCAGATGGTATTCCTGTTAGGTTATTAAAGATGTTGGGCCCAAAGTCTAAGGAAACGTTAAGAGAGGTGGTGAGCAAAATGTTAATGGATGGCAAAGTTCCTGATGAATGGAGACTAAGTAGAATGAGCATGATATATAAGGGAAAGGGGGACAAAGCTGACATAGGCAACTACCGTCCCATAACAGTAACATCAGTGGTCTACAGGGTGGTGATGCAGATTATAAAGGACAGACTGCAGGCATGGGTAGAGAGCAAGGGGGTGCTGGGATAGCTGCAGAATGGCTTCCGGAAACAAAGGAGGTTAGAGGACAATCTGTTCTCATTGACACAGTGTATCGAGGTAGCAGAAAAGGAACACAGACCCCTATGGCTAGCTTTTCTAGATATCAAAGGAGCCTATGACAGTGTACTTCAAGAAGCCTTATGGAGTATTCTGGATGTGTTAGGTGTGGAAAGCGGAGTAACTAATCTTTTAAAAGATATTTATAAGGATAACCAAGTGCTAATAAAATGGGAAAAAAAGGTGTCGAAGCCTGTAGAGGTAAAGAAGGGGCTTAGACAAGGATGTCCCCTGTCACCTTTGTTGTTCATGCTGTACCTGCAAGGATTAGAGGCTAAACTAGAGGGGAGTGGACTCGGCTTCAACCTTTCTTTATTCAAGCAAGGAGAATTTATCCCACAGTCATTACCAGGACTAATGTATGCAGATGATATAGTACTGATGGCTGACAACAGGGTAGGTTTGCAGGAGTTGATGGATATCTGCGGTACAGAGGGAGATAAGTTAGGTCTGCAGTTTAGCAAGGAAAAATCGGCAGTCATGATTTTTAATGATAATGAGGCCGGCAAACATAGGATACAGGAGGACATGCTGGAAGTAGTGGATAAGTACAAGTATCTTGGGGTGTGGATAAATACAGGAGCTGAATACCTAACGGAGCATGAAAAATATGTGGCAGCTAAGGGAAGTAGAAACGCAGCCGTCATGAAAAACAGGGCGCTTTGGAATTACAATAGGTATGAAGTGGTGCGAGGGATTTGGAAAGGGGTGATGGTTTCTAGTCTGACTTTTGCCAACGCAGTCCTGTGTATGAGATCAGAGGTCCGAGCACGGTTGGAAATTAAACAGCGCGGGGTGGGTAGGCTTGCTTTGGGAGCTCATGGGAATACGCCAAACCAAGGTGTGCAGGGTGACCTGGGATGGTCTTCTTTTGAGAGCAGGGAAGCTGGCAGCAAGATAGCGTTTGAGCAACGATTGAGAAAAATGGGAGAAAAGCGGTGGGCTAGGAAAGTCTTCAGCTACCTCTACATGAGGAATGTTGACACAAGATGGAGAAGGCGGACAAGAAAATTGGCAAGCAAATATTTGGACAGCAGTAGGGGGACTAGCCAGGAATTATCAATTAAGAAAAAGGTTAAGGAAACAGAGAGGGGTCTGTGGAAAACAGGGATGGAGACTAAATCAGCATTAGAAATGTACCGAACGTTCAAGCAGGAAATAGCCAAAGAAAACATTTACGATAATTCTAGGGGCAGCCCATTGTTGTTCGAGGCTAGGACAGGAGTATTGCGGACTAAGATGTACCGAGTCAAGTACCAAGAGATAGACACGCTGTGCAGGGTGTGTGGGGAGGATGAGGAAACGCCTGAACACTTAATAATTTCCTGTAAAGGGCTCCGCCCTATAGTTCAAGGCAATGGGCCAGATTTAGCCAAAGCATTGGGGTTTAAGGATAATGAAGGGAAAATAGACTCTAAAGGGTTGAAATAACCAAACGAAGGTTAGCTGATTGGTGGCTGAAAGGAAGGCAAGAATAGGTCCACACTATATATTACTATTCACGGCTAGGCGGCCTGTGGCGCCGCCGCCCGATTCAAAGGGTTCAGCCTTATCCATCCATCCATCCATCCTCGCTCAGAGTCGACACGCAGGCTTCTATGGGAGTTACGCTACCATTTGTTGTTCTACCATGCCATGGGCGCTCAAAGCATCAACCATTGCTCTAATACATTATCTAAGAATGCAACTTCTTTCTTGTGAAGATAAACCAATGGCTTCGCTACACATGTGTCTTTCGCTTTACGGATATAGTAGGCCTCGACAATCTCTCGGCAGATTTGTTGATTACTCTTATACACAACTGATGTTCCAAGCAAATCAGGTATACACGAAAGCGCGGCTGCGGAACGGCGGAACGCTGCAGCAGCGTCGATGATGATGATGATTTGTGACTGTACCCTTTGTATCGGGTGGGTTCAGTAATGTGCCCTAGCCTGGTGAAGTAGATAAACTAAAAAGGTACGAGAAAAGCAAAAAGTAAGAGATAACAAAAGTCGATGATGATGATGATGCGTTGTGGCTGCACCCTTTGTATCGGGTGGGCTCAGTAATGTGCCCTAGCCGGGTGAAATAGAAAAACTGAGAAAGAGAGAGAGAAATGAGAAGGGATAGGGTAGAGCTGCTATGAACACCATCAGCGTCTAGCTATTGTCCACCACATACGAAGCCGGGCATGGCCGGGCTTTCGTCGTCCGGATGGCGCCACTGTGCTGTCCGCGTTCGGCCGATTCAAAACCCAGTGCGCGCGGTAGCGTGGTGTCCTCTGCCGGCTGGGGCGATAGTTTCGCGCAACGGAGAATGATGTGCTCCGCCGTCTCGTCTGCGCTCCCACATGCCCTGCAAATCGCCGCCTGCGCTTCTGGGGAGGTGTCAAAGTGACGGCGGTAGGTCAAAGTGCGGATTGCCCCCGCCCGTGCTTCGAACAGGAGCGTGCTACCGACGTTGTTGTCGTAGAGCGGCTCCGTCGATACTGCTTCTTTGTGCTCTAGGTACAGCGTTAGTGTCGTCTTCTTCTGTGCTGAGGCATTCCATATGGTGTTCTCCGCTTGGCGTACTTGCGTCCGTACGGCAGTTTTGTACTCAGCGGCCTCCGCTGTACCGTTCGACCAGAAACCGTATTTCCGGCGCAGGGACTGTACACGGGTACACCATCGCGTGCGGATGCCCTTTAGGTGTACATAGCGGAACACCTTCCGTGCCCAGCGGATGTCCTTCATGGTGCGTAGGCGCGCCTCATATGAGATTTTGCTGTGAGCTTCGCGGGCTTCAAAGGTCGACCATCCCATGTCGCCCTGGATCGCCTCAACAGCAACTCGACCGTGACAGCCAAGCGCTATCCGGCCCACTTCGCGCTGTCCGCGCTCGAGCCAATCTCTTGTGGGGGCAGAGAGGCACACGATGGCGTTGGCAAAGGTCAGGCCTGGCACATGCACCCCCTTCCACAGGTCACGCACCAACACATATCGGTTGCAGCCCCACAGACATTGTCGGCGTAGGATGCTAGTTGCACGGGTGGATTTCAGCTTTAGGTGTTTTTCATGCGCTACGTATATGTCACCTTCCGTGCACAGCTGTACTCCCAGGTACCGATATTGGGTTGCTTGCGGTATGTTGTCTCCGTTGGGCAGTAGTACTGCAGGGTTGGCGTCGGATGGGCCCGAGAACCGGAGCACAGCTGATTTGGTGGGGTTGAAGGACAGTCCTAGTGTAGCTAGATGTTCTGCACACACTGTTAACAGCCGCTGCAGCTGCGCCTCGGTTTCAGCCAACAACACAATATCGTCCGCAAATGCCAGTGCTGGCAACGTCCACATTTCCGGGAGACCTGCCCACAGAAAGGGGAGTGGGAAGCCTATACCACAATCGAGTAGCAATTGTTCTTCTGACGTGTACAGCATGTACATGAGTGGGGATAGGGGGCATCCCTGCTTTAGGCCCCGTCGGACAGTGACTGGTTGCGATGTGCTGCCATGAAGGCTGGCCACCACTGTGTTGTCTGTGTATAGGCGTGCCAGCAGGTTAGTCCACTCCTGCGGCATACCCAACTCCTTCATTCGACGTAGCGAAGGTTCATGGGGGACACTGTCGTATGCCTTTGCCACGTCTAGGAAGCATCCAACAAGTCCCCGTGATTCCTGCCGTGCGATTTCGATGCACTGGGTCAGGGTGAATAGGTTGTCGTCCAGTCGTCGGCCGTGTCGAAATCCGGACTGTAGTTCAGTGAGGTGACCCTGTGTTTCAGCCCAGCCGACCATCCATTTCTTCAGGACGTGGGCGAAGATGCAGTACAGCACACTTGTCACTGTGATCGGCCTGTGGTCTCGCAGAAGGCCTCGGTCGCCTCCCTTCTTTGGCACGAGTGACACTCGCCCTTGAAGCCAATCGGCGGGTATGGCGTCACCTGCGATAATGCCAGTATAGATTCTGGCGAGTTGGTCTCGTGCCTGTGTTTCCAGACATTTGACCAAGCCCGCGGGAATGTGGTCGAGGCCTTGTGCCGTGTGTGCCCCAATATGAGCAATAGCCCGTGTCAAGGCTTGTGGTGTCACCTGCCATGACACTTCCATCGAGGCACTGACGGGTTCAGGGCTCTTCGCTGTGTGGTTATCGCATGGCTCATATGTCGGCTGGTCGTAGACCCTTTCCACGTGGCGCGTCAGCAGTTGAGAATGTTCCGTAGCTGGCAATCCTGTAGCCTCATCCCTGATGTCATACTGTGGTGGCTTGCGGTCGAGCATTTGCACATACTTCCAAAACCGCCGGCTACTGTTGTGACCCGCGTTCGTGATTGCTTGCAGTTGCCGATGGTTGCACTGTGCGATTTTTCTTTGCACAACTTCTTGCATATAGTGCTTGCAGCGGAGATATTCTTCCCATGCTGGGCGGCAATCTTCGGCTGGGTAGAGTTTGAGCTGCTTACGGTGTGCCCTGTTCGCGGATCGCCTCGCTTCCAGTGCCTGTTTCACCTCTTGGTCCCATCACGGCTTCCTTTGCGTGCCGCCCCTCGAGCTGGTGCGCACCTCGTGCTGGCGCATGATGCGTTTCAGCTCGGCGACATACGCATCGTACGTTGTGGCTTGTGTGCGCATCTCACTCAGTTCGAATTGTTTGGCCACAGCTTCGTATGCTGTTGTGGGCAGGTATCGACGGGCTGGGTCGCGGTGTTCTGTACGTCTTCTGTGCCAAGAGGAGGATGAGAATGATAGACGGATTCGGTTGTGGTCGCTCCCTAGGCTGAAGTGTCCGTCTTCGTCGATATGGACCTGCGTTACGTGCGCTGCCAGTTTCGGGAACATTAGAGCATAGTCTATTGTGGTGTGGCTGTTGCGAGCGCACCAGGTGAATTCACTTTCACAGTCAGCTCTAAGGTTGGCTATTTCCAGGCCCAGCTCCCGCGCACATCCTATCAGTAGCTCACCATTCCGGTCCTGGTATCCATCGGTGGGCTGTATATGTCCGTTGAAGTCTCCCAGCAAGAGTACTTCGTGTTGTGGGGCCCATCGCTTGACATCTTCGATAATGCACTCCAGGACACGGTCATTAGCTTCGTGTCTCCCATGCGCAACCGTAAGGTACACGACGCCTACAAGCACAGGGATGCCGACAATGCTTCCGGATACCCAGATATGTTCATCACAGACCCCGCCATTTGCACCCATGTGGAGTTTTTTCGCCACAGCACACCCACACCACCACCTTTGCGGTTTGCACCAGAGCGGTTGCGTCCTGCCCAGTTCCATTCCGGATGAATCGGAGGTTCTTCTAGGTCACGTAGATGGGTCTCCGCAACAGCGTACAGACTGATATCCTCGCTGTTCAGCACTGTAAACAGTTCCGCCCACTTGGATGCTTTTCTCGCTCCGTGTAGGTTAAGAAACCCCACGTTGATGATGGTCGCTGTGCGTATGTAGCGATGTCGGTGTCTTCTCCTGCGCCTACTCACTACTATGGAGTGCGATTGTTCATCAGGATGTGTTGGCGCATCATTTCCCCCACTGGGTTGTAGATATTGGGGAGGGCTAGGTGTGGGCCCCATGGGAAGACCGGTGTCATTCCCCATGGTGCTGTTGCGTGGACAGCTGGCCGGGAGTCCGGTAGGAACCACTGTTGGTGTTGCCCTGGCATGGGTATTGGTTCGGGTATCGGTTCGATGTTGCCACTGCTTGTTTGCATCACACCGTCCTTGCACTGGTGTTGACCTCTCGGCTGACCTTGATTTGGATGCTGTTGAGACGTCTGTTCCCTCTTTGGTCCTCTGGGCTCCTCCCGCCAAGCCTGCTGGCCTAAAAAAGCGTGTATGCACATGTTCAACTTTTCTGTCACGAAGTGAACACCCTCTGGACTATATTGCAGCCCGTCACTTTCCAACATCTCCGGGTTCCATCCTTTTGCCAGGTCAATGAATCGGTGCTTGTTCTTTCTGCACCACCGCTTTTGTTGCGCGTTGGCAGTGATTATGGCTGCACGGACCTCTCCGCCTCGGGGTAGTGACCTCCGGGATCGAGCACACGGTCAGCCTCGTCGGTCTGTCCACCCCAGCGTTGTTCAATGCCCTCACGATGGCGTTGGGGTTGTGTCGGAGTGCATCAGCTAGTCCGACGTGAATTACATACCGGCGCTGTACTGACCGGGCTTGCTTCTCGTAGCTGGTCACATATGCCACTGCCTTTGCTGCATTTGCTTTCTTGCTATAAAGACAGCCTATGGTTTTGGGGTTGGGAGCTGCTGCCCTCACCGCGTCAGCGATCTTTCCGACGTTATTGTCGCCGACTAGGATTAACTCTCTGGCGACTTTGGGACCAGGCCTGACCCAGGTGTTGCCATTGTTGGCTGGTTGTTCGGGGGTGTCTTGTTTCTGGCCAGGAGCCTGTTTCTTGCACTTGCCCGTGCCTCGCCCTCTCGAGCCCTTGGGGTCTTCCTGTCCTCTGCTATGAGCTGTGCTCTGCTCTTTTCCCATAGTCTTCTGACGTTTCGGCGTGGATCCCTGCAGCTCGCCCGAGTTCTCGGTGAGATGCAACGGCATTTCACTCTGCCTTGCAGTGTCTGTCGCACTGTCCATGGGAGGTGTTGCGGAGAGTGGCGCTGTCCGTGGCTCGTCTCGGTTTTCCTGGCTATCCGCGTGCGCGGGTGCTTCGTTCGTGTTCTCCGTCTGTTCAACAGCCACCTCTGTTATCGGGCTTGCCTCCGTGGACGGCTGCGTCCTTGGCTCCCCGTCACGGTTCTGTTCGGCGCCACCTTCAGCACGGCATTGTTGGTGGAGTTTCGTGGTGAGCTCTTGGACCAGTACTTCCAGCTTTTCCGTTCGTTTACTTAGCGCATCATTTTGCTGGCCCTCAAGTACACATAGTCGCGCGCTAAGAGCAGCCAGTTTTTCGCATATTTTGCACGTGACAAATACTAGCGCCATCTATCGGATCCTCCACCAAGCTTTCTCCGACGTAGCAAAATTTCGCCCTTCCAAGGAGCGGAGTCGGCGCTCCTGTCTATCATACTCCGTGAGTTAGTGTAAGAAACTCTATGGTGAAAACATTTATTATATGTATATACACTAGGTTGGATGCCCTTGGGATGCCTAGACAGGCACTCCATTGGCGTTTGCCGCAGCCCGGGCGCCCTGCGTTAAGACCTTTTGGGCTTCTAGGGTGCAGCAGCCGGACAGGGTCGCCCCCAGTTTTCTCGGGTGGGGTTGGGGATTGGGGGCAAAGATGGGTTTTTTTGGCAGGCCCACACCATGTGGTAGGTGTCAGACACCACGCCACAGTGCGAGCACAGCCCGTCAAATTGTGGATCGAAATGTTTTAGAGCAGCCGGGCATAACATTGTATTGGTGAGCAGGCGCAGGAGCACCCGCTCGTTAGCCTTCCCCAGCCCTTTGCACGGGGTGGGAAGAGTTTGGTGCGTGTATCTGTAATATTCACATATTTCTTTAAATTTGTAAGCTGGGCTGAAATCACAATCCTGGTCCGCGTCGGGTCCCGTGGAAAATGCAAGGAGAGAGAGCGCGCGGGCGGCGGCGTCGGCTGCCTCATTCCCATGGAGACTTTGGTGACCTGCTCGCTGCCTCCTGCAAAAGATTTTCAAACTGCGCCGGCAAGAAGGTGCCGGATGGAGAGGTAGCTGCAGAGGAGAAACACTGTCCGCGCTGTCTACGAGAGATTCTTCAGTTTCGGTTTTGATTTCTCATTTCCGACTGTTTTTATGATGGTGATGGTATTAATAAAAAATTTCAGTCTTTAAAATTTTGAACCCGACTATTTTAAAGATGTTTGCTTTGATAGTTTTATTTTAATGCACGTCATGTATTGGTTTCAAATACTTTCGCAAGATTGTAAAATGTTGCCCGATTTTTGTGAGTGCGTCATTCCTAGGGTTATCTAATTTTTGTGTATTTGTTTCCATTTTTTTGGTAAAAAACATTTGTGACAACCAATTGTTTTGATGTTGGTCGCATACACGCACATTCATCTTCGTTTTCTTCGTGCGTCAGTGTTATATGCGCAGAGTTTGGCAGGTGCATAGGTGTAATCTATACCGATTACGTAATGATATGCTTGTCAATGTATCTATTTCGCTTTAATCATATTTTATTTCTAGAATCGATTTACTGCAATCCGTACTCTTCCTAGTCAAACGCAATCATAAGTTCCACCTGTAGTTTCACGTGTCTCACCGAGCTGGTGGAGCCCATGGAGTTAATACACACCCTTCATGCCATCATGCTTCAATCACCAGGTACTTGCAACAGATGTGACAAGCTTCACTTTTTTTTCTTCTCTGCATGGTTGTGGGACATTTGATATTTAAACACAAGAGAGGAAGAAAAAAATTACAGGGACTCAAGGCCTAAATCTGTCAGGATTTTCATGTGTATAAGAGCAACAGGCTGGGACAAGTGCATGGATTTGCAACCTTCTACTGCTCAAGCCTTTGTTAGCAAAGGTTTAAAATCTAGATTATCGTAAGCAAAACAAGCCGTTTCCATGCAAGCAAAAGACCAAACAAACGAAAAAAGGCAAAGGGTCTTTTCAGCAGAAGAGGCCATCCACATGCATATCAAGCCTGCTATTTAAAGGGACAGTTTCAGTGCCTTCAGCTATCAAAGAGAAACAAACAAACTCTGGGACCTAACTAGCGAATATCAGAGGTACTTGAGAAAAAAACGTCCTTATGGGTTTTACTGAGAGGAGGCTGCATGGAAATGCCTCGAAATGTTAACACAGTTAACGTTCAGGTAGAAATGGAAAAGGAACATAAAAAACATGAAGAAACATGAAAAATTGATCAGCATCATAGATGAAGTGCAAATTTATGGTCAATTTTGCAACTAGACACAAGACAAAACAGCGAATTGTTACACTATTGTTTTTGTCCTGTATGACCTGCAGCTACATTTGTAATGTTTTCATCACACAGTTTGAAAACTGCTTCCATCTCCGAGGCTTTTCAGCCGTCCGTCAGTGGTGTCTTAAATTCAAGCCAGAATACTGATCAACTAGTCACACAGGAATGCACTATAGGGCTCTTTTCATGGAAGCTGTGTTGCAATTCATGGTTTTTACAAAGTATATAGGAATGAGGGAGGCCTGACATCATCATCATCATCACCCCGATTATACCCACTGCAGGGCGAAGGCCTCTCCCATATTTCTCCACTTAACCCGGTTCTGTGCTAGCTGCATCCACTTGACCCCTGCTAACTTCTTAATCTCATCCGCCCACCTAACTTTCTGCCGGCCCCTGCTACGCTTTTCTTCCCTTGGAATCCAGTTTGTTACCCTCAGCGAACATCGGTTATCCTCTCTTCGCATTACATGTTCTGCCCATGTCCATTTCTTCTTCTTAATTTCCACTAGAGTGTCGGTAACTTGAGTTATTTCTCTGACCCACTCTGCACGCTTTCTATCTCTTAATGTTACCCCTACCATTTTTCGTTCCATAGCCCTCTGGGCTGTCCTCAACTTAAGTAGAACTCTCTTGGTTAGCCTCCACGTTTCAGCCCCATAGGTGAGTACAGGCAAGATGCAAACGTTGTATACTTTCCTCTTGAGCGATACCGGTAAGCTGCTGGTCATAATCTGCGAATGCTTGCCAAATGCGCTCCATCCCAATCTTATTCTTATTTCCTTTTCATGGTCCGGATCTGCGGTTACTACCTGTCCTAAGTAGACATATTTGCCTACTACTTCCAGTATTTCCCTACCTAATGTAAACTGCTGTTCCTTCCCGAGGCTGTTGAACATTACCTTAGTCTTCTCCATATTGATTTTCAAGCCTACCTTTCTACTTTTTCTGTCTAGGTCATCAATCATTATTTGCAGTTCATCCCCCGAGTTGCTTAGCAAAGCAATATCATCAGCAAATCGCAGATACTGAGGTATTCTCCATCTACCCTTATCCCTAACTGCTCCCATTCCAAGTCTCTGAATACTTCCTCTAAACAAGCTGTGAATAGTACCGGGAAGATTGTGTCTCCTTGCCTAACACCTTTCTTTATGGGAATTTTGTTACTTTCTTTATGCAGAACTATGGTTGCTGTGCAGCCACTATATATATCTCTCAGCACTTTCACATACGGCTCGTCTACCCCCTGATTTCGCAATGCCTGCATCACCGCCGAGGTTTCAACTGAGTCAAATGCTTTTTCGTAATCAATGAATGCTATGTATAAGGGCTGGTTATATTCCGAGCATTTTTCTATCACCTGATTGATGGTATGGATATGATCGATAGTAGAGTACCGTTTCCAAAACCCTGCTTGATCCTTTGCTTGATTGCAGTCTAAGGTTGTCCTGACTTTATTAGCGATTACCTTAGTAAATACCTTATACGTAGAAGACATTAAGCTGATTGGTCTGTAATTTTTAAGGTCCTTGGAGTCCCCTTTCCTGTGAATGAGGATAATGTTCGCATTCTTCCATGGTTCCGGTACCGTCGATGACACCAGGCACTGCGTATACAGGTGGCCAGTTTTTCTAGCACGATATCCCCCCCGTCCTTCAGCAAATCTGTAGTTATCTGATCCTCTCCAGCTGATTTCCCCCTTTTCATAGTTTCTAGTGCTTTCTTGACCTCGTCCTTTGTCACTGGTGGAACGTCTGACTGTTTTTCCCTACCGCCAATCTCATTACGGTCCTGACTACTTTAGCTACTGTAGAGGTCTGTATAGAGCTCCTCGGCCACTTTGACTATCTTGTCCATATTAGTGATGACGTTGCCCGCCTTGTCCCTTATCGCAATCATCTGGTTTTTGCCTATGCCCAATATCTTCTTTACTGCTTTAAGGCTTCCCCCGTTCTTTATAGCATGCTCAATTTTCTCCATGTTATACTTCCTTATATCGACCACCTTGCGCTTATTGATTAGCTTTGATATCTCGGCCAATTCGATCTGGTCTGTTGGATTGGAAGCTTTCATACTCTGGCGTTTCTTAATCAAATCTTTCGTCTCCTTAGACAGCTTACCGGTATCCTCTCTAACTATCCTACCGCCTACTTCTACCGCGCACTCAGTAATGATATCTCTGAAATGACTGTTCCTTGCCTCTAGGGTAATGTCGCCATCCTCAGTTAGAGCTGAATACCTATTGTGTAGCGAGATCCTGAACTCTTCTGCCCTCCCCCTCACCGCTAATTCGTTGATGGGTTTCTTTCTTACTAATCTGTTGTGTTCCTTTTTCAGATTTAGGCTAATTCAGGACCTCACCATCCTGCGGTCACTGCATCGCACTTTTCCGATTACCTCTACATCCTGCACAAAGGCGGGGGTTGAACACATTATGAAGTCGATTTCATTTTTAGTCTCTCCGTTAGGACTTTTCCATGTCCATTTCCAGTTCTTCCGTTTGCTGAAGAAGGTATTCATGATTCGCAAGTTATTGCGCTCAGCAAACTCAACTAGTAACTCCTCCCTGCTATTCCTAGAACCAACGCCATAGTCACCTACCGCATTGTCTCCTGCCTGTTTTTTCCCTACCTTGGCATTGAAGTTGCCCATTAGTACAGTGTACTGCGTCTTTACTTTTCGCATTGCCTATTCTACATCTTTATAGAAGCTTTCAACTGCCTGGTCATCATAACTACATGTAGGTGCATAGACCTGTACAACCTTCAGTTTATACCGCTTATTGAGCCTAATTACGATGCCTGCAACCCTCTCATTAATACTATAGAATTCGTCTATATTACCCGCTATATACTTATTGACAAGGAAACCTACTCCTAGTTGACGCCTCTCTGGTAAACCTCTATAACACAGTACATGCCCACCCTTCAGTACAGTATATGCCTCATTCGGCCTCCTAACCTCACTAAGCCCTATGACATCCCATTTCATGCCCTCTAGTTCCTCTAACAGCACTGCTAAACTAGCTTCACTAGCTAGGGTTCTAGCATTAAACGTTGCCAGGGTCAGTTTCCAGTGGCGGCCTGTCCAGCGGAGCCAGGCTTTCTTAGCACCCCCTGCTGCGTCACAGGTCTGACCGCTGCCGTGGTCAGTTGTTCCCCAGCCGCTGGTGACTGAGGGCCGGGGTTTTATGGAGCTTATCATAGGAGGTTGTGGCCAATTACTGCACCAGGGTGGCCAACTCCTGTTCTGGTGAGGGAGTGCGTTGCCAGAGGTGTTTACCGGCATCAGGTCGCACCCCAAACCTGTTTATGCAATTCCATCGACACGTGGATTTTTTTTTCTTCTTTTCATCCGGTGGAGAATTGCGCGGCACCGGGATTTGAACCCCGGTCCTCTTGCATGCGAGGCGGATGTTCTACCGCTACGCCACCGCTGCACCTGGAGGCTTGACACTTGCACCATTTTTACTGATGAAGCACTCATCCTTCCGTGGAGCATAGTTTTTAAGAAAGAAATGAAGTACCACATAAACGACTGTCGGGCTTACGAACATTGGAAGAATGACAAGTTCAAACTTTGCACCAAGAGTAGGTAGACTAGACAAAGAAATCGGTAGGAGCGAGCATAGCCAAGCAACACAAAATGCTGGAAACCTGCCCGAATAGATTCCAATCTGTCTATAATGTTGCCTAAATGTTGCTAATAATCCATACAAACATCCAGAAGAGCTAAGTATGTTTGTATGGATAGGGTGGCTGATGCAGGCACAGGAGTGGAACACAAAGTACTAGGAAGGGGTCTTGCCCTGTAGTGGAGCCCACATGGAAGCTTTCCTCCATTTTGGCACGGATGATTCTTCCCCCACCTTTTTCCTGTCCTTGGCCTAGCCAGCAGGGCAGGACACACTTGTCCCTACTCGGTTAAGGTGCTAAGTGCTGGCAAACTGAATACTACCAAACTATAAATTAAAGCATTCAGTGTTTTTTATCTTTGGCTAATTAGTGTGCTTGGTGTTTTGCACATTTTTACATTGGTTGTACAATACTGCGCAGACCATTTTGGCATCAAAAATATTTGATTGTTCAGCTTACTTTTTTTTCAATAAGTCAGCTGCCTCTTAATACTACTTGAAGCCATAGGCGTGTACAGGGTTCTGCATTAGGAGGAGAGAAGTTTCACAGCAGTGCCCCCCTCACCCTTCAAGACTCCTACAGCCAAAACACAAAGCAAAGATGAAAGGAATGGTCATAAAACATTTATATTGAGGTGATGGAGTAGCAACATAGCAACACATTCAAAATATTGTGCGCTTAAGAAGCAAAACAAGCATCGGCATGGATGCAGAATTAAAATTTATGACGCCTTTCAGAGTCCCCAGCTTTCCGGGAACAAAAGGTGGCTTGGAACACAACAGCATGAATGCTCGGCAGCCAGTATAACAAGAAAAAGAAAGTCTGTATGACATAACCCTGCACTTTTAGATATGACTGTGCAGATCCGACAGAGTGAAGGTATGAAGGTATGGTTTGGTTTGGTTTGTGGGGTTTAACGTCCCAACGCGACTGAGGCTATGAGACGCCGTAGTGGAGGACTCCGGAAATTTCGACCACCTGGGGATCTTTAACGTGCGCTGACATCGCACAGCACACGGACGCCTCTTCGTCTCGCCTCCATCGAAACGCAGCCGCCGAGGTCGGGTTCGAACCCGGGTATTCCGGACAGTAGTCGGGCGTCTTACCACTGCACCACCCCGGCGGGGCGGTATGAAGGTATGATGAAGGTATGAACTATGAAGGTATGATGAAGGTATGAACTTAGTGTCCCCCTGCCTCCCTCTGTGCACACCTATGCTTACAGCAATTTTCAATCCTAATCCAAGCTGGTATGTCAAAATGAAGTAGGTACGAATATATACATTACATGCTCTTTATCAAGTTTTAGATAGTAGTGGTTTTGTATCTACGTGACATGCGCATGCAGCTTACATCGTGTGGAGGGTTAAAGCAGTGCTAAGCCACTTCAAAAATGTAAAAAAAAAATGTTTTTTTTTTAATTCACAGTATACAGAACACCACTACCTGCAAAGAGAATTGAGCAATTATTTGAAACAGCCCCATGCCCCATTTGCTTTTTACTGCACATATGGGAAATATTCAAAACTGCTGTAGACTAGATCAGCATCTAATCCTTGCAGGCTCATGTCAACAAATCACAGAAGCGTCCTGTACAAAACAAAGCCCGAGGAAGAGGATGATGACAGGGACCAAACGGTGGTGCATTATCACGCATGTCATGCCAAATCACGCAGCACTGTATGTGACTCAGCCCGAGAGACATGCAACAGTAAAAAAACACATTTCAGCACATCCTTGACCACTGTGCATACGACACATCTGGAATTTCACCTGAAACTCTGCAGATCCGTGTGCAATGCACTGCAGGCAACAATTATTTTTCGAGAAGTTTCACCCTTCTATCATTGGCAATCTTACAAAAAAAATGCATTGGCATACAAGATGCGTCCATGCATTAAGAACTATAAAGTCACGCTGAAATTCCCTTCATCGGAAACTGCGACTAAAATAAGAGGGCGTGGAAACTAGAGCGGCAAATCTCGAAGTCTGGCCAGCATGCCTTCTTGAATTTACCTTTCTGCTGGCTTCATCAATTGGAATGTTCTTATGGCTTTGGCCAGTTTCGGAAAACTTGAGATTTAAAATGTGCATCATTGCTGCTACCCTTCACATGTGAGCATAACAGAGTTTCGAATTCGGCACTACATTCATTTGACCCAAACGTGCACCATGTTGTCAAGTTCCCACATTCAGTCTTGTTGCGAAGTTATGAAGTTCTATACAGGAGGTAACGTTTTTTTCCCCCTCTTGTATGTATTTCTTTTGCAACAGTTGCTGCTTATGTCAAAACATGGCGCACGGCAGCACATCACTTTTCACCATAAATATGAGGGGATATCTAAACGTTACACAACTTGGCTATCACCAAGCATCTCAATGATGACCCTTTACCATTTGTTTAGCCAGGTCATCTTTTGAGCCAAGCAGGAGCTCATCATCAAACCGTCCAGTTTGGCCCCCTGGTGTGCACCAGTAAATTAATGAGGAGTCTTGTCACGTTTAGAAATTTGTGTACTGAAGCTTGAAGTTTTCGACAGAAGTATGTTCCACCTAAGAAATTTGCACTAGACTGGTTATTGTGCATGGCAGTATGTTCAAGAAACTGGAGTATGAAAAGGGCCTCGTGGATGTGCAAGACCACCCTCGTTGAAAATAGATCAGCACTTCGAAACTATATTTGCATTGTCGATCCACAACTGAGAGCCTTTTCATTAAAAACAGTTGAATTAGGCCGAAAAATAGGATCTAACATTTCCTTTCAGCACTGGTTTCAGAACCATTCATCACGTTTGGTATTGTGGAGGGTGCTGCCAGAGGCACCACAAAATCTCTACCAAAGTTGACACCACCATGTGCATTCACCTACGGAAAT
This sequence comes from Amblyomma maculatum, assembly GCF_055883805.1. Taxonomy (NCBI): domain Eukaryota; kingdom Metazoa; phylum Arthropoda; class Arachnida; order Ixodida; family Ixodidae; genus Amblyomma; species Amblyomma maculatum. The sequence continues at coordinate 2,564,783 of NW_028146749.1, read as the reverse complement.
TTCCCATCCTTATTCAAGCCACCCAGAAAAGATCTTGTTCATGGCTTGTGATGGGATACGACATGGTTATTCACGTGAGATTGAGAAACAAAGCGGCAGTCTATGTGGTGGAAGCTTTGCAGTGATCTTCGAAAAAATTAAGCCCTAAACCTCCAGGAAGGAAGTCACGGAGAAAGTATTGTAGCGAGAGCTATATTCGGCTACCAGTCCAGCATTTCACTATTGAACCGCTCTGGAATATGTGCAATGTGCCGTGGAGAGGAGGAGCAGGTGCAAGGGGCGCGACATATGAGAGTAACTGCCAGGTGCAGCCTCCGCTGCCGCGTGCGCAGTCACGCGAATGCCATGTGCTAGCTACGCGTATAACTGTGCATGCGCAACTGCGTGTATAAACGGAGGAGAGAAACGGTAGCCGCAGCACAGTTGTTTCGCATGGAGAACGAATCAGGCCACTGCTCAACGGCAGTATCGACAGGAGAGGCTCAATTCCTCTGATCCAATAGTCGCCTGGCACATGGCCATTCAGTAGTGAAAGAATGAATACCGAAAGGCCAAGCAGGTAGCAAGGACCCCTGAACAGAGAATGTCTCACCAAGCGAACACGACAGAATGCAGAGCGCATCAGGTGGCGTACAGCAGCTCAGATGGAGCCCTCGAAAGATCAAGGGGAACAGACGACAATGAGAGAAGAGGATGTAAAGGCCCATGCATTCAAAATTCTGCATACATTCAATCGAATCGGCCGCGTGTTACTATACTGATCACCGGGCCATCTTAGTTTCTGTGCATGAAATAGCAAACATTTTGTGTGACGACTAATGTGCCTTCATTGCTAACCAACATAAGCTCAACAATAGGCTCTGCAAAATGCCAAAACCAGACTAACGTAGCTCTCGCTACTTATATTCTGGCATAGCCGAGCTAAGCCACTGCCAATTTTTTGGAATGAAAGACCCTGCTCATTAACTGGGAAAAAGCACCAGAGTAAAAAGGGAACATTACGCCAATGCTCTTCAAAAACTGCACAAGATCATCGTGGACGAAAAGTGTCAAAAATTTTGCAAATGCCCCAGTTCACAGGTGTTGTACTGCTGAGCGCGGCATAAGAGTGTGGCTTTGAAGAGCTGTGCCACACACACTTCATTTACGTCCTGGGCATTAGTAACTGAATTTATAAACCGCAATAAGTTGAAAGAATGAGGCTTTGTTACCTGGAACAAAATCAATCTGCCACAGAAGGGTGGTTTGGCAACTAGAAAGATGGGAAAACCACATGAACGCTATTGCCGTAAAGGTAGCAAGGGGTACTGGCAGGGTTCATAGCCACCAGGAAGGAAAAAATTCTAAGCGTTTTTAAGGAATTTCAAGGACCTAAAAAAGAATTTTCAAGGACTTGAAACAAGACTTTTTGAGATGATAGAAAAAGACCACAACATGCTTTACAGCAAGGAAGCACATCTTTTACTGCACACAAGCAAAAGTAGGCACATTTTTCACAATAAATACCTAACTAGCTTCTTTTCTCAGACATATTGCACACACCCACAAAAAGAGGCCCATTCTCAAACAGTGGACTCGTGATTAAGTTCCTGAAGTTTTTCCTTCAACTTGTCATCAATTTCTGCAAGCCCCATAGTCTTTTCTTTTGCCGTTTTTCTTAAACTGTTGGAGTTCACAATGAAGGTGCTGTCGCTTGTAGCTTCTGCCCGCTCAGCGTAGTTGTCAGTACAAGCTGTTAAATCGGTAATTGTTCCCTCCAGCCTCCTCCTCTTCATCTTCATGCCGTGTATTTCTTCTTCAATGTGGCTTCTCTTTGATGCCTTTGACTGGTTGATCGCTTTTTTTTTTTTATCCTCCAAGTAGGCTCGATAGCGGTTGTGTGCGGCCAAGACAGATCTATGCAACTCCTTTGTTATTACAATGTTCAGGATGCCACCAGCCTTGTTTACTGCATCGTAAACGATTCGCTTTGACACATATGAGATCTCTTTCAGGTTTTCGACAGAGACGTGGCAATTCACACAAGCCTCTTTCGACAGTTGCCTGCCCGTGGCTCAAGCCGAGAAGAAGTCGCACAACTTTCCACAAGTGCTTATAGGATGAGTCAAGCGTCAAAAGCTCACAGTAGAACTCGTCTAGGCTAAAAGAGTGTTTGTCAAACTGCTGCAGGTTGCATTTCTTCTCTTGCAGAAGTTCTGCGTATTCGCCTAGGACCGAATCACGCTCATGCTGACCCAATCGTCTAACTGCAATGAGGGCGTCTAATACTTTCCTGAAGCCTGTGAGGCACTCATCTGGCTTTGAGGTCATTTGGCGAGGGTCTAGCGAAGACAGGCTCCTAACTAGATGTTATGTCAGCGGGCTCTTTTGCAGAATTTTCTTGGCAGTACTAATAAGAAACTGTTTGCATTCCATCTTGAAGGCAAATACGTCCTTGGCGCTCACCTTTGCGGCTTTGACCATTTCTTCAGCTGCATGCCCAATGTAAACTTTCTCTGAAGATACATGATTATTTGGGTCTACGAGATCCATTTTGAGCAAGCCGACAACTCCTGTCGAAGCTGACAGCACTTCATGAATCTTGTGAGAAGTTTCCTCAAGAGACACTCCACATCTCTTTCTAAAAAGAACATCAGCGGTTTGTCCATTTGGTATTCCATGAGGAATGGTTTCAGAATCATCGCGATGCCGTGAGCAAAGTTCAGTTTGGCCAACAGCAGTGAGTCCTGGCAAAATTCGCAGAGCTGTGTAAATAACGCACACTTTGGCAAGTTCACCTTTTTTTTTTGCACATTCCACGTACTTTTTCACATCACCCCACAGCGCAATGGCACGTTCGATCACAACAACATTTTCTACCCAGCGATGAGCAACAAAGTTTAGAAGAAATTTCATTTGGCCTGTCACAGTAGAGAAGTCTTCCCTTCGAGCTGGCGCATCATGAAAAATGGCACTGAGGCTTGAAACAAGATTCTCTATGTCCCACTTGCTGTCCCACACCTGCCCTGTAAGCGTTATGTATTGTATGCAGTCCGCAGGTGCCAAGGTCCAAACACTGAACTTAATGATTCTGCTGCAAGTATTCCTGCATTTCCCTAAAACACTGTAGGTTGACATTGGGGCCATCCACAGACAGCTTTCGCCAACGGTAAATCTGCCAAGGCAGCCAGAAGCTTCTCTTGAAGGTCTTCGGCAGTCGAATGTCCCATGAACACCGACGTATAATACCTCGTGGTTACCCGCTCGGGCTGAGTACTCCAGTACCGCAAATGGATGTCCATCTGTTTTTCTTTTTTTTGCAGGCAGTCGGTCAAAGACATCAAACAGAACTGTGTAGCCATCAGATTTCTCTAATTCACGTTGTAGGCACGAGGAAAAAATGGTCTCAGACCATGGCACACTACACATGCAGATTTTCTTTCACCGCAGGAAAATGACTTGCCGATTTCGCTATCCGGAAACATTTTTTTGAACAGCTCCACTGTGTGTGATGATGAGTTGTAGGAATAGTGTGATGTTACCATTTTCAGGATCCACAGTATCTCCGCGTCGGTCACACACTCGTGCGCTTTGCACAGGACATCCGACAACGTTGATGGAGCCGGCGCGATGCGTTGCTCACAAGCAATTGCTGTCAGGTAGCTCCGCATGGTACTATTCGCCGTAGTCTCTTTCGTGTTCGCAATGTGTTTTGCTCTCCTCATATGGTTTTTGACGGCCGACTCACCCATTGATGACACATCGAAAGTTTTCCCGCATGCCTTGCACTTTGCCCCCGATGCGAGTTTGACGCATCCGGAGAAATCCACTCCCTATACGCAGCACTGTATAACCACGACTGCTGGAAATTGCACTTCCCGGGCATATTGCAGCTACGAAAGACGCAACAGCAACTATTCGCGCACCATGCTTTTCCACATCGAAGGTAGGCTTAGCTGCGGTCGCTGCCGCCACTGTAACCACGCTACTAAACTGAGCTAGAATTGGGTAGTGGGCTCACTCCTCAGCCGGCGCCATACATTGTGATGACGCCGCTTATGTCAACAGATTCTAGTTCTGCGCGCCTCCGCAGAGGGCCGCCACTGCCGCCTTCAATGTAGCAGAGCGCGGCACTGCGCACCGTTTGCCTTCGCCTTCGCTGCTGTATTCTCGCCATTGCGGGTTTTGTTTTGTAGTGGGCAATGTGACCCAACGAATTATGACTTCTGATGCGAAGATGCCACCCCGATGACAAAACCATTGTGCTAGGCTGCCGGACACGCATACCGGAAAGGCGCCAAGCACAAATCGAAAGATATATGAGACCCTTGGAAAATAATGGGAGCAACTATAAATTCTTCCTAATGGATATAAATACACGATGACCTGATCACATCAATTACACGTATACCATCCTAGGTTTTCAGCTGTATTTTATTCTATGGCCTTGTGGAAACAATAAGGCAGGGGAATTCGTGCAAGCACGGCCAGCTAGCCGGATTGTCGACATGCTGCATCAAGAAGCACAAAGCCAAATACGAATGTGAACAAAAAGGAGGACCAGTAGTTAGGAAATAACTTTATTCAACGCATTACTAAGCGTCAATAATGCGCTGGTATATCTGTTGACTACAGCCAGCATATTATAGCTGAAGTGATTATAGGCTAATATTTCACAGGCATGTTGCAAAATAGACTTGAAGAGGACAAGCTGTCGGGCTAGTTCGTTTTCCATAGTTATAGCAGCGCGTATATATATGTATATATATGACATGGTTGGCTGATTTCCAAAAATAAAGTTGCAGTTTAGCGCCTCTGCGTCTCACGTGTTCTTCCGTCTTTGTCCTTGTCCGGCTACGCACTGCTATAACTATGCAAAATAGAGTCTAATGAAATTGAATTGCGAAGCTTGTACAAGCCTGCTAACCCGGCGTCGCCTGGAGCAAACAGCTTACTCGTCACAAACTTAATTCCGCGACAATGGAGACTCAGCTATTGTCAGTTCAGCTTTACTGCTTGTTGAGCAAGCTCGAAAATATGATGGCCTGTGGGGCGATAAATCATGACTTGAAAACTACTGTACACGGCGCAAAGATGACAACACAAGAAAACAAAAAACGGACACGACACATGTTGTGTCCTTTTCTTTTCTGTGTTCGTAATGCAGTTAATGGCACGAAAGAAAAACACTCCGTGAACATATTTTCGAGAAACACTGTATACGGCGCAAAGAAGACAACACAAGAAATAAAAGGATACCATGTGAGCATGTGCTCTCCTTTTGTTTCTTGTGTAGTCTTAAATTTGCACTGTATACATTCGTTCTCAAAAATATATGTTCACTGAGCTTTTTTCTTTCTTTTTTTCATGCCATGAACTGTATTCGGGCAGCAAATAAACTGATGCACTCGGAGTAGTAAAAGATACAGCGAGAAATCGGATGCTTAGAACATATATACGCCTCGCCTCTCTCAGTTAATATTAACACGGGTGTACTTCTTGTCAAGGAAGCAGTGGAGCCGCCGTTCATCAACCCGAGATGCCTACTAAATGCTTGTTTTCACACTCCTAGAGCTCCTGTCAGGTCCTTCTCTATCGATCAGAACACTGTCTACACGAATACAGCTAATTTGCAATTCTGCAGTTATCTGAAAATTCTCAGATATTAAACTGCTGATGATGGACGGAGGATGCGCAACTGCAAGATTTTAAGATGTGTTCAATAATGACTTGTGGCAATTTTTATGCACCTTTCTTCAATAAACAGCGTCAACAGTAAATTCACAATCCAGAAGGCAGATGCGACAAAAAGATGCTGACAGCTGCGGCCTATTAGGAATACGAATACAGCTTTACACGTTACCCGCGCAAACCTACGTGTCTCTGTACTCTTAATCATCGCGGCCGTGAATCACAAACGTCGGAAAATGGGGCTATCGAGCGCCGCAGTCATTTTCATAAAAGCGCCTTAATTCACTTTTCGCCAAGGACGCCGGAGAGAAATCGGACACGCGTTTGCAGTTAGAAACCTCTTAGCTTATCCTATAACACCAGTAGTAGCACAACTTGCTAATATATCCAACCTATGCATAGCTGCCACACGCAAATCTAAAAAGTGTGCACGAAGACGCTGAGTTTTTCTAAAGTGAGAAGGCCGCGGTCGCACGAGCGCAACCCCTCAACCAGCAGAGCGCTTCAATCTACATTGAAGTCTCCGGTGGCGCCACCTCGTGCACATAACATACACTGCGTCAGGGAAAGAGCCCCCGTGAGCCCACTACCCCATTCTAGCTCACAACGCTACTGCGTTGTGGCTACAGAAACGGATTGGATTGGATGCTTTGGTTGGCTCGAGTACGTAGTTGCCAGTCGTTCAAGAGGCATCCGCTAAAAACCGGCTGAACGAAAGCCTATCGAAGAAATTCAAGGATTATTTAGGGACTTCAAAATAATTAAGGGTTTTCAAGGCCTTAAAAATGCTATTTTTTAATTCCAGGGTTTTCAAGGGTTTCACAGACCGCTACGAACCCTGACTGGGATCGATATCCTGCACCTTCACCAGATGTCACGTGGTAGTGGCAAGGCCATAAGCACAAAAAATAAGAAACGTGCTACAGCACTGAAATGAACTCTTTATTAGGCTCACTTGTGCCCAATAAAGAACTAAAAAACTCAGCGGAGGACATAGCAGCAAACATGCCCGCTGCATGTGGCAGTACTCAATTTACAATCGGCGCAGAAAGATCTAGATATACCGTCCAGAAAGGATACTGGGAAAGCCTGGAGCACAGAAACTGTTGTGCTTCTACCATTCCAGACTAATCTCGGCGCATCTACCACAGCAAAGCAAATGATAAAGCACCGTTTCGAGACACTGAGCAGAAACACATGAGCACAAAATCATCCCAATGCGCTGCAATCAAAGATAAGGCCACATGCAAACAACTGCTGCAAACAACAAATAAAAATCTGTACCCTTCGGGGCATTACATAAGGTTATGATGACAAAAATGTTTCAAAGAACTGGCAGTTTTATTTATACATGGATTGCAAACCTTTCTGATCACCCCTCATATGTATCATTACTGTTAAAAATACAAAATTGAAAATTCAGACAAAAAGAAGCTGTGCCTTATACACCAAGAATTATAGTAAACCAAACAGGACGACAAATGCTGCACCCATTTGGAAAAGGTATTCACATTTTATTTCAAGTGAATAACAAGCACTCGGGCAAATGCATCTCAGTCCCCTCGCAGCAACCAAATATGAAAACTCAAGCGGAAGGAGGCAAAACACAGTTGGAACCAGTTGAATTTGAGTTGGCTCCAATCAGTTCTGACACCTTCCAATTGTTTATTTAATTAGAATGCGCGTAGAGGAAAAATTCTGCTAAGGAACTATATTATTCACCGGCATTTGAAGGCTTTGCCAGGTTAGAACAGTTCGTGCTAAGCCACTTGCAACGAAATTGCTGATGTTTATTATGAACAAAAACTATACAAAACGAGACTTCATCGAAAAATCAGAATTTCAGCCATAGAGAGCAAAATACTGACAAACGAAGTCTCGGATGACAAAGTAGTGTCGCAATGAATGGTCTGCTCACAAGAATCAACGAAACGTAACAAGGTCTTCTTGGCAGAACTTGTAATCAGGTGGTGAGCTCATAAGATAACAATCAATGGTGGCATTTAGAGCACAGCCATGACAGACGGTCAAAAGATCTTCGACTGCGGCAAGCGCACACCAGTTGAGTAGAAGGATGTCGCGGCGACCATTCACTACCCTCTCTGCAATCCTGTCTGCGCTGCAACCGCCTTCCATCATCGCTTCTCTGCTGGAACAAGGAGAGAAGAAAACCACCATGTTGGCTTCTTCACTTGGCAGTCACGGTGGGGATAATTTTTGAAAAATGCCGAAGGCCCTGAGGCACCCAAGACCGTTTGTACTTTTTAAAAGTTACAGCAAGAACAGAAAATAAAACTTGCTCTGAACAGCATGAGGCTGACAAGTTATGTGTAAAAAATACAAGCTTTGAGCCAAGTCCGGTCTTAGGTCAACATACTGCGAAGTTTTAGACTGACACTGGCAGGACAGATGAAAGATTAACGAGGGGAATGGGTTTAGAAAGAAACTGGGAAACCTGCTGATGGATCCTTCTTTCAAAACCCAATACATATCACATAAACAAAAGCTTGAGCAGCCCCCCACAAGCACAGAAAAAAAAAAAAAAAAAAAATACTTTCGAGCAGTAAATCTCCGAAATCCACAAAATAACAGAAGGCTACAGTGCACACTTACCCAAGCATGGGGCTGGACTTTGTTGTGCAACTGATGGTGCACAAGTGATCACTGTCCTTCAAATGACTGCACAGGTCGTCCATGCTCAAGCCAGAACTTGCGTCGACAAAGTCTTCCTTGATGATATTTTCAGGACGTACCTGTGCAAAAAGTACCCAATCAGCCAGCTTCAGAATCATCGTGGACAAAAATGGGCACTGGTTAGAGGTGTCTGTGCCGAATTGAAGGAATGCTGAAAGACAACTGCATGAATGAGCCAACTCAACGAGTCTTATTTGCTAAACTGACTCTCTGGCCAGCCTTAAGTTAAATTACAGTTTGTGGCCAGTTTGGTACAAAACATAGGTTTCAACTGAACTTCAAAATTTCAAAACCTGCACAGTGCTTGTATTTCAACCTGCTCCAGCAAGGCTAGGTCATCTACATATGTCATATGTTAATACACAGCTGCTAAATGTGTGGTTCATGCTTCACATACTAAGGTTTCGGATTCTTCCAGCCATACCTACCAATAATTGAAGGTGAGTGGCATCAATCAATCACCCAGTCAAGTGACGTCCAAAAGTATGAACAGAAGCACCTCTTTGAAACAAACATGCTTAGTTCTACATTGGCCACAGATCCTCATCTGAGCTGTTCAACAATCAAGTGGCATTTGTGTTCTCACTAAAGCGACCAGAGCGCAAACCTCTTAATCTTACCACCCAACATTCAAAAAGCCTTTGCATGCTCACAGGGGATCAACAGCACATGAAATGCATGGTAGCACCCTTTGATAGGACGCTTTGTCAATGCCTGCACTGTCATGGAACTGAACAAGAATGAATGTGACCTTGCAATGCTGTCATGGTTACACCACAAGCTACGAAAAAAGCACCAGAACACTGTTCTGCATTTTCTGTGGCCAGCACTTAAATCTGGTTTGGTTAATGAGGTTTAACCTCCCAAAACAGCTCCTGCTCGGGCATCGGCATTAAGCCTCTACTCTTGAGGAAATGAAGTTATCTGAAGCCAAACGACAGCTTTAATGTCAAGTTTTACCGAAGCGGTGGCCTTGTGGTAGAGCATCCGCCTCGCATTCGGGAGGTACGGGGTTCGATACCCAGTACCGCCGGGTACCCACCGGTTTCCAATGGGTACAAGATTTCCCCCGGCCTGAAGCTCGGCTCTTCTGGGGTGAAATGCTTGGCAAAAGGGGCCATGAACCAAAAATGTTGGTTCAAAAAAAAAAAAAGGGCCACATAATGGGCTGTTGCCGCGCAAGGCGGTCTTATTGTTGTCCGATGGCGGAACGAATCACTGCCACATCGGCGCAACTATTTGGGCCGTGACCCCTTTTCCCAAGCATTTCACCCCAGAGAGCCGAGCACCAGGCCGGGGGAAAGCTTGTACCCATTTAAAAACCGGTGGGTAACCGGCGGCACCAGGGATCGAACCCGGTACCTCCCGAATGCGAGGCGGATGCTCTACCACAAGGCCACCGCTTCGGTGGCCTTGTGGTAGAGCATGGTCTTTCACACAATTTGAAAAATATAGCCAGAAGGTTTAATGTTAGTGTGGTTTTCTCGGCACCTAATAAACTGTCAAAAATATGTAGCATTGTTAAGAATAAAGCAGCGAAAAAAGTCCGGGAAAGAAACATGTGTCGGGTGAAGCATAACTTTTCCTATGTTCCATGCAAAGTAGGAGTGGTATATAAGATTCCGTTATCTTGTGATAAAGTGTATGTGGGTCAACAGGCAGATGTATCAATGTCCGGTTACGAGAGCACGAGAGATCATTAGAGATTGGTAGAGGATCTAATCTGGTTGTACATTGTAAGAGATGTGACGGCTGCCAACCTTATCTAACACAAACAGTTATTTTGGATTCCCATCCGGCACAGATTAACCGGGAAATCATTGAGGCCAGGCATATCATACGATTGGGTGCAAATTGCGTTAGTGAACCGTCAATCGCTTTGACAGATAATGAGGTTGAATTTCTTGAACATGGTGTGTGTGGGGGGTTATCATGATTCTCTTGTTTAATGTGCGGTTTGGTGCTGCTTGGCTGGGCTATATATCTGTGTTTTTTTCAATAAACTTCAGTTGTGAGTTCAGCGCTCGTCCTGTCCGTTCTTCTCCTCCGTGCACGTCTTTTGCGCTGTTTTTCTATCATGTCACCATACCAACTCGCCCAGATGTCTCTTCTTTTAAAGTTTTACAAGTCCAGCATCTAAAACTTGAGCCTTGCAGACGTATTCCCATTGTGGTTACAGTGCCACTGTCGCATTGAGGGTGGCAAGACAGATTAAATTACCAATTCAGAAACATCTTCCAACCCTCACTTCATCTATTTTCTTAACTCTCTGCTCTTTACCTGCATTGTGCCGAAACGTTAATAAATTGCTTACGGTAAATATTTAAAATATATCTTTTTTAATTGAACAGTGGTCATATTTATGAATAAGTCATACTTGTGATGGCCCCAGCACTTGAATTCAATGGACTTCAGATGACAGAACACAACCTATCTTAGTATTACCATTAAGTGGAGAGAAAAAGAACAAAGCTTCTATCAGCTACAAAGCCTTATTCTTCTGATCAAGATCCCAAATATGTGAGGCAACCATACCAGGCAAACACGGAGAAAACACCTCTGGGGCTGATTTTCTCATCTCTTTTCAGGCTATTGCTATTACTCATCGTTGCAGCATTTCAAAACCAGCTACAGAAAGATCCGTTTGCTCTGACTCCAAAGAAACTGAACAGTGCAGTAAGGCCTTTAACGATTATGTCTATAATATTCTTGAAATTGACTTTTGAAAAACAGTCGTCAACTATCCATAAGTTGTAACCTTTGTTTCTAAATATGTCCGTATCAAAAAAACATTTCATTGTACATAACAGACCACTGCAAAAATGTTCAACTGCCAAACGTGCGCACTTTAAACTGATTATTTATCACCCCAAGGATAAGTTTAAGAAGATGTTAATCGTAAGTACTCAACAGCTGTACCAGGTACCCTAATTTAAATTCAAATCTGAAAACAACAGCTAAGAATCTACATAACTATGCCAAATTTGGTTACATTTCGCTCACAAATAGCAAAAACAGCCTTAATCGCCACATCACTCTAAAGACAGCTTTTACGGTCAGTAAATATAAAGCAGGTTAAGCCACTTTGCTGCAACAGCATGCTGCTTTCTTGCAGGTAAGAAATTACTCAGAATAATGGACGCTTTTCAACAGTGCGCCCTCTATAACCTGCAAATGGTTTTCTTTGCAATGAACGGAGGGATACAAGGACAGATTGTTCATTAGTGTCATTCCGCCAAACTATTTGATCACAAGATGGTGCTCTCTCCAAAAGCACACATTGGTGCCAATGTAGCTGATGCCATTTATTGAAGCTACTTCTAAATAGAAGCACCAAGCAATTTACTCCCAATAAGAAAAAAAATTTTTTTCTTCACTTTCTAACATTAAATGTTCGCAGTTGTGTGCAGATAAAAGCTTTAAAATATTCTGAGAGCACTGCCGAATCTACAATGGAAAAATGTGAAAGCTTGAGCGTTGCTGCTGCCACATGGTACAACACGCTACCCTTGTCGAACGCAGCCGATGTTCTGTTGAACACATCAAAGTTCACCAACATTCTATAATTTGTTTACAGGAAAGAAAAGGTGCAATATATGTCACTCGCATGATCTCTCTGACACATCTTGTAGACAAATATCAGCAACGCTAGATTTCGACACTCATTATACACATCTGATCACTATCACTATTTGGCTCAATCCAATTCCAGTTGGCGGGGCTTCACATCCCTTGGATGTTGACATTTATCATATAGCTACTTCAACACGTGATCGATTTTACTTTTACATTTTTGGGTGTAATTAACTAACCTATTCACTTAATTCCACCACTGCAGTATGCTGACATCATCCTCTACGATTCAAAATGATTCATTTCATCCTAACTCTTCTAAGAACGACAATGGCTGCGGACACGTCCTGTACATGCGACCTTGCCAACATAGCCTAGTAATGCTTTCGCATTAATAATCAATGCTGACAATTTGCTGTTGTCGTACATGACAATATACTACACTATGCAATACAAGAAGAAACCAATAACAGCAAACTGACTTCACTCTGCTGCATGGGGGAAAAAAAAAAAGAAGGGAGTGCTTAATTTCCACATCCTCTACTCTAAAGGCAGAAAAAAGTGCCATGGTGTATGTAGCGGCCCGTCGCAGTACGATTACAGGACCAGGCCTAGCTATACTTCGTTTCATACATTAGGTGCAACGTTAACAAAACTAGCGCTCCTGTTTAAGTAGCCTGTGTCCGTGACCAAGAATAGTGTGTTGCCTGTGGTGCACAAAAAACAAATGATTTCCATACAGGCTCAATGCAAGGCATTCGTCATTAGCTTCAAAAAAATTTAGATTTCCGGCAAAATGACCAGAATCTGAATTAATACTTTGCATCTGCTGTTTAGTCCATTGCTGATCTCTTCATGGAGAGTAGATGTAAGCAGAAAATGTATTGGAGGAAAAGCTCACCATGCTCAAGATTGGCTCATTTCTCCTTTAGCATGTCTCTTCTGAGCACATTTTAGGTGCCCACTGGGAAGCTAGACAGTTTTGTGCCTTTCAGTTCTGCACCATGAAACCACCACAGAGCGAGTAATTTCTCCATTTTTTGTTGCGAACTACTTGCGTAGCCTCTGCAGTACTGCACCTAATGTTTGAAACTGAGTATCGAAATCCTTCGCTCTGCAGTGGCAGTCCTGATTACCATTACTATATTTACCAATGGTAACTGAAAGGGTTTTGTGTCTGTCCTGCTGGTGTGAGGCTGCGAATGCCTTTACTGTGCAAACCCTCCTGCAAAGGTCCAGTGTGGGAATCAAGACTGCTAACAACCAGCTTTGCAGACTGAGCGGTCACTCAAAACTGACTTTGCCACACGAAGTGCAGCGGGGTTAACAGAACTTCACCTAAGCGCACTGCTCCGAAGAAAGCCGGTTGCCTAGATGAGGGCTTTTTGTACCTGATTCTACCAGTGGGTGTCCTTCAGAGAGCTTCGAAACATCCACCTTCCACAACCCACACGGGTGACCTAACTACTAGGCCATGTTTTACACATACCATGCAACATTTTTCCTATCCGTACGAAGTGTTCTATACACGAGGTTAGCATGGAATGCAAGAAAAAACTGGAACCTGGCTTCCTTGTGTAGCAAGGAAGCCAGTTGCAGTGTGAGCTCACATCAGAGAAGAAATTATTAGTAGTGCTGGCACCATCTAACCTAAGACAACATGCCAGCAGTATCCGCGGATGCATTATCAGTGTAGCACCTAATTTGCTCAACCCCTAATGCAAAGATGCCAACAAACCAGATCTACTATTGAATCATTAGTCGAGTAAATGTTGGCGACAACGAATGGAGGTTGAGAGCAACCTCGGATGAGAAAGCAATGCAGATTCACAACATATTACTTGGGAAAAACTCCATTATTCTTCCCTATGACCCGAGAAAAATGCACAATAGTCAGAGAAATGCATAGAAGGTCAGAGAAATAACTCAAGTTACCGACATTCTAGTAGAAATTAAGAAGAAGAAATGGACATGGGCAGGACATGTAGTGCGAAGAGAGGATAAGCGATGGTCGCTGAGGGTAACAAATTGGATTCCAAGGGAAGGAAAGCGTAGCAGGGGGCGGCAGAAAGTTAGGTGGGCGGATGAGATTAAGAAGTTCGCAGGGGTCAAGTGGATGCAGCTAGCACAGAACCGGGTTAAGTGGAGAAATATGGGAGAGGCCTTCGCCCTGCAGTGGGTATAATCAGGCTCATGATGATGATGATGAGTACAAAACTGCATACTTGGGAGCGAGACCACTTTACTTTGGGCTGGCAGCCAGCAGAAGCATGGGAGAGAGCACCTGCACAAGCATAAACAAGGCATTGCTTGAAATACAGGTAAACAAACACATTGAATTTGCTTACACACAACTGCAGGGGCCGTATTACGGGCCGCTCTATAATTGAGAGCGCTCTAAAACGCCCGCTCCTATTGGTCGCCGTCGCCATCTTGAAACAGATGACGTCGCGCACCTAATTATGCCCGTGGTTTTAGACTATTTTTGTAAAGCGCGATGAGACGGTCTAAAACATTTTAGAGCATTTTTAGAGCGAAAATGGCGGCGGCGTCCGCGGTGGAGTGGTGCGAGTGGTGGTTGCCGCCGGCGCGAGCAACGACGAAGGGCAGTGTGTGAGAATGCGTTCTACTTGTTCGGTGAGTTGTTCCGACACCTATTTCGACTTGAAAATGCGAAAGCAGAATGGTGGGGCGACGAATGCGCCGATGAACTGTGAAGAAGCTCGCAGTCTACCGCTCTGACGGTGCGGCTGTCATGCGTGCTCTGTTTTTTTTTTGCCCCCGGAGGATTTGTCTCCGCAGGTAGTCGGCCTCTCATAACTGACGGTGAGCAAGTGCGTGCGTCAAACGGCTGAACTCAACTGCTGCAAAGTTGGTGCTGAAGGGTGGTTGGGCTCCCCAGTGCGTCCAAAGCAAAAGGCGGAGGCGACATACAGTGCAAAACGAATAAAAACGAGCGCGGTTGGTAGTGTATGCTCAACCGCGTTGCTTTTCCCCGTGCGCGTTCTAACTGAAGCATTTGTGTGTGAGACGTTCGTGCGGACAATAAAGTTTATTTTGCCTGTGCTCCGCGGTCGATCTTTCTTTTGTTTCTGTTTCTTAAAGAAAAATCAACAAAGCCCCGATTACACTGCTTTCGATATGATTTCTCCGCGCATTTAGGACCATCACACAGTACTATAGTGAACTAGTGGCGCGAACGACGCCGCTGGGGCACGCCGTTTCTCATTGACGCCGCCAGGTGGCGCAACTGCAACATCTTCTAGTCAACTTTTCAATGCTTTCTTGCAATAGTGCGACATAGTATTGATACTTTTGCGCGTATATATAGTAATAAGTGCTTATTTTTCCCTGTGCTGATTTATGTAGACCTCCACCTATGTCAGAAGTTTGGCTTTTCATTCGAAATTACTGTTTTTTTCACGGCTGCACTAGTGCGAAAGCGCTCTTATTTCACTGGCGTCTGCTACGGCTCATGCGGGATGAGTTCTGTACTTATGTAACTTTCTGAGCCCCGCAGAGCACGCTTTATTAAAGAGAAAACTCAACTGTCAGCAGCAGACTGGTAGCAGAGTGGCCAGGCACTGTGCGCATGCACGGATTCTCACATCTCTGTTCAGCCTGGCGCGTCGCAGTAACTTTCCTTTAGCCAAATAAGGATGGATAGTAAACTGCGCTGTTCGGTATGCACTGGTAACCAGGAAATACTGACTTTAGCGTGAGATCTGCGTAGCATTAGGAAATTTACCAAATGGAAAAGTGAGGAGCAGTTTCAGGATGTTGTTTAATGACAGAAAGTGGTCACGGAAAAAAAAATAAACGAGCCATCCAACGATATTCTGTGGATATTCTCTTTTGTTCACTTCAGGATGTTTTTTGACAGATAGTGGTCACAAAAAAAAAAAAAAGTTTTTTGAAACGAGCTCTGCGGAGATATTCTGTGGTGTTACCATTATTCTCTGTTCACAGCAGCAATATCTATTATAAACCATCGCTGTAAGCCAGGTGCTAATTAAAATCCTTTCATCATCTCATATGCATAACATATATGCCAAAAATACATACATGAGGAGGGCAGAGCAGTTTTATTTAGGTACTTCCCAAGGCTTCTCCACTGCTGTTTTATTTTATTTGCATGGGACACAAGCCATCAACAATGAGTCGTTTTGTGAAGTTATTGACTACACAAACAGTCCTAAGAGCATCCATCTGCTCATCTTCAGGTGCTTTGAAGCTTGACATTGCGCTGGTTAATGCATTTTGTGAAAAAGTGCATGCGGGTACTTAAGCAGTGATTTCAGCTGCACCAATTTGACAGTGGTCAGAGCACCCAAGTTAGCAGGTTTGCTTGGCCAGTAGCATATACTGTGTACAAGCTGTCTGCTTGAATTTAGACTGAAGCAGGTTGTAAACACATTCTCAAGGTCAGCCACAAACTGGTATCACTTGAAGGGTACAAAAGGCCTCTGTTGTCCTTAAAATTAGTAAAATTAGCCAAATTTAATACATGTGACATCTTGATTAAAGCCTTTCTCACAGTTAGTTTGAGGTAGGATAGAGAGACCACAATTGTATACAGCTGCCAGCCAACTGGCTCACCCCAGGCAATTTTTAATTTTGAAGTTAAGTAATTAGTAATTATTTTTTCTAATTGACTAACTATTGCCTTTAGACAATAACTGGGTTTGCAAAATTTTAGAGCGCCTTCTAAAACCTCCATTCCATTTATTTCCGATAAAGAAAGCCTCATCGTTTTTCCAAGCTCTAAAGAAAGCCCGCGAAATACAAAAATTATCAACCTGTATAACGCTGAGACTGGGCTGTTGAGTCACGGCCGCAGCTAATTTCTGTCACTCAAACCATGCACGGTTGGGAGCAAAACAATATTGTAGCGCATGAATGCGTCAGTCACGTGATTTTTTTTTTTATTTCGCGGGCTTTCTATAGAGGTGGGAAAAACTATGCAAGTGAGGTTTTCTTTATCGGGAATAAATGAAATGGGGGTTTCAGAAGGTCCTCCCCAACTTTGCAAATC
Organism: Amblyomma maculatum; assembly: GCF_055883805.1. Taxonomy (NCBI): domain Eukaryota; kingdom Metazoa; phylum Arthropoda; class Arachnida; order Ixodida; family Ixodidae; genus Amblyomma; species Amblyomma maculatum. The sequence continues at coordinate 2,547,811 of NW_028146749.1, read as the reverse complement.
ACATTTATTTTAACGCAATACTTACTAAATTAGAATTGCAAATTGAAAAATTGCCTGCACCGTTTTTTTTTATTGAGATTTATTGTCTTACGGCATCAGTAGGGTATGATATGAAGGATGATTAAATGATTAAATAAATATGCCAGCTAGAGATCCAAGGATATACCATGACTACGCGGAATTGAATTTAATTTAATCTGAGCTGTCTGCTTTATTGAGCCAGTGGTAGTATTCGAGATCACGCAAACAGTCGAAGCTTTCTTCCCCCGAAGTCTTCCTTTTGTTCAGACCTGGTGCGCCAGGTGGCTGTCAGCAAGTGGTTTCTCTGGCCTATCATAAATGCTTTATTTTTAACCCTTGGCTGAAGTTAACTTGGACACGCGGTATAAAATATGTCGGCTATCGTTTGGTGCCACCGGCTTAATAGCAAGAATCTGCACTGAGCACAACTCTCTGTAAAATCAATATTGCCCACATCCAGCCTTGGCTTCACGGGTTTGACGGTAATATATGCCGGACAACCCGGCAAGAGTGTATAGGCACCGCATCAGGTGCCAGTGATGGCTTTTCACGCAGTATATCCTCACTTCTGCCGTTGATCATATATATGCGTAGTCACGCAGCAGGATGAGATGCGGCTTGAAATGATGCTCACACACTGCCAATGTTTCTGTGAGAGGCTTTTCCTGCCTTCACAAGCTTTGTTTCCACTTTGTGCGATGTTTATTGTCCCTCAGAGCAGCAAACAAAGGTGACTGGAGCATCCGGATAGCCGCGCTTCGGCATCTCGGAGCAAAACAGTGCGAGTTGGTCTTTTTCCTGGCCATTTCAAACATCGCATGGTGCTTTTGAAGGGCTGAGATGTCTTAGTTGCTGTGATGGAAGGCAGAACTGAAAGTTCGAGGGCGAAATCGCAAGAATGTGCAGACAGCACGGCGCGCCAAGCCTTGACTTCCCTTTGCGGACGCACACACGGTCCTAGTAAACGTAACTGCAGCGCCACCAGCGGCGGTCAGTGGCGTCCGGCGTGCAAGAGGCGCCCATTTTCCTTCCGTTCGCGCCACTAGAAAGTATTCTAGTTCACTATACACAGTACCTTGACTTCAGATGATGCGCAAAAGCCGGCACTAGCCGTGCAATCAGCTGTTTTACTGAAAAGCGCCATTTTTACGGTTTGTTTACCTCTGCCAGCGCGCCCTCGCGGCAAAAGAAGGTACCCACGAGAGCGTTTAATTGCAAAACTGTAGCTGCTTCATGATTTTTTTGATGACGTTGACCTTGAAATGCGGCTTCATGAAAAAATAAAGCTTTAGTTAATTTATTTACATGCTGTATCTATAAAAAAGTTAGCAAACGGCTCCTTGACTTGCGAATAAACCGCACCCTGGCGATCATTGATTGATTCAGATTTTCGTCACGCGTTGACGTCTCGCCGTGGTCTCGCCGAGGCGTCATGGTTCGGCCCCAGGCTTTGCAAATTGACCATGAATACAGAATTTTGGAAATATTTCTTAGTTTTTCTGCTCTGACTAACAGGCGTGCCAAATGCTACTTCGACCTGCATACTTTGTCATTGCGCTTTGTTGTGTTAACTATGAAAGTTTTATTTTGGTAAAAAGAGTTCCTTGACCACTATTCACAAACAACTACCAACCACTTAGGTATATCACGATAGCATACTTCCAATAACAATATAAATACCATAATCTGCACAGCAGGTTTTTGGCTACAACCATTTTGACCAGAACTAAAGAATATTGAAAAGTCTTCCATAAGAAATAACCTAATTATGCTTCTTTTATTTTCCCATAACATGGGAACTATTGCGATATCCTGAAATTAGAAAAAATATATAGTTTGTTGTCTCTCATAATAAAATTTTCATTTATGACCAGTACCGTCTACTTCGAATGTGATGCTACTCTGCACAAATGTGCTGCAGTCAGATTGAAGACTCGAAGATAAACTGTCAATACTACAATTTAACAAAACAAGTAAATGGCTGTAGATGCTATATTTAGAGAACATACATGCTAGCCAGTTAGCTACAGCAATTAAACTCAGAAAAAAAAAATCACTTTTCTACCAGTCGTTTTACATGGCAGAAAAAAAAAGGGGGGGGGGGATACAGAAGTAGCATTTTAATGTGGCTATTCGCCAGAGACGAAGCTTTTGACTTGCACTTTTGATTTCCAGCAGCTTTCCCACTTCTGGTATAAAAACGTTGCACTGTTAAATTAAGGCCGCACTCACATGCAATCAAGCGTTCACGCATGGCAGTAGTGACACAATGTGTACCTGCGGCCTCTTTTCACACTGTAAGCATTTATTTGATTAGGTTGCAAAGTTACACATCAGCTGCAGTGATGCGAGCAAACTTATCACAGGCAGGACTGCACACGTAGGCAAGCAGTAAGCCTCGCTTTGACTGCCTTTGTAGCTCGAGACCAAACAGGGGTATATGTCTCTTCCCTTGTCAAATTGATACTTCCAGATTTCGAATTCATTGTCTGAGAGGCGAAGCTTACAAGTTTGCGAATCACTAACAAATGAAGACCTCGAATACAGACTATGGTTAGGGCATGGTTAGGGCAGAGCTTCCCAACATGCAGCAGTTCATTCAAGGCTTGGGCTCTTTCCTCAAGAGCGTCGAAAAATGATACGTTGTAGGCGTGTACGGACGATACTTACGACAATGGGAGTTTTCTACGGCATCACTCCATGAGACAACCCGCTGGGTCAGCGCCATGACTTTCTATTTTGGTTCTGAACTTCAGCACAACTTAGGACGCTTTGGTTATCTTTCGTCGTTTTCGAACGCACAGTAGTCAAGGAGGCAGTCGCAGCAGTTGCGTCAGTTGCGTAGCGCTTCGCTTGCCTAAATGGCAGCAACGGACGAAATGCCGGATGCGTCACTCAAAAATAAAACACAACCTTACGTTTTGTTTGAGAATTAAGCGAAATACAGAAACTGCAATGAAATAATTATGAAATAATTTTATGGATTTAAATTACTTACTGTAAAGAGCGTGATACATAGATCATAGATGGCGTCCGTCGCACCATCTTTGCGATGTTGATTAACTTGGAAAATTGGCGCGGCGTAAATCCGTTTAAAAAAGTTTAAAGCGTGTTAAAAGAGGGTTTTTCTGAGTGCTGTCTCTGAACTATACATACACTGAAGACAGGAATTGATTACTGTCAGAGTGCTATAGCACGGCCGCTCAATGGAGGCGCACTTGGTGCGGCCCGTCGCGTCGCGCCTCAATGGCTGGGGAAGCGCGTATTGGGAGAAGTTACAGTTTCCGCCGTCATTCTCCGCGAGGGCGCCACCACTCCAGGACAAGACGCCGCCGGCACGGACGAGCAGACGACGCGGAAGGAGCGCGCTGGCTGGGTTGGCGCGTGTTATCATTTTGACTACTCAGCATAACAGCGTCCTAAGCGTATGCAGCACCATGCCAGGCAACTGCTGTGCACCATGAAAGCAAGAAAAGATCGGTTACCATGAGTTCCCGTGTGATTCACAACGTCGAGCAGCATGGCTGAAAAACATATCTCGGGAGGGCTAGGATGGAAGAGGAAGCCGGTGGGAGCCGAGTGACAAGTCACTGGTATGCTCACTACACTTCACAGATGACGATTACAGGAAGAACATAAAACTGAAGATCCTGCTTCCTTCAGCTGTCCCCTCCGTGTTCCCGAACTGCCCACATTACAAGTTACTCACGCGGGCTCATGTTGAGCCAAGTCAGTCAGTTCAGTCGTGTCCGACTCTTCGTGACCCTATGGACCATGTCACGCCACGCTTTCCGGTCTCTCACTATCTTCCTAACATCACATAACTTCATCTGCAGTGCCTCGAGGATGCCATGTTGAGCCAAACAACCTTAAAAAAATTAATGTGCGCAGGTCAATAGCTTTATTTTCCCACTTGTTATAGCTACACTTCATTTCCTCCTGGACAACCCCCCGTGTCATCCTGAAGCATGTGTGTTTCAAGATAGCTGCGCCACGATCACTTTTATGACGATGATATCAAAATGGTATGCCTTGCCCAACATCGCAAAGTGAAGCCATGGAGACACCAAGAGGAGCCGCTCTATTTGTCAGATGACGAGCGACTATCTTGGTTAGAGTTGGACTTTGCCATATCGAAGACATTCAGGTCCAAGCAGGCACGTCAAAGCAAAGGCTAACCCAAGCTAACCCAAAGGCTAACCCAAGTACGAAGCAACAATCATGACAATCAGATCCACAGTGGCGCAAATTAAGTACCTTCTTGATCGCATCAAGTATCTTACAACAATGCCTTCTGTGTGCCTTACTAGTGCATTGCATTTAATCGAATCTTATTTTCAGCTTCCGATACGCCCTAAAGCAGGCTCTGAAAGCGGGTCTATAGTATCGCTTTTTAGCAGCCTAAGGCAATTCAAAGGCGGGAACGACAAAGTGGACGCAAGGGCTGCAGTTTTCACCTCGGAGAAAATACTGAAGGTACCACTAGCAAAAAAAAAAAAAAATATCGACTGATGTTATACACATTTTGCCATGCTTTGTGCAGGTTGGCATCTTGCAAGCATCAGTCTGCAAATGCACCTATCAACAATCAGCAGTTATAAAACTTGGAATTCGCGATTATGAAAGTCGTACCTTGCCAACTGCCATATCACGTCTGCTGCGACAGAGTTTTCGAGTCAGCTTGGATTCAATCATGTGTGGTGTGAACCAGCAGCTGAGATTGAGTTAGCACCGATTGCATTCTTGGCTGATCACCTTGCACGTCCATTTGAAGAGAAAGTATGAATACTTTTACAGAATCTCATGAAACATTTTTATTTATTCTATTTTCAGTGCCTGCCCGTGTTTTCATTATTTATATATTACCAAAGTTTAAATACCTTCTACTGCTTACTTTAGAGTGTCAATAATTTTATTTTATTAGTCCCCATCCATTTATTAACTTTGTGCCTTGTGATTCCTGCAAAACCCTCGACTTATCAAAATTCTTGATGACGGATGCCTAAGGTATCTGAAAATCACCATGCACCTTTGTTAGCAAGGTGATGAAGTGCCTGGAGGTCAGAAGAAGCAGCAAGTTGTGCAACATGTTAGTTTCATCTCTTCTTCCCTATTTTGTGCAATTTCCGGAGTTGATTTGCGAGAGAGAAGACCGCAGTCACACTAAGGACCTAACCAAACTAATGCGACCACTGCTGACCAACTGGACAGGCAACATCAATCTAACAGTGGAAAAAATCACGCTTGCACATAAACCTTTTTCGAGGAAAGTTCTTCGCTTGTAAAATAAGCTTGCGTGCCTTCTGTGCATCACGCGACTTCATAATCAAACGAAAAAAAAAATTGCCTGAGCCGGCGGGCGTGTCGATGAACTGGCTGTCTTGTGTTTTTTTTTTTTTTTTTTGCAACAGTTTGTGTTAGCTAGTATGTTTAGGTGGTGGTACCCACTTGAATATTATTTCCAGTGAAAACGGAGGAACTGGCTGAACAATAATGTTGAACGCTACGTCCTCAATTGTAAGTTTCCAGAAAAGTGCGCGCTGAATAAATGGCCCCAAACCTTGTCCCGATTTCAAGATTGTAATATCTAATACGTTATTACAGTGGTTGAAACGCAACTAAATGGGTGCCCACTCAGCGAAGCACACGACTGCCTCGATTCTCGTTGTAAACGGAAGACCACGAATGACTTGGAAAAGCCCAGTGATGATGACATGCCGCTATCACCTTATCAATAGCAAACTTGCACGTAGCATCACATAATGTGTGAAACGCCGCTCATAAATCCTAAATTGAGCAAGCGCCGACCACACGGACGCCGAAACGAAAGCACAGCCACGGCCGCTGCGCGCAGCTCTCCGCCCGAACTCGTCCCGGAGCGGTGGTGCTGCAGCGGTGGCGATGAGAACTAGGCGCAATACAGCTCTTCTGGGCGACGCGACGGGCCGCACCCAAGTGCGCCTCCATTGAGCGGCCGTGGCTATAGTATGGGTACTTGTAGTATGGTGGTTAGTTCACATGTAGCTATAGTATATCCTTAAGGAACTATAGTAGTGCGGTCTTTAAATGCGCTCTTTTTCGTTTCGATTCAACGCACTGAAGATGGCGCGACGGACTCAACTGGCATAAAACCCTGCAATAAACTAAAAGTAGTGCCAACATGTGAAGTTTGCCGCCCGCATCCTCTCCGGTATAGTGCCTAGTATATTCTAGGCACTATACTCTCCGGGTTAGAGTGCCCTATCCGGGTGTTCTCGTTCGTCGTTCGACGCTCTCATTAGCCGAACGCCGTCGCGTGATCGCGCGCGGTTTTTTTTTTTTTTTTTTTTTTTTTTTTTTTTTTAACGCGGTAGCGTTAAGGAGCTCGTGTCGCAGAAAAGCCGGTGTCGTCGGCGGCGTTGGCCGTGAGCGATAAATCCCGGCATGCACTTCATAAACGGCAAACACAGAAGAACCCCTCCTCGCAATGTGCGGCGCTGCCCCGACACGTGGCGCGCCACTCGCCCCTTACGTTTCGCCGTGCACCCTCACGGGTTGTAAAATCAAGCGTCTTTCCATTCTTTAGATCACTATCTTCACTCACCCGCTTTTCCCCTTCGGGCCGCGCGGGTACCGGTGCGAGGATGCCCCAATACCCTTGCGTTTAATAAGTTTTCTCGCTCTCTCCCCTTCCAACATCCAGCGTGCGTCACTCGAACAGTGGTGTTTAGGCGACGCGGCTCCTCTTTCCGCTCACAGCGCGATTGCTAGGTGCAGCGTCTGATTCCGGACGCCTCTGACACCGTGATCACTGCGCCGTAGCACTTCTGCTGGGAAAGCGTCCCCTGCGATGTGTGCCGAGCTGCTTCCGATGAATCATGCTTCTGCGTGGTGCTCCCAAGCGAGATAGAGGACGATCCCATCAAGGCGTCAGCCCCATGATCGCGCCCGCCTTCATGGCGCGTCGCTGCCCGGCTTTCTCCCTCCGAGACACCGAGTTCTTTGGTTCGTTCCGCTTGCTCAGGCGCACGTTTCGTTGCCGCGCCGAACACTGTGTAACTCAAGAGCGAATGAGTGGGTGGTGCGAACGAGGTGCAATAACGCTATCGCGTTCCACTCTTGAAGGCGAAGCTTAAGCGTCCTCCAAATTTTTTTTTTTTTTTTTAATTTTTGGCGTGCAGTTTCTTTTTTCCAGCGGTGCGAGCGGCGCGCGCGCGGCACATATGCACATATCGCCGTGTGTCATGCCGTGTGTTTTCCTGCAGTTCGCACCTCTTTGTCGCTGCTCTTTGAAGTCTTTTGTTTCAAATGCCGGCTTGCTGCGCATTCGGGTGCAGCACAACTGAGCGTGATCGCAAGAGGTTATTTAGAATACCGTCCGGGAATCGAAATGCTGCTCGGAGGAAGGTCTGGCTTCATTGACTGGGCCGGGCGAATTTCAATGCAACACACGGTCCATGGTGTTTTCAAATATTCAAAACTGGTTCTCTTTGCCGTTCAGCGGAGTGATATACACACTGCTTACCACTGATATAGTTAGTAACTGCTGTTTTATTAAGTTGTATCCTATTATATATGTATTGACAATATTTTCTGTGATCTCATCTACAGGTATGCCTCTTCCGAATTTTTTCATGTTGTACAGAGCATGTTTAAATCTCATTTATGCCGCGTCTAGTTTGTTTGCATCTTGAACAAGTCTGTATAAATGTATACTTACAGTATTTTATCGATCCTGCTTTCTGTTTTCCACCATATATGTACACAAAGTAAAGCAATATGGTTTTTGCTGTTAATTGATGTTTCATACATCTTATTTTATTTTTACATATTCTTTTATGCGCTGAGGCAATAAACAACGTTATTAAATAAAACTGCTATCACGCTTCTCAAGTTTACCGGTAGCTCACAAATCAGTCAAAGTTGCAAAGAAACCACGCGGACTGCTGCTAAATTGTTCTACTCCGCCGGCTAGTTGAATTTTTTTTTTTTCAAGAATGTTGCGCACTTTGGCCGGCGGCTGATAGAAGCACGGAAGTGAAGACGAGTTCAATCAACGCAGACGTCACGTACGAATGGTGTCACACACTGACAGTTGAAAACGAAACCGTTTCAGCGCAAGATATTAAAAAAAAAAAAAAAAACTGCTACCACGCTTCTCAAGGTTAACGGTAGCTTGCAATTCAGTGAAACCTGCAAAGAAACCACACAGACTCCAACTTCCGCCGCCTAGTTAATTTTTTTTCAAGCACGTTGCGCACTTTTATCAACGGCTGACAGACTCAAGGTGGTGAAGGCTAGTTAAACCGACGCCGAAATCGTGTACGTATGGTGACACACCATGACAGCTGAAAACGGCACCGTCTCAGCGCAAAATATTAAACAGAATAACTGCTACCACCCTTCCCAAGTTTACCGGTAGCTCACAAGTCAGTCAAAGCTGCAAAGACACCACATAGACTCCAGCTTCTGCAGCTGAAGTGGAAAATACATGGAGGACAACTGCTGCCACACTTCTCAAGTTCACCGGCCGCTCGCAAACCAGTCAACGCTGCAAAGAAACCACTGCTAAATTGTTCTTGTCCGCCGCCTAGTTACAAATGTTTTAAAGCATGCCGCTGAGTTTGGCCAAGGGTGACGAACTGCGGACACGCGGAGATGACGGCGAGTTGAACCAACGCCGAAATCGTGTACGTGGGGTGTAAGACACTCACAGCTGAAACTATTTTGGCGGGAAATCCCTGTCAACATTCGGTAATTATGTTTCAGCAGTGAGTAATATTTTAACCTGAACACATTGTGACAATATGCAAGCTGAAATACTCTGGTGAGACCCGGCGCCAGCGCTTTTACCAGCGCACGGCCACCTCGATCGTGTCGTGACGCTGGGACTAAGTCGACCCGGCCTTCACTTGGTAGCGTGCAGAGACTCCGGGTTCATGAAGGATCGAATCTTCGAAGTTGGTAAAATATATACAAGCAGGTTTAATGGCACTTTGAGAAAACTTATTTACATAAAAAAGAAGGGTACATCAGCAAAATGGCAAGCGTTAAGAGTTCATAGCGAGAAGCGTCTGGATGAGCCATTTACCCAGGGCTCAGAGCCTCTTTTCGTGCTCTGCAATGTCCTTAAAACCCCCTATGTCATGCCCCTCTCTGAAGATGCTGACCAACCAGTTCCAAGGCACGCCCCTCAGATATCGGCATCCAATCGAACACATCACTGCACTGATGGTCTGATGCACTGACTGGTCCGGTATTGTTTCGTTGGGCGTGGTCACTTGTTGCCGGGAAGAGCTTGGGAACGGCGAGGAGGTACATTTCTATTCTTCAGCAAAGATTCGATATGCTGGTTCCGGTAAGTGGATTTCCTTCTTAGAACCCCAAGTGCACGTGCGCGCCGCATACTGCTCCCAGCATTGTCCCTTTCCAGCAATTGCAAATCTTTCCTGCATTCCCGGGAAATCCTCTAATGGCCGTAATCACCTTGCTCCTTTCTTGTCCTGTACGTCAGCGGACGTGTCACTCTGTCGTCTCCTTTGGACAGTAGGCATTCCTCACTGGACGATAGCGCTTCTCGACGGGAAGGGTGAACAATTGAACGAAAGCACTTCCGGCTAATTCCCGCAGAGGGACATTTCTTTGTATTTTTTTTTAGACGTTCCCTTGACAGGGCCAATTTGGCATTTGCAGGGTCTCCACAAAGCAAAACAGGCTTACACTAAAGGATTCATGGAAACAGGCTCATTTAGCGCCCTTGCACCAGCAGTACATATCCTCAGCACATATCCATGCCCACAGGCGAACAATAGAGCGCGCCAGTGCGAACGATGCAAGGTCATAACAATCGGCGCGCGCTAGTCGCCCACAGCGTAGGTGGAGCCATGGACGAAATGCGAGAGGAGGAGCGGCGTCGCCGGAAGAGGAGAGAGGAGCCGTGCCAGAGTTGTGCGAGTGTCGTCTGCTTCTAGGTTGCGTGTTGCCAAGCTACCTTTCTGCTTTTTATTCGGTATCTTTTTTTTTCTGCGCGAGTTTTGACAGAGTACAAGGACGAGGAACTTCGTTACATTTCGACTGCATCAAGGCAGATCTAGAAATAATCATGCGTAGTTATGGCTTAGGACCAGCTTTGTTGTAATTTTTAGCAAGCATTTACGTAGAGATACGCAGAGTGCGATTTGTTTATGAAGTAGGCATATTAGCCGTTTTACTGACCTGAACATCAGCAGAGGATATATCCCAAGTGCAATTTTAAAGATCCTTGTTCCTTGTACACCCTTGTTGGATCCATCAATTTATTTTCCAGTAATTATAGCTCTCCGCGGTTGGGATAGAAACACGCAAGTGCAGATATGTGTGCATGACGCCTTGGAGGGCGAAGCACTATTCAGAAAGTACTGTTAGGAACTGTGTTTTGAAACATGCAAAAAGATGACCTCAGAGAAACAATATTTTTTTTATATATATATTTGAAATTCAAAATCTTTTAATATGTGGGGCATGGAGACAGAAAACTCAACCTTTCAAAAACGTGGTTGCAAAAATTCCACACTCAAACAGCAAAAATAATCTAGCAATACACACAAGACAGCAAACACACATTTGCCGAAGTGGCGTCCGTGTGCTGTGTGATGTCAGCGCACGTTGAAGATCCCCAGGTGGTCGAAATTACTCCGTAGTCCTCCACTACGGCTCCCCTTCCTCTCTTTTCACTTTCACTCCCACCTTCCTCCCTTCCCTTACGGCGCGGTTCAGGTGTCCACAGAGCAAGTGTGACAGATACTGTGCCGTTACCTTCCAGTGAACCAGTTAATAATAATAATAATAATAATAATAATAATAATAATAATAATAATAATAATAATAATAATAATAATAATAATAATAATAATAATAATAATAATAATAATAATAAAATTGGCCTTAATCCATACAGCGCGAATTTTACAAGAGGTGGAGAACTGAAATTATTTATTCACTGGTAATTTTTTCAAAATCGGAAAGGCATGCAATTGCACAAAAAGGAAAAATTCGATAACTATAAATAAAATAATCAAAAGGCTAATACTGATTGGTTTTCAAACATAACCATAGTTAATTAGGCAGGGGGCGCCTTCTCTTTGGTATGGGTTTCAGTGAAGAGCACTCTTTCGTTGGTGAGCCCCTTATGGGAAGCCCGGAACTTTCGGACACGGCTGCCACTATCTTCTGGAGAGTATTTTGAACTAAATCTTTGATTTCCAGCAGTGTTTCGACTCGATGACAATGAAAAATGAGAGAATTACATTTCTGCAACGCTTCTACAATATCACTTTGAAGTGCTGCAGCCACTGAACTTGTAGAAGGCACCGGTATAAACACTGGTTCATCGGGAGGTTCTACAGTGTTCATCTCAGCAGTACTGCTCTGGTTAAGGGCTTCATGGGATAGCGTACTATGGTGCTGAGATATGTATGGCCCGTCCAAGCAGTTTTTAGACAGTGAAAAGATAAACCACCAAAGAAAGAGCGGCAGAGCGTAGTCACTTGTCTTGTGTGTTGCATCCAAGCAAACAGCAGCGGTTCCGTACTTTCTAAGCATATCCCTCATGAACTTAGACTGGAAACAAAGTAGCAATGTCTCCTCGCACTCACTGGCATCACTCTCTTCCGTGTCATCTCTGTTGCTGCTGTTTGCGTTTTTGCTTGGTGCATAGGAGCGATAAAGTACAGAACATTAGGGTTGCTCACTTTGTAGCTTTTTGACCAATTTACGATCGTTTTCTTGATCGATAGTGCTGAAGCGGTCTTTTTTAAGAATGTTTTGAATGTGGCTGTATATGACTCTACTTGTTGGAAAAAATGCCCTGCAGCTGCCAGTTGGCTTTTCCTTCCCAGGAAACAGTACATCGTGAACATAATAATGAAGACACTTTTTCACGTCGGATGCCGATGCAACTCCTTCTCTAACTAAAGCGTCAATCCTCTCGGCAACATTTTTGTCCATAGTCTCACCAAAACATTCAATTGCATCACACCTGTGATTTACATGGGATGCACAGTCGGCAATCGTGACATAAATCCTTCGTTCTGTGGCCACAGTTTCCAATGCTTGAAGCGCTTTGTGCAATTGCCTGACCTTGTTCGACTTCAGCTTCTGTTCGTTTCCATGACCGCAAGGCTGGGGGATGTCCACCTAAACATAAATCGCCATTATTTGAAATGTGCGTGCCTGAATTCATGCCAGTGCTAAAGCTTTGTGCCGCGTACGTAAACGTAGCTTTCCCTAAGCGCTATCAAACCAATTTGTATTTAAACATCTTGAGTAACCGTCGTGATATATATGAAAACTTTCTTGGCCCTGCAAAAGCGTACTTTTTAAACTCACGCAACTGGCATTCTGCGTGAGTGAACATAAGTGGCCTATATGCATTGTATGGGCCATCTTCTGTCGTTCTTTAAACAGGTGGTAAAAAGACTTTATTGTGGGCTCTTCTTTTGATCCGTATCACGATAGCTCCCATTTTCTCAAAGTAAGAGGTAGTCTAATCTGCACCAGCGAATACTGTAAAATGTTGGAGGGTTACAATACATCAGTACGCACCGAGGAATAAAACGCGATGGCCAGGGATTTGGCATACAAGGCTGCACGCACACACACACACACACACACACACACACACACACACACACACACACACACACACACACACACACACACACACACACACACACACACACACACACACACACACACACACACACACACACACACACACACACACACACACACACACACACACACACACACACACACACACACACACACACACACACACACACACACACACACACACACACACACACACACACACACACACACACACACACACACACACACACACACACACACACACACACACACACACACACACACACACACACACACACACACACACACACACACACACACACACACACACACACACACACACACACACACACACACACACACACACACACACACACACACACACACACACACACACACACACACACACACACACACACACACACACACACACACACACACACACACACACACACACACACACACACACACACACACACACACACACACACACACACACACACACACACACACACACACACACACACACACACACACACACACACACACACACACACACACACACACACACACACACACACACACACACACACACACACACACACACACACACACGAAAACGAAGGATTTCGCGCAAGAAGTGGAAAACTTGCACGCAATAAATGTGCTAATGCTGTACAACCTTTTTTTACAATCTCAACTACATGAAGGCCATCGATTTCCTCTTGTTTGCTGTTAGCACTGTTGCTATATCATAAGGTTAAGGTTACAGAGATAAGTACACGCTGCCTACCTGAAAACCTCAACTCTCACAGGAGTTGGAAAAGCAAACGTACGAAAATCATATTTTCCAAAACAGGCCCCAAAGTGCGCGAATGTGAAACATACGCGGTACGTGACTTATTATCACGCTTCAAATAGTCTGTCACAAATTTGTCCGGGAGTTTTAGAGCGCAGCTCTTTTGGCGTCCGTTTCTGGGTTTCGCGTCGTCGTCGGCCTCGTAACCAGCTCCGCCCCCCTTTCATCCCCCCAGCGCTAGCAGCGACCGACTGATACCGCTGGATGCCGCTGACGCCGCTAGAGTCAAGATAACGTGACTGCATAGAACACCGTCGCCGCCATGCAGAAAGAGGAGGGGAGGGTCCCCCCCCGCATCGGCGGCGTTGTCCCTGAAACCAACTCCGTAGCTGGGGTTGACTCACTATCGGCGTCAGCAGCCTCAGTCAGTCGCTGCTATCTCTTCCCTCCTCCCTTTATCGCGTTGTCCGCTTGCTGCGCGCGCTTCTGCCCCCATCGTTTGCCGCTGGGTGTACACGCCGCCCCCTCCCCCCTCTTCCTGCAAGTCTCCGGTTGTCAAAGCGCCCGCTCGAACTTAATTCCTTTCTTCGCTCCTCCTCCAATGCAACCCCTGTGCGGTGGTAATCAGAGAGCCAGATCGGTGGCGGCGGATCTGTATATTGCACCGCCTGAGCCGAAATTGCCGCTGCCGTTCGCCACTGCTGCTGCTGCTGCTGCTGCTGCTGCTGCTGCTGCTTGCTGCTGCTGCTTGCTGCTGCTGCTGCCGCTGCCGCTGCCGCTGCCGCTGCCGCTGCTGCTGCTGCTGCTGCTGCTGCTGCTGCTGCTGCTTGCTGCTGCTTGCTGCTGCTTGCTGCTGCTGCTGCTGCTGCTGCTGCTGCTGCTGCTGCTGCTGCTGCTGCTGCTGCTGCTGCTGCTGCTGCTGCTAAACGAGCTGCCAGAGCAGAGGCCCAGCGCCGTCGCCGCTAGAATCCAGAGCAGTAAGCGAGGCTGAAGCAGAAGCTCATCGCCGCCGTCGAGAAGACCCTGCCGTTCGCACCGCCGAAGCGGAGGCTCATCGCCACCGTCGAGAGCAACCAGGTGTAAGCGAGGCTGAAGCAGAAGCTCATCGCCGCCGCCGAGAAGGGAGTCGTTGTTAAAGGAATACGTGTGAAAAAAAAAAATCTGTGATAGCGCATACATGTGTCGCTCGATTTCTTTGCCTCAATCTATCGAAAAGGTGAAACAGCTTATTTGCTGCGCTCAAATTTCGCATTAGGAAGTAACGTAATCGTCGGTAATTTTTTTGTTTCTTGATCAATGTCCGGAAGCAAGCTTTAATGAAACTCCCAGAAAAGAGTCGCATTTCACTGAATTGCTCCGCACCCGCGACAAAGCTGCGAAGAGCGCCTAAAACTTGGCGCTCTGCCAACATTGTCTGGAGCGTCACTCACGGAGATCGAGGTCTCTTGATGAAACACGCGAAGAAGGTTTTTGGTGAGCAGCATCTTAACCGGCTGCCAAGGTCAGGGCTGCAGACTGCAACAGCGAGAGTGCGAAACTGAAGGGCCCGCTAGGAAAATTAAAAAAAAAGAGAAAGTAAATTATCGCTGACAATAATGGGATGAGGATTCATTACGTAAATAAATGGCACTAAAATATCTGCCTCGAACGTTAGCGTTACGCGGCTACAACCTCCCCCGCTCCTCTCCCCTCCTGCTAGGACTTTTCGCTGCCTCTTAGGCGGGAATTCGAAACGACGGGAGTTCTTTACACATTTCGGCGGTCGTATTATCCAACCCTTCGTTAAAATACTATCGTGTTAGCCGTATGAAAATGCACTGTGTTTTTTTCTCTTGCCATTGTGTCGCTCCATACTATTCATAGATTCTTCACCGACATTTTCGGCATTAAGAGCGTATATGAAACTTGTCTCCGAAGTTTGACTTGGCCGTTCCGCATCAAGCGATCTTGACCGGCGTGCTCGTCAGGCTGATACATACGCACGGTGTTTAGCTCGCCGTTCTTCCCACTCTTCGTCTGTTTCTTCGGCACGGCGCCATCGCTTGGCCGCAGCAGATCGTTCCAGCCTCGCCTTGTACACATCATCCGAGCGCAGCTGCAGCCCCCTGTTTTATCCCGCTCTAGCGAGCGCTTTCTCTCGGCAGCGGCCCTGCCGGCCTGTGAAGCCTCACCTCCGCCATCGATGGCGCTACCTGGGTGCCCGTCTCTCGGTCTGTCGTGACGTCACGCGGTCACGTGGCGCGCAGCTGTACGAAGAGGTGCCACACCATCAATGGCACAAAGTGCAATCAGTATTGCTTTCGCAATAAAAAAGAGCATCGTACTGTGCCGAAAAACGTATTAGGCGGGATAGTATCAACGAGATTTCACGCTATCTTCTTTTACCACTTACCTTAAAGTCTGGGTATAGTTCAATCCACTGGGGCATCTTTTTCTCTTGGTTCCTTGGAGGTTGATTCTCTTTTTCTGGTAGACGTGCGTCCAATTTGTCGTTGCCGGACCCTGTGAATTAGGTTTCATAACGTTTCACGTCTTAGCATTGGCAGCAAGATAGAGTTTAAGAGGCGCGGCTAGGCGACAGAAAGACATACGATATACGGAGGCAGATGCACAAATTATAATCGTAGCGAGGCAGCGGTATAAACAAGCGGCCGGTCCTGTATATGCAGATAAGCTCAATGCCGTATCATGTGATTTCAAGAAAGAAAAAGGGTATCATTTTGCTCATGGAGGGTTTAGGCGGGATGGGTATCTAACATTTTTTTTTTTTCGTAACGATGACAAGCTGCATTTTGACGAAGAAAGTCCAAGGAATTAACTACGCGAATATGAATTATTCCTTCACTAACCATATAATTGTATGCACTAGGAGCACCATACATCTACTCCGACTTCAGTGCATGAAAGTGCAATAAAACAACACTGGAACATGCGCATTAAAACATTTTCACCTACCGAGTCAGTTTTCCCGTAGTACATTTCGCCGAACATGCAGACTTTCTGCATTTCCTTCACTACACGAAACGGTATATTGCCTGCATAGATCCTGTGGCTATTGTTGTATCACGGAGAAGAGCGTTTTGGCTGAAAAAAAAAAATGTATAAGGCATATGTATCCCTTGCAGCCAATGCTTAAAGTCTGGATCCATCGGAGGGGAGTCTGTAGCGGTTCGAGCACTGGTGGAACTGGAAATAAAGAGGGAAAGCGGCTGGCTGGCTGTTTTGCAAATCGTTTTATACAAAGGGAAGAAATCATTATGTTTCTCCATCCCTGGTTTTAGAAAACGTGTTAGTGGTTCTTATTAATACTCACTGTGAAACTGTCGAAACGATAGAGAAGAAACCTTCTCATTACACCAGTGACAGAACAAAAAATGGTTTCCTGCTTTGTTTTCATACAGTCCTTATACTTTCAAGCTCTGGGGGTCTCAGACCCCTTTTAAATATTACTGGGGGAAAGGAGGGGTCACGTCAGGTGAGGTCAGTTGACGTAGCACGTGACAGCAGCGAGGGATCGCCACCCCCCCCCCCCGGTGATTGGTGATTGATTGATTGATGGATGGATTGATTGATTGATGGATGCATGGATGGATGGATGGATGGATGGATGGATGGGCGGACGGACGGGCGGGCGGGCGGGCGGATGGATGGATGGATGGGTGGATGGATGGATGGATGGATGGATATGTGGGTGGGTGGATGGATGGATATGTGGGTGGGTGGACGGATGGATGTAATATAGGAGCGCTCCTTTGAATCAGGGTGATAGCAGTCTATCATGCTCATTTTCCCCCCATACTTTATTATTTTAGGTTGGTTAACCATACCATCATTCTATTTATTGAATTTTTTCTACGTTGCTAATATTGTTACTTTTCTGCTTTTAAGCCATCAATCTTCCAATCGTTTTTTGCTAGCTTCCGCTGCATTCATTCACCCGATCACTGGTATCTTTAAACCCCAGAGCTTCAGGAAGAGTGAATGCACCTACATCGACTCCCGGATAGATACCACTGCATTCGAGTATAATATTGATACGTGGCAAGGTAAGGCCAAGAGATTTATCCAAGATGACTCCGCACACAGCACACAGAAACAGCAGCGTTAACCGGGCACCAACCGACACTGCTCGCACGTCGTCTTCACCAAAACTCACGAGATTCTTCTTCTTCCGTCCTTATGCAGATATCAGTGCATGCACCGCCTAATGTAGCACTACCCCACCGGCTGAAAAGCACCGTCCCGGTGCGTACTAGCGTCCAAACCAGGGTCCGTGTAGTACGGCTTGAGGCGTGCAACATGGACCGTCTCGGTGCGTGGTGTAGAAGTATGCGTTGCGGGGTGCAAGGGCGCAATTTCGTATGTCACTGGAGTGGCTTGTCGTAAAATTCGGTAGGGTCCTGTATAACGGGGCAAAAGTTTTTCCGAGAGGCCAACGCGACGAGCTGGGGTCCAAAGTAGCACGAGATAGCCGCAAGAATACTGGGTGTAGCGATGACAGGAATCATAGCGACGTTTCTGGGAGTGCTGGGAGGCTGCGAGTCGGTTACGAGCAACAACGCGGGCAGCATCAGCTCGGGCTATGGCGTCACGAGCATATGAACTGGCAGTGCGGCAGAAGCGAGCAGGCTGTCAAAAGGAAGCAGAGGTTCACGGCCGTATAGAAGATAGAAGGGGCAGTAGCCGGCAGTGTCGTGACGCGACGAATTGTATGCAAATGTCACAAATGGCAGCGTTATGTCCCAGTCATCAGAAACGTACATGGACAGCATGTCAGTTAATGTCCGGTTAAGGCGTTCAGTAAGCCCGTTGGCCTGTGGATGGTAGGCAGTCGTGAAAGAATGACGAACGTTGCACAATCGTAGGATCTCGTCGACTATACGCGCAAGAAAGCAATGGCCACGGTCGGTGAGTAGTTGGCGGCGAGCTCCGTGGACGAGTATAACGTCGTTGAGGAGGAAAGCAGCGACATCACTTGCACAGTTGGTTGGTATTGCTCGTGTGACCGCGTAGCGTGTGGTGTAATCAGTGGCCACCGCAATCCATTTGTTCCCCGATGCGGACAGTGGAAAAGGCCCTAGAAGATCCAGACCCACTCGAGAAAATGGGTCTGTGGGGATGTCGATCGGCTGCAGGAGTCCAGCTGGTAAAACTGCGTGATGGCTTTTTCCGGCGTTGACAGCGGTCACGAGCAGCCACGTAGCGGCGGCTTGCACGGTATAGGCCTGGCCAAAAGAACCGACGGCGCACACTAGTGGAATGTGCGAGAGACGCCTAGATGACCCGCTGTGCGAACGTCGTGAAGCTGTTCAAGGACGGCTGTGCGTAGGTGCTGAGGGACTACTAGTAGAAGGTCGGGGCCATCAGGTCGCATATTGTGCCGGTATAAGGTGCCGTCGTGGAGCACAAACGAAGGGAAGGGTCATGGCGATCGGCGCTGAGGCGATTGATAATTTCGCGAAGCTGAGGATCCTGGCGTTGCTCCCGTCGAACGTTGGAAAAGTCAGAAATAGAGAGCACGCAAGCGTCATTGTCACATTCAAGTTGGCTTGGCGGGTCGACTAGATGACGGGACAGGCAATCGGCGTCTCGGTGCAACTGGCCAGACTTATAATAAACTACTGAAAAATTGTACTCCTGAAGGCGCAAGGCCCAACGTCCAAGGTGGCCGGTAGGGTCTTTGAGTCTGGAAAGCCAACACAATGCGTCGTGGTCAGTGACTACTGTGAATGGCCGCCCATACAAGTAGAGGCGGAACTTCGTAATTGCCCAAACTAGGGCTAAGCGCTCACGTTCAGTGATGGAATAATTCTGTTCGGTAGCAGAGAGGAGTCGGCCGGCATAGGCGATGACGCGAGGGGAACCGAGCTGATTTTGTGCGAGAACGGCACCAATTCCATGACCACTTGCGTCGGTGCGTACTTCTGTTGGCGCTGACGGATTGAAGTGAGCCAACACTGGCGGACTGGTGAGGTTGGCAATAAGAGCGACGAAGGCGGCCAATTGTTCGTGACCCCAGGAAAAGGAGACCCATTTTTTCAGAGGCAGCGTGAGTGGACAGGCGATTTCCGCGAAGTTTGGTACAAATCGCCGCAAATATGAGCAAAGTCCGAGGAAGCTACGCACGTCGCTGGTAGATTTCGGTATAGGAAAATCACAGCGCGAATTTTGTCGGGGTTCGGCTGGATGCCATGGGTGTTCACCAAGTGTCCTAGGACCTTGAGTTCCCGGCGACCGAAGCTACACTTCTTGGAGTTCAACTGAAGGCCAGCTCGTCGGAAGATCCCAGGAATAGCCGGAACATGATGGAGGTGGCCCTCAAAGGTTGATGAAAATACGATGACGTCATCGAGGTAGCACAGACATGTGGTCCATTTGAACACGCGTAG
Source organism: Amblyomma maculatum (assembly GCF_055883805.1). Lineage (NCBI taxonomy): Eukaryota > Metazoa > Arthropoda > Arachnida > Ixodida > Ixodidae > Amblyomma > Amblyomma maculatum. The sequence goes on along the minus strand of NW_028146749.1, from coordinate 2,527,993 downwards.
TAAAGAGTCCATCATGCGCTCGAAGGTCGCAGGGGCATTACATAAGCCGAAAGGCATCACCTTGAATTGGTAGAGGCCATCTGGGGTGACAAAAACCGTCTTTTCACGATCTCTTGTCAACAAGATCTCCAATATCCAGAACGGAGATCGATGGAGGAGAAGTAGTTGGCACCATGCAGGCAGTCGAGGGCATCATCAATCCTTGGAAGAAGGTACAAGTCTTTCTTGGTTATCTTGTTTAGGTGTCCATAATCTACGCAAAACCTCCAGCTGTTGTCTTTCTTTTTAGCGAGTACTACCGGAGACAACAAGGTTGATAACTGGGCAAGTTGGTAAGGGTTCATATTTAACCAGACTCGTCCTTTGGCTGGTTAAATATGAACACTACCGGATACGCCCAGGGGCTGCTCGACGGCTCAATAATGTTGCTGGCCAACATTTTATCCACTTCTTCCTGAATGACCCGGAGTTTGGAAAGAGCAACTCTGTAAGGCCTTCTGTGAATAGGGCGGGCATCTCCAGTATCGATGCGATGTGTGACGAAGGACGTTTGGCCCAGGGATCCGTGACCGAAATCAAAAATGTCGCTGTATGACCGCAAAAGGCCGGCAAGTGCGCTTGCATATTCGGGACGCAGGTCAGAGGCATCCGTGGCTGAGATGCGGTCCTCCGGACTATGTGACGGGACAGGTTGTGCAGGTACCTCGGCGTGACGGTCTGACAGCACTGCAGAAATAGTAAAGCTGGATAAAGGTGACATGTCGGCAAGGAAAATGCCCTCCGGGAGAACTTGCGAAGATATGCTGAAGTTGAGTACAGGAATGTAGGTGAGGTTATTCTCGACGTGTACAATGTTATGAGGTAGGACGATGTTGCGCTGTAGAGAGAGTCGCCGTCAGAAGGGAGGGTAAAGGTGACATGGGCACGTATACTGCCGCCTCGGGAGGTAGGAGAGTCAATGTACTGGAGCGGAGGCGAGGCTGGGAATGGTCAGCACTAGGGTCGTGAACACAATGGCGCAAGGCTAGACGCAGAAGTCCGGAGGCACAGTCACTGAGAGCGGAATGGGTTGTTAAAAAGTCTAGGCCTAAAATCACGTCTTGAGGACAAGTGGTAAGGACGGCGAAGGGCACATGGGGACGTGATGGCCGGCAATGCTGACGCGCGCAGTGCACATTCCGATGATGGTAGCAGTGTTTCCATCAGCAACACGAACTGTAGAGGTGCTAGCGGGCGTAAAAACTATTTTGAAGCGCTGGCGGAATGACAAACTCAGGACTGAAATATGGGCTCCAGTGTCAATAAGAGCAGAAACGGAGACTCCGTCCACAAGAATGTCAATGAGGTTACGTCTGTGTGTGGGGGTCGGTTCCGAGTTGACAGCTCGGGTCGGTAATGCAGCGTCACTCCCGGGCGCTGCACTCGCTGGTTTCCCGAGTAGGTGCCGGCGTATGATGGGGAGGAGCTGCGACGAGGCACCGGTGAACGGGGTCGACGAGCCAGTGGGGATGGAAATCGGCTGGCGCGACGGGCAGTGGGGACGGTTTCGTTGCGAGGCTGATCTGTTTGACGAAGATAATGTCCAGGTCTATCATAGGCGGGGCGGGGCTCCTCTGGTTGGGCAGGGAAGCGTCGAGGTCCATTGTAGTATCGATAGTCGGCGTTGTAATAAGAGCGAGGGGCGGCCTGTCGTCTGAGGTGCGCCACTCTGCAGGATTGCGGCTAAGGTAGCGACGTGGCGAAGCCTGGCTCGCGGTATCAGCAGCCACTACAGGAACAGAGTGTGTCAGTGACGGTGGCGGCACGGGGCTGGAGGAGATGCCGACGTTGGAGAGTTCTTGGCGAACAATGGTCTGTATCATGGCTATGGCTTCGGGCGGCGGAGACGTGAGTGGTGCAGGAGCCAAGGCCTCGAGTTCTCTCCGGATGATCCCAGTGATGTTCGCTGGATGAGAAGGCTGTTCCAAATGCGGCAGGTCAGCGCAGGATGATGTAGCCGCCGTGTCTGGAAGGTGGTCAAAGCGATGTACGAGACGGCGTTGTTTAGCCTGCTCGAATTTTCGACAGACTTCAAGTACCGAGTCAACGGCAGCGCAATCCGTACAGAAGAGGATAGGTTGAATGCATCATCCGCTATACACTTGAGGATATGCCCTATCTTGTCACTTTCTGGCATGGAGCTGTTCACCTTGCGGCACAACGAAAGGACGTCTTGAATATAGGCAAGGTAGGACTCCGTGGGGGATTGGGTGCGAGTGGAAAGTTACCCTTGAGGATATGCCCTATCTTGTCACTTTCTGGCATGGAGCTGTTCACCTTGCCGCACAACGAAAGGACGTCTTGACTATAGGCAAGATGGGACTCCGTGGGGGATTGGGTGCGAGTGGAAATTTACCCTTGAGGATATGCCCTATCTTGTCACTTTCTGGCATGGAGCTGTTCACCTTGCGGCACAACGAAAGGACGTCTTGAATATAGGCAAGGTAGGACTCCGTGGGGGATTGGGTGCGAGTGGAAAGTTACCCTTGAGGATATGCCGTATCTTGTCACTTTCTGGCATGGAGCTGTTCACCTTGCGGCACAACGAAAGGACGTCTTGACTATAGGCAAGGTAGGACTCCGTGGGGGATTGGGTGCGAGTGGAAAGTTACCCTTGAGGATATGCCCTATCTTGTCACTTTCTGGCATGGAGTAGTTCACCTTGCGGCACAACGAAAGGACGTCTTGAATATAGGCAAGGTAGGACTCCGTGGGGGATAGGGTGCGAGTGGAAAGTTACCCTTGAGGATATGCCCTATCTTGTCACTTTATGGCATGGAGCTGTTCACCTTGCGGCACAACGAAAGGACGTCTTGAATATAGGCAAGGTAGGACTCCGTGGGGGATTGGGTGCGAGTGGAAAGATACCCTTGAGGATATGCCCTATCTTGTCACTTTCTGGCATGGAGCTGTTCACCTTGCGGCACAACGAAAGGACGTCTTGAATATAGGCAAGGTAGGACTCCGTGGGGGATTGGGTGCGAGTGGAAAGTTACCCTTGAGGATATGCCCTATCTTGTCACTTTCTGGCATGGAGCTGTTCACCTTGCGGCACAACGAAAGGACGTCTTGAATATAGGCAAGGTTTGACTCCGTGGGGGATTGGGTGCGAGTGGAAAGTTACCCTTGAGGATATGCCCTATCTTGTCACTTGCTGGCATGGAGCTGTTCACCTTGCGGCACAACGAAAGGACGTCTTGAATATATGCAAGGTAGGACTCCGTGGGGGATTGGGTGCGAGTGGAAAGTTACCCTTGAGGATATGCCCTATCTTGTCACTTTCTGGCATGGAGCTGTTCACCTTGCGGCACAGCGAAAGGACGTCTTGACTATAGGCAAGGCAGGACTCCGCGGGGGATTGGGTGCGAGTGGAAAGTTACCCTTGAGGATATGCCCTATCTTGTCACTTTCTGGCATGGAGCTGTTCACCTTGTGGCACAACGAAAGGACGTCTTGAATATAGGCAAGGTAGGACTCCGTGGGGGATTGGGTGCGAGTGGAAATTTACCCTTGAGGATATGCCCTATCTTGTCACTTTCTGGCATGGAGCTGTTCACCTTGCAGCGCAACGAAAGGACGTCTTGAATATAGGCAAGGTAGGACTCCGTGGGGGATTGGGTGCGAGTGGAAAGTTACCCTTGAGGATATGCCCTATCTTGTCACTTTCTGGCATGGAGCTGTTCACCTTGCGGCACAACGAAAGGACGTCTTGAATATAGGCAAGGTAGGACTCCGTGGGGGATTGGGTGCGAGTGAAAAGTTACCATTGAGGATATGCCCTATCTTGTCACTTTCTGGCATGGAGCACCTTGCGGCACAACGAAAGGACGTCTTGAATATAGGCAAGGTAGGATTCCGTGGGGGAGTGGGTGCGAGTGGAAAGTTACCCTAGAGGATATGCCCTATCTTGTCACTTTCTGGCATGGAGCTGTTCACCTTGCGGCACAACGAAAGGACGTCTTGACTATAGGCAAGGTAGGACTCCGTGGGGGATTGGGTGCGAGTGGAAAGTTACCCTTGAGGATATGCCCTATCTTGTCACTTTCTGGCATGGAGCGGTTCACCTTGCGGCACAACGAAAGGACGTCTTGAATATAGGCAAGGTAGGACTCCGTGGGGGATTGGGTGCGAGTGGAAAGTTACCCTTGAGGATATGCCCTATCTTGTCACTTTCTGGCATGGAGCTGTTCACCTTGCGGCACAACGAAAGGACGTCTTGAATATAGGCAAGGTAGGACTCCGTGGGGGATTGGGTGGGAGTGGAAAGTTACCCTTGAGGATATGCCCTATCTTGTCACTTTCTGCCATGGAGCTGTTCACCTTGCGGCACAACGAAAGGACGTCTTGACTATAGGCAAGGTAGGACTCCGTGGGGGATTGGGTGCGAGTGGAAAGTTACCCTTGAGGATATGCCCTATCTTGTCACTTTCTGGCATGGAGCTGTTCACCTTGCGGCACAACGAAAGGATGTCTTGTCTACAGGCAAGGTAGGACTCCGTGGGGGATTGGGTGCGAGTGGAAAGTTACCCTTGAGGATATGCCCTATTTTGTCACTTGCTGGCATGGAGCTGTTCACCTTGCGGCACAACGAAAGGACGTCTTGAATATAGGCAAGGTAGGACTCCGTGGGGGATTGGGTGCGAGTGGAAAGTTACCCTTGAGGATATGCCCTATCTTGTCACTTTCTGGCATGGAGCGGTTCACCTTGCGGCACAACGAAAGGACGTCTTGACTATAGGCAAGGTAGGACTCCGCGGGGGATTGGGTGCGAGTGGAAAGTTACCCTTGAGGATATGCCCTATCTTGTCACTTTCTGGCATGGAGCACCTTGCGGCACATTGAAAGGACGTCTTGAATATAGGCAAGGTAGGACTCCGTGGGGGAGTGGGTGCGAGTGGAAAGTTACCCTTGAGGATATGCCCTATCTTGTCACTTGCTGGCATGGAGCTGTTCACCTTGCGGCACAACGAAAGGACGTCTTGACTATAGGCAAGGTAGGACTCCGCGGGGGATTGGGTGCGAGTGGAAAGTTACCCTTGAGGATATGCCCTATCTTGTCACTTTCTGGCATGGAGCTTTTCACCTTGCAGCACAACGAAAGGACGTCTTGAATATAGGCAAGGTAGGACTCAGTGGGGGATTGGGTGCGAGTGGAAAGTTATCCTTGAGGATATGCCCTATCTTGTCACTTGCAGGCATGGAGCTGTTCACCTTGCGGCACAACGAAAGGACGTCTTGAATATAGGCAAGGTAGGACTCCGTGGGGGATTGGGTGTGAGTGGAAAGTTGCCCTTGAGGATATGCCCTATCTTGTCACTTTCTGGCATGGAGCTGTTCACCTTGCGGCACAACGAAAGGACGTCTTGACTATAGGCAAGGTAGGACTCCGTGGGGGATTGGGTGCGAGTGGAAAGTTACCCTTGAGGATATGCCCTATCTTGTCACTTTCTGGCATGGAGCTGTTCACCTTGCGGCACAACGAAAGGATGTCTTGAATATAGGCAAGGTAGGACTCCGTTGGGGATTGGGTGCGAGTGGAAAGTTACCCTTGAGGATATGCCCTATCTTGTCACTTTCTGGCATGGAGCTGTTCACCTTGCAGCACAACGAAAGGACGTCTTGAATATAGGCAAGGTAGGACTCCGTGGGGGATTGGGTGGGAGTGGAAAGTTACCCTTGAGGATATGCCCTATCTTGTCACTTTCTGCCATGGAGCTGTTCACCTTGCGGCACAACGAAAGGACGTCTTGACTATAGGCAAGGTAGGACTCCGTGGGGGATTGGGTGCGAGTGGAAAGTTACCCTTGAGGATATGCCCTATCTTGTCACTTTCTGGCATGGAGCTGTTCACCTTGCGGCACAACGAAAGGATGTCTTGTCTACAGGCAAGGTAGGACTCCGTGGGGGATTGGGTGCGAGTGGAAAGTTACCCTTGAGGATATGCCCTATTTTGTCACTTGCTGGCATGGAGCTGTTCACCTTGCGGCACAACGAAAGGACGTCTTGAATATAGGCAAGGTAGGACTCCGTGGGGGATTGGGTGCGAGTGGAAAGTTACCCTTGAGGATATGCCGTATCTTGTCACTTTCTGGCATGGAGCTGTTCACCTTGCGGCACAACGAAAGGACGTCTTGACTATAGGCAAGGTAGGACTCCGTGGGGGATTGGGTGCGAGTGGAAAGTTACCCTTGAGGATATGCCCTATCTTGTCACTTTCTGGCATGGAGTAGTTCACCTTGCGGCACAACGAAAGGACGTCTTGAATATAGGCAAGGTAGGACTCCGTGGGGGATTGGGTGCGAGTGGAAAGTTACCCTTGAGGATATGCCCTATCTTGTCACTTTATGGCATGGAGCTGTTCACCTTGCGGTACAACGAAAGGACGTCTTGAATATAGGCAAGGTAGGACTCCGTGGGGGATTGGGTGCGAGTGGAAAGATACCCTTGAGGATATGCCCTATCTTGTCACTTTCTGGCATGGAGCTGTTCACCTTGCGGCACAACGAAAGGACGTCTTGAATATAGGCAAGGTAGGACTCCGTGGGGGATTGGGTGCGAGTGGAAAGTTACCCTTGAGGATATGCCCTATCTTGTCACTTTCTGGCATGGAGCTGTTCACCTTGCGGCACAACGAAAGGACGTCTTGAATATAGGCAAGGTTTGACTCCGTGGGGGATTGGGTGCGAGTGGAAAGTTACCCTTGAGGATATGCCCTATCTTGTCACTTGCTGGCATGGAGCTGTTCACCTTGCGGCACAACGAAAGGACGTCTTGAATATATGCAAGGTAGGACTCCGTGGGGGATTGGGTGCGAGTGGAAAGTTACCCTTGAGGATATGCCCTATCTTGTCACTTTCTGGCATGGAGCTGTTCACCTTGCGGCACAGCGAAAGGACGTCTTGACTATAGGCAAGGCAGGACTCCGCGGGGGATTGGGTGCGAGTGGAAAGTTACCCTTGAGGATATGCCCTATCTTGTCACTTTCTGGCATGGAGCTGTTCACCTTGTGGCACAACGAAAGGACGTCTTGAATATAGGCAAGGTAGGACTCCGTGGGGGATTGGGTGCGAGTGGAAATTTACCCTTGAGGATATGCCCTATCTTGTCACTTTCTGGCATGGAGCGGTTCACCTTGCAGCGCAACGAAAGGACGTCTTGAATATAGGCAAGGTAGGACTCCGTGGGGGATTGGGTGCGAGTGGAAAGTTACCCTTGAGGATATGCCCTATCTTGTCACTTTCTGGCATGGAGCTGTTCACCTTGCGGCACAACGAAAGGACGTCTTGAATATAGGCAAGGTAGGACTCCGTGGGGGATTGGGTGCGAGTGAAAAGTTACCATTGAGGATATGCCCTATCTTGTCACTTTCTGGCATGGAGCACCTTGCGGCACAACGAAAGGACGTCTTGAATATAGGCAAGGTAGGACTCCGTGGGGGAGTGGGTGCGAGTGGAAAGTTACCCTAGAGGATATGCCCTATCTTGTCACTTTCTGGCATGGAGCTGTTCACCTTGCGGCACAACGAAAGGACGTCTTGACTATAGGCAAGGTAGGACTCCGTGGGGGATTGGGTGCGAGTGGAAAGTTACCCTTGAGGATATGCCCTATCTTGTCACTTTCTGGCATGGAGCGGTTCACCTTGCGGCACAACGAAAGGACGTCTTGAATATAGGCAAGGTAGGACTCCGTGGGGGATTGGGTGCGAGTGGAAAGTTACCCTTGAGGATATGCCCTATCTTGTCACTTTCTGGCATGGAGCTGTTCACCTTGCGGCACAACGAAAGGACGTCTTGAATATAGGCAAGGTAGGACTCCGTGGGGGATTGGGTGGGAGTGGAAAGTTACCCTTGAGGATATGCCCTATCTTGTCACTTTCTGCCATGGAGCTGTTCACCTTGCGGCACAACGAAAGGACGTCTTGACTATAGGCAAGGTAGGACTCCGTGGGGGATTGGGTGCGAGTGGAAAGTTACCCTTGAGGATATGCCCTATCTTGTCACTTTCTGGCATGGAGCTGTTCACCTTGCGGCACAACGAAAGGATGTCTTGTCTACAGGCAAGGTAGGACTCCGTGGGGGATTGGGTGCGAGTGGAAAGTTACCCTTGAGGATATGCCCTATTTTGTCACTTGCTGGCATGGAGCTGTTCACCTTGCGGCACAACGAAAGGACGTCTTGAATATAGGCAAGGTAGGACTCCGTGGGGGATTGGGTGCGAGTGGAAAGTTACCCTTGAGGATATGCCCTATCTTGTCACTTTCTGGCATGGAGCGGTTCACCTTGCGGCACAACGAAAGGACGTCTTGACTATAGGCAAGGTAGGACTCCGCGGGGGATTGGGTGCGAGTGGAAAGTTACCCTTGAGGATATGCCCTATCTTGTCACTTTCTGGCATGGAGCACCTTGCGGCACATTGAAAGGACGTCTTGAATATAGGCAAGGTAGGACTCCGTGGGGGAGTGGGTGCGAGTGGAAAGTTACCCTTGAGGATATGCCCTATCTTGTCACTTGCTGGCATGGAGCTGTTCACCTTGCGGCACAACGAAAGGACGTCTTGACTATAGGCAAGGTAGGACTCCGCGGGGGATTGGGTGCGAGTGGAAAGTTACCCTTGAGGATATGCCCTATCTTGTCACTTTCTGGCATGGAGCACCTTGCGGCACATTGAAAGGACGTCTTGAATATAGGCAAGGTAGGACTCCGCGGGGGATTGGGTGCGAGTGGAAAGTTACCCTTGAGGATATGCCCTATCTTGTCACTTTCTGGCATGGAGCTTTTCACCTTGCAGCACAACGAAAGGACGTCTTGAATATAGGCAAGGTAGGACTCAGTGGGGGATTGGGTGCGAGTGGAAAGTTATCCTTGAGGATATGCCCTATCTTGTCACTTGCAGGCATGGAGCTGTTCACCTTGCGGCACAACGAAAGGACGTCTTGAATATAGGCAAGGTAGGACTCCGTGGGGGATTGGGTGTGAGTGGAAAGTTGCCCTTGAGGATATGCCCTATCTTGTCACTTTCTGGCATGGAGCTGTTCACCTTGCGGCACAACGAAAGGACGTCTTGACTATAGGCAAGGTAGGACTCCGTGGGGGATTGGGTGCGAGTGGAAAGTTACCCTTGAGGATATGCCCTATCTTGTCACTTTCTGGCATGGAGCTGTTCACCTTGCGGCACAACGAAAGGATGTCTTGAATATAGGCAAGGTAGGACTCCGTTGGGGATTGGGTGCGAGTGGAAAGTTACCCTTGAGGATATGCCCTATCTTGTCACTTTCTGGCATGGAGCTGTTCACCTTGCAGCACAACAAAAGGACGTCTTGACTATAGGCAAGGTAGGACTCCGTGGGGGATTGGGTGCGAGTGGAAAGTTACCCTTGAGGATATGCCCTATCTTGTCACTTTGTGGCATGGAGCTGTTCACCTTGCGGCACAACGAAAGGACGTCTTGAATATAGGCAAGGTAGGACTCCGTGGGGGATTGGGTGCGAGTGGAAAGTTACCCTTGAGGATATGCCCTATCTTGTAACTTTCTGGCATGGAGCACCTTGCGGCACAACGAAAGCATGTCTTGAATATAGGCAAGGTAGGACTCCGTGGGGGATTGGGTGCGAGTGGAAAGTTACCCTTGAGGATATGCCCTATCTTGTCACTTTCTGGCATGGAGCTGTTCACCTTGCGGCACAACGAAAGGACGTCTTGACTATAGGCAAGGTAGGACTCCGTGGGGGATTGGGTGCGAGTGGAAAGTTACCCTTGAGGATATGCCCTATCTTGTCACTTTCTGGCATGGAGCTGTTCACCTTGCGGCACAACGAAAGGACGTCTTGAATATAGGCAAGGTAGGACTCCGTGGGGGATTGGGTGCGAGTGGAAAGTTACCCTTGAGGATATGCCCTATCTTGTCACTTTCTGGCATGGAGCTGTTCACCTTGCGGCACAACGAAAGGACGTCTTGAATATAGGCAAGGTAGGACTCTGTGGGGGATTTGGTGCGAGTGGAAAGTTACCCTTGAGCATATGCCCTATCTTGTCACTTTCTGGCATGGAGCTGTTCACCTAGCGGCACAACGAAAGGACGTCTTGACTATAGGCAAGGTAGGACTCCGTGGGGGATTGGGTGCGAGTGGAAAGTTACCCTTGAGGATATGCCCTATCTTGTCACTTTCTGCCATGGAGCTGTTCATCTTGCGGCGCAACGAAAGGACGTCTTGACTATAGGCAAGGTAGGACTCCGTGGGGGATTGGGTGCGAGTGGAAAGTTACCCTTGAGGATATGCCCTATCTTGTCACTTTCTGGCATGGAGCTGTTCACCTTGCGGCACAACGAAAGGACGTCTTGTCTACAGGCAAGGTAGGACTCCGTGGGGGATTGGGTGCGAGTGGAAAGTTACCCTTGAGGATATGCCCTATTTTGTCACTTGCTGGCATGGAGCTGTTCACCTTGCGGCACAACGAAAGGACGTCTTGAATATAGGCAAGGTAGGACTCCGTGTGGGATTGGGTGCGAGTGGAAAGTTACCCTTGAGGATATGCCCTATCTTGTCACTTTCTGGCATGGAGCGGTTCACCTTGCGGCACAACGAAAGGACGTCTTGACTATAGGCAAGGTAGGACTCCGCGGGGGATTGGGTGCGAGTGGAAAGTTACCCTTGAGGATATGCCCTATCTTGTCACTTTCTGGCATGGAGCACCTTGCGGCACAACGAAAGGACGTCTTGAATATAGGCAAGGTAGGACTCCGTGGGGGAGTGGGTGCGAGTGGAAAGTTACCCTTGAGGATATGCCCTATCTTGTCACTTGCTGGCATGGAGCTGTTCACCTTGTGGCACAACGAAAGGACGTCTTGAATATAGGCAAGGTAGGACTCCGTGGGGGATTGGGTGCGAGTGGAAAGTAACCCTTGAGGATATGCCCTATCTTGTCACTTTCTGGCATGGAGCTGTTCACCTTGCGGCACAACGAAAGGACGTCTTGACTATAGGCAAGGTAGGACTCCGCGGGGGATTGGGTGCGAATGGAAAGTTACCCTTGAGGATATGCCCTATCTTGTCACTTGCTGGCATGGAGCTGTTCACCTTGCGGCACGACGAAAGGACGTCTTGAATATAGGCAAGGTAGGACTCCGTGGGGGATTGGGTGCGAGTGGAAAGTTACCCTTGAGGATATGCCCTATCTTGTCACTTTCTGGCATTGAGCTGTTCACCTTGCGGCACAGCGAAAGGACGTCTTGACTATAGGCAAGGCAGGACTCCGCGGGGGATTGGGTGCGAGTGGAAAGTTACCCTTGAGGATATGCCCTATCTTGTCACTTTCTGGCATGGAGCTGTTCACCTTGTGGCACAACGAAAGGACGTCTTGAATATAGGCAAGGTAGGACTCCGTGGGGGATTGGGTGCGAGTGGAAAGTTACCCTTGAGGATATGCCCTATCTTGTCACTTTCTGGCATGGAGCTGTTCACCTTGCAGCACAACGAAAGGACGTCTTGAATATAGGCAAGGTAGGACTCTGTGGGGGATTGGGTGCGAGTGGAAAGTTACCCTTGAGGATATGCCCTATCTTGTCACTTGCAGGCATGGAGCTGTTCACCTTGCGGCACAACGAAAGGACGTCTTGAATATAGGCAAGGTAGTACTCCTTGGGGGATTGGGTGCGAGTGGAAAGTTACCCTTGAGGATATGCCCTATCTTGTCACTTTCTGCCATGGAGCACCTTGCGGCACAACGAAAGGACGTCTTGAATATAGGCAAGGTAGGACTCCGTGGGGGAGTGGGTGCGAGTGGAAAGTTACCCTTGAGGGCTATCTTGTCACTTTCTGGCATGGAGCTGTTCACCTTGCGGCACAACGAAAGGACGTCTTGACTATAGGCAAGGTAGGACTCCGTGGGGGATTGGGTGCGAGTGGAAAGTTACCCTTGAGGATATGCCCTATCTTGTCACTTTCTGGCATGGAGCGGTTCACCTTGCGGCACAACGAAAGGACGTCTTGACTATAGGCAAGGTAGGACTCCGTGGGGGATTGGGTGCGAGTGGAAAGTTACCCTTGAGGATATGCCCTATCTTGTCACTTTCTGGCATGGAGCTGTTCACCTTGCGGCACAACGAAAGGACGTCTTGAATATAGGCAAGGTAGGACTCCGTGGGGGATTTGGTGCGAGTGGAAAGTTACCCTTGAGCATATGCCCTATCTTGTCACTTTCTGGCATGGAGCTGTTCACCTTGCGGCACAACGAAAGGACGTCTTGACTATAGGCAAGGTAGGACTCCGTGGGGGATTGGGTGCGAGTGGAAAGTTACCCTTGAGGATATGCCCTATCTTGTCACATTCTGCCATGGAGCTGTTCACCTTGCGGCACAACGAAAGGACGTCTTGACTATAGGCAAGGTAGGACTCCGTGGGGGATTGGGTGCGAGTGGAAAGTTACCCTTGAGGATATGCCCTATCTTGTCACTTTCTGGCATGGAGCTGTTCACCTTGCGGCACAACGAAAGGACGTCTTGTCTACAGGCAAGGTAGGACTCCGTGGGGGATTGGGTGCGAGTGGAAAGTTACCCTTTAGGATATGCCCTATTTTGTCACTTGCTGGCATGGAGCTTTTCACCTTGCGGCACAACGAAAGGACGTCTTGAATATAGGCAAGGTAGGACTCCGTGGGGAATTGGGTGCGAGTGGAAAGTTACCCTTGAGGATATGCCCTATCTTGTCACTTTCTGGCATGGAGCGGTTCACCTTGCGGCACAACGAAAGGACGTCTTGACTATAGGCAAGGTAGGACTCCGCGGGGGATTGGGTGCGAGTGGAAAGTTACCCTTGAGGATATGCCCTATCTTGTCACTTTCTGGCATGGAGCACCTTGCGGCACAACGAAAGGACGTCTTGAATATAGGCAAGGTAGGACTCCGTGGGGGATTGGGTGCGAGTGGAAAGTAACCCTTGAGGATATGCCCTATCTTGTCACTTGCAGGCATGGAGCTGTTCACCTTGCGGCACAACGAAAGGACGTCTTGAATATAGGCAAGGTAGGACTCCGTGGGGGATTGGGTGTGAGTGGAAAGTTGCCCTTGAGGATATGCCCTATCTTGTCACTTTCTGGCATGGAGCTGTTCACCTTGCGGCACAACGAAAGAACGTCTTGACTATAGGCAAGGTAGGACTCCGTGGGGGATTGGGTGCGAGTGGAAAGTTACCCTTGAGGATATGCCCTATCTTGTCACTTTCTGGCATGGAGCTGTTCACCTTGCGGCACAACGAAAGGATGTCTTGAATATCGGCAAGGTAGGACTCCGTGGGGGATTGGGTGCGAGTGGAAAGTTACCCTTGAGGATATGCCCTATCTTGTCACTTTCTGGCATGGAGCTGTTCACCTTGCACCACAGCGAAAGGACGTCTTGAATATAGGCAAGGTAGGACTCCGTGGGGGATTGGGTGCGAGTGGAAGGTTACCCTTGAGGATATGCCCTATCTTGTCACTTTCTGGCATGGAGCTGTTCACCTTGCAGCACAACAAAAGGACGTCTTGACTATAGGCAAGGTAGGACTCCGTGGGGGATTGGGTGCGAGTGGAAAGTTACCCTTGAGGATATGCCCTATCTTGTCACTTTCTGGCATGGAGCTGTTCACCTTGCGGCACAACGAAAGGACCTCTTGACTATAGGCAAGGTAGGACTCCGTGGGGGATTGGGTGCGAGTGGAAAGTTACCCTTGAGGATATGCCCTATCTTGTCACTTTCTGGCATGGAGCTGTTCACCTTGCGGCACAACGAAAGGATGTCTTGAATATAGGCAAGGTAGGACTCCGTTGGGGATTGGGTGCGAGTGGAAAGTTACCCTTGAGGATATGCCCTATCTTGTCACTTTCTGGCATGGAGCTGTTCACCTTGCAGCACAACAAAAGAACGTCTTGACTATAGGCAAGGTAGGACTCCGTGGGGGATTGGGTGCGAGTGGAAAGTTACCCTTGAGGATATGCCCTATCTTGTCACTTTCTGGCATGGAGCTGTTCACCTTGCGGCACAACGAAAGGACGTCTTGAATATAGGCAAGGTAGGACTCCGTGGGGGATTGGGTGGGAGTGGAAAGTTACCCTTGAGGATATGCCCTATCTTGTCACTTTCTGCCATGGAGCTGTTCACCTTGCGGCACAACGAAAGGACGTCTTGACTATAGGCAAGGTAGGACTCCGTGGGGGATTGGGTGCGAGTGGAAAGTTACCCTTGAGGATATGCCCTATCTTGTCACTTTCTGGCATGGAGCTGTTCACCTTGCGGCACAACGAAAGGATGTCTTGTCTACAGGCAAGGTAGGACTCCGTGGGGGATTGGGTGCGAGTGGAAAGTTACCCTTGAGGATATGCCCTATTTTGTCACTTGCTGGCATGGAGCTGTTCACCTTGCGGCACAACGAAAGGACGTCTTGAATATAGGCAAGGTAGGACTCCGTGGGGGATTGGGTGCGAGTGGAAAGTTACCCTTGAGGATATGCCGTATCTTGTCACTTTCTGGCATGGAGCTGTTCACCTTGCGGCACAACGAAAGGACGTCTTGACTATAGGCAAGGTAGGACTCCGTGGGGGATTGGGTGCGAGTGGAAAGTTACCCTTGAGGATATGCCCTATCTTGTCACTTTATGGCATGGAGCTGTTCACCTTGCGGTACAACGAAAGGACGTCTTGAATATAGGCAAGGTAGGACTCCGTGGGGGATTGGGTGCGAGTGGAAAGATACCCTTGAGGATATGCCCTATCTTGTCACTTTCTGGCATGGAGCTGTTCACCTTGCAGCACAACGAAAGGACGTCTTGAATATAGGCAAGGTAGGACTCCGTGGGGGATTGGGTGCGAGTGGAAAGTTACCCTTGAGGATATGCCCTATCTTGTCACTTTCTGGCATGGAGCTGTTCACCTTGCGGCACAACGAAAGGACGTCTTGAATATAGGCAAGGTTTGACTCCGTGGGGGATTGGGTGCGAGTGGAAAGTTACCCTTGAGGATATGCCCTATCTTGTCACTTGCTGGCATGGAGCTGTTCACCTTGCGGCACAACGAAAGGACGTCTTGAATATATGCAAGGTAGGACTCCGTGGGGGATTGGGTGCGAGTGGAAAGTTACCCTTGAGGATATGCCCTATCTTGTCACTTTCTGGCATGGAGCTGTTCACCTTGCGGCACAGCGAAAGGACGTCTTGACTATAGGCAAGGCAGGACTCCGCGGGGGATTGGGTGCGAGTGGAAAGTTACCCTTGAGGATATGCCCTATCTTGTCACTTTCTGGCATGGAGCTGTTCACCTTGTGGCACAACGAAAGGACGTCTTGAATATAGGCAAGGTAGGACTCCGTGGGGGATTGGGTGCGAGTGGAAATTTACCCTTGAGGATATGCCCTATCTTGTCACTTTCTGGCATGGAGCGGTTCACCTTGCAGCGCAACGAAAGGACGTCTTGAATATAGGCAAGGTAGGACTCCGTGGGGGATTGGGTGCGAGTGGAAAGTTACCCTTGAGGATATGCCCTATCTTGTCACTTTCTGGCATGGAGCTGTTCACCTTGCGGCACAATGAAAGGACGTCTTGAATATAGGCAAGGTAGGACTCCGTGGGGGATTGGGTGCGAGTGGAAAGTTGCCCTTGAGGATATGCCCTATCTTGTCACTTTCTGGCATGGAGCTGTTCACCTTGCGGCACAACGAAAGGACGTCTTGACTATAGGCAAGGTAGGACTCCGTGGGGGATTGGGTGCGAGTGGAAAGTTACCCTTGAGGATATGCCCTATCTTGTCACTTTCTGGCATGGAGCTGTTCACCTTGCGGCACAACGAAAGGATGTCTTGAATATAGGCAAGGTAGGACTCCGTTGGGGATTGGGTGCGAGTGGAAAGTTACCCTTGAGGATATGCCCTATCTTGTCACTTTCTGGCATGGAGCTGTTCACCTTGCAGCACAACAAAAGGACGTCTTGACTATAGGCAAGGTAGGACTCCGTGGGGGATTGGGTGCGAGTGGAAAGTTACCCTTGAGGATATGCCCTATCTTGTCACTTTGTGGCATGGAGCTGTTCACCTTGCGGCACAACGAAAGGACGTCTTGAATATAGGCAAGGTAGGACTCCGTGGGGGATTGGGTGCGAGTGGAAAGTTACCCTTGAGGATATGCCCTATCTTGTAACTTTCTGGCATGGAGCACCTTGCGGCACAACGAAAGCATGTCTTGAATATAGGCAAGGTAGGACTCCGTGGGGGATTGGGTGCGAGTGGAAAGTTACCCTTGAGGATATGCCCTATCTTGTCACTTTCTGGCATGGAGCTGTTCACCTTGCGGCACAACGAAAGGACGTCTTGACTATAGGCAAGGTAGGACTCCGTGGGGGATTGGGTGCGAGTGGAAAGTTACCCTTGAGGATATGCCCTATCTTGTCACTTTCTGGCATGGAGCTGTTCACCTTGCGGCACAACGAAAGGACGTCTTGAATATAGGCAAGGTAGGACTCCGTGGGGGATTGGGTGCGAGTGGAAAGTTACCCTTGAGGATATGCCCTATCTTGTCACTTTCTGGCATGGAGCTGTTCACCTTGCGGCACAACGAAAGGACGTCTTGAATATAGGCAAGGTAGGACTCTGTGGGGGATTTGGTGCGAGTGGAAAGTTACCCTTGAGCATATGCCCTATCTTGTCACTTTCTGGCATGGAGCTGTTCACCTAGCGGCACAACGAAAGGACGTCTTGAATATAGGCAAGGTAGGACTCCGTGGGGGATTGGGTGCGAGTGGAAAGTTACCCTTGAGGATATGCCCTATCTTGTCACTTTCTGGCATGGAGCTGTTCACCTTGCGGCACAACGAAAGGACGTCTTGAATATAGGCAAGGTTTGACTCCGTGGGGGATTGGGTGCGAGTGGAAAGTTACCCTTGAGGATATGCCCTATCTTGTCACTTGCTGGCATGGAGCTGTTCACCTTGCGGCACAACGAAAGGACGTCTTGAATATATGCAAGGTAGGACTCCGTGGGGGATTGGGTGCGAGTGGAAAGTTACCCTTGAGGATATGCCCTATCTTGTCACTTTCTGGCATGGAGCTGTTCACCTTGCGGCACAGCGAAAGGACGTCTTGACTATAGGCAAGGCAGGACTCCGCGGGGGATTGGGTGCGAGTGGAAAGTTACCCTTGAGGATATGCCCTATCTTGTCACTTTCTGGCATGGAGCTGTTCACCTTGTGGCACAACGAAAGGACGTCTTGAATATAGGCAAGGTAGGACTCCGTGGGGGATTGGGTGCGAGTGGAAATTTACCCTTGAGGATATGCCCTATCTTGTCACTTTCTGGCATGGAGCGGTTCACCTTGCAGCGCAACGAAAGGACGTCTTGAATATAGGCAAGGTAGGACTCCGTGGGGGATTGGGTGCGAGTGGAAAGTTACCCTTGAGGATATGCCCTATCTTGTCACTTTCTGGCATGGAGCTGTTCACCTTGCGGCACAATGAAAGGACGTCTTGAATATAGGCAAGGTAGGACTCCGTGGGGGATTGGGTGCGAGTGGAAAGTTGCCCTTGAGGATATGCCCTATCTTGTCACTTTCTGGCATGGAGCTGTTCACCTTGCGGCACAACGAAAGGACGTCTTGACTATAGGCAAGGTAGGACTCCGTGGGGGATTGGGTGCGAGTGGAAAGTTACCCTTGAGGATATGCCCTATCTTGTCACTTTCTGGCATGGAGCTGTTCACCTTGCGGCACAACGAAAGGACGTCTTGACTATAGGCAAGGTAGGACTCCGTGGGGGATTGGGTGCGAGTGGAAAGTTACCCTTGAGGATATGCCCTATCTTGTCACTTTCTGGCATGGAGCTGTTCACCTTGCGGCACAACGAAAGGACGTCTTGAATATAGGCAAGGTAGGACTCCGTGGGGGATTGGGTGCGAGTGGAAAGTTACCCTTGAGGATATGCCCTATCTTGTCACTTTCTGGCATGGAGCTGTTCACCTTGCGGCACAACGAAAGGACGTCTTGAATATAGGCAAGGTAGGACTCTGTGGGGGATTTGGTGCGAGTGGAAAGTTACCCTTGAGCATATGCCCTATCTTGTCACTTTCTGGCATGGAGCTGTTCACCTAGCGGCACAACGAAAGGACGTCTTGAATATAGGCAAGGTAGGACTCCGTGGGGGATTGGGTGCGAGTGGAAAGTTACCCTTGAGGATATGCCCTATCTTGTCACTTTCTGGCATGGAGCTGTTCACCTTGCGGCACAACGAAAGGACGTCTTGAATATAGGCAAGGTTTGACTCCGTGGGGGATTGGGTGCGAGTGGAAAGTTACCCTTGAGGATATGCCCTATCTTGTCACTTGCTGGCATGGAGCTGTTCACCTTGCGGCACAACGAAAGGACGTCTTGAATATATGCAAGGTAGGACTCCGTGGGGGATTGGGTGCGAGTGGAAAGTTACCCTTGAGGATATGCCCTATCTTGTCACTTTCTGGCATGGAGCTGTTCACCTTGCGGCACAGCGAAAGGACGTCTTGACTATAGGCAAGGCAGGACTCCGCGGGGGATTGGGTGCGAGTGGAAAGTTACCCTTGAGGATATGCCCTATCTTGTCACTTTCTGGCATGGAGCTGTTCACCTTGTGGCACAACGAAAGGACGTCTTGAATATAGGCAAGGTAGGACTCCGTGGGGGATTGGGTGCGAGTGGAAATTTACCCTTGAGGATATGCCCTATCTTGTCACTTTCTGGCATGGAGCGGTTCACCTTGCAGCGCAACGAAAGGACGTCTTGAATATAGGCAAGGTAGGACTCCGTGGGGGATTGGGTGCGAGTGGAAAGTTACCCTTGAGGATATGCCCTATCTTGTCACTTTCTGGCATGGAGCTGTTCACCTTGCGGCACAATGAAAGGACGTCTTGAATATAGGCAAGGTAGGACTCCGTGGGGGATTGGGTGCGAGTGGAAAGTTGCCCTTGAGGATATGCCCTATCTTGTCACTTTCTGGCATGGAGCTGTTCACCTTGCGGCACAACGAAAGGACGTCTTGACTATAGGCAAGGTAGGACTCCGTGGGGGATTGGGTGCGAGTGGAAAGTTACCCTTGAGGATATGCCCTATCTTGTCACTTTCTGGCATGGAGCTGTTCACCTTGCGGCACAACGAAAGGATGTCTTGAATATAGGCAAGGTAGGACTCCGTTGGGGATTGGGTGCGAGTGGAAAGTTACCCTTGAGGATATGCCCTATCTTGTCACTTTCTGGCATGGAGCTGTTCACCTTGCAGCACAACAAAAGGACGTCTTGACTATAGGCAAGGTAGGACTCCGTGGGGGATTGGGTGCGAGTGGAAAGTTACCCTTGAGGATATGCCCTATCTTGTCACTTTGTGGCATGGAGCTGTTCACCTTGCGGCACAACGAAAGGACGTCTTGAATATAGGCAAGGTAGGACTCCGTGGGGGATTGGGTGCGAGTGGAAAGTTACCCTTGAGGATATGCCCTATCTTGTAACTTTCTGGCATGGAGCACCTTGCGGCACAACGAAAGCATGTCTTGAATATAGGCAAGGTAGGACTCCGTGGGGGATTGGGTGCGAGTGGAAAGTTACCCTTGAGGATATGCCCTATCTTGTCACTTTCTGGCATGGAGCTGTTCACCTTGCGGCACAACGAAAGGACGTCTTGACTATAGGCAAGGTAGGACTCCGTGGGGGATTGGGTGCGAGTGGAAAGTTACCCTTGAGGATATGCCCTATCTTGTCACTTTCTGGCATGGAGCTGTTCACCTTGCGGCACAACGAAAGGACGTCTTGAATATAGGCAAGGTAGGACTCCGTGGGGGATTGGGTGCGAGTGGAAAGTTACCCTTGAGGATATGCCCTATCTTGTCACTTTCTGGCATGGAGCTGTTCACCTTGCGGCACAACGAAAGGACGTCTTGAATATAGGCAAGGTAGGACTCTGTGGGGGATTTGGTGCGAGTGGAAAGTTACCCTTGAGCATATGCCCTATCTTGTCACTTTCTGGCATGGAGCTGTTCACCTAGCGGCACAACGAAAGGACGTCTTGACTATAGGCAAGGTAGGACTCCGTGGGGGATTGGGTGCGAGTGGAAAGTTACCCTTGAGGATATGCCCTATCTTGTCACTTTCTGCCATGGAGCTGTTCATCTTGCGGCGCAACGAAAGGACGTCTTGACTATAGGCAAGGTAGGACTCCGTGGGGGATTGGGTGCGAGTGGAAAGTTACCCTTGAGGATATGCCCTATCTTGTCACTTTCTGGCATGGAGCTGTTCACCTTGCGGCACAACGAAAGGACGTCTTGTCTACAGGCAAGGTAGGACTCCGTGGGGGATTGGGTGCGAGTGGAAAGTTACCCTTGAGGATATGCCCTATTTTGTCACTTGCTGGCATGGAGCTGTTCACCTTGCGGCACAACGAAAGGACGTCTTGAATATAGGCAAGGTAGGACTCCGTGTGGGATTGGGTGCGAGTGGAAAGTTACCCTTGAGGATATGCCCTATCTTGTCACTTTCTGGCATGGAGCGGTTCACCTTGCGGCACAACGAAAGGACGTCTTGACTATAGGCAAGGTAGGACTCCGCGGGGGATTGGGTGCGAGTGGAAAGTTACCCTTGAGGATATGCCCTATCTTGTCACTTTCTGGCATGGAGCACCTTGCGGCACAACGAAAGGACGTCTTGAATATAGGCAAGGTAGGACTCCGTGGGGGAGTGGGTGCGAGTGGAAAGTTACCCTTGAGGATATGCCCTATCTTGTCACTTGCTGGCATGGAGCTGTTCACCTTGTGGCACAACGAAAGGACGTCTTGAATATAGGCAAGGTAGGACTCCGTGGGGGATTGGGTGCGAGTGGAAAGTAACCCTTGAGGATATGCCCTATCTTGTCACTTTCTGGCATGGAGCTGTTCACCTTGCGGCACAACGAAAGGACGTCTTGACTATAGGCAAGGTAGGACTCCGCGGGGGATTGGGTGCGAATGGAAAGTTACCCTTGAGGATATGCCCTATCTTGTCACTTGCTGGCATGGAGCTGTTCACCTTGCGGCACGACGAAAGGACGTCTTGAATATAGGCAAGGTAGGACTCCGTGGGGGATTGGGTGCGAGTGGAAAGTTACCCTTGAGGATATGCCCTATCTTGTCACTTTCTGGCATGGAGCTGTTCACCTTGCGGCACAGCGAAAGGACGTCTTGACTATAGGCAAGGCAGGACTCCGCGGGGGATTGGGTGCGAGTGGAAAGTTACCCTTGAGGATATGCCCTATCTTGTCACTTTCTGGCATGGAGCTGTTCACCTTGTGGCACAACGAAAGGACGTCTTGAATATAGGCAAGGTAGGACTCCGTGGGGGATTGGGTGCGAGTGGAAAGTTACCCTTGAGGATATGCCCTATCTTGTCACTTTCTGGCATGGAGCTGTTCACCTTGCAGCACAACGAAAGGACGTCTTGAATATAGGCAAGGTAGGACTCTGTGGGGGATTGGGTGCGAGTGGAAAGTTACCCTTGAGGATATGCCCTATCTTGTCACTTGCAGGCATGGAGCTGTTCACCTTGCGGCACAACGAAAGGACGTCTTGAATATAGGCAAGGTAGTACTCCTTGGGGGATTGGGTGCGAGTGGAAAGTTACCCTTGAGGATATGCCCTATCTTGTCACTTTCTGCCATGGAGCACCTTGCGGCACAACGAAAGGACGTCTTGAATATAGGCAAGGTAGGACTCCGTGGGGGAGTGGGTGCGAGTGGAAAGTTACCCTTGAGGGCTATCTTGTCACTTTCTGGCATGGAGCTGTTCACCTTGCGGCACAACGAAAGGACGTCTTGACTATAGGCAAGGTAGGACTCCGTGGGGGATTGGGTGCGAGTGGAAAGTTACCCTTGAGGATATGCCCTATCTTGTCACTTTCTGGCATGGAGCGGTTCACCTTGCGGCACAACGAAAGGACGTCTTGACTATAGGCAAGGTAGGACTCCGTGGGGGATTGGGTGCGAGTGGAAAGTTACCCTTGAGGATATGCCCTATCTTGTCACTTTCTGGCATGGAGCTGTTCACCTTGCGGCACAACGAAAGGACGTCTTGAATATAGGCAAGGTAGGACTCCGTGGGGGATTTGGTGCGAGTGGAAAGTTACCCTTGAGCATATGCCCTATCTTGTCACTTTCTGGCATGGAGCTGTTCACCTTGCGGCACAACGAAAGGACGTCTTGACTATAGGCAAGGTAGGACTCCGTGGGGGATTGGGTGCGAGTGGAAAGTTACCCTTGAGGATATGCCCTATCTTGTCACATTCTGCCATGGAGCTGTTCACCTTGCGGCACAACGAAAGGACGTCTTGACTATAGGCAAGGTAGGACTCCGTGGGGGATTGGGTGCGAGTGGAAAGTTACCCTTGAGGATATGCCCTATCTTGTCACTTTCTGGCATGGAGCTGTTCACCTTGCGGCACAACGAAAGGACGTCTTGTCTACAGGCAAGGTAGGACTCCGTGGGGGATTGGGTGCGAGTGGAAAGTTACCCTTTAGGATATGCTCTATTTTGTCACTTGCTGGCATGGAGCTTTTCACCTTGCGGCACAACGAAAGGACGTCTTGAATATAGGCAAGGTAGGACTCCGTGGGGAATTGGGTGCGAGTGGAAAGTTACCCTTGAGGATATGCCCTATCTTGTCACTTTCTGGCATGGAGCGGTTCACCTTGCGGCACAACGAAAGGACGTCTTGACTATAGGCAAGGTAGGACTCCGCGGGGGATTGGGTGCGAGTGGAAAGTTACCCTTGAGGATATGCCCTATCTTGTCACTTTCTGGCATGGAGCACCTTGCGGCACAACGAAAGGACGTCTTGAATATAGGCAAGGTAGGACTCCGTGGGGGATTGGGTGCGAGTGGAAAGTAACCCTTGAGGATATGCCCTATCTTGTCACTTGCAGGCATGGAGCTGTTCACCTTGCGGCACAACGAAAGGACGTCTTGAATATAGGCAAGGTAGGACTCCGTGGGGGATTGGGTGTGAGTGGAAAGTTGCCCTTGAGGATATGCCCTATCTTGTCACTTTCTGGCATGGAGCTGTTCACCTTGCGGCACAACGAAAGAACGTCTTGACTATAGGCAAGGTAGGACTCCGTGGGGGATTGGGTGCGAGTGGAAAGTTACCCTTGAGGATATGCCCTATCTTGTCACTTTCTGGCATGGAGCTGTTCACCTTGCAGCACAACAAAAGAACGTCTTGACTATAGGCAAGGTAGGACTCCGTGGGGGATTGGGTGCGAGTGGAAAGTTACCCTTGAGGATATGCCCTATCTTGTCACTTTCTGGCATGGAGCTGTTCACCTTGCGGCACAACGAAAGGACGTCTTGAATATAGGCAAGGTAGGACTCCGTGGGGGATTGGGTGGGAGTGGAAAGTTACCCTTGAGGATATGCCCTATCTTGTCACTTTCTGCCATGGAGCTGTTCACCTTGCGGCACAACGAAAGGACGTCTTGACTATAGGCAAGGTAGGACTCCGTGGGGGATTGGGTGCGAGTGGAAAGTTACCCTTGAGGATATGCCCTATCTTGTCACTTTCTGGCATGGAGCTGTTCACCTTGCGGCACAACGAAAGGATGTCTTGTCTACAGGCAAGGTAGGACTCCGTGGGGGATTGGGTGCGAGTGGAAAGTTACCCTTGAGGATATGCCCTATTTTGTCACTTGCTGGCATGGAGCTGTTCACCTTGCGGCACAACGAAAGGACGTCTTGAATATAGGCAAGGTAGGACTCCGTGGGGGATTGGGTGCGAGTGGAAAGTTACCCTTGAGGATATGCCGTATCTTGTCACTTTCTGGCATGGAGCTGTTCACCTTGCGGCACAACGAAAGGACGTCTTGACTATAGGCAAGGTAGGACTCCGTGGGGGATTGGGTGCGAGTGGAAAGTTACCCTTGAGGATATGCCCTATCTTGTCACTTTCTGGCATGGAGTAGTTCACCTTGTGGCACAACGAAAGGACGTCTTGAATATAGGCAAGGTAGGACTCCGTGGGGGATTGGGTGCGAGTGGAAAGTTACCCTTGAGGATATGCCCTATCTTGTCACTTTATGGCATGGAGCTGTTCACCTTGCGGCACAGCGAAAGGACGTCTTGACTATAGGCAAGGCAGGACTCCGCGGGGGATTGGGTGCGAGTGGAAAGTTACCCTTGAGGATATGCCCTATCTTGTCACTTTCTGGCATGGAGCTGTTCACCTTGTGGCACAACGAAAGGACGTCTTGAATATAGGCAAGGTAGGACTCCGTGGGGGATTGGGTGCGAGTGGAAATTTACCCTTGAGGATATGCCCTATCTTGTCACTTTCTGGCATGGAGCGGTTCACCTTGCAGCGCAACGAAAGGACGTCTTGAATATAGGCAAGGTAGGACTCCGTGGGGGATTGGGTGCGAGTGGAAAGTTACCCTTGAGGATATGCCCTATCTTGTCACTTTCTGGCATGGAGCTGTTCACCTTGCGGCACAACGAAAGGACGTCTTGAATATAGGCAAGGTAGGACTCCGTGGGGGATTGGGTGCGAGTGAAAAGTTACCATTGAGGATATGCCCTATCTTGTCACTTTCTGGCATGGAGCACCTTGCGGCACAACGAAAGGACGTCTTGAATATAGGCAAGGTAGGACTCCGTGGGGGAGTGGGTGCGAGTGGAAAGTTGCCCTTGAGGATATGCCCTATCTTGTCACTTTCTGGCATGGAGCTGTTCACCTTGCGGCACAACGAAAGGACGTCTTGACTATAGGCAAGGTAGGACTCCGTGGGGGATTGGGTGCGAGTGGAAAGTTACCCTTGAGGATATGCCCTATCTTGTCACTTTCTGGCATGGAGCTGTTCACCTTGCGGCACAACGAAAGGATGTCTTGAATATAGGCAAGGTAGGACTCCGTTGGGGATTGGGTGCGAGTGGAAAGTTACCCTTGAGGATATGCCCTATCTTGTCACTTTCTGGCATGGAGCTGTTCACCTTGCAGCACAACAAAAGGACGTCTTGACTATAGGCAAGGTAGGACTCCGTGGGGGATTGGGTGCGAGTGGAAAGTTACCCTTGAGGATATGCCCTATCTTGTCACTTTGTGGCATGGAGCTGTTCACCTTGCGGCACAACGAAAGGACGTCTTGAATATAGGCAAGGTAGGACTCCGTGGGGGATTGGGTGCGAGTGGAAAGTTACCCTTGAGGATATGCCCTATCTTGTAACTTTCTGGCATGGAGCACCTTGCGGCACAACGAAAGCATGTCTTGAATATAGGCAAGGTAGGACTCCGTGGGGGATTGGGTGCGAGTGGAAAGTTACCCTTGAGGATATGCCCTATCTTGTCACTTTCTGGCATGGAGCTGTTCACCTTGCGGCACAACGAAAGGACGTCTTGACTATAGGCAAGGTAGGACTCCGTGGGGGATTGGGTGCGAGTGGAAAGTTACCCTTGAGGATATGCCCTATCTTGTCACTTTCTGGCATGGAGCTGTTCACCTTGCGGCACAACGAAAGGACGTCTTGAATATAGGCAAGGTAGGACTCCGTGGGGGATTGGGTGCGAGTGGAAAGTTACCCTTGAGGATATGCCCTATCTTGTCACTTTCTGGCATGGAGCTGTTCACCTTGCGGCACAACGAAAGGACGTCTTGAATATAGGCAAGGTAGGACTCTGTGGGGGATTTGGTGCGAGTGGAAAGTTACCCTTGAGCATATGCCCTATCTTGTCACTTTCTGGCATGGAGCTGTTCACCTAGCGGCACAACGAAAGGACGTCTTGACTATAGGCAAGGTAGGACTCCGTGGGGGATTGGGTGCGAGTGGAAAGTTACCCTTGAGGATATGCCCTATCTTGTCACTTTCTGCCATGGAGCTGTTCATCTTGCGGCGCAACGAAAGGACGTCTTGACTATAGGCAAGGTAGGACTCCGTGGGGGATTGGGTGCGAGTGGAAAGTTACCCTTGAGGATATGCCCTATCTTGTCACTTTCTGGCATGGAGCTGTTCACCTTGCGGCACAACGAAAGGACGTCTTGTCTACAGGCAAGGTAGGACTCCGTGGGGGATTGGGTGCGAGTGGAAAGTTACCCTTGAGGATATGCCCTATTTTGTCACTTGCTGGCATGGAGCTGTTCACCTTGCGGCACAACGAAAGGACGTCTTGAATATAGGCAAGGTAGGACTCCGTGTGGGATTGGGTGCGAGTGGAAAGTTACCCTTGAGGATATGCCCTATCTTGTCACTTTCTGGCATGGAGCGGTTCACCTTGCGGCACAACGAAAGGACGTCTTGACTATAGGCAAGGTAGGACTCCGCGGGGGATTGGGTGCGAGTGGAAAGTTACCCTTGAGGATATGCCCTATCTTGTCACTTTCTGGCATGGAGCACCTTGCGGCACAACGAAAGGACGTCTTGAATATAGGCAAGGTAGGACTCCGTGGGGGAGTGGGTGCGAGTGGAAAGTTACCCTTGAGGATATGCCCTATCTTGTCACTTGCTGGCATGGAGCTGTTCACCTTGTGGCACAACGAAAGGACGTCTTGAATATAGGCAAGGTAGGACTCCGTGGGGGATTGGGTGCGAGTGGAAAGTAACCCTTGAGGATATGCCCTATCTTGTCACTTTCTGGCATGGAGCTGTTCACCTTGCGGCACAACGAAAGGACGTCTTGACTATAGGCAAGGTAGGACTCCGCGGGGGATTGGGTGCGAATGGAAAGTTACCCTTGAGGATATGCCCTATCTTGTCACTTGCTGGCATGGAGCTGTTCACCTTGCGGCACGACGAAAGGACGTCTTGAATATAGGCAAGGTAGGACTCCGTGGGGGATTGGGTGCGAGTGGAAAGTTACCCTTGAGGATATGCCCTATCTTGTCACTTTCTGGCATGGAGCTGTTCACCTTGCGGCACAGCGAAAGGACGTCTTGACTATAGGCAAGGCAGGACTCCGCGGGGGATTGGGTGCGAGTGGAAAGTTACCCTTGAGGATATGCCCTATCTTGTCACTTTCTGGCATGGAGCTGTTCACCTTGTGGCACAACGAAAGGACGTCTTGAATATAGGCAAGGTAGGACTCCGTGGGGGATTGGGTGCGAGTGGAAAGTTACCCTTGAGGATATGCCCTATCTTGTCACTTTCTGGCATGGAGCTGTTCACCTTGCAGCACAACGAAAGGACGTCTTGAATATAGGCAAGGTAGGACTCTGTGGGGGATTGGGTGCGAGTGGAAAGTTACCCTTGAGGATATGCCCTATCTTGTCACTTGCAGGCATGGAGCTGTTCACCTTGCGGCACAACGAAAGGACGTCTTGAATATAGGCAAGGTAGTACTCCTTGGGGGATTGGGTGCGAGTGGAAAGTTACCCTTGAGGATATGCCCTATCTTGTCACTTTCTGCCATGGAGCACCTTGCGGCACAACGAAAGGACGTCTTGAATATAGGCAAGGTAGGACTCCGTGGGGGAGTGGGTGCGAGTGGAAAGTTACCCTTGAGGGCTATCTTGTCACTTTCTGGCATGGAGCTGTTCACCTTGCGGCACAACGAAAGGACGTCTTGACTATAGGCAAGGTAGGACTCCGTGGGGGATTGGGTGCGAGTGGAAAGTTACCCTTGAGGATATGCCCTATCTTGTCACTTTCTGGCATGGAGCGGTTCACCTTGCGGCACAACGAAAGGACGTCTTGACTATAGGCAAGGTAGGACTCCGTGGGGGATTGGGTGCGAGTGGAAAGTTACCCTTGAGGATATGCCCTATCTTGTCACTTTCTGGCATGGAGCTGTTCACCTTGCGGCACAACGAAAGGACGTCTTGAATATAGGCAAGGTAGGACTCCGTGGGGGATTTGGTGCGAGTGGAAAGTTACCCTTGAGCATATGCCCTATCTTGTCACTTTCTGGCATGGAGCTGTTCACCTTGCGGCACAACGAAAGGACGTCTTGACTATAGGCAAGGTAGGACTCCGTGGGGGATTGGGTGCGAGTGGAAAGTTACCCTTGAGGATATGCCCTATCTTGTCACATTCTGCCATGGAGCTGTTCACCTTGCGGCACAACGAAAGGACGTCTTGACTATAGGCAAGGTAGGACTCCGTGGGGGATTGGGTGCGAGTGGAAAGTTACCCTTGAGGATATGCCCTATCTTGTCACTTTCTGGCATGGAGCTGTTCACCTTGCGGCACAACGAAAGGACGTCTTGTCTACAGGCAAGGTAGGACTCCGTGGGGGATTGGGTGCGAGTGGAAAGTTACCCTTTAGGATATGCCCTATTTTGTCACTTGCTGGCATGGAGCTTTTCACCTTGCGGCACAACGAAAGGACGTCTTGAATATAGGCAAGGTAGGACTCCGTGGGGAATTGGGTGCGAGTGGAAAGTTACCCTTGAGGATATGCCCTATCTTGTCACTTTCTGGCATGGAACGGTTCACCTTGCGGCACAACGAAAGGACGTCTTGACTATAGGCAAGGTAGGACTCCGCGGGGGATTGGGTGCGAGTGGAAAGTTACCCTTGAGGATATGCCCTATCTTGTCACTTTCTGGCATGGAGCACCTTGCGGCACAACGAAAGGACGTCTTGAATATAGGCAAGGTAGGACTCCGTGGGGGATTGGGTGCGAGTGGAAAGTAACCCTTGAGGATATGCCCTATCTTGTCACTTGCAGGCATGGAGCTGTTCACCTTGCGGCACAACGAAAGGACGTCTTGAATATAGGCAAGGTAGGACTCCGTGGGGGATTGGGTGTGAGTGGAAAGTTGCCCTTGAGGATATGCCCTATCTTGTCACTTTCTGGCATGGAGCTGTTCACCTTGCGGCACAACGAAAGAACGTCTTGACTATAGGCAAGGTAGGACTCCGTGGGGGATTGGGTGCGAGTGGAAAGTTACCCTTGAGGATATGCCCTATCTTGTCACTTTCTGGCATGGAGCTGTTCACCTTGCGGCACAACGAAAGGATGTCTTGAATATCGGCAAGGTAGGACTCCGTGGGGGATTGGGTGCGAGTGGAAAGTTACCCTTGAGGATATGCCCTATCTTGTCACTTTCTGGCATGGAGCTGTTCACCTTGCACCACAGCGAAAGGACGTCTTGAATATAGGCAAGGTAGGACTCCGTGGGGGATTGGGTGCGAGTGGAAGGTTACCCTTGAGGATATGCCCTATCTTGTCACTTTCTGGCATGGAGCTGTTCACCTTGGAGCACAACAAAAGGACGTCTTGACTATAGGCAAGGTAGGACTCCGTGGGGGATTGGGTGCGAGTGGAAAGTTACCCTTGAGGATATGCCCTATCTTGTCACTTTCTGGCATGGAGCTGTTCACCTTGCGGCACAACGAAAGGACCTCTTGACTATAGGCAAGGTAGGACTCCGTGGGGGATTGGGTGCGAGTGGAAAGTTACCCTTGAGGATATGCCCTATCTTGTCACTTTCTGGCATGGAGCTGTTCACCTTGCGGCACAACGAAAGGATGTCTTGAATATAGGCAAGGTAGGACTCCGTTGGGGATTGGGTGCGAGTGGAAAGTTACCCTTGAGGATATGCCCTATCTTGTCACTTTCTGGCATGGAGCTGTTCACCTTGCAGCACAACAAAAGAACGTCTTGACTATAGGCAAGGTAGGACTCCGTGGGGGATTGGGTGCGAGTGGAAAGTTACCCTTGAGGATATGCCCTATCTTGTCACTTTCTGGCATGGAGCTGTTCACCTTGCGGCACAACGAAAGGACGTCTTGAATATAGGCAAGGTAGGACTCCGTGGGGGATTGGGTGGGAGTGGAAAGTTACCCTTGAGGATATGCCCTATCTTGTCACTTTCTGCCATGGAGCTGTTCACCTTGCGGCACAACGAAAGGACGTCTTGACTATAGGCAAGGTAGGACTCCGTGGGGGATTGGGTGCGAGTGGAAAGTTACCCTTGAGGATATGCCCTATCTTGTCACTTTCTGGCATGGAGCTGTTCACCTTGCGGCACAACGAAAGGATGTCTTGTCTACAGGCAAGGTAGGACTCCGTGGGGGATTGGGTGCGAGTGGAAAGTTACCCTTGAGGATATGCCCTATTTTGTCACTTGCTGGCATGGAGCTGTTCACCTTGCGGCACAACGAAAGGACGTCTTGAATATAGGCAAGGTAGGACTCCGTGGGGGATTGGGTGCGAGTGGAAAGTTACCCTTGAGGATATGCCGTATCTTGTCACTTTCTGGCATGGAGCTGTTCACCTTGCGGCACAACGAAAGGACGTCTTGACTATAGGCAAGGTAGGACTCCGTGGGGGATTGGGTGCGAGTGGAAAGTTACCCTTGAGGATATGCCCTATCTTGTCACTTTCTGGCATGGAGTAGTTCACCTTGCGGCACAACGAAAGGACGTCTTGAATATAGGCAAGGTAGGACTCCGTGGGGGATTGGGTGCGAGTGGAAAGTTACCCTTGAGGATATGCCCTATCTTGTCACTTTCTGGCATGGAGCTGTTCACCTTGCGGTACAACGAAAGGACGTCTTGAATATAGGCAAGGTAGGACTCCGTGGGGGATTGGGTGCGAGTGGAAAGATACCCTTGAGGATATGCCCTATCTTGTCACTTTCTGGCATGGAGCTGTTCACCTTGCGGCACAACGAAAGGACGTCTTGAATATAGGCAAGGTAGGACTCCGTGGGGGATTGGGTGCGAGTGGAAAGTTACCCTTGAGGATATGCCCTATCTTGTCACTTTCTGGCATGGAGCTGTTCACCTTGCGGCACAACGAAAGGACGTCTTGAATATAGGCAAGGTTTGACTCCGTGGGGGATTGGGTGCGAGTGGAAAGTTACCCTTGAGGATATGCCCTATCTTGTCACTTGCTGGCATGGAGCTGTTCACCTTGCGGCACAACGAAAGGACGTCTTGAATATATGCAAGGTAGGACTCCGTGGGGGATTGGGTGCGAGTGGAAAGTTACCCTTGAGGATATGCCCTATCTTGTCACTTTCTGGCATGGAGCTGTTCACCTTGCGGCACAGCGAAAGGACGTCTTGACTATAGGCAAGGCAGGACTCCGCGGGGGATTGGGTGCGAGTGGAAAGTTACCCTTGAGGACATGCCCTATCTTGTCACTTTCTGGCATGGAGCTGTTCACCTTGTGGCACAACGAAAGGACGTCTTGAATATAGGCAAGGTAGGACTCCGTGGGGGATTGGGTGCGAGTGGAAATTTACCCTTGAGGATATGCCCTATCTTGTCACTTTCTGGCATGGAGCGGTTCACCTTGCAGCGCAACGAAAGGACGTCTTGAATATAGGCAAGGTAGGACTCCGTGGGGGATTGGGTGCGAGTGGAAAGTTACCCTTGAGGATATGCCCTATCTTGTCACTTTCTGGCATGGAGCTGTTCACCTTGCGGCACAACGAAAGGACGTCTTGAATATAGGCAAGGTAGGACTCCGTGGGGGATTGGGTGCGAGTGAAAAGTTACCATTGAGGATATGCCCTATCTTGTCACTTTCTGGCATGGAGCACCTTGCGGCACAACGAAAGGACGTCTTGAATATAGGCAAGGTAGGACTCCGTGGGGGAGTGGGTGCGAGTGGAAAGTTACCCTAGAGGATATGCCCTATCTTGTCACTTTCTGGCATGGAGCTGTTCACCTTGCGGCACAACGAAAGGACGTCTTGACTATAGGCAAGGTAGGACTCCGTGGGGGATTGGGTGCGAGTGGAAAGTTACCCTTGAGGATATGCCCTATCTTGTCACTTTCTGGCATGGAGCGGTTCACCTTGCGGCACAACGAAAGGACGTCTTGAATATAGGCAAGGTAGGACTCCGTGGGGGATTGGGTGCGAGTGGAAAGTTACCCTTGAGGATATGCCCTATCTTGTCACTTTCTGGCATGGAGCTGTTCACCTTGCGGCACAACGAAAGGACGTCTTGAATATAGGCAAGGTAGGACTCCGTGGGGGATTGGGTGGGAGTGGAAAGTTACCCTTGAGGATATGCCCTATCTTGTCACTTTCTGCCATGGAGCTGTTCACCTTGCGGCACAACGAAAGGACGTCTTGACTATAGGCAAGGTAGGACTCCGTGGGGGATTGGGTGCGAGTGGAAAGTTACCCTTGAGGATATGCCCTATC
This sequence comes from Amblyomma maculatum, assembly GCF_055883805.1. Lineage (NCBI taxonomy): Eukaryota > Metazoa > Arthropoda > Arachnida > Ixodida > Ixodidae > Amblyomma > Amblyomma maculatum. The sequence goes on along the minus strand of NW_028146749.1, from coordinate 2,495,872 downwards.
TTGTCACTTTCTGGCATGGAGCTGTTCACCTTGCGGCACAACGAAAGGATGTCTTGTCTGCAGGCAAGGTAGGACTCCGTGGGGGATTGGGTGCGAGTGGAAAGTTACCCTTGAGGATATGCCCTATTTTGTCACTTGCTGGCATGGAGCTGTTCACCTTGCGGCACAACGAAAGGACGTCTTGAATATAGGCAAGGTAGGACTCCGTGGGGGATTGGGTGCGAGTGGAAAGTTACCCTTGAGGATATGCCCTATCTTGTCACTTTCTGGCATGGAGCGGTTCACCTTGCGGCACAACGAAAGGACGTCTTGACTATAGGCAAGGTAGGACTCCGCGGGGGATTGGGTGCGAGTGGAAAGTTACCCTTGAGGATATGCCCTATCTTGTCACTTTCTGGCATGGAGCACCTTGCGGCACATTGAAAGGACGTCTTGAATATAGGCAAGGTAGGACTCCGTGGGGGAGTGGGTGCGAGTGGAAAGTTACCCTTGAGGATATGCCCTATCTTGTCACTTGCTGGCATGGAGCTGTTCACCTTGCGGCACAACGAAAGGACGTCTTGACTATAGGCAAGGTAGGACTCCGCGGGGGATTGGGTGCGAGTGGAAAGTTACCCTTGAGGATATGCCCTATCTTGTCACTTTCTGGCATGGAGCTTTTCACCTTGCAGCACAACGAAAGGACGTCTTGAATATAGGCAAGGTAGGACTCAGTGGGGGATTGGGTGCGAGTGGAAAGTTATCCTTGAGGATATGCCCTATCTTGTCACTTGCAGGCATGGAGCTGTTCACCTTGCGGCACAACGAAAGGACGTCTTGAATATAGGCAAGGTAGGACTCCGTGGGGGATTGGGTGTGAGTGGAAAGTTGCCCTTGAGGATATGCCCTATCTTGTCACTTTCTGGCATGGAGCTGTTCACCTTGCGGCACAACGAAAGGACGTCTTGACTATAGGCAAGGTAGGACTCCGTGGGGGATTGGGTGCGAGTGGAAAGTTACCCTTGAGGATATGCCCTATCTTGTCACTTTCTGGCATGGAGCTGTTCACCTTGCGGCACAACGAAAGGATGTCTTGAATATAGGCAAGGTAGGACTCCGTTGGGGATTGGGTGCGAGTGGAAAGTTACCCTTGAGGATATGCCCTATCTTGTCACTTTCTGGCATGGAGCTGTTCACCTTGCAGCACAACAAAAGGACGTCTTGACTATAGGCAAGGTAGGACTCCGTGGGGGATTGGGTGCGAGTGGAAAGTTACCCTTGAGGATATGCCCTATCTTGTCACTTTGTGGCATGGAGCTGTTCACCTTGCGGCACAACGAAAGGACGTCTTGAATATAGGCAAGGTAGGACTCCGTGGGGGATTGGGTGCGAGTGGAAAGTTACCCTTGAGGATATGCCCTATCTTGTAACTTTCTGGCATGGAGCACCTTGCGGCACAACGAAAGCATGTCTTGAATATAGGCAAGGTAGGACTCCGTGGGGGATTGGGTGCGAGTGGAAAGTTACCCTTGAGGATATGCCCTATCTTGTCACTTTCTGGCATGGAGCTGTTCACCTTGCGGCACAACGAAAGGACGTCTTGACTATAGGCAAGGTAGGACTCCGTGGGGGATTGGGTGCGAGTGGAAAGTTACCCTTGAGGATATGCCCTATCTTGTCACTTTCTGGCATGGAGCTGTTCACCTTGCGGCACAACGAAAGGACGTCTTGAATATAGGCAAGGTAGGACTCCGTGGGGGATTGGGTGCGAGTGGAAAGTTACCCTTGAGGATATGCCCTATCTTGTCACTTTCTGGCATGGAGCTGTTCACCTTGCGGCACAACGAAAGGACGTCTTGAATATAGGCAAGGTAGGACTCTGTGGGGGATTTGGTGCGAGTGGAAAGTTACCCTTGAGCATATGCCCTATCTTGTCACTTTCTGGCATGGAGCTGTTCACCTAGCGGCACAACGAAAGGACGTCTTGACTATAGGCAAGGTAGGACTCCGTGGGGGATTGGGTGCGAGTGGAAAGTTACCCTTGAGGATATGCCCTATCTTGTCACTTTCTGCCATGGAGCTGTTCATCTTGCGGCGCAACGAAAGGACGTCTTGACTATAGGCAAGGTAGGACTCCGTGGGGGATTGGGTGCGAGTGGAAAGTTACCCTTGAGGATATGCCCTATCTTGTCACTTTCTGGCATGGAGCTGTTCACCTTGCGGCACAACGAAAGGACGTCTTGTCTACAGGCAAGGTAGGACTCCGTGGGGGATTGGGTGCGAGTGGAAAGTTACCCTTGAGGATATGCCCTATTTTGTCACTTGCTGGCATGGAGCTGTTCACCTTGCGGCACAACGAAAGGACGTCTTGAATATAGGCAAGGTAGGACTCCGTGTGGGATTGGGTGCGAGTGGAAAGTTACCCTTGAGGATATGCCCTATCTTGTCACTTTCTGGCATGGAGCGGTTCACCTTGCGGCACAACGAAAGGACGTCTTGACTATAGGCAAGGTAGGACTCCGCGGGGGATTGGGTGCGAGTGGAAAGTTACCCTTGAGGATATGCCCTATCTTGTCACTTTCTGGCATGGAGCACCTTGCGGCACAACGAAAGGACGTCTTGAATATAGGCAAGGTAGGACTCCGTGGGGGAGTGGGTGCGAATGGAAAGTTACCCTTGAGGATATGCCCTATCTTGTCACTTGCTGGCATGGAGCTGTTCACCTTGTGGCACAACGAAAGGACGTCTTGAATATAGGCAAGGTAGGACTCCGTGGGGGATTGGGTGCGAGTGGAAAGTTACCCTTGAGGATATGCCCTATCTTGTCACTTTCTGGCATGGAGCTGTTCACCTTGCGGCACAACGAAAGGACGTCTTGAATATAGGCAAGGTTTGACTCCGTGGGGGATTGGGTGCGAGTGGAAAGTTACCCTTGAGGATATGCCCTATCTTGTCACTTGCTGGCATGGAGCTGTTCACCTTGCGGCACAACGAAAGGACGTCTTGAATATATGCAAGGTAGGACTCCGTGGGGGATTGGGTGCGAGTGGAAAGTTACCCTTGAGGATATGCCCTATCTTGTCACTTTCTGGCATGGAGCTGTTCACCTTGCGGCACAGCGAAAGGACGTCTTGACTATAGGCAAGGCAGGACTCCGCGGGGGATTGGGTGCGAGTGGAAAGTTACCCTTGAGGATATGCCCTATCTTGTCACTTTCTGGCATGGAGCTGTTCACCTTGTGGCACAACGAAAGGACGTCTTGAATATAGGCAAGGTAGGACTCCGTGGGGGATTGGGTGCGAGTGGAAATTTACCCTTGAGGATATGCCCTATCTTGTCACTTTCTGGCATGGAGCGGTTCACCTTGCAGCGCAACGAAAGGACGTCTTGAATATAGGCAAGGTAGGACTCCGTGGGGGATTGGGTGCGAGTGGAAAGTTACCCTTGAGGATATGCCCTATCTTGTCACTTTCTGGCATGGAGCTGTTCACCTTGCGGCACAACGAAAGGACGTCTTGAATATAGGCAAGGTAGGACTCCGTGGGGGATTGGGTGCGAGTGAAAAGTTACCATTGAGGATATGCCCTATCTTGTCACTTTCTGGCATGGAGCACCTTGCGGCACAACGAAAGGACGTCTTGAATATAGGCAAGGTAGGACTCCGTGGGGGAGTGGGTGCGAGTGGAAAGTTACCCTAGAGGATATGCCCTATCTTGTCACTTTCTGGCATGGAGCTGTTCACCTTGCGGCACAACGAAAGGACGTCTTGACTATAGGCAAGGTAGGACTCCGTGGGGGATTGGGTGCGAGTGGAAAGTTACCCTTGAGGATATGCCCTATCTTGTCACTTTCTGGCATGGAGCGGTTCACCTTGCGGCACAACGAAAGGACGTCTTGACTATAGGCAAGGTAGGACTCCGTGGGGGATTGGGTGCGAGTGGAAAGTTACCCTTGAGGATATGCCCTATCTTGTCACTTTCTGGCATGGAGCTGTTCACCTTGCGGCACAACGAAAGGACGTCTTGAATATAGGCAAGGTAGGACTCCGTGGGGGATTTGGTGCGAGTGGAAAGTTACCCTTGAGGATATGCCCTATCTTGTCACTTTCTGGCATGGAGCGGTTCACCTTGCGGCACAACGAAAGGACGTCTTGACTATAGGCAAGGTAGGACTCCGCGGGGGATTGGGTGCGAGTGGAAAGTTACCCTTGAGGATATGCCCTATCTTGTCACTTTCTGGCATGGAGCACCTTGCGGCACAACGAAAGGACGTCTTGAATATAGGCAAGGTAGGACTCCGTGGGGGATTGGGTGCGAGTGGAAAGTAACCCTTGAGGATATGCCCTATCTTGTCACTTGCAGGCATGGAGCTGTTCACCTTGCGGCACAACGAAAGGACGTCTTGAATATAGGCAAGGTAGGACTCCGTGGGGGATTGGGTGTGAGTGGAAAGTTGCCCTTGAGGATATGCCCTATCTTGTCACTTTCTGGCATGGAGCTGTTCACCTTGCGGCACAACGAAAGAACGTCTTGACTATAGGCAAGGTAGGACTCCGTGGGGGATTGGGTGTGAGTGGAAAGTTACCCTTGAGGATATGCCCTATCTTGTCACTTTCTGGCATGGAGCTGTTCACCTTGCGGCACAACGAAAGGATGTCTTGAATATCGGCAAGGTAGGACTCCGTGGGGGATTGGGTGCGAGTGGAAAGTTACCCTTGAGGATATGCCCTATCTTGTCACTTTCTGGCATGGAGCTGTTCACCTTGCACCACAGCGAAAGGACGTCTTGAATATAGGCAAGGTAGGACTCCGTGGGGGATTGGGTGCGAGTGGAAGGTTACCCTTGAGGATATGCCCTATCTTGTCACTTTCTGGCATGGAGCTGTTCACCTTGCAGCACAACAAAAGGACGTCTTGACTATAGGCAAGGTAGGACTCCGTGGGGGATTGGGTGCGAGTGGAAAGTTACCCTTGAGGATATGCCCTATCTTGTCACTTTCTGGCATGGAGCTGTTCACCTTGCGGCACAACGAAAGGACCTCTTGACTATAGGCAAGGTAGGACTCCGTGGGGGATTGGGTGCGAGTGGAAAGTTACCCTTGAGGATATGCCCTATCTTGTCACTTTCTGGCATGGAGCGGTTCACCTTGCGGCACAACGAAAGGACGTCTTGAATATAGGCAAGGTAGGACTCCGTGGGGGATTGGGTGCGAGTGGAAAGTTACCCTTGAGGATATGCCCTATCTTGTCACTTTCTGGCATGGAGCTGTTCACCTTGCGGCACAACGAAAGGACGTCTTGAATATAGGCAAGGTAGGACTCCGTGGGGGATTGGGTGGGAGTGGAAAGTTACCCTTGAGGATATGCCCTATCTTGTCACTTTCTGCCATGGAGCTGTTCACCTTGCGGCACAACGAAAGGACGTCTTGACTATAGGCAAGGTAGGACTCCGTGGGGGATTGGGTGCGAGTGGAAAGTTACCCTTGAGGATATGCCCTATCTTGTCACTTTCTGGCATGGAGCTGTTCACCTTGCGGCACAACGAAAGGATGTCTTGTCTACAGGCAAGGTAGGACTCCGTGGGGGATTGGGTGCGAGTGGAAAGTTACCCTTGAGGATATGCCCTATTTTGTCACTTGCTGGCATGGAGCTGTTCACCTTGCGGCACAACGAAAGGACGTCTTGAATATAGGCAAGGTAGGACTCCGTGGGGGATTGGGTGCGAGTGGAAAGTTACCCTTGAGGATATGCCCTATCTTGTCACTTTCTGGCATGGAGCGGTTCACCTTGCGGCACAACGAAAGGACGTCTTGACTATAGGCAAGGTAGGACTCCGCGGGGGATTGGGTGCGAGTGGAAAGTTACCCTTGAGGATATGCCCTATCTTGTCACTTTCTGGCATGGAGCACCTTGCGGCACATTGAAAGGACGTCTTGAATATAGGCAAGGTAGGACTCCGTGGGGGAGTGGGTGCGAGTGGAAAGTTACCCTTGAGGATATGCCCTATCTTGTCACTTGCTGGCATGGAGCTGTTCACCTTGCGGCACAACGAAAGGACGTCTTGACTATAGGCAAGGTAGGACTCCGCGGGGGATTGGGTGCGAGTGGAAAGTTACCCTTGAGGATATGCCCTATCTTGTCACTTTCTGGCATGGAGCTTTTCACCTTGCAGCACAACGAAAGGACGTCTTGAATATAGGCAAGGTAGGACTCCGTGGGGGATTGGGTGCGAGTGGAAAGTTACCCTTGAGGATATGCCCTATCTTGTCACTTTCTGGCATGGAGCTGTTCACCTTGCGGCACAACGAAAGGACGTCTTGAATATAGGCAAGGTTTGACTCCGTGGGGGATTGGGTGCGAGTGGAAAGTTACCCTTGAGGATATGCCCTATCTTGTCACTTGCTGGCATGGAGCTGTTCACCTTGCGGCACAACGAAAGGACGTCTTGAATATATGCAAGGTAGGACTCCGTGGGGGATTGGGTGCGAGTGGAAAGTTACCCTTGAGGATATGCCCTATCTTGTCACTTTCTGGCATGGAGCTGTTCACCTTGCGGCACAGCGAAAGGACGTCTTGACTATAGGCAAGGCAGGACTCCGCGGGGGATTGGGTGCGAGTGGAAAGTTACCCTTGAGGACATGCCCTATCTTGTCACTTTCTGGCATGGAGCTGTTCACCTTGTGGCACAACGAAAGGACGTCTTGAATATAGGCAAGGTAGGACTCCGTGGGGGATTGGGTGCGAGTGGAAATTTACCCTTGAGGATATGCCCTATCTTGTCACTTTCTGGCATGGAGCGGTTCACCTTGCAGCGCAACGAAAGGACGTCTTGAATATAGGCAAGGTAGGACTCCGTGGGGGATTGGGTGCGAGTGGAAAGTTACCCTTGAGGATATGCCCTATCTTGTCACTTTCTGGCATGGAGCTGTTCACCTTGCGGCACAACGAAAGGACGTCTTGAATATAGGCAAGGTAGGACTCCGTGGGGGATTGGGTGCGAGTGAAAAGTTACCATTGAGGATATGCCCTATCTTGTCACTTTCTGGCATGGAGCACCTTGCGGCACAACGAAAGGACGTCTTGAATATAGGCAAGGTAGGACTCCGTGGGGGAGTGGGTGCGAGTGGAAAGTTACCCTAGAGGATATGCCCTATCTTGTCACTTTCTGGCATGGAGCTGTTCACCTTGCGGCACAACGAAAGGACGTCTTGACTATAGGCAAGGTAGGACTCCGTGGGGGATTGGGTGCGAGTGGAAAGTTACCCTTGAGGATATGCCCTATCTTGTCACTTTCTGGCATGGAGCGGTTCACCTTGCGGCACAACGAAAGGACGTCTTGAATATAGGCAAGGTAGGACTCCGTGGGGGATTGGGTGCGAGTGGAAAGTTACCCTTGAGGATATGCCCTATCTTGTCACTTTCTGGCATGGAGCTGTTCACCTTGCGGCACAACGAAAGGACGTCTTGAATATAGGCAAGGTAGGACTCCGTGGGGGATTGGGTGGGAGTGGAAAGTTACCCTTGAGGATATGCCCTATCTTGTCACTTTCTGCCATGGAGCTGTTCACCTTGCGGCACAACGAAAGGACGTCTTGACTATAGGCAAGGTAGGACTCCGTGGGGGATTGGGTGCGAGTGGAAAGTTACCCTTGAGGATATGCCCTATCTTGTCACTTTCTGGCATGGAGCTGTTCACCTTGCGGCACAACGAAAGGATGTCTTGTCTACAGGCAAGGTAGGACTCCGTGGGGGATTGGGTGCGAGTGGAAAGTTACCCTTGAGGATATGCCCTATTTTGTCACTTGCTGGCATGGAGCTGTTCACCTTGCGGCACAACGAAAGGACGTCTTGAATATAGGCAAGGTAGGACTCCGTGGGGGATTGGGTGCGAGTGGAAAGTTACCCTTGAGGATATGCCCTATCTTGTCACTTTCTGGCATGGAGCGGTTCACCTTGCGGCACAACGAAAGGACGTCTTGACTATAGGCAAGGTAGGACTCCGCGGGGGATTGGGTGCGAGTGGAAAGTTACCCTTGAGGATATGCCCTATCTTGTCACTTTCTGGCATGGAGCACCTTGCGGCACATTGAAAGGACGTCTTGAATATAGGCAAGGTAGGACTCCGTGGGGGAGTGGGTGCGAGTGGAAAGTTACCCTTGAGGATATGCCCTATCTTGTCACTTGCTGGCATGGAGCTGTTCACCTTGCGGCACAACGAAAGGACGTCTTGACTATAGGCAAGGTAGGACTCCGCGGGGGATTGGGTGCGAGTGGAAAGTTACCCTTGAGGATATGCCCTATCTTGTCACTTTCTGGCATGGAGCTTTTCACCTTGCAGCACAACGAAAGGACGTCTTGAATATAGGCAAGGTAGGACTCAGTGGGGGATTGGGTGCGAGTGGAAAGTTATCCTTGAGGATATGCCCTATCTTGTCACTTGCAGGCATGGAGCTGTTCACCTTGCGGCACAACGAAAGGACGTCTTGAATATAGGCAAGGTAGGACTCCGTGGGGGATTGGGTGTGAGTGGAAAGTTGCCCTTGAGGATATGCCCTATCTTGTCACTTTCTGGCATGGAGCTGTTCACCTTGCGGCACAACGAAAGGACGTCTTGACTATAGGCAAGGTAGGACTCCGTGGGGGATTGGGTGCGAGTGGAAAGTTACCCTTGAGGATATGCCCTATCTTGTCACTTTCTGGCATGGAGCTGTTCACCTTGCGGCACAACGAAAGGATGTCTTGAATATAGGCAAGGTAGGACTCCGTTGGGGATTGGGTGCGAGTGGAAAGTTACCCTTGAGGATATGCCCTATCTTGTCACTTTCTGGCATGGAGCTGTTCACCTTGCAGCACAACAAAAGGACGTCTTGACTATAGGCAAGGTAGGACTCCGTGGGGGATTGGGTGCGAGTGGAAAGTTACCCTTGAGGATATGCCCTATCTTGTCACTTTGTGGCATGGAGCTGTTCACCTTGCGGCACAACGAAAGGACGTCTTGAATATAGGCAAGGTAGGACTCCGTGGGGGATTGGGTGCGAGTGGAAAGTTACCCTTGAGGATATGCCCTATCTTGTAACTTTCTGGCATGGAGCACCTTGCGGCACAACGAAAGCATGTCTTGAATATAGGCAAGGTAGGACTCCGTGGGGGATTGGGTGCGAGTGGAAAGTTACCCTTGAGGATATGCCCTATCTTGTCACTTTCTGGCATGGAGCTGTTCACCTTGCGGCACAACGAAAGGACGTCTTGACTATAGGCAAGGTAGGACTCCGTGGGGGATTGGGTGCGAGTGGAAAGTTACCCTTGAGGATATGCCCTATCTTGTCACTTTCTGGCATGGAGCTGTTCACCTTGCGGCACAACGAAAGGACGTCTTGAATATAGGCAAGGTAGGACTCCGTGGGGGATTGGGTGCGAGTGGAAAGTTACCCTTGAGGATATGCCCTATCTTGTCACTTTCTGGCATGGAGCTGTTCACCTTGCGGCACAACGAAAGGACGTCTTGAATATAGGCAAGGTAGGACTCTGTGGGGGATTTGGTGCGAGTGGAAAGTTACCCTTGAGCATATGCCCTATCTTGTCACTTTCTGGCATGGAGCTGTTCACCTAGCGGCACAACGAAAGGACGTCTTGACTATAGGCAAGGTAGGACTCCGTGGGGGATTGGGTGCGAGTGGAAAGTTACCCTTGAGGATATGCCCTATCTTGTCACTTTCTGCCATGGAGCTGTTCATCTTGCGGCGCAACGAAAGGACGTCTTGACTATAGGCAAGGTAGGACTCCGTGGGGGATTGGGTGCGAGTGGAAAGTTACCCTTGAGGATATGCCCTATCTTGTCACTTTCTGGCATGGAGCTGTTCACCTTGCGGCACAACGAAAGGACGTCTTGTCTACAGGCAAGGTAGGACTCCGTGGGGGATTGGGTGCGAGTGGAAAGTTACCCTTGAGGATATGCCCTATTTTGTCACTTGCTGGCATGGAGCTGTTCACCTTGCGGCACAACGAAAGGACGTCTTGAATATAGGCAAGGTAGGACTCCGTGTGGGATTGGGTGCGAGTGGAAAGTTACCCTTGAGGATATGCCCTATCTTGTCACTTTCTGGCATGGAGCGGTTCACCTTGCGGCACAACGAAAGGACGTCTTGACTATAGGCAAGGTAGGACTCCGCGGGGGATTGGGTGCGAGTGGAAAGTTACCCTTGAGGATATGCCCTATCTTGTCACTTTCTGGCATGGAGCACCTTGCGGCACAACGAAAGGACGTCTTGAATATAGGCAAGGTAGGACTCCGTGGGGGAGTGGGTGCGAATGGAAAGTTACCCTTGAGGATATGCCCTATCTTGTCACTTGCTGGCATGGAGCTGTTCACCTTGTGGCACAACGAAAGGACGTCTTGAATATAGGCAAGGTAGGACTCCGTGGGGGATTGGGTGCGAGTGGAAAGTTACCCTTGAGGATATGCCCTATCTTGTCACTTTCTGGCATGGAGCTGTTCACCTTGCGGCACAACGAAAGGACGTCTTGAATATAGGCAAGGTTTGACTCCGTGGGGGATTGGGTGCGAGTGGAAAGTTACCCTTGAGGATATGCCCTATCTTGTCACTTGCTGGCATGGAGCTGTTCACCTTGCGGCACAACGAAAGGACGTCTTGAATATATGCAAGGTTGGACTCCGTGGGGGATTGGGTGCGAGTGGAAAGTTACCCTTGAGGATATGCCCTATCTTGTCACTTTCTGGCATGGAGCTGTTCACCTTGCGGCACAGCGAAAGGACGTCTTGACTATAGGCAAGGCAGGACTCCGCGGGGGATTGGGTGCGAGTGGAAAGTTACCCTTGAGGATATGCCCTATCTTGTCACTTTCTGGCATGGAGCTGTTCACCTTGTGGCACAACGAAAGGACGTCTTGAATATAGGCAAGGTAGGACTCCGTGGGGGATTGGGTGCGAGTGGAAATTTACCCTTGAGGATATGCCCTATCTTGTCACTTTCTGGCATGGAGCGGTTCACCTTGCAGCGCAACGAAAGGACGTCTTGAATATAGGCAAGGTAGGACTCCGTGGGGGATTGGGTGCGAGTGGAAAGTTACCCTTGAGGATATGCCCTATCTTGTCACTTTCTGGCATGGAGCTGTTCACCTTGCGGCACAACGAAAGGACGTCTTGAATATAGGCAAGGTAGGACTCCGTGGGGGATTGGGTGCGAGTGAAAAGTTACCATTGAGGATATGCCCTATCTTGTCACTTTCTGGCATGGAGCACCTTGCGGCACAACGAAAGGACGTCTTGAATATAGGCAAGGTAGGACTCCGTGGGGGAGTGGGTGCGAGTGGAAAGTTACCCTAGAGGATATGCCCTATCTTGTCACTTTCTGGCATGGAGCTGTTCACCTTGCGGCACAACGAAAGGACGTCTTGACTATAGGCAAGGTAGGACTCCGTGGGGGATTGGGTGCGAGTGGAAAGTTACCCTTGAGGATATGCCCTATCTTGTCACTTTCTGGCATGGAGCGGTTCACCTTGCGGCACAACGAAAGGACGTCTTGACTATAGGCAAGGTAGGACTCCGTGGGGGATTGGGTGCGAGTGGAAAGTTACCCTTGAGGATATGCCCTATCTTGTCACTTTCTGGCATGGAGCTGTTCACCTTGCGGCACAACGAAAGGACGTCTTGAATATAGGCAAGGTAGGACTCCGTGGGGGATTTGGTGCGAGTGGAAAGTTACCCTTGAGGATATGCCCTATCTTGTCACTTTCTGGCATGGAGCGGTTCACCTTGCGGCACAACGAAAGGACGTCTTGACTATAGGCAAGGTAGGACTCCGCGGGGGATTGGGTGCGAGTGGAAAGTTACCCTTGAGGATATGCCCTATCTTGTCACTTTCTGGCATGGAGCACCTTGCGGCACAACGAAAGGACGTCTTGAATATAGGCAAGGTAGGACTCCGTGGGGGATTGGGTGCGAGTGGAAAGTAACCCTTGAGGATATGCCCTATCTTGTCACTTGCAGGCATGGAGCTGTTCACCTTGCGGCACAACGAAAGGACGTCTTGAATATAGGCAAGGTAGGACTCCGTGGGGGATTGGGTGTGAGTGGAAAGTTGCCCTTGAGGATATGCCCTATCTTGTCACTTTCTGGCATGGAGCTGTTCACCTTGCGGCACAACGAAAGAACGTCTTGACTATAGGCAAGGTAGGACTCCGTGGGGGATTGGGTGTGAGTGGAAAGTTACCCTTGAGGATATGCCCTATCTTGTCACTTTCTGGCATGGAGCTGTTCACCTTGCGGCACAACGAAAGGATGTCTTGAATATCGGCAAGGTAGGACTCCGTGGGGGATTGGGTGCGAGTGGAAAGTTACCCTTGAGGATATGCCCTATCTTGTCACTTTCTGGCATGGAGCTGTTCACCTTGCACCACAGCGAAAGGACGTCTTGAATATAGGCAAGGTAGGACTCCGTGGGGGATTGGGTGCGAGTGGAAGGTTACCCTTGAGGATATGCCCTATCTTGTCACTTTCTGGCATGGAGCTGTTCACCTTGCAGCACAACAAAAGGACGTCTTGACTATAGGCAAGGTAGGACTCCGTGGGGGATTGGGTGCGAGTGGAAAGTTACCCTTGAGGATATGCCCTATCTTGTCACTTTCTGGCATGGAGCTGTTCACCTTGCGGCACAACGAAAGGACCTCTTGACTATAGGCAAGGTAGGACTCCGTGGGGGATTGGGTGCGAGTGGAAAGTTACCCTTGAGGATATGCCCTATCTTGTCACTTTCTGGCATGGAGCGGTTCACCTTGCGGCACAACGAAAGGACGTCTTGAATATAGGCAAGGTAGGACTCCGTGGGGGATTGGGTGCGAGTGGAAAGTTACCCTTGAGGATATGCCCTATCTTGTCACTTTCTGGCATGGAGCTGTTCACCTTGCGGCACAACGAAAGGACGTCTTGAATATAGGCAAGGTAGGACTCCGTGGGGGATTGGGTGGGAGTGGAAAGTTACCCTTGAGGATATGCCCTATCTTGTCACTTTCTGCCATGGAGCTGTTCACCTTGCGGCACAACGAAAGGACGTCTTGACTATAGGCAAGGTAGGACTCCGTGGGGGATTGGGTGCGAGTGGAAAGCTACCCTTGAGGATATGCCCTATCTTGTCACTTTCTGGCATGGAGCTGTTCACCTTGCGGCACAACGAAAGGATGTCTTGTCTACAGGCAAGGTAGGACTCCGTGGGGGATTGGGTGCGAGTGGAAAGTTACCCTTGAGGATATGCCCTATTTTGTCACTTGCTGGCATGGAGCTGTTCACCTTGCGGCACAACGAAAGGACGTCTTGAATATAGGCAAGGTAGGACTCCGTGGGGGATTGGGTGCGAGTGGAAAGTTACCCTTGAGGATATGCCCTATCTTGTCACTTTCTGGCATGGAGCGGTTCACCTTGCGGCACAACGAAAGGACGTCTTGACTATAGGCAAGGTAGGACTCCGCGGGGGATTGGGTGCGAGTGGAAAGTTACCCTTGAGGATATGCCCTATCTTGTCACTTTCTGGCATGGAGCACCTTGCGGCACATTGAAAGGACGTCTTGAATATAGGCAAGGTAGGACTCCGTGGGGGAGTGGGTGCGAGTGGAAAGTTACCCTTGAGGATATGCCCTATCTTGTCACTTGCTGGCATGGAGCTGTTCACCTTGCGGCACAACGAAAGGACGTCTTGACTATAGGCAAGGTAGGACTCCGCGGGGGATTGGGTGCGAGTGGAAAGTTACCCTTGAGGATATGCCCTATCTTGTCACTTTCTGGCATGGAGCTTTTCACCTTGCAGCACAACGAAAGGACGTCTTGAATATAGGCAAGGTAGGACTCAGTGGGGGATTGGGTGCGAGTGGAAAGTTATCCTTGAGGATATGCCCTATCTTGTCACTTGCAGGCATGGAGCTGTTCACCTTGCGGCACAACGAAAGGACGTCTTGAATATAGGCAAGGTAGGACTCCGTGGGGGATTGGGTGTGAGTGGAAAGTTGCCCTTGAGGATATGCCCTATCTTGTCACTTTCTGGCATGGAGCTGTTCACCTTGCGGCACAACGAAAGGACGTCTTGACTATAGGCAAGGTAGGACTCCGTGGGGGATTGGGTGCGAGTGGAAAGTTACCCTTGAGGATATGCCCTATCTTGTCACTTTCTGGCATGGAGCTGTTCACCTTGCGGCACAACGAAAGGATGTCTTGAATATAGGCAAGGTAGGACTCCGTTGGGGATTGGGTGCGAGTGGAAAGTTACCCTTGAGGATATGCCCTATCTTGTCACTTTCTGGCATGGAGCTGTTCACCTTGCAGCACAACAAAAGGACGTCTTGACTATAGGCAAGGTAGGACTCCGTGGGGGATTGGGTGCGAGTGGAAAGTTACCCTTGAGGATATGCCCTATCTTGTCACTTTCTGGCATGGAGCTGTTCACCTTGCGGCACAACGAAAGGACGTCTTGAATATAGGCAAGGTAGGACTCCGTGGGGGATTGGGTGGGAGTGGAAAGTTACCCTTGAGGATATGCCCTATCTTGTCACTTTCTGCCATGGAGCTGTTCACCTTGCGGCACAACGAAAGGACGTCTTGACTATAGGCAAGGTAGGACTCCGTGGGGGATTGGGTGCGAGTGGAAAGTTACCCTTGAGGATATGCCCTATCTTGTCACTTTCTGGCATGGAGCTGTTCACCTTGCGGCACAACGAAAGGATGTCTTGTCTACAGGCAAGGTAGGACTCCGTGGGGGATTGGGTGCGAGTGGAAAGTTACCCTTGAGGATATGCCCTATTTTGTCACTTGCTGGCATGGAGCTGTTCACCTTGCGGCACAACGAAAGGACGTCTTGAATATAGGCAAGGTAGGACTCCGTGGGGGATTGGGTGCGAGTGGAAAGTTACCCTTGAGGATATGCCGTATCTTGTCACTTTCTGGCATGGAGCTGTTCACCTTGCGGCACAACGAAAGGACGTCTTGACTATAGGCAAGGTAGGACTCCGTGGGGGATTGGGTGCGAGTGGAAAGTTACCCTTGAGGATATGCCCTATCTTGTCACTTTCTGGCATGGAGTAGTTCACCTTGCGGCACAACGAAAGGACGTCTTGAATATAGGCAAGGTAGGACTCCGTGGGGGATTGGGTGCGAGTGGAAAGTTACCCTTGAGGATATGCCCTATCTTGTCACTTTCTGGCATGGAGCTGTTCACCTTGCGGCACAACGAAAGGACGTCTTGAATATAGGCAAGGTAGGACTCCGTGGGGGATTGGGTGCGAGTGAAAAGTTACCATTGAGGATATGCCCTATCTTGTCACTTTCTGGCATGGAGCACCTTGCGGCACAACGAAAGGACGTCTTGAATATAGGCAAGGTAGGACTCCGTGGGGGAGTGGGTGCGAGTGGAAAGTTACCCTAGAGGATATGCCCTATCTTGTCACTTTCTGGCATGGAGCTGTTCACCTTGCGGCACAACGAAAGGACGTCTTGACTATAGGCAAGGTAGGACTCCGTGGGGGATTGGGTGCGAGTGGAAAGTTACCCTTGAGGATATGCCCTATCTTGTCACTTTCTGGCATGGAGCGGTTCACCTTGCGGCACAACGAAAGGACGTCTTGAATATAGGCAAGGTAGGACTCCGTGGGGGATTGGGTGCGAGTGGAAAGTTACCCTTGAGGATATGCCCTATCTTGTCACTTTCTGGCATGGAGCTGTTCACCTTGCGGCACAACGAAAGGACGTCTTGAATATAGGCAAGGTAGGACTCCGTGGGGGATTGGGTGGGAGTGGAAAGTTACCCTTGAGGATATGCCCTATCTTGTCACTTTCTGCCATGGAGCTGTTCACCTTGCGGCACAACGAAAGGACGTCTTGACTATAGGCAAGGTAGGACTCCGTGGGGGATTGGGTGCGAGTGGAAAGTTACCCTTGAGGATATGCCCTATCTTGTCACTTTCTGGCATGGAGCTGTTCACCTTGCGGCACAACGAAAGGATGTCTTGTCTACAGGCAAGGTAGGACTCCGTGGGGGATTGGGTGCGAGTGGAAAGTTACCCTTGAGGATATGCCCTATTTTGTCACTTGCTGGCATGGAGCTGTTCACCTTGCGGCACAACGAAAGGACGTCTTGAATATAGGCAAGGTAGGACTCCGTGGGGGATTGGGTGCGAGTGGAAAGTTACCCTTGAGGATATGCCCTATCTTGTCACTTTCTGGCATGGAGCGGTTCACCTTGCGGCACAACGAAAGGACGTCTTGACTATAGGCAAGGTAGGACTCCGCGGGGGATTGGGTGCGAGTGGAAAGTTACCCTTGAGGATATGCCCTATCTTGTCACTTTCTGGCATGGAGCACCTTGCGGCACATTGAAAGGACGTCTTGAATATAGGCAAGGTAGGACTCCGTGGGGGAGTGGGTGCGAGTGGAAAGTTACCCTTGAGGATATGCCCTATCTTGTCACTTGCTGGCATGGAGCTGTTCACCTTGCGGCACAACGAAAGGACGTCTTGACTATAGGCAAGGTAGGACTCCGCGGGGGATTGGGTGCGAGTGGAAAGTTACCCTTGAGGATATGCCCTATCTTGTCACTTTCTGGCATGGAGCTTTTCACCTTGCAGCACAACGAAAGGACGTCTTGAATATAGGCAAGGTAGGACTCAGTGGGGGATTGGGTGCGAGTGGAAAGTTATCCTTGAGGATATGCCCTATCTTGTCACTTGCAGGCATGGAGCTGTTCACCTTGCGGCACAACGAAAGGACGTCTTGAATATAGGCAAGGTAGGACTCCGTGGGGGATTGGGTGTGAGTGGAAAGTTGCCCTTGAGGATATGCCCTATCTTGTCACTTTCTGGCATGGAGCTGTTCACCTTGCGGCACAACGAAAGGACGTCTTGACTATAGGCAAGGTAGGACTCCGTGGGGGATTGGGTGCGAGTGGAAAGTTACCCTTGAGGATATGCCCTATCTTGTCACTTTCTGGCATGGAGCTGTTCACCTTGCGGCACAACGAAAGGATGTCTTGAATATAGGCAAGGTAGGACTCCGTTGGGGATTGGGTGCGAGTGGAAAGTTACCCTTGAGGATATGCCCTATCTTGTCACTTTCTGGCATGGAGCTGTTCACCTTGCAGCACAACAAAAGGACGTCTTGACTATAGGCAAGGTAGGACTCCGTGGGGGATTGGGTGCGAGTGGAAAGTTACCCTTGAGGATATGCCCTATCTTGTCACTTTCTGGCATGGAGCTGTTCACCTTGCGGCACAACGAAAGGACGTCTTGAATATAGGCAAGGTAGGACTCCGTGGGGGATTGGGTGGGAGTGGAAAGTTACCCTTGAGGATATGCCCTATCTTGTCACTTTCTGCCATGGAGCTGTTCACCTTGCGGCACAACGAAAGGACGTCTTGACTATAGGCAAGGTAGGACTCCGTGGGGGATTGGGTGCGAGTGGAAAGTTACCCTTGAGGATATGCCCTATCTTGTCACTTTCTGGCATGGAGCTGTTCACCTTGCGGCACAACGAAAGGATGTCTTGTCTACAGGCAAGGTAGGACTCCGTGGGGGATTGGGTGCGAGTGGAAAGTTACCCTTGAGGATATGCCCTATTTTGTCACTGGCTGGCATGGAGCTGTTCACCTTGCGGCACAACGAAAGGACGTCTTGAATATAGGCAAGGTAGGACTCCGTGGGGGATTGGGTGCGAGTGGAAAGTTACCCTTGAGGATATGCCGTATCTTGTCACTTTCTGGCATGGAGCTGTTCACCTTGCGGCACAACGAAAGGACGTCTTGACTATAGGCAAGGTAGGACTCCGTGGGGGATTGGGTGCGAGTGGAAAGTTACCCTTGAGGATATGCCCTATCTTGTCACTTTCTGGCATGGAGTAGTTCACCTTGCGGCACAACGAAAGGACGTCTTGAATATAGGCAAGGTTTGACTCCGTGGGGGATTGGGTGCGAGTGGAAAGTTACCCTTGAGGATATGCCCTATCTTGTCACTTGCTGGCATGGAGCTGTTCACCTTGCGGCACAACGAAAGGACGTCTTGAATATATGCAAGGTAGGACTCCGTGGGGGATTGGGTGCGAGTGGAAAGTTACCCTTGAGGATATGCCCTATCTTGTCACTTTCTGGCATGGAGCTGTTCACCTTGCGGCACAGCGAAAGGACGTCTTGACTATAGGCAAGGCAGGACTCCGCGGGGGATTGGGTGCGAGTGGAAAGTTACCCTTGAGGATATGCCCTATCTTGTCACTTTCTGGCATGGAGCTGTTCACCTTGTGGCACAACGAAAGGACGTCTTGAATATAGGCAAGGTAGGACTCCGTGGGGGATTGGGTGCGAGTGGAAATTTACCCTTGAGGATATGCCCTATCTTGTCACTTTCTGGCATGGAGCTGTTCACCTTGCAGCGCAACGAAAGGACGTCTTGAATATAGGCAAGGTAGGACTCCGTGGGGGATTGGGTGCGAGTGGAAAGTTACCCTTGAGGATATGCCCTATCTTGTCACTTTCTGGCATGGAGCTGTTCACCTTGCGGCACAACGAAAGGACGTCTTGAATATAGGCAAGGTAGGACTCCGTGGGGGATTGGGTGCGAGTGAAAAGTTACCATTGAGGATATGCCCTATCTTGTCACTTTCTGGCATGGAGCACCTTGCGGCACAACGAAAGGACGTCTTGAATATAGGCAAGGTAGGACTCCGTGGGGGAGTGGGTGCGAGTGGAAAGTTACCCTAGAGGATATGCCCTATCTTGTCACTTTCTGGCATGGAGCTGTTCACCTTGCGGCACAACGAAAGGACGTCTTGACTATAGGCAAGGTAGGACTCCGTGGGGGATTGGGTGCGAGTGGAAAGTTACCCTTGAGGATATGCCCTATCTTGTCACTTTCTGGCATGGAGCGGTTCACCTTGCGGCACAACGAAAGGACGTCTTGAATATAGGCAAGGTAGGACTCCGTGGGGGATTGGGTGCGAGTGGAAAGTTACCCTTGAGGATATGCCGTATCTTGTCACTTTCTGGCATGGAGCTGTTCACCTTGCGGCACAACGAAAGGACGTCTTGACTATAGGCAAGGTAGGACTCCGTGGGGGATTGGGTGCGAGTGGAAAGTTACCCTTGAGGATATGCCCTATCTTGTCACTTTCTGGCATGGAGTAGTTCACCTTGCGGCACAACGAAAGGACGTCTTGAATATAGGCAAGGTAGGACTCCGTGGGGGATTGGGTGCGAGTGGAAAGTTACCCTTGAGGATATGCCCTATCTTGTCACTTTCTGGCATGGAGCTGTTCACCTTGCGGCACAACGAAAGGACGTCTTGAATATAGGCAAGGTAGGACTCCGTGGGGGATTGGGTGCGAGTGAAAAGTTACCATTGAGGATATGCCCTATCTTGTCACTTTCTGGCATGGAGCACCTTGCGGCACAACGAAAGGACGTCTTGAATATAGGCAAGGTAGGACTCCGTGGGGGAGTGGGTGCGAGTGGAAAGTTACCCTAGAGGATATGCCCTATCTTGTCACTTTCTGGCATGGAGCTGTTCACCTTGCGGCACAACGAAAGGACGTCTTGACTATAGGCAAGGTAGGACTCCGTGGGGGATTGGGTGCGAGTGGAAAGTTACCCTTGAGGATATGCCCTATCTTGTCACTTTCTGGCATGGAGCGGTTCACCTTGCGGCACAACGAAAGGACGTCTTGAATATAGGCAAGGTAGGACTCCGTGGGGGATTGGGTGCGAGTGGAAAGTTACCCTTGAGGATATGCCCTATCTTGTCACTTTCTGGCATGGAGCTGTTCACCTTGCGGCACAACGAAAGGACGTCTTGAATATAGGCAAGGTAGGACTCCGTGGGGGATTGGGTGGGAGTGGAAAGTTACCCTTGAGGATATGCCCTATCTTGTCACTTTCTGCCATGGAGCTGTTCACCTTGCGGCACAACGAAAGGACGTCTTGACTATAGGCAAGGTAGGACTCCGTGGGGGATTGGGTGCGAGTGGAAAGTTACCCTTGAGGATATGCCCTATCTTGTCACTTTCTGGCATGGAGCTGTTCACCTTGCGGCACAACGAAAGGATGTCTTGTCTACAGGCAAGGTAGGACTCCGTGGGGGATTGGGTGCGAGTGGAAAGTTACCCTTGAGGATATGCCCTATTTTGTCACTTGCTGGCATGGAGCTGTTCACCTTGCGGCACAACGAAAGGACGTCTTGAATATAGGCAAGGTAGGACTCCGTGGGGGATTGGGTGCGAGTGGAAAGTTACCCTTGAGGATATGCCCTATCTTGTCACTTTCTGGCATGGAGCGGTTCACCTTGCGGCACAACGAAAGGACGTCTTGACTATAGGCAAGGTAGGACTCCGCGGGGGATTGGGTGCGAGTGGAAAGTTACCCTTGAGGATATGCCCTATCTTGTCACTTTCTGGCATGGAGCACCTTGCGGCACATTGAAAGGACGTCTTGAATATAGGCAAGGTAGGACTCCGTGGGGGAGTGGGTGCGAGTGGAAAGTTACCCTTGAGGATATGCCCTATCTTGTCACTTGCTGGCATGGAGCTGTTCACCTTGCGGCACAACGAAAGGACGTCTTGACTATAGGCAAGGTAGGACTCCGCGGGGGATTGGGTGCGAGTGGAAAGTTACCCTTGAGGATATGCCCTATCTTGTCACTTTCTGGCATGGAGCTTTTCACCTTGCAGCACAACGAAAGGACGTCTTGAATATAGGCAAGGTAGGACTCAGTGGGGGATTGGGTGCGAGTGGAAAGTTATCCTTGAGGATATGCCCTATCTTGTCACTTGCAGGCATGGAGCTGTTCACCTTGCGGCACAACGAAAGGACGTCTTGAATATAGGCAAGGTAGGACTCCGTGGGGGATTGGGTGTGAGTGGAAAGTTGCCCTTGAGGATATGCCCTATCTTGTCACTTTCTGGCATGGAGCTGTTCACCTTGCGGCACAACGAAAGGACGTCTTGACTATAGGCAAGGTAGGACTCCGTGGGGGATTGGGTGCGAGTGGAAAGTTACCCTTGAGGATATGCCCTATCTTGTCACTTTCTGGCATGGAGCTGTTCACCTTGCGGCACAACGAAAGGATGTCTTGAATATAGGCAAGGTAGGACTCCGTTGGGGATTGGGTGCGAGTGGAAAGTTACCCTTGAGGATATGCCCTATCTTGTCACTTTCTGGCATGGAGCTGTTCACCTTGCAGCACAACAAAAGGACGTCTTGACTATAGGCAAGGTAGGACTCCGTGGGGGATTGGGTGCGAGTGGAAAGTTACCCTTGAGGATATGCCCTATCTTGTCACTTTCTGGCATGGAGCTGTTCACCTTGCGGCACAACGAAAGGACGTCTTGAATATAGGCAAGGTAGGACTCCGTGGGGGATTGGGTGGGAGTGGAAAGTTACCCTTGAGGATATGCCCTATCTTGTCACTTTCTGCCATGGAGCTGTTCACCTTGCGGCACAACGAAAGGACGTCTTGACTATAGGCAAGGTAGGACTCCGTGGGGGATTGGGTGCGAGTGGAAAGTTACCCTTGAGGATATGCCCTATCTTGTCACTTTCTGGCATGGAGCTGTTCACCTTGCGGCACAACGAAAGGATGTCTTGTCTACAGGCAAGGTAGGACTCCGTGGGGGATTGGGTGCGAGTGGAAAGTTACCCTTGAGGATATGCCCTATTTTGTCACTTGCTGGCATGGAGCTGTTCACCTTGCGGCACAACGAAAGGACGTCTTGAATATAGGCAAGGTAGGACTCCGTGGGGGATTGGGTGCGAGTGGAAAGTTACCCTTGAGGATATGCCGTATCTTGTCACTTTCTGGCATGGAGCTGTTCACCTTGCGGCACAACGAAAGGACGTCTTGACTATAGGCAAGGTAGGACTCCGTGGGGGATTGGGTGCGAGTGGAAAGTTACCCTTGAGGATATGCCCTATCTTGTCACTTTCTGGCATGGAGTAGTTCACCTTGCGGCACAACGAAAGGACGTCTTGAATATAGGCAAGGTTTGACTCCGTGGGGGATTGGGTGCGAGTGGAAAGTTACCCTTGAGGATATGCCCTATCTTGTCACTTGCTGGCATGGAGCTGTTCACCTTGCGGCACAACGAAAGGACGTCTTGAATATATGCAAGGTAGGACTCCGTGGGGGATTGGGTGCGAGTGGAAAGTTACCCTTGAGGATATGCCCTATCTTGTCACTTTCTGGCATGGAGCTGTTCACCTTGCGGCACAGCGA
Source organism: Amblyomma maculatum (assembly GCF_055883805.1). NCBI lineage: Eukaryota > Metazoa > Arthropoda > Arachnida > Ixodida > Ixodidae > Amblyomma > Amblyomma maculatum. The sequence continues at coordinate 2,473,646 of NW_028146749.1, read as the reverse complement.
AAGGACGTCTTGACTATAGGCAAGGCAGGACTCCGCGGGGGATTGGGTGCGAGTGGAAAGTTACCCTTGAGGATATGCCCTATCTTGTCACTTTCTGGCATGGAGCTGTTCACCTTGTGGCACAACGAAAGGACGTCTTGAATATAGGCAAGGTAGGACTCCGTGGGGGATTGGGTGCGAGTGGAAATTTACCCTTGAGGATATGCCCTATCTTGTCACTTTCTGGCATGGAGCTGTTCACCTTGCAGCGCAACGAAAGGACGTCTTGAATATAGGCAAGGTAGGACTCCGTGGGGGATTGGGTGCGAGTGGAAAGTTACCCTTGAGGATATGCCCTATCTTGTCACTTTCTGGCATGGAGCTGTTCACCTTGCGGCACAACGAAAGGACGTCTTGAATATAGGCAAGGTAGGACTCCGTGGGGGATTGGGTGCGAGTGAAAAGTTACCATTGAGGATATGCCCTATCTTGTCACTTTCTGGCATGGAGCACCTTGCGGCACAACGAAAGGACGTCTTGAATATAGGCAAGGTAGGACTCCGTGGGGGAGTGGGTGCGAGTGGAAAGTTACCCTAGAGGATATGCCCTATCTTGTCACTTTCTGGCATGGAGCTGTTCACCTTGCGGCACAACGAAAGGACGTCTTGACTATAGGCAAGGTAGGACTCCGTGGGGGATTGGGTGCGAGTGGAAAGTTACCCTTGAGGATATGCCCTATCTTGTCACTTTCTGGCATGGAGCGGTTCACCTTGCGGCACAACGAAAGGACGTCTTGAATATAGGCAAGGTAGGACTCCGTGGGGGATTGGGTGCGAGTGGAAAGTTACCCTTGAGGATATGCCCTATCTTGTCACTTTCTGGCATGGAGCTGTTCACCTTGCGGCACAACGAAAGGACGTCTTGAATATAGGCAAGGTAGGACTCCGTGGGGGATTGGGTGGGAGTGGAAAGTTACCCTTGAGGATATGCCCTATCTTGTCACTTTCTGCCATGGAGCTGTTCACCTTGCGGCACAACGAAAGGACGTCTTGACTATAGGCAAGGTAGGACTTAGTGGGGGATTGGGTGCGAGTGGAAAGTTACCCTTGAGGATATGCCCTATCTTGTCACTTTCTGGCATGGAGCTGTTCACCTTGCGGCACAACGAAAGGATGTCTTGTCTACAGGCAAGGTAGGACTCCGTGGGGGATTGGGTGCGAGTGGAAAGTTACCCTTGAGGATATGCCCTATTTTGTCACTTGCTGGCATGGAGCTGTTCACCTTGCGGCACAACGAAAGGACGTCTTGAATATAGGCAAGGTAGGACTCCGTGGGGGATTGGGTGCGAGTGGAAAGTTACCCTTGAGGATATGCCCTATCTTGTCACTTTCTGGCATGGAGCGGTTCACCTTGCGGCACAACGAAAGGACGTCTTGACTATAGGCAAGGTAGGACTCCGCGGGGGATTGGGTGCGAGTGGAAAGTTACCCTTGAGGATATGCCCTATCTTGTCACTTTCTGGCATGGAGCACCTTGCGGCACATTGAAAGGACGTCTTGAATATAGGCAAGGTAGGACTCCGTGGGGGAGTGGGTGCGAGTGGAAAGTTACCCTTGAGGATATGCCCTATCTTGTCACTTGCTGGCATGGAGCTGTTCACCTTGCGGCACAACGAAAGGACGTCTTGACTATAGGCAAGGTAGGACTCCGCGGGGGATTGGGTGCGAGTGGAAAGTTACCCTTGAGGATATGCCCTATCTTGTCACTTTCTGGCATGGAGCTTTTCACCTTGCAGCACAACGAAAGGACGTCTTGAATATAGGCAAGGTAGGACTCAGTGGGGGATTGGGTGCGAGTGGAAAGTTATCCTTGAGGATATGCCCTATCTTGTCACTTGCAGGCATGGAGCTGTTCACCTTGCGGCACAACGAAAGGACGTCTTGAATATAGGCAAGGTAGGACTCCGTGGGGGATTGGGTGTGAGTGGAAAGTTGCCCTTGAGGATATGCCCTATCTTGTCACTTTCTGGCATGGAGCTGTTCACCTTGCGGCACAACGAAAGGACGTCTTGACTATAGGCAAGGTAGGACTCCGTGGGGGATTGGGTGCGAGTGGAAAGTTACCCTTGAGGATATGCCCTATCTTGTCACTTTCTGGCATGGAGCTGTTCACCTTGCGGCACAACGAAAGGATGTCTTGAATATAGGCAAGGTAGGACTCCGTTGGGGATTGGGTGCGAGTGGAAAGTTACCCTTGAGGATATGCCCTATCTTGTCACTTTCTGGCATGGAGCTGTTCACCTTGCAGCACAACAAAAGGACGTCTTGACTATAGGCAAGGTAGGACTCCGTGGGGGATTGGGTGCGAGTGGAAAGTTACCCTTGAGGATATGCCCTATCTTGTCACTTTCTGGCATGGAGCTGTTCACCTTGCGGCACAACGAAAGGACGTCTTGAATATAGGCAAGGTAGGACTCCGTGGGGGATTGGGTGCGAGTGGAAAGTTACCCTTGAGGATATGCCCTATCTTGTAACTTTCTGGCATGGAGCACCTTGCGGCACAACGAAAGGATGTCTTGAATATAGGCAAGGTAGGACTCCGTGGGGGATTGGGTGCGAGTGGAAAGTTACCCTTGAGGATATGCCCTATCTTGTCACTTTCTGGCATGGAGCTGTTCACCTTGCGGCACAACGAAAGGACGTCTTGACTATAGGCAAGGTAGGACTCCGTGGGGGATTGGGTGCGAGTGGAAAGTTACCCTTGAGGATATGCCCTATCTTGTCACTTTCTGGCATGGAGCTGTTCACCTTGCGGCACAACGAAAGGACGTCTTGAATATAGGCAAGGTAGGACTCCGTGGGGGATTGGGTGCGAGTGGAAAGTTACCCTTGAGGATATGCCCTATCTTGTCACTTTCTGGCATGGAGCTGTTCACCTTGCGGCACAACGAAAGGACGTCTTGAATATAGGCAAGGTAGGACTTTGTGGGGGATTTGGTGCGAGTGGAAAGTTACCCTTGAGCATATGCCCTATCTTGTCACTTTCTGGCATGGAGCTGTTCACCTTGCGGCACAACGAAAGGACGTCTTGACTATAGGCAAGGTAGGACTCCGTGGGGGATTGGGTGCGAGTGGAAAGTTACCCTTGAGGATATGCCCTATCTTGTCACTTTCTGCCATGGAGCTGTTCACCTTGCGGCGCAACGAAAGGACGTCTTGACTATAGGCAAGGTAGGACTCCGTGGGGGATTGGGTGCGAGTGGAAAGTTACCCTTGAGGATATGCCCTATCTTGTCACTTTCTGGCATGGAGCTGTTCACCTTGCGGCACAACGAAAGGACGTCTTGTCTACAGGCAAGGTAGGACTCCGTGGGGGATTGGGTGCGAGTGGAAAGTTACCCTTGAGGATATGCCCTATTTTGTCACTTGCTGGCATGGAGCTGTTCACCTTGCGGCACAACGAAAGGACGTCTTGAATATAGGCAAGGTAGGACTCCGTGTGGGATTGGGTGCGAGTGGAAAGTTACCCTTGAGGATATGCCCTATCTTGTCACTTTCTGGCATGGAGCGGTTCACCTTGCGGCACAACGAAAGGACGTCTTGACTATAGGCAAGGTAGGACTCCGCGGGGGATTGGGTGCGAGTGGAAAGTTACCCTTGAGGATATGCCCTATCTTGTCACTTTCTGGCATGGAGCACCTTGCGGCACAACGAAAGGACGTCTTGAATATAGGCAAGGTAGGACTCCGTGGGGGAGTGGGTGCGAGTGGAAAGTTATCCTTGAGGATATGCCCTATCTTGTCACTTGCTGGCATGGAGCTGTTCACCTTGTGGCACAACGAAAGGACGTCTTGAATATAGGCAAGGTAGGACTCCGTGGGGGATTGGGTGCGAGTGGAAAGTAACCCTTGAGGATATGCCCTATCTTGTCACTTTCTGGCATGGAGCTGTTCACCTTGCGGCACAACGAAAGGACGTCTTGACTATAGGCAAGGTAGGACTCCGCGGGGGATTGGGTGCGAATGGAAAGTTACCCTTGAGGATATGCCCTATCTTGTCACTTGCTGGCATGGAGCTGTTCACCTTGCGGCACGACGAAAGGACGTCTTGAATATAGGCAAGGTAGGACTCCGTGGGGGATTGGGTGCGAGTGGAAAGTTACCCTTGAGGATATGCCCTATCTTGTCACTTTCTGGCATGGAGCTGTTCACCTTGCGGCACAGCGAAAGGACGTCTTGACTATAGGCAAGGCAGGACTCCGCGGGGGATTGGGTGCGAGTGGAAAGTTACCCTTGAGGATATGCCCTATCTTGTCACTTTCTGGCATGGAGCTGTTCACCTTGTGGCACAACGAAAGGACGTCTTGAATATAGGCAAGGTAGGACTCCGTGGGGGATTGGGTGCGAGTGGAAAGTTACCCTTGAGGATATGCCCTATCTTGTCACTTTCTGGCATGGAGCTGTTCACCTTGCAGCACAACGAAAGGACGTCTTGAATATAGGCAAGGTAGGACTCTGTGGGGGATTGGGTGCGAGTGGAAAGTTACCCTTGAGGATATGCCCTATCTTGTCACTTTCTGGCATGGAGCTGTTCACCTTGCGGCACAACGAAAGGACGTCTTGAATCTAGGCAAGGTAGGACTCCGTGGGGGATTGGGTGCGAGTGGAAAGTTACCCTTGAGGATATGCCCTATCTTGTCACTTGCAGGCATGGAGCTGTTCACCTTGCGGCACAACGAAAGGACGTCTTGAATATAGGCAAGGTAGTACTCCTTGGGGGATTGGGTGCGAGTGGAAAGTTACCCTTGAGGATATGCCCTATCTTGTCACTTTCTGCCATGGAGCACCTTGCGGCACAACGAAAGGACGTCTTGAATATAGGCAAGGTAGGACTCAGTGGGGGATTGGGTGCGAGTGGAAAGTTATCCTTGAGGATATGCCCTATCTTGTCACTTGCAGGCATGGAGCTGTTCACCTTGCGGCACAACGAAAGGACGTCTTGAATATAGGCAAGGTAGGACTCCGTGGGGGATTGGGTGTGAGTGGAAAGTTGCCCTTGAGGATATGCCCTATCTTGTCACTTTCTGGCATGGAGCTGTTCACCTTGCGGCACAACGAAAGGACGTCTTGACTATAGGCAAGGTAGGACTCCGTGGGGGATTGGGTGCGAGTGGAAAGTTACCCTTGAGGATATGCCCTATCTTGTCACTTTCTGGCATGGAGCTGTTCACCTTGCGGCACAACGAAAGGATGTCTTGAATATAGGCAAGGTAGGACTCCGTTGGGGATTGGGTGCGAGTGGAAAGTTACCCTTGAGGATATGCCCTATCTTGTCACTTTCTGGCATGGAGCTGTTCACCTTGCAGCACAACAAAAGGACGTCTTGACTATAGGCAAGGTAGGACTCCGTGGGGGATTGGGTGCGAGTGGAAAGTTACCCTTGAGGATATGCCCTATCTTGTCACTTTCTGGCATGGAGCTGTTCACCTTGCGGCACAACGAAAGGACGTCTTGAATATAGGCAAGGTAGGACTCCGTGGGGGATTGGGTGCGAGTGGAAAGTTACCCTTGAGGATATGCCCTATCTTGTAACTTTCTGGCATGGAGCACCTTGCGGCACAACGAAAGGATGTCTTGAATATAGGCAAGGTAGGACTCCGTGGGGGATTGGGTGCGAGTGGAAAGTTACCCTTGAGGATATGCCCTATCTTGTCACTTTCTGGCATGGAGCTGTTCACCTTGCGGCACAACGAAAGGACGTCTTGACTATAGGCAAGGTAGGACTCCGTGGGGGATTGGGTGCGAGTGGAAAGTTACCCTTGAGGATATGCCCTATCTTGTCACTTTCTGGCATGGAGCTGTTCACCTTGCGGCACAACGAAAGGACGTCTTGAATATAGGCAAGGTAGGACTCCGTGGGGGATTGGGTGCGAGTGGAAAGTTACCCTTGAGGATATGCCCTATCTTGTCACTTTCTGGCATGGAGCTGTTCACCTTGCGGCACAACGAAAGGACGTCTTGAATATAGGCAAGGTAGGACTTTGTGGGGGATTTGGTGCGAGTGGAAAGTTACCCTTGAGCATATGCCCTATCTTGTCACTTTCTGGCATGGAGCTGTTCACCTTGCGGCACAACGAAAGGACGTCTTGACTATAGGCAAGGTAGGACTCCGTGGGGGATTGGGTGCGAGTGGAAAGTTACCCTTGAGGATATGCCCTATCTTGTCACTTTCTGCCATGGAGCTGTTCACCTTGCGGCGCAACGAAAGGACGTCTTGACTATAGGCAAGGTAGGACTCCGTGGGGGATTGGGTGCGAGTGGAAAGTTACCCTTGAGGATATGCCCTATCTTGTCACTTTCTGGCATGGAGCTGTTCACCTTGCGGCACAACGAAAGGACGTCTTGTCTACAGGCAAGGTAGGACTCCGTGGGGGATTGGGTGCGAGTGGAAAGTTACCCTTGAGGATATGCCCTATTTTGTCACTTGCTGGCATGGAGCTGTTCACCTTGCGGCACAACGAAAGGACGTCTTGAATATAGGCAAGGTAGGACTCCGTGTGGGATTGGGTGCGAGTGGAAAGTTACCCTTGAGGATATGCCCTATCTTGTCACTTTCTGGCATGGAGCGGTTCACCTTGCGGCACAACGAAAGGACGTCTTGACTATAGGCAAGGTAGGACTCCGCGGGGGATTGGGTGCGAGTGGAAAGTTACCCTTGAGGATATGCCCTATCTTGTCACTTTCTGGCATGGAGCACCTTGCGGCACAACGAAAGGACGTCTTGAATATAGGCAAGGTAGGACTCCGTGGGGGAGTGGGTGCGAGTGGAAAGTTATCCTTGAGGATATGCCCTATCTTGTCACTTGCTGGCATGGAGCTGTTCACCTTGTGGCACAACGAAAGGACGTCTTGAATATAGGCAAGGTAGGACTCCGTGGGGGATTGGGTGCGAGTGGAAAGTAACCCTTGAGGATATGCCCTATCTTGTCACTTTCTGGCATGGAGCTGTTCACCTTGCGGCACAACGAAAGGACGTCTTGACTATAGGCAAGGTAGGACTCCGCGGGGGATTGGGTGCGAATGGAAAGTTACCCTTGAGGATATGCCCTATCTTGTCACTTGCTGGCATGGAGCTGTTCACCTTGCGGCACGACGAAAGGACGTCTTGAATATAGGCAAGGTAGGACTCCGTGGGGGATTGGGTGCGAGTGGAAAGTTACCCTTGAGGATATGCCCTATCTTGTCACTTTCTGGCATGGAGCTGTTCACCTTGCGGCACAGCGAAAGGACGTCTTGACTATAGGCAAGGCAGGACTCCGCGGGGGATTGGGTGCGAGTGGAAAGTTACCCTTGAGGATATGCCCTATCTTGTCACTTTCTGGCATGGAGCTGTTCACCTTGTGGCACAACGAAAGGACGTCTTGAATATAGGCAAGGTAGGACTCCGTGGGGGATTGGGTGCGAGTGGAAAGTTACCCTTGAGGATATGCCCTATCTTGTCACTTTCTGGCATGGAGCTGTTCACCTTGCAGCACAACGAAAGGACGTCTTGAATATAGGCAAGGTAGGACTCTGTGGGGGATTGGGTGCGAGTGGAAAGTTACCCTTGAGGATATGCCCTATCTTGTCACTTTCTGGCATGGAGCTGTTCACCTTGCGGCACAACGAAAGGACGTCTTGAATCTAGGCAAGGTAGGACTCCGTGGGGGATTGGGTGCGAGTGGAAAGTTACCCTTGAGGATATGCCCTATCTTGTCACTTGCAGGCATGGAGCTGTTCACCTTGCGGCACAACGAAAGGACGTCTTGAATATAGGCAAGGTAGTACTCCTTGGGGGATTGGGTGCGAGTGGAAAGTTACCCTTGAGGATATGCCCTATCTTGTCACTTTCTGCCATGGAGCACCTTGCGGCACAACGAAAGGACGTCTTGAATATAGGCAAGGTAGGACTCCGTGGGGGAGTGGGTGCGAGTGGAAAGTTACCCTTGAGGATATGCCCTATCTTGTCACTTTCTGGCATGGAGCTGTTCACCTTGCGGCACAACGAAAGGACGTCTTGACTATAGGCAAGGTAGGACTCCGTGGGGGATTGGGTGCGAGCGGAAAGTTACCCTTGAGGATATGCCCTATCTTGTCACTTTCTGGCATGGAGCTGTTCACCTTGCGGCACAACGAAAGGACGTCTTGAATATATGCAAGGTAGGACTCCGTGGGGGATTGGGTGCGAGTGGAAAGTTACCCTTGAGGATATGCCCTATCTTTTCACTTTCTGGCATGGAGCTGTTCACCTTGCGGCACAGCGAAAGGACGTCTTGACTATAGGCAAGGCAGGACTCCGCGGGGGATTGGGTGCGAGTGGAAAGTTACCCTTGAGGATATGCCCTATCTTGTCACTTTCTGGCATGGAGCTGTTCACCTTGTGGCACAACGAAAGGACGTCTTGAATATAGGCAAGGTAGGACTCCGTGGGGGATTGGGTGCGAGTGGAAATTTACCCTTGAGGATATGCCCTATCTTGTCACTTTCTGGCATGGAGCTGTTCACCTTGCAGCGCAACGAAAGGACGTCTTGAATATAGGCAAGGTAGGACTCCGTGGGGGATTGGGTGCGAGTGGAAAGTTACCCTTGAGGATATGCCCTATCTTGTCACTTTCTGGCATGGAGCTGTTCACCTTGCGGCACAACGAAAGGACGTCTTGAATATAGGCAAGGTAGGACTCCGTGGGGGATTGGGTGCGAGTGAAAAGTTACCATTGAGGATATGCCCTATCTTGTCACTTTCTGGCATGGAGCACCTTGCGGCACAACGAAAGGACGTCTTGAATATAGGCAAGGTAGGACTCCGTGGGGGAGTGGGTGCGAGTGGAAAGTTACCCTAGAGGATATGCCCTATCTTGTCACTTTCTGGCATGGAGCTGTTCACCTTGCGGCACAACGAAAGGACGTCTTGACTATAGGCAAGGTAGGACTCCGTGGGGGATTGGGTGCGAGTGGAAAGTTACCCTTGAGGATATGCCCTATCTTGTCACTTTCTGGCATGGAGCGGTTCACCTTGCGGCACAACGAAAGGACGTCTTGAATATAGGCAAGGTAGGACTCCGTGGGGGATTGGGTGCGAGTGGAAAGTTACCCTTGAGGATATGCCCTATCTTGTCACTTTCTGGCATGGAGCTGTTCACCTTGCGGCACAACGAAAGGACGTCTTGAATATAGGCAAGGTAGGACTCCGTGGGGGATTGGGTGGGAGTGGAAAGTTACCCTTGAGGATATGCCCTATCTTGTCACTTTCTGCCATGGAGCTGTTCACCTTGCGGCACAACGAAAGGACGTCTTGACTATAGGCAAGGTAGGACTTAGTGGGGGATTGGGTGCGAGTGGAAAGTTACCCTTGAGGATATGCCCTATCTTGTCACTTTCTGGCATGGAGCTGTTCACCTTGCGGCACAACGAAAGGATGTCTTGTCTACAGGCAAGGTAGGACTCCGTGGGGGATTGGGTGCGAGTGGAAAGTTACCCTTGAGGATATGCCCTATTTTGTCACTTGCTGGCATGGAGCTGTTCACCTTGCGGCACAACGAAAGGACGTCTTGAATATAGGCAAGGTAGGACTCCGTGGGGGATTGGGTGCGAGTGGAAAGTTACCCTTGAGGATATGCCCTATCTTGTCACTTTCTGGCATGGAGCGGTTCACCTTGCGGCACAACGAAAGGACGTCTTGACTATAGGCAAGGTAGGACTCCGCGGGGGATTGGGTGCGAGTGGAAAGTTACCCTTGAGGATATGCCCTATCTTGTCACTTTCTGGCATGGAGCACCTTGCGGCACATTGAAAGGACGTCTTGAATATAGGCAAGGTAGGACTCCGTGGGGGAGTGGGTGCGAGTGGAAAGTTACCCTTGAGGATATGCCCTATCTTGTCACTTGCTGGCATGGAGCTGTTCACCTTGCGGCACAACGAAAGGACGTCTTGACTATAGGCAAGGTAGGACTCCGCGGGGGATTGGGTGCGAGTGGAAAGTTACCCTTGAGGATATGCCCTATCTTGTCACTTTCTGGCATGGAGCTTTTCACCTTGCAGCACAACGAAAGGACGTCTTGAATATAGGCAAGGTAGGACTCAGTGGGGGATTGGGTGCGAGTGGAAAGTTATCCTTGAGGATATGCCCTATCTTGTCACTTGCAGGCATGGAGCTGTTCACCTTGCGGCACAACGAAAGGACGTCTTGAATATAGGCAAGGTAGGACTCCGTGGGGGATTGGGTGTGAGTGGAAAGTTGCCCTTGAGGATATGCCCTATCTTGTCACTTTCTGGCATGGAGCTGTTCACCTTGCGGCACAACGAAAGGACGTCTTGACTATAGGCAAGGTAGGACTCCGTGGGGGATTGGGTGCGAGTGGAAAGTTACCCTTGAGGATATGCCCTATCTTGTCACTTTCTGGCATGGAGCTGTTCACCTTGCGGCACAACGAAAGGATGTCTTGAATATAGGCAAGGTAGGACTCCGTTGGGGATTGGGTGCGAGTGGAAAGTTACCCTTGAGGATATGCCCTATCTTGTCACTTTCTGGCATGGAGCTGTTCACCTTGCAGCACAACAAAAGGACGTCTTGACTATAGGCAAGGTAGGACTCCGTGGGGGATTGGGTGCGAGTGGAAAGTTACCCTTGAGGATATGCCCTATCTTGTCACTTTCTGGCATGGAGCTGTTCACCTTGCGGCACAACGAAAGGACGTCTTGAATATAGGCAAGGTAGGACTCCGTGGGGGATTGGGTGCGAGTGGAAAGTTACCCTTGAGGATATGCCCTATCTTGTAACTTTCTGGCATGGAGCACCTTGCGGCACAACGAAAGGATGTCTTGAATATAGGCAAGGTAGGACTCCGTGGGGGATTGGGTGCGAGTGGAAAGTTACCCTTGAGGATATGCCCTATCTTGTCACTTTCTGGCATGGAGCTGTTCACCTTGCGGCACAACGAAAGGACGTCTTGACTATAGGCAAGGTAGGACTCCGTGGGGGATTGGGTGCGAGTGGAAAGTTACCCTTGAGGATATGCCCTATCTTGTCACTTTCTGGCATGGAGCTGTTCACCTTGCGGCACAACGAAAGGACGTCTTGAATATAGGCAAGGTAGGACTCCGTGGGGGATTGGGTGCGAGTGGAAAGTTACCCTTGAGGATATGCCCTATCTTGTCACTTTCTGGCATGGAGCTGTTCACCTTGCGGCACAACGAAAGGACGTCTTGAATATAGGCAAGGTAGGACTCTGTGGGGGATTTGGTGCGAGTGGAAAGTTACCCTTGAGCATATGCCCTATCTTGTCACTTTCTGGCATGGAGCTGTTCACCTTGCGGCACAACGAAAGGACGTCTTGACTATAGGCAAGGTAGGACTCCGTGGGGGATTGGGTGCGAGTGGAAAGTTACCCTTGAGGATATGCCCTATCTTGTCACTTTCTGCCATGGAGCTGTTCACCTTGCGGCGCAACGAAAGGACGTCTTGACTATAGGCAAGGTAGGACTCCGTGGGGGATTGGGTGCGAGTGGAAAGTTACCCTTGAGGATATGCCCTATCTTGTCACTTTCTGGCATGGAGCTGTTCACCTTGCGGCACAACGAAAGGACGTCTTGTCTTCAGGCAAGGTAGGACTCCGTGGGGGATTGGGTGCGAGTGGAAAGTTACCCTTGAGGATATGCCCTATTTTGTCACTTGCTGGCATGGAGCTGTTCACCTTGCGGCACAACGAAAGGACGTCTTGAATATAGGCAAGGTAGGACTCCGTGTGGGATTGGGTGCGAGTGGAAAGTTACCCTTGAGGATATGCCCTATCTTGTCACTTTCTGGCATGGAGCGGTTCACCTTGCGGCACAACGAAAGGACGTCTTGACTATAGGCAAGGTAGGACTCCGCGGGGGATTGGGTGCGAGTGGAAAGTTACCCTTGAGGATATGCCCTATCTTGTCACTTTCTGGCATGGAGCACCTTGCGGCACAACGAAAGGACGTCTTGAATATAGGCAAGGTAGGACTCCGTGGGGGAGTGGGTGCGAGTGGAAAGTTACCCTTGAGGATATGCCCTATCTTGTCACTTGCTGGCATGGAGCTGTTCACCTTGTGGCACAACGAAAGGACGTCTTGAATATAGGCAAGGTAGGACTCCGTGGGGGATTGGGTGCGAGTGGAAAGTAACCCTTGAGGATATGCCCTATCTTGTCACTTTCTGGCATGGAGCTGTTCACCTTGCGGCACAACGAAAGGACGTCTTGACTATAGGCAAGGTAGGACTCCGCGGGGGATTGGGTGCGAATGGAAAGTTACCCTTGAGGATATGCCCTATCTTGTCACTTGCTGGCATGGAGCTGTTCACCTTGCGGCACGACGAAAGGACGTCTTGAATATAGGCAAGGTAGGACTCCGTGGGGGATTGGGTGCGAGTGGAAAGTTACCCTTGAGGATATGCCCTATCTTGTCACTTTCTGGCATGGAGCTGTTCACCTTGCGGCACAGCGAAAGGACGTCTTGACTATAGGCAAGGCAGGACTCCGCGGGGGATTGGGTGCGAGTGGAAAGTTACCCTTGAGGATATGCCCTATCTTGTCACTTTCTGGCATGGAGCTGTTCACCTTGTGGCACAACGAAAGGACGTCTTGAATATAGGCAAGGTAGGACTCCGTGGGGGATTGGGTGCGAGTGGAAAGTTACCCTTGAGGATATGCCCTATCTTGTCACTTTCTGGCATGGAGCTGTTCACCTTGCAGCACAACGAAAGGACGTCTTGAATATAGGCAAGGTAGGACTCTGTGGGGGATTGGGTGCGAGTGGAAAGTTACCCTTGAGGATATGCCCTATCTTGTCACTTTCTGGCATGGAGCTGTTCACCTTGCGGCACAACGAAAGGACGTCTTGAATCTAGGCAAGGTAGGACTCCGTGGGGGATTGGGTGCGAGTGGAAAGTTACCCTTGAGGATATGCCCTATCTTGTCACTTGCAGGCATGGAGCTGTTCACCTTGCGGCACAACGAAAGGACGTCTTGAATATAGGCAAGGTAGTACTCCTTGGGGGATTGGGTGCGAGTGGAAAGTTACCCTTGAGGATATGCCCTATCTTGTCACTTTCTGCCATGGAGCACCTTGCGGCACAACGAAAGGACGTCTTGAATATAGGCAAGGTAGGACTCCGTGGGGGAGTGGGTGCGAGTGGAAAGTTACCCTTGAGGATATGCCCTATCTTGTCACTTTCTGGCATGGAGCTGTTCACCTTGCGGCACAACGAAAGGACGTCTTGACTATAGGCAAGGTAGGACTCCGTGGGGGATTGGGTGCGAGTGGAAAGTTACCCTTGAGGATATGCCCTATCTTGTCACTTTCTGGCATGGAGCGGTTCACCTTGCGGCACAACGAAAGGACGTCTTGACTATAGGCAAGGTAGGACTCCGTGGGGGATTGGGTGCGAGTGGAAAGTTACCCTTGAGGATATGCCCTATCTTGTCACTTTCTGGCACGGAGCTGTTCACCTTGCGGCACAACGAAAGGACGTCTTGAATATAGGCAAGGTAGGACTCCGTGGGGGATTTGGTGCGAGTGGAAAGTTACCCTTGAGCATATGCCCTATCTTGTCACTTTCTGGCATGGAGCTGTTCACCTTGCGGCACAACGAAAGGACGTCTTGACTATAGGCAAGGTAGGACTCCGTGGGGGATTGGGTGCGAGTGGAAAGTTACCCTTGAGGATATGCCCTATCTTGTCACATTCTGCCATGGAGCTGTTCACCTTGCGGCACAACGAAAGGACGTCTTGACTATAGGCAAGGTAGGACTCCGTGGGGGATTGGGTGCGAGTGGAAAGTTACCCTTGAGGATATGCCCTATCTTGTCACTTTCTGGCATGGAGCTGTTCACCTTGCGGCACAACGAAAGGACGTCTTGTCTACAGGCAAGGTAGGACTCCGTGGGGGATTGGGTGCGAGTGGAAAGTTACCCTTTAGGATATGCCCTATTTTGTCACTTGCTGGCATGGAGCTTTTCACCTTGCGGCACAACGAAAGGACGTCTTGAATATAGGCAAGGTAGGACTCCGTGGGGAATTGGGTGCGAGTGGAAAGTTACCCTTGAGGATATGCCCTATCTTGTCACTTTCTGGCATGGAGCGGTTCACCTTGCGGCACAACGAAAGGACGTCTTGACTATAGGCAAGGTAGGACTCCGCGGGGGATTGGGTGCGAGTGGAAAGTTACCCTTGAGGATATGCCCTATCTTGTCACTTTCTGGCATGGAGCACCTTGCGGCACAACGAAAGGACGTCTTGAATATAGGCAAGGTAGGACTCCGTGGGGGATTGGGTGCGAGTGGAAAGTAACCCTTGAGGATATGCCCTATCTTGTCACTTGCAGGCATGGAGCTGTTCACCTTGCGGCACAACGAAAGGACGTCTTGAATATAGGCAAGGTAGGACTCCGTGGGGGATTGGGTGTGAGTGGAAAGTTGCCCTTGAGGATATGCCCTATCTTGTCACTTTCTGGCATGGAGCTGTTCACCTTGCGGCACAACGAAAGAACGTCTTGACTATAGGCAAGGTAGGACTCCGTGGGGGATTGGGTGCGAGTGGAAAGTTACCCTTGAGGATATGCCCTATCTTGTCACTTTCTGGCATGGAGCTGTTCACCTTGCGGCACAACGAAAGGATGTCTTGAATATAGGCAAGGTAGGACTCCGTGGGGGATTGGGTGCGAGTGGAAAGTTACCCTTGAGGATATGCCCTATCTTGTCACTTTCTGGCATGGAGCTGTTCACCTTGCACCACAGCGAAAGGACGTCTTGAATATAGGCAAGGTAGGACTCCGTGGGGGATTGGGTGCGAGTGGAAGGTTACCCTTGAGGATATGCCCTATCTTGTCACTTTCTGGCATGGAGCTGTTCACCTTGCAGCACAACAAAAGGACGTCTTGACTATAGGCAAGGTAGGACTCCGTGGGGGATTGGGTGCGAGTGGAAAGTTACCCTTGAGGATATGCCCTATCTTGTCACTTTCTGGCATGGAGCTGTTCACCTTGCGGCACAACGAAAGGACCTCTTGACTATAGGCAAGGTAGGACTCCGTGGGGGATTGGGTGCGAGTGGAAAGTTACCCTTGAGGATATGCCCTATCTTGTCACTTTCTGGCATGGAGCTGTTCACCTTGCGGCACAACGAAAGGACGTCGTGAATATAGGCAAGGTAGGACTCCGTGGGGGATTGGGTGCGAGTGGAAAGTTACCCTTGAGGATATGCCCTATCTTGTCACTTTCTGGCATGGAGCACCTTGCGGCACAACGAAAGGATGTCTTGAATATAGGCAAGGTAGGACTCCGTGGGGGATTGGGTGCGAGTGGAAAGTTACCCTTGAGGATTTGCCCTATCTTGTCACTTTCTGGCATGGAGCTGTTCACCTTGCGGCACAACGAAAGGACGTCTTGACTATAGGCAAGGTAGGACTCCGTGGGGGTATGGGTTCGAGTGGAAAGTTACCCTTGAGGATATGCCCTATCTTGTCACTTTCTGGCATGGAGCTGTTCACCTTGCGGCACAACGAAAGGACGTCTTGAATATAGGCAAGGTAGGACTCCGTGGGGGAGTGGGTGCGAGTGGAAAGTTACCCTTGAGGATATGCCCTATCTTGTCACTTGCTGGCATGGAGCTGTTCACCTTGTGGCACAACGAAAGGACGTCTTGAATATAGGCAAGGTAGGACTCTGTGGGGGATTGGGTGTGAGTGGAAAGTAACCCTTGAGGATATGCCCTATCTTGTCACTTGCAGGCATGGAGCTGTTCACCTTGCGGCACAACGAAAGGACGTCTTGAATATAGGCAAGGTAGGACTCCGTGGGGGATTGGGTGTGAGTGGAAAGTTGCCCTTGAGGATATGCCCTATCTTGTCACTTTCTGGCATGGAGCTGTTCACCTTGCGGCACAACGAAAGGACGTCTTGACTATAGGCAAGGTAGGACTCCGTGGGGGATTGGGTGCGAGTGGAAAGTTACCCTTGAGGATATGCCCTATCTTGTCACTTTCTGGCATGGAGCTGTTCACCTTGCGGCACAACGAAAGGATGTCTTGAATATAGGCAAGGTAGGACTCCGTGGGGGATTGGGTGCGAGTGGAAAGTTACCCTTGAGGATATGCCCTATCTTGTCACTTTCTGGCATGGAGCTGTTCACCTTGCACCACAGCGAAAGGACGTCTTGAATATAGGCAAGGTAGGACTCCGTGGGGGATTGGGTGCGAGTGGAAGGTTACCCTTGAGGATATGCCCTATCTTGTCACTTTCTGGCATGGAGCTGTTCACCTTGCAGCACAACAAAAGGACGTCTTGACTATAGGCAAGGTAGGACTCCGTGGGGGATTGGGTGCGAGTGGAAAGTTACCCTTGAGGATATGCCCTATCTTGTCACTTTCTGGCATGGAGCTGTTCACCTTGCGGCACAACGAAAGGACGTCTTGACTATAGGCAAGGTAGGACTCTGTGGGGGATTGGGTGCGAGTGGAAAGTTACCCTTGAGGATATGCCCTATCTTGTCACTTTCTGGCATGGAGCTGTTCACCTTGCAGCACAACGAAAGGACGTCTTGAATATAGGCAAGGTAGGACTCCGTGGGGGATTGGGTGCGAGTGGAAAGTTACCCTTGAGGATATGCCCTATCTTGTCACTTTCTGGCATGGAGCACCTTGCGGCACAACGAAAGGATGTCTTGAATATAGGCAAGGTAGGACTCCGTGGGGGATTGGGTGCGAGTGGAAAGTTACCCTTGAGGATATGCCCTATCTTGTCACTTTCTGGCATGGAGCTGTTCACCTTGCGGCACAACGAAAGGACGTCTTGACTATAGGCAAGGTAGGACTCCGTGGGGGATTGGGTGCGAGTGGAAAGTTACCCTTGAGGATATGCCCTATCTTGTCACTTTCTGGCATGGAGCTGTTCACCTTGCGGCACAACGAAAGGACGTCTTGAATATAGGCAAGGTAGGACTCCATGGGGGATTGGGTGCGAGTGGAAAGTTACCCTTGAGGATATGCCCTATCTTGTCACTTTCTGGCATGGAGCTGTTCACCTTGCGGCACAACGAAAGGACGTCTTGAATATAGGCAAGGTAGGACTCTGTGGGGGATTTGGTGCGAGTGGAAAGTTACCCTTGAGCATATGCCCTATCTTGTCACTTTCTGGCATGGAGCTGTTCACCTTGCGGCACAACGAAAGGACGTCTTGACTATAGGCAAGGTAGGACTCCGTGGGGGATTGGGTGCGAGTGGAAAGTTACCCTTGAGGATATGCCCTATCTTGTCACTTTCTGCCATGGAGCTGTTCACCTTGCGGCGCAACGAAAGGACGTCTTGACTATAGGCAAGGTAGGACTCCGTGGGGGATTGGGTGCGAGTGGAAAGTTACCCTTGAGGATATGCCCTATCTTGTCACTTTCTGGCATGGAGCTGTTCACCTTGCGGCACAACGAAAGGACGTCTTGAATATAGGCAAGGTAGGACTCCGTGGGGGATTGGGTGCGAGTGGAAAGTTACCCTTGAGGATATGCCCTATCTTGTCACTTTCTGGCATGGAGCGGTTCACCTTGCGGCACAACGAAAGGACGTCTTGACTATAGGCAAGGTAGGACTCCGCGGGGGATTGGGTGCGAGTGGAAAGTTACCCTTGAGGATATGCCCTATCTTGTCACTTTCTGGCATGGAGCACCTTGCGGCACAACGAAAGGACGTCTTGAATATAGGCAAGGTGGGACTCCGTGGGGGAGTGGGTGCGAGTGGAAAGTTACCCTTGAGGATATGCCCTATCTTGTCACTTGCTGGCATGGAGCTGTTCACCTTGTGGCACAACGAAAGGACGTCTTGAATATAGGCAAGGTAGGACTCCGTGGGGGATTGGGTGCGAGTGGAAAGTAACCCTTGAGGATATGCCCTATCTTGTCACTTTCTGGCATGGAGCTGTTCACCTTGCGGCACAACGAAAGGACGTCTTGACTATAGGCAAGGTAGGACTCCGCGGGGATTGGGTGCGAATGGAAAGTTACCCTTGAGGATATGCCCTATCTTGTCACTTGCTGGCATGGAGCTGTTCACCTTGCGGCACAACGAAAGGACGTCTTGAATATAGGCAAGGTAGGACTCGGTGGGGTATTGGTGCGAGTGGAAAGTTACCCTTGAGGATATGCCCTATCTTGTCACTTTCTGGCATGGAGCTGTTCACCTTGCGGCACAGCGAAAGGACGTCTTGACTATAGGCAAGGCAGGACTCCGCGGGGGATTGGGTGCGAGTGGAAAGTTACCCTTGAGGATATGCCCTATCTTGTCACTTTCTGGAATGGAGCTGTTCACCTTGTGGCACAACGAAAGGACGTCTTGAATATAGGCAAGGTAGGACTCCGTGGGGGATTGGGTGCGAGTGGAAAGTTACCCTTGAGGATATGCCCTATCTTGTCACTTTCTGGCATGGAGCTGTTCACCTTGCAGCACAACGAAAGGACGTCTTGAATATAGGCAAGGTAGGACTCTGTGGGGGATTGGGTGCGAGTGGAAAGTTACCCTTGAGGATATGCCCTATCTTGTCACTTTCTGGCATGGAGATGTTCACCTTGCGGCACAACGAAAGGACGTCTTGAATCTAGGCAAGGTAGGACTCCGTGGGGGATTGGGTGCGAGTGGAAAGTTACCCTTGAGGATATGCCCTATCTTGTCACTTGCAGGCATGGAGCTGTTCACCTTGCGGCACAACGAAAGGACGTCTTGAATATAGGCAAGGTAGTACTCCGTGGGGGATTGGGTGCGAGTGGAAAGTTACCATTGAGGATATGCCCTATCTTGTCACTTTCTGGCATGGAACACCTTGCGGCACAACGAAAGGACGTCTTGAATATAGGCAAGGTAGGACTCCGTGGGGGAGTGGGTGCGAGTGGAAAGTTACCCTTGAGGATATGCCCTATCTTGTCACTTTCTGGCATGGAGCTGTTCACCTTGCGGCACAACGAAAGGACGTCTTGACTATAGGCAAGGTAGGACTCCGTGGGGGATTGGGTGCGAGTGGAAAGTTACCCTTGAGGATATGCCCTATCTTGTCACTTTCTGGCATGGAGCGGTTCACCTTGCAGCACAACGAAAGGACGTCTTGAATATAGGCAAGGTAGGACTCCGTGGGGGATTGGGTGCGAGTGGAAAGTTACCCTTGAGGATATGCCCTATCTTGTCACTTTCTGGCATGGAGCTGTTCACCCTGCGGCACAACGAAAGGACGTCTTGAATATAGGCAAGGTAGGACTCCGTGGGGGATTTGGTGCGAGTGGAAAGTTACCCTTGAGCATATGCCCTATCTTGTCACTTTCTGGCATGGAGCTGTTCACCTTGCGGCACAACGAAAGGACGTCTTGAATATAGGCAAGGTAGGACTCCGTGGGGGATTGGGTGCGAGTGGAAAGTTACCCTTGAGGATATGCCCTATCTTGTCACTTTCTGGCATGGAGCACCTTGCGGCACAACGAAAGGACGTCTTGAATATAGGCAAGGTAGGACTCCGTGGGGGAGTGGGTGCGAGTGGAAAGTTACCCTTGAGGATATGCCCTATCTTGTCACTTGCTGGCATGGAGCTGTTCCCCTTGTGGCACAACGAAAGGACGTCTTGACTATAGGCAAGGTAGGACTCCGTGGGGGATTGGGTGCGAGTGGAAAGTTACCCTTGAGGATATGCCCTATCTTGTCACTTTCTGGCATGGAGCTGTTCACCTTGCGGCACAACGAAAGGACGTCTTGTCTACAGGCAAGGTAGGACTCCGTGGGGGATTGGGTGCGAGTGGAAAGTTACCCTTTAGGATATGCCCTATTTTGTCACTTGCTGGCATGGAGCTTTTCACCTTGCGGCACAACGAAAGGACGTCTTGAATATAGGCAAGGTAGGACTCCGTGGGGAATTGGGTGCGAGTGGAAAGTTACCCTTGAGGATATGCCCTATCTTGTCACTTTCTGGCATGGAGCGGTTCACCTTGCGGCACAACGAAAGGACGTCTTGACTATAGGCAAGGTAGGACTCCGCGGGGGATTGGGTGCGAGTGGAAAGTTACCCTTGAGGATATGCCCTATCTTGTCACTTTCTGGCATGGAGCACCTTGCGGCACAACGAAAGGACGTCTTGAATATAGGCAAGGTGGGACTCCGTGGGGGATTGGGTGCGAGTGGAAAGTAACCCTTGAGGATATGCCCTATCTTGTCACTTGCAGGCATGGAGCTGTTCACCTTGCGGCACAACGAAAGGACGTCTTGAATATAGGCAAGGTAGGACTCCGTGGGGGATTGGGTGTGAGTGGAAAGTTGCCCTTGAGGATATGCCCTATCTTGTCACTTTCTGGCATGGAGCTGTTCACCTTGCGGCACAACGAAAGAACGTCTTGACTATAGGCAAGGTAGGACTCCGTGGGGGATTGGGTGCGAGTGGAAAGTTACCCTTGAGGATATGCCCTATCTTGTCACTTTCTGGCATGGAGCTGTTCACCTTGCGGCACAACGAAAGGATGTCTTGAATATAGGCAAGGTAGGACTCCGTGGGGGATTGGGTGCGAGTGGAAAGTTACCCTTGAGGATATGCCCTATCTTGTCACTTTCTGGCATGGAGCTGTTCACCTTGCACCACAGCGAAAGGACGTCTTGAATATAGGCAAGGTAGGACTCCGTGGGGGATTGGGTGCGAGTGGAAGGTTACCCTTGAGGATATGCCCTATCTTGTCACTTTCTGGCATGGAGCTGTTCACCTTGCAGCACAACAAAAGGACGTCTTGACTATAGGCAAGGTAGGACTCCGTGGGGGATTGGGTGCGAGTGGAAAGTTACCCTTGAGGATATGCCCTATCTTGTCACTTTCTGGCATGGAGCTGTTCACCTTGCGGCACAACGAAAGGACCTCTTGACTATAGGCAAGGTAGGACTCCGTGGGGGATTGGGTGCGAGTGGAAAGTTACCCTTGAGGATATGCCCTATCTTGTCACTTTCTGGCATGGAGCTGTTCACCTTGCGGCACAACGAAAGGACGTCGTGAATATAGGCAAGGTAGGACTCCGTGGGGGATTGGGTGCGAGTGGAAAGTTACCCTTGAGGATATGCCCTATCTTGTCACTTTCTGGCATGGAGCACCTTGCGGCACAACGAAAGGATGTCTTGAATATAGGCAAGGTAGGACTCCGTGGGGGATTGGGTGCGAGTGGAAAGTTACCCTTGAGGATATGCCCTATCTTGTCACTTTCTGGCATGGAGCTGTTCACCTTGCGGCACAACGAAAGGACGTCTTGACTATAGGCAAGGTAGGACTCCGTGGGGGTATGGGTTCGAGTGGAAAGTTACCCTTGAGGATATGCCCTATCTTGTCACTTTCTGGCATGGAGCTGTTCACCTTGCGGCACAACGAAAGGACGTCTTGAATATAGGCAAGGTAGGACTCCGTGGGGGAGTGGGTGCGAGTGGAAAGTTACCCTTGAGGATATGCCCTATCTTGTCACTTGCTGGCATGGAGCTGTTCACCTTGTGGCACAACGAAAGGACGTCTTGAATATAGGCAAGGTAGGACTCTGTGGGGGATTGGGTGTGAGTGGAAAGTAACCCTTGAGGATATGCCCTATCTTGTCACTTGCAGGCATGGAGCTGTTCACCTTGCGGCACAACGAAAGGACGTCTTGAATATAGGCAAGGTAGGACTCCGTGGGGGATTGGGTGTGAGTGGAAAGTTGCCCTTGAGGATATGCCCTATCTTGTCACTTTCTGGCATGGAGCTGTTCACCTTGCGGCACAACGAAAGGACGTCTTGACTATAGGCAAGGTAGGACTCCGTGGGGGATTGGGTGCGAGTGGAAAGTTACCCTTGAGGATATGCCCTATCTTGTCACTTTCTGGCATGGAGCTGTTCACCTTGCGGCACAACGAAAGGATGTCTTGAATATAGGCAAGGTAGGACTCCGTGGGGGATTGGGTGCGAGTGGAAAGTTACCCTTGAGGATATGCCCTATCTTGTCACTTTCTGGCATGGAGCTGTTCACCTTGCACCACAGCGAAAGGACGTCTTGAATATAGGCAAGGTAGGACTCCGTGGGGGATTGGGTGCGAGTGGAAGGTTACCCTTGAGGATATGCCCTATCTTGTCACTTTCTGGCATGGAGCTGTTCACCTTGCAGCACAACAAAAGGACGTCTTGACTATAGGCAAGGTAGGACTCCGTGGGGGATTGGGTGCGAGTGGAAAGTTACCCTTGAGGATATGCCCTATCTTGTCACTTTCTGGCATGGAGCTGTTCACCTTGCGGCACAACGAAAGGACGTCTTGACTATAGGCAAGGTAGGACTCTGTGGGGGATTGGGTGCGAGTGGAAAGTTACCCTTGAGGATATGCCCTATCTTGTCACTTTCTGGCATGGAGCTGTTCACCTTGCAGCACAACGAAAGGACGTCTTGAATATAGGCAAGGTAGGACTCCGTGGGGGATTGGGTGCGAGTGGAAAGTTACCCTTGAGGATATGCCCTATCTTGTCACTTTCTGGCATGGAGCACCTTGCGGCACAACGAAAGGATGTCTTGAATATAGGCAAGGTAGGACTCCGCGGGGGATTGGGTGCGAGTGGAAAGTTACCCTTGAGGATATGCCCTATCTTGTCACTTTCTGGCATGGAGCTGTTCACCTTGCGGCACAACGAAAGGACGTCTTGACTATAGGCAAGGTAGGACTCCGTGGGGGATTGGGTGCGAGTGGAAAGTTACCCTTGAGGATATGCCCTATCTTGTCACTTTCTGGCATGGAGCTGTTCACCTTGCGGCACAACGAAAGGACGTCTTGAATATAGGCAAGGTAGGACTCCATGGGGGATTGGGTGCGAGTGGAAAGTTACCCTTGAGGATATGCCCTATCTTGTCACTTTCTGGCATGTAGCTGTTCACCTTGCGGCACAACGAAAGGACGTCTTGAATATAGGCAAGGTAGGACTCTGTGGGGGATTTGGTGCGAGTGGAAAGTTACCCTTGAGCATATGCCCTATCTTGTCACTTTCTGGCATGGAGCTGTTCACCTTGCGGCACAACGAAAGGACGTCTTGACTATAGGCAAGGTAGGACTCCGTGGGGGATTGGGTGCGAGTGGAAAGTTACCCTTGAGGATATGCCCTATCTTGTCACTTTCTGCCATGGAGCTGTTCACCTTGCGGCGCAACGAAAGGACGTCTTGACTATAGGCAAGGTAGGACTCCGTGGGGGATTGGGTGCGAGTGGAAAGTTACCCTTGAGGATATGCCCTATCTTGTCACTTTCTGGCATGGAGCTGTTCACCTTGCGGCACAACGAAAGGACGTCTTGAATATAGGCAAGGTAGGACTCCGTGGGGGATTGGGTGCGAGTGGAAAGTTACCCTTGAGGATATGCCCTATCTTGTCACTTTCTGGCATGGAGCGGTTCACCTTGCGGCACAACGAAAGGACGTCTTGACTATAGGCAAGGTAGGACTCCGCGGGGGATTGGGTGCGAGTGGAAAGTTACCCTTGAGGATATGCCCTATCTTGTCACTTTCTGGCATGGAGCACCTTGCGGCACAACGAAAGGACGTCTTGAATATAGGCAAGGTGGGACTCCGTGGGGGAGTGGGTGCGAGTGGAAAGTTACCCTTGAGGATATGCCCTATCTTGTCACTTGCTGGCATGGAGCTGTTCACCTTGTGGCACAACGAAAGGACGTCTTGAATATAGGCAAGGTAGGACTCCGTGGGGGATTGGGTGCGAGTGGAAAGTAACCCTTGAGGATATGCCCTATCTTGTCACTTTCTGGCATGGAGCTGTTCACCTTGCGGCACAACGAAAGGACGTCTTGACTATAGGCAAGGTAGGACTCCGCGGGGATTGGGTGCGAATGGAAAGTTACCCTTGAGGATATGCCCTATCTTGTCACTTGCTGGCATGGAGCTGTTCACCTTGCGGCACAACGAAAGGACGTCTTGAATATAGGCAAGGTAGGACTCGGTGGGGTATTGGTGCGAGTGGAAAGTTACCCTTGAGGATATGCCCTATCTTGTCACTTTCTGGCATGGAGCTGTTCACCTTGCGGCACAGCGAAAGGACGTCTTGACTATAGGCAAGGCAGGACTCCGCGGGGGATTGGGTGCGAGTGGAAAGTTACCCTTGAGGATATGCCCTATCTTGTCACTTTCTGGAATGGAGCTGTTCACCTTGTGGCACAACGAAAGGACGTCTTGAATATAGGCAAGGTAGGACTCCGTGGGGGATTGGGTGCGAGTGGAAAGTTACCCTTGAGGATATGCCCTATCTTGTCACTTTCTGGCATGGAGCTGTTCACCTTGCAGCACAACGAAAGGACGTCTTGAATATAGGCAAGGGAGGACTCTGTGGGGGATTGGGTGCGAGTGGAAAGTTACCCTTGAGGATATGCCCTATCTTGTCACTTTCTGGCATGGAGATGTTCACCTTGCGGCACAACGAAAGGACGTCTTGAATCTAGGCAAGGTAGGACTCCGTGGGGGATTGGGTGCGAGTGGAAAGTTACCCTTGAGGATATGCCCTATCTTGTCACTTGCAGGCATGGAGCTGTTCACCTTGCGGCACAACGAAAGGACGTCTTGAATATAGGCAAGGTAGTACTCCGTGGGGGATTGGGTGCGAGTGGAAAGTTACCATTGAGGATATGCCCTATCTTGTCACTTTCTGGCATGGAACACCTTGCGGCACAACGAAAGGACGTCTTGAATATAGGCAAGGTAGGACTCCGTGGGGGAGTGGGTGCGAGTGGAAAGTTACCCTTGAGGATATGCCCTATCTTGTCACTTTCTGGCATGGAGCTGTTCACCTTGCGGCACAACGAAAGGACGTCTTGACTATAGGCAATCTAGGACTCCGTGGGGGATTGGGTGCGAGTGGAAAGTTACCCTTGAGGATATGCCCTATCTTGTCACTTTCTGGCATGGAGCGGTTCACCTTGCAGCACAACGAAAGGACGTCTTGAATATAGGCAAGGTAGGACTCCGTGGGGGATTGGGTGCGAGTGGAAAGTTACCCTTGAGGATATGCCCTATCTTGTCACTTTCTGGCATGGAGCTGTTCACCTTGCGGCACAACGAAAGGACGTCTTGAATATAGGCAAGGTAGGACTCCGTGGGGGATTGGGTGCGAGTGGAAAGTTACCCTTGAGGATATGCCCTATCTTGTCACTTTCTGGCATGGAGCACCTTGCGGCACAACGAAAGGATGTCTTGAATATAGGCAAGGTAGGACTCCGTGGGGGATTGGGTGCGAGTGGAAAGTTACCCTTGAGGATATGCCCTATCTTGTCACTTTCTGGCATGGAGCTGTTCACCTTGCGGCACAACGAAAGGACGTCTTGACTATAGGCAAGGTAGGACTCCGTGGGGGATTGGGTGCGAGTGGAAAGTTACCCTTGAGGATATGCCCTATCTTGTCACTTTCTGGCATGGAGCTGTTCACCTTGCGGCACAACGAAAGGACGTCTTGAATATAGGCAAGGTAGGACTCCGTGGGGGGTGGGTGCGAGTGGAAAGTTACCCTTGAGGATATGCCCTATCTTGTCACTTGCTGGCATGGAGCTGTTCACCTTGTGGCACAACGAAAGGACGTCTTGAATATAGGCAAGGTAGGACTCCGTGGGGGAGTGGGTGCGAGTGGAAAGTTACCCTTGAGGATATGCCCTATCTTGTCACTTTCTGGCATGGAGCTGTTCACCTTGCGGCACAACGAAAGGACGTCTTGACTATAGGCAAGGTAGGACTCCGTGGGGGATTGGGTGCGAGTGGAAAGTTACCCTTGAGGATATGCCCTATCTTGTCACTTTCTGGCATGGAGCGGTTCACCTTGCGGCACAACGAAAGGACGTCTTGAATATAGGCAAGGTAGGACTCCGTGGGGGATTGTGTGCGAGTGGAAAGTTACCCTTGAGGATATGCCCTATCTTGTCACTTTCTGGCATGGAGCTGTTCACCTTGCGGTACAACGAAAGGACGTCTTGAATATAGGCAAGGTAGGACTCCGTGGGGGATTTGGTGCGAGTGGAAAGTTACCCTTGAGCATATGCCCTATCTTGTCACTTTCTGGCATGGAGCTGTTCACCTTGCGGCACAACGAAAGGACGTCTTGAATATAGGCAAGGTAGGACTCCGTGGGGGATTGGGTGCGAGTGGAAAGTTACCCTTGAGGATATGCCCTATCTTGTCACTTTCTGGCATGGAGCACCTTGCGGCACAACGAAAGGACGTCTTGAATATAGGCAAGGTAGGACTCCGTGG
The DNA here is from genome assembly GCF_055883805.1 of Amblyomma maculatum. Taxonomy (NCBI): domain Eukaryota; kingdom Metazoa; phylum Arthropoda; class Arachnida; order Ixodida; family Ixodidae; genus Amblyomma; species Amblyomma maculatum. The sequence continues at coordinate 2,447,375 of NW_028146749.1, read as the reverse complement.
GGGAGTGGGTGCGAGTGGAAAGTTACCCTTGAGGATATGCCCTATCTTGTCACTTGCTGGCATGGAGCTGTTCACCTTGTGGCACAACGAAAGGACGTCTTGAATATAGGCAAGGTAGGACTCCGTGGGGGATTGGGTGCGAGTGGAAAGTAACCCTTGAGGATATGCCCTATCTTGTCACTTTCTGGCATGGAGCTGTTCACCTTGCGGCACAACGAAAGGACGTCTTGACTATAGGCAAGGTAGGACTCCGCGGGGGATTGGGTGCGAATGGAAAGTTACCCTTGAGGATATGCCCTATCTTGTCACTTGCTGGCATGGAGCTGTTCACCTTGCGGCACAACGAAAGGACGTCTTGAATATAGGCAAGGTAGGACTCCGTGGGGGATTGGGTGCGAGTGGAAAGTTACCCTTGAGGATATGCCCTATCTTGTCACTTTCTGGCATGGAGCTGTTCACCTTGCGGCACAGCGAAAGGACGTCTTGACTATAGGCAAGTCAGGACTCCGCGGGGGATTGGGTGCGAGTGGAAAGTTACCCTTGAGGATATGCCCTATCTTGTCACTTTCTGGCATGGAGCTGTTCACCTTGTGGCACAACGAAAGGACGTCTTGAATATAGGCAAGGTAGGACTCCGTGGGGGATTGGGTGCGAGTGGAAAGTTACCCTTGAGGATATGCCCTATCTTGTCACTTTCTGGCATGGAGCTGTTCACCTTGCAGCACAACGAAAGGACGTCTTGAATATAGGCAAGGTAGGACTCTGTGGGGGATTGGGTGCGAGTGGAAAGTTACCCTTGAGGATATGCCCTATCTTGTCACTTTCTGGCATGGAGCTGTTCACCTTGCGGCACAACGAAAGGACGTCTTGAATCTAGGCAAGGTAGGACTCCGTGGGGGATTGGGTGCGAGTGGAAAGTTACCCTTGAGGATATGCCCTATCTTGTCACTTGCAGGCATGGAGCTGTTCACCTTGCGGCACAACGAAAGGACATCTTGAATATAGGCAAGGTAGTACTCCGTGGGGGAATGGGTGCGAGTGGAAAGTTACCATTGAGGATATGCCCTATCTTGTCACTTTCTGGCATGGAACACCTTGCGGCACAACGAAAGGACGTCTTGAATATAGGCAAGGTAGGACTCCGTGGGGGAGTGGGTGCGAGTGGAAAGTTACCCTTGAGGATATGCCCTATCTTGTCACTTTCTGGCATGGAGCTGTTCACCTTGCGGCAAAACGAAAGGACGTCTTGACTATAGGCAAGGTAGGACTCCGTGGGGGATTGGGTGCGAGTGGAAAGTTACCCTTGAGGATATGCCCTATCTTGTCACTTTCTGGCATGGAGCGGTTCACCTTGCGGCACAACGAAAGGACGTCTTGAATATAGGCAAGGTAGGACTCCGTGGGGGATTGGGTGCGAGTGGAAAGTTACCCTTGAGGATATGCCCTATCTTGTCACTTTCTGGCATGGAGCTGTTCACCTTGCGGCACAACGAAAGGACGTCTTGACTATAGGCAAGGTAGGACTCCGTGGGGGATTGGGTGCGAGTGGAAAGTTACCCTTGAGGATATGCCCTATCTTGTCACTTTCTGGCATGGAGCTGTTCACCTTGCGGCACAACGAAAGGACGTCTTGAATATAGGCAAGGTAGGACTCCGTGGGGGATTGGGTGCGAGTGGAAAGTTACCCTTGAGGATATGCCCTATCTTGTCACTTTCTGGTATGGAGCACCTTGCGGCACAACGAAAGGATGTCTTGAATATAGGCAAGGTAGGACTCCGTGGGGGATTGGGTGCGAGTGGAAAGTTACCCTTGAGGATATGCCCTATCTTGTCACTTTCTGGCATGGAGCTGTTCACCTTGCGGCACAACGAAAGGACGTCTTGACTATAGGCAAGGTAGGACTCCGTGGGGGATTGGGTGCGAGTGGAAAGTTACCCTTGAGGATATGCCCTATCTTGTCACTTTCTGGCATGGAGCTGTTCACCTTGCGGCACAACGAAAGGACGTCTTGAATATAGGCAAGGTAGGACTCCGTGGGGGGTGGGTGAGAGTGGAAAGTTACCCTTGAGGATATGCCCTATCTTGTCACTTGCTGGCATGGAGCTGTTCACCTTGCGGCACAACGAAAGGACGTCTTGAATATAGGCAAGGTAGGACTCCGTGGGGGATTGGGTGCGAGTGGAAAGTTACCCTTGAGGATATGCCCTATCTTGTCACTTTCTGGCATGGAGCTGTTCACCTTGCGGCACAGCGAAAGGACGTCTTGACTATAGGCAAGGCAGGACTCCGCGGGGGATTGGGTGCGAGTGGAAAGTTACCCTTGAGGATATGCCCTATCTTGTCACTTTCTGGCATGGAGCTGTTCACCTTGTGGCACAACGAAAGGACGTCTTGAATATAGGCAAGGTAGGACTCCGTGGGGGATTGGGTGCGAGTGGAAAGTTACCCTTGAGGATATGCCCTATCTTGTCACTTGCTGGCATGGAGCTGTTCACCTTGCAGCACAACGAAAGGACGTCTTGAATATAGGCAAGGTAGGACTCTGTGGGGGATTGGGTGCGAGTGGAAAGTTACCCTTGAGGATATGCCCTATCTTGTCACTTTCTGGCATGGAGCTGTTCACCTTGCGGCACAACGAAAGGACGTCTTGAATCTAGGCAAGGTAGGACTCCGTGGGGGATTGGGTGCGAGTGGAAAGTTACCCTTGAGGATATGCCCTATCTTGTCACTTGCAGGCATGGAGCTGTTCACCTTGCGGCACAACGAAAGGACATCTTGAATATAGGCAAGGTAGTACTCCGTGGGGGAATGGGTGCGAGTGGAAAGTTACCATTGAGGATATGCCCTATCTTGTCACTTTCTAGCATGGAACACCTTGCGGCACAACGAAAGGACGTCTTGAATATAGGCAAGGTAGGACTCCATGGGGGAGTGGGTGCGAGTGGAAAGTTACCCTTGAGGATATGCCCTATCTTGTCACTTTCTGGCATGGAGCTGTTCACCTTGCGGCACAACGAAAGGACGTCTTGACTATAGGCAAGGTAGGACTCCGTGGGGGATTGGGTGCGAGTGGAAAGTTACCCTTGAGGATATGCCCTATCTTGTCACTTTCTGGCATGGAGCGGTTCACCTTGCGGCACAACGAAAGGACGTCTTGAATATAGGCAAGGTAGGACTCCGTGGGGGATTGGGTGCGAGTGGAAAGTTACCCTTGAGGATATGCCCTATCTTGTCACTTTCTGGCACGGAGCTGTTCACCTTGCGGCACAACGAAAGGACGTCTTGACTATAGGCAAGGTAGGACTCCGTGGGGGATTGGGTGCGAGTGGAAAGTTACCCTTGAGGATATGCCCTATCTTGTCACTTTCTGGCATGGAGCTGTTCACCTTGCGGCACAACGAAAGGACGTCTTGAATATAGGCAAGGTAGGACTCCGTGGGGGATTGGGTGCGAGTGGAAAGTTACCCTTGAGGATATGCCCTATCTTGTCACTTTCTGGCATGGAGCACCTTGCGGCACAACGAAAGGATGTCTTGAATATAGGCAAGGTAGGACTCCGTGGGGGATTGGGTGCGAGTGGAAAGTTACCCTTGAGGATATGCCCTATCTTGTCACTTTCTGGCATGGAGCTGTTCACCTTGCGGCACAACGAAAGGACGTCTTGAATATAGGCAAGGTAGGACTCCGTGGGGGGTGGGTGCGAGTGGAAAGTTACCCTTGAGGATATGCCCTATCTTGTCACTTGCTGGCATGGAGCTGTTCACCTTGTGGCACAACGAAAGGACGTCTTGAATATAGGCAAGGTAGGACTCCGTGGGGGATTGGGTGCGAGTGGAAAGTAACCCTTGAGGATATGCCCTATCTTGTCACTTGCAGGCATGGAGCTGTTCACCTTGCGGCACAACGAAAGGACGTCTTGAATATAGGCAAGGTAGGACTCTGTGGGGGATTGGGTGTGAGTGGAAAGTTGCCCTTGAAGATATGCCCTATCTTGTCACTTTCTGGCATGGAGCTGTTCACCTTGCGGCACAACGAAAGTACGTCTTGACTATAGGCAAGGTAGGACTCCGTGGGGGATTGGGTGCGAGTGGAAAGTTACCCTTGAGGATATGCCCTATCTTGTCACTTTCTGGCATGGAGCTGTTCACCTTGCGGCACAACGAAAGGATGTCTTGAATATAGGCAAGGTAGGACTCCGTGGGGGATTGGGTGCGAGTGGAAAGTTACCCTTGAGGATATGCCCTATCTTGTCACTTTCTGGCATGGAGCTGTTCACCTTGCACCACAGCGAAAGGACGTCTTGAATATAGGCAAGGTAGGACTCCGTGGGGGATTGGGTGCGAGTGGAAGGTTACCCTTGAGGATATGCCCTATCTTGTCACTTTCTGGCATGGAGCTGTTCACCTTGCAGCACAACAAAAGGACGTCTTGACTATAGGCAAGGTAGGACTCCGTGGGGGATTGGGTGCGAGTGGAAAGTTACCCTTGAGGATATGCCCTATCTTGTCACTTTCTGGCATGGAGCTGTTCACCTTGCGGCACAACGAAAGGACGTCTTGACTATAGGCAAGGTAGGACTCTGTGGGGGATTGGGTGCGAGTGGAAAGTTACCCTTGAGGATATGCCCTATCTTGTCACTTTCTGGCATGGAGCTGTTCACCTTGCGGCACAACGAAAGGACGTCTTGAATATAGGCAAGGTAGGACTCCGTGGGGGATTGGGTGCGAGTGGAAAGTTACCCTTGAGGATATGCCCTATCTTGTCACTTTCTGGCATGGAGCACCTTGCGGCACAACGAAAGGATGTCTTGAATATAGGCAAGGTAGGACTCCGTGGGGGATTGGGTGCGAGTGGAAAGTTACCCTTGAGGATATGCCCTATCTTGTCACTTTCTGGCATGGAGCTGTTCACCTTGCGGCACAACGAAAGGACGTCTTGAATATAGGCAAGGTAGGACTCCATGGGGGATTGGGTGCGAGTGGAAAGTTACCCTTGAGGATATGCCCTATCTTGTCACTTTCTGGCATGGAGCTGTTCACCTTGCGGCAGAACGAAAGGACGTCTTGAATATAGGCAAGGTAGGACTCTGTGGGGGATTTGGTGCGAGTGGAAAGTTACCCTTGAGCATATGCCCTATCTTGTCACTTTCTGGCATGGAGCTGTTCACCTTGCGGCACAACGAAAGGATGTCTTGACTATAGGCAAGGTAGGACTCCGTGGGGGATTGGGTGCGAGTGGAAAGTTACCCTTGAGGATATGCCCTATCTTGTCACTTTCTGCCATGGAGCTGTTCACCTTGCGGCGCAACGAAAGGACGTCTTGACTATAGGCAAGGTAGGACTCCGTGGGGGATTGGGTGCGAGTGGAAAGTTACCCTTGAGGATATGCCCTATCTTGTCACTTTCTGGCATGGAGCTGTTCACCTTGCGGCACAACGAAAGGACGTCTTGTCTACAGGCAAGGTAGGACTCCGTGGGGGATTGGGTGCGAGTGGAAAGTTACCCTTGAGGATATGCCCTATTTTGTCACTTGCTGGCATGGAGCTGTTCACCTTGCGGCACAACGAAAGGACGTCTCTAATATAGGCAAGGTAGGACTCCGTGGGGGATTGGGTGCGAGTGGAAAGTTACCCTTGAGGATATGCCCTATCTTGTCACTTTCTGGCATGGAGCGGTTCACCTTGCGGCACAACGAAAGGACGTCTTGACTATAGGCAAGGTAGGACTCCGCGGGGGATTGGGTGCGAGTGGAAAGTTACCCTTGAGGATATGCCCTATCTTGTCACTTGCTGGCATGGAGCTGTTCACCTTGTGGCACAACGAAAGGACGTCTTGAATATAGGCAAGGTAGGACTCCGTGGGGGATTGGGTGCGAGTGGAAAGTAACCCTTGAGGATATGCCCTATCTTGTCACTTTCTGGCATGGAGCTGTTCACCTTGCGGCACAACGAAAGGACGTCTTGACTATAGGCAAGGTAGGACTCCGCCGGGGATTGGGTGCGAATGGAAAGTTACCCTTGAGGATATGCCCTATCTTGTCACTTGCTGGCATGGAGCTGTTCACCTTGCGGCACAACGAAAGGACGTCTTGAATATAGGCAAGGTAGGACTCCGTGGGGGATTGGGTGCGAGTGGAAAGTTACCCTTGAGGATATGCCCTATCTTGTCACTTTCTGGCATGGAGCTGTTCACCTTGCGGCACAGCGAAAGGACGTCTTGACTATAGGCAAGGCAGGACTCCGCGGGGGATTGGGTGCGAGTGGAAAGTTACCCTTGAGGATATGCCCTATCTTGTCACTTTCTGGCATGGAGCTGTTCACCTTGTGGCACAACGAAAGGACGTCTTGAATATAGGCAAGGTAGGACTCCGTGGGGGATTGGGTGCGAGTGGAAAGTTACCCTTGAGGATATGCCCTATCTTGTCACTTTCTGGCATGGAGCTGTTCACCTTGCAGCACAACGAAAGGACGTCTTGAATATAGGCAAGGTAGGACTCTGTGGGGGATTGGGTGCGAGTGGAAAGTTACCCTTGAGGATATGCCCTATCTTGTCACTTTCTGGCATGGAGCTGTTCACCTTGCGGCACAACGAAAGGACGTCTTGAATCTAGGCAAGGTAGGACTCCGTGGGGGATTGGGTGCGAGTGGAAAGTTACCCTTGAGGATATGCCCTATCTTGTCACTTGCAGGCATGGAGCTGTTCACCTTGCGGCACAACGAAAGGACGTCTTGAATATAGGCAAGGTAGTACTCCGTGGGGGATTGGGTGCGAGTGGAAAGTTACCATTGAGGATATGCCCTATCTTGTCACTTTCTGGCATGGAACACCTTGCGGCACAACGAAAGGACGTCTTGAATATAGGCAAGGTAGGACTCCGTGGGGGAGTGGGTGCGAGTGGAAAGTTACCCTTGAGGATATGCCCTATCTTGTCACTTTCTGGCATGGAGCTGTTCACCTTGCGGCACAACGAAAGGACGTCTTGACTATAGGCAAGGTAGGACTCCGTGGGGGTATGGGTTCGAGTGGAAAGTTACCCTTGAGGATATGCCCTATCTTGTCACTTTCTGGCATGGAGCTGTTCACCTTGCGGCACAACGAAAGGACGTCTTGAATATAGGCAAGGTAGGACTCCGTGGGGGAGTGGGTGCGAGTGGAAAGTTACCCTTGAGGATATGCCCTATCTTGTCACTTGCTGGCATGGAGCTGTTCACCTTGTGGCACAACGAAAGGACGTCTTGAATATAGGCAAGGTAGGACTCTGTGGGGGATTGGGTGTGAGTGGAAAGTAACCCTTGAGGATATGCCCTATCTTGTCACTTGCAGGCATGGAGCTGTTCACCTTGCGGCACAACGAAAGGACGTCTTGAATATAGGCAAGGTAGGACTCCGTGGGGGATTGGGTGTGAGTGGAAAGTTGCCCTTGAGGATATGCCCTATCTTGTCACTTTCTGGCATGGAGCTGTTCACCTTGCGGCACAACGAAAGGACGTCTTGACTATAGGCAAGGTAGGACTCCGTGGGGGATTGGGTGCGAGTGGAAAGTTACCCTTGAGGATATGCCCTATCTTGTCACTTTCTGGCATGGAGCTGTTCACCTTGCGGCACAACGAAAGGATGTCTTGAATATAGGCAAGGTAGGACTCCGTGGGGGATTGGGTGCGAGTGGAAAGTTACCCTTGAGGATATGCCCTATCTTGTCACTTTCTGGCATGGAGCTGTTCACCTTGCACCACAGCGAAAGGACGTCTTGAATATAGGCAAGGTAGGACTCCGTGGGGGATTGGGTGCGAGTGGAAGGTTACCCTTGAGGATATGCCCTATCTTGTCACTTTCTGGCATGGAGCTGTTCACCTTGCAGCACAACAAAAGGACGTCTTGACTATAGGCAAGGTAGGACTCCGTGGGGGATTGGGTGCGAGTGGAAAGTTACCCTTGAGGATATGCCCTATCTTGTCACTTTCTGGCATGGAGCTGTTCACCTTGCGGCACAACGAAAGGACGTCTTGACTATAGGCAAGGTAGGACTCTGTGGGGGATTGGGTGCGAGTGGAAAGTTACCCTTGAGGATATGCCCTATCTTGTCACTTTCTGGCATGGAGCTGTTCACCTTGCAGCACAACGAAAGGACGTCTTGAATATAGGCAAGGTAGGACTCCGTGGGGGATTGGGTGCGAGTGGAAAGTTACCCTTGAGGATATGCCCTATCTTGTCACTTTCTGGCATGGAGCACCTTGCGGCACAACGAAAGGATGTCTTGAATATAGGCAAGGTAGGACTCCGTGGGGGATTGGGTGCGAGTGGAAAGTTACCCTTGAGGATATGCCCTATCTTGTCACTTTCTGGCATGGAGCTGTTCACCTTGCGGCACAACGAAAGGACGTCTTGACTATAGGCAAGGTAGGACTCCGTGGGGGATTGGGTGCGAGTGGAAAGTTACCCTTGAGGATATGCCCTATCTTGTCACTTTCTGGCATGGAGCTGTTCACCTTGCGGCACAACGAAAGGACGTCTTGAATATAGGCAAGGTAGGACTCCATGGGGGATTGGGTGCGAGTGGAAAGTTACCCTTGAGGATATGCCCTATCTTGTCACTTTCTGGCATGTAGCTGTTCACCTTGCGGCACAACGAAAGGACGTCTTGAATATAGGCAAGGTAGGACTCTGTGGGGGATTTGGTGCGAGTGGAAAGTTACCCTTGAGCATATGCCCTATCTTGTCACTTTCTGGCATGGAGCTGTTCACCTTGCGGCACAACGAAAGGACGTCTTGACTATAGGCAAGGTAGGACTCCGTGGGGGATTGGGTGCGAGTGGAAAGTTACCCTTGAGGATATGCCCTATCTTGTCACTTTCTGCCATGGAGCTGTTCACCTTGCGGCGCAACGAAAGGACGTCTTGACTATAGGCAAGGTAGGACTCCGTGGGGGATTGGGTGCGAGTGGAAAGTTACCCTTGAGGATATGCCCTATCTTGTCACTTTCTGGCATGGAGCTGTTCACCTTGCGGCACAACGAAAGGACGTCTTGAATATAGGCAAGGTAGGACTCCGTGGGGGATTGGGTGCGAGTGGAAAGTTACCCTTGAGGATATGCCCTATCTTGTCACTTTCTGGCATGGAGCGGTTCACCTTGCGGCACAACGAAAGGACGTCTTGACTATAGGCAAGGTAGGACTCCGCGGGGGATTGGGTGCGAGTGGAAAGTTACCCTTGAGGATATGCCCTATCTTGTCACTTTCTGGCATGGAGCACCTTGCGGCACAACGAAAGGACGTCTTGAATATAGGCAAGGTGGGACTCCGTGGGGGAGTGGGTGCGAGTGGAAAGTTACCCTTGAGGATATGCCCTATCTTGTCACTTGCTGGCATGGAGCTGTTCACCTTGTGGCACAACGAAAGGACGTCTTGAATATAGGCAAGGTAGGACTCCGTGGGGGATTGGGTGCGAGTGGAAAGTAACCCTTGAGGATATGCCCTATCTTGTCACTTTCTGGCATGGAGCTGTTCACCTTGCGGCACAACGAAAGGACGTCTTGACTATAGGCAAGGTAGGACTCCGCGGGGATTGGGTGCGAATGGAAAGTTACCCTTGAGGATATGCCCTATCTTGTCACTTGCTGGCATGGAGCTGTTCACCTTGCGGCACAACGAAAGGACGTCTTGAATATAGGCAAGGTAGGACTCGGTGGGGTATTGGTGCGAGTGGAAAGTTACCCTTGAGGATATGCCCTATCTTGTCACTTTCTGGCATGGAGCTGTTCACCTTGCGGCACAGCGAAAGGACGTCTTGACTATAGGCAAGGCAGGACTCCGCGGGGGATTGGGTGCGAGTGGAAAGTTACCCTTGAGGATATGCCCTATCTTGTCACTTTCTGGAATGGAGCTGTTCACCTTGTGGCACAACGAAAGGACGTCTTGAATATAGGCAAGGTAGGACTCCGTGGGGGATTGGGTGCGAGTGGAAAGTTACCCTTGAGGATATGCCCTATCTTGTCACTTTCTGGCATGGAGCTGTTCACCTTGCAGCACAACGAAAGGACGTCTTGAATATAGGCAAGGGAGGACTCTGTGGGGGATTGGGTGCGAGTGGAAAGTTACCCTTGAGGATATGCCCTATCTTGTCACTTTCTGGCATGGAGATGTTCACCTTGCGGCACAACGAAAGGACGTCTTGAATCTAGGCAAGGTAGGACTCCGTGGGGGATTGGGTGCGAGTGGAAAGTTACCCTTGAGGATATGCCCTATCTTGTCACTTGCAGGCATGGAGCTGTTCACCTTGCGGCACAACGAAAGGACGTCTTGAATATAGGCAAGGTAGTACTCCGTGGGGGATTGGGTGCGAGTGGAAAGTTACCATTGAGGATATGCCCTATCTTGTCACTTTCTGGCATGGAACACCTTGCGGCACAACGAAAGGACGTCTTGAATATAGGCAAGGTAGGACTCCGTGGGGGAGTGGGTGCGAGTGGAAAGTTACCCTTGAGGATATGCCCTATCTTGTCACTTTCTGGCATGGAGCTGTTCACCTTGCGGCACAACGAAAGGACGTCTTGACTATAGGCAATCTAGGACTCCGTGGGGGATTGGGTGCGAGTGGAAAGTTACCCTTGAGGATATGCCCTATCTTGTCACTTTCTGGCATGGAGCGGTTCACCTTGCAGCACAACGAAAGGACGTCTTGAATATAGGCAAGGTAGGACTCCGTGGGGGATTGGGTGCGAGTGGAAAGTTACCCTTGAGGATATGCCCTATCTTGTCACTTTCTGGCATGGAGCTGTTCACCTTGCGGCACAACGAAAGGACGTCTTGAATATAGGCAAGGTAGGACTCCGTGGGGGATTGGGTGCGAGTGGAAAGTTACCCTTGAGGATATGCCCTATCTTGTCACTTTCTGGCATGGAGCACCTTGCGGCACAACGAAAGGATGTCTTGAATATAGGCAAGGTAGGACTCCGTGGGGGATTGGGTGCGAGTGGAAAGTTACCCTTGAGGATATGCCCTATCTTGTCACTTTCTGGCATGGAGCTGTTCACCTTGCGGCACAACGAAAGGACGTCTTGACTATAGGCAAGGTAGGACTCCGTGGGGGATTGGGTGCGAGTGGAAAGTTACCCTTGAGGATATGCCCTATCTTGTCACTTTCTGGCATGGAGCTGTTCACCTTGCGGCACAACGAAAGGACGTCTTGAATATAGGCAAGGTAGGACTCCGTGGGGGGTGGGTGCGAGTGGAAAGTTACCCTTGAGGATATGCCCTATCTTGTCACTTGCTGGCATGGAGCTGTTCACCTTGTGGCACAACGAAAGGACGTCTTGAATATAGGCAAGGTAGGACTCCGTGGGGGAGTGGGTGCGAGTGGAAAGTTACCCTTGAGGATATGCCCTATCTTGTCACTTTCTGGCATGGAGCTGTTCACCTTGCGGCACAACGAAAGGACGTCTTGACTATAGGCAAGGTAGGACTCCGTGGGGGATTGGGTGCGAGTGGAAAGTTACCCTTGAGGATATGCCCTATCTTGTCACTTTCTGGCATGGAGCGGTTCACCTTGCGGCACAACGAAAGGACGTCTTGAATATAGGCAAGGTAGGACTCCGTGGGGGATTGTGTGCGAGTGGAAAGTTACCCTTGAGGATATGCCCTATCTTGTCACTTTCTGGCATGGAGCTGTTCACCTTGCGGTACAACGAAAGGACGTCTTGAATATAGGCAAGGTAGGACTCCGTGGGGGATTTGGTGCGAGTGGAAAGTTACCCTTGAGCATATGCCCTATCTTGTCACTTTCTGGCATGGAGCTGTTCACCTTGCGGCACAACGAAAGGACGTCTTGAATATAGGCAAGGTAGGACTCCGTGGGGGATTGGGTGCGAGTGGAAAGTTACCCTTGAGGATATGCCCTATCTTGTCACTTTCTGGCATGGAGCACCTTGCGGCACAACGAAAGGACGTCTTGAATATAGGCAAGGTAGGACTCCGTGGGGGAGTGGGTGCGAGTGGAAAGTTACCCTTGAGGATATGCCCTATCTTGTCACTTGCTGGCATGGAGCTGTTCACCTTGTGGCACAACGAAAGGACGTCTTGAATATAGGCAAGGTAGGACTCCGTGGGGGATTGGGTGCGAGTGGAAAGTAACCCTTGAGGATATGCCCTATCTTGTCACTTTCTGGCATGGAGCTGTTCACCTTGCGGCACAACGAAAGGACGTCTTGACTATAGGCAAGGTAGGACTCCGCGGGGGATTGGGTGCGAATGGAAAGTTACCCTTGAGGATATGCCCTATCTTGTCACTTGCTGGCATGGAGCTGTTCACCTTGCGGCACAACGAAAGGACGTCTTGAATATAGGCAAGGTAGGACTCCGTGGGGGATTGGGTGCGAGTGGAAAGTTACCCTTGAGGATATGCCCTATCTTGTCACTTTCTGGCATGGAGCTGTTCACCTTGCGGCACAGCGAAAGGACGTCTTGACTATAGGCAAGGCAGGACTCCGCGGGGGATTGGGTGCGAGTGGAAAGTTACCCTTGAGGATATGCCCTATCTTGTCACTTTCTGGCATGGAGCTGTTCACCTTGTGGCACAACGAAAGGACGTCTTGAATATAGGCAAGGTAGGACTCCGTGGGGGATTGGGTGCGAGTGGAAAGTTACCCTTGAGGATATGCCCTATCTTGTCACTTTCTGGCATGAAGCTGTTCACCTTGCAGCACAACGAAAGGACGTCTTGAATATAGGCAAGGTAGGACTCTGTGGGGGATTGGGTGCGAGTGGAAAGTTACCCTTGAGGATATGCCCTATCTTGTCACTTTCTGGCATGGAGCTGTTCACCTTGCGGCACAACGAAAGGACGTCTTGAATCTAGGCAAGGTAGGACTCCGTGGGGGATTGGGTGCGAGTGGAAAGTTACCCTTGAGGATATGCCCTATCTTGTCACTTGCAGGCATGGAGCTGTTCACCTTGCGGCACAACGAAAGGACATCTTGAATATAGGCAAGGTAGTACTCCGTGGGGGAATGGGTGCGAGTGGAAAGTTACCATTGAGGATATGCCCTATCTTGTCACTTTCTGGCATGGAACACCTTGCGGCACAACGAAAGGACGTCTTGAATATAGGCAAGGTAGGACTCCGTGGGGGAGTGGGTGCGAGTGGAAAGTTACCCTTGAGGATATGCCCTATCTTGTCACTTTCTGGCATGGAGCTGTTCACCTTGCGGCAAAACGAAAGGACGTCTTGACTATAGGCAAGGTAGGACTCCGTGGGGGATTGGGTGCGAGTGGAAAGTTACCCTTGAGGATATGCCCTATCTTGTCACTTTCTGGCATGGAGCGGTTCACCTTGCGGCACAACGAAAGGACGTCTTGAATATAGGCAAGGTAGGACTCCGTGGGGGATTGGGTGCGAGTGGAAAGTTACCCTTGAGGATATGCCCTATCTTGTCACTTTCTGGCATGGAGCTGTTCACCTTGCGGCACAACGAAAGGACGTCTTGACTATAGGCAAGGTAGGACTCCGTGGGGGATTGGGTGCGAGTGGAAAGTTACCCTTGAGGATATGCCCTATCTTGTCACTTTCTGGCATGGAGCTGTTCACCTTGCGGCACAACGAAAGGACGTCTTGAATATAGGCAAGGTAGGACTCCGTGGGGGATTGGGTGCGAGTGGAAAGTTACCCTTGAGGATATGCCCTATCTTGTCACTTTCTGGCATGGAGCACCTTGCGGCACAACGAAAGGATGTCTTGAATATAGGCAAGGTAGGACTCCGTGGGGGATTGGGTGCGAGTGGAAAGTTACCCTTGAGGATATGCCCTATCTTGTCACTTTCTGGCATGGAGCTGTTCACCTTGCGGCACAACGAAAGGACGTCTTGACTATAGGCAAGGTAGGACTCCGTGGGGGATTGGGTGCGAGTGGAAAGTTACCCTTGAGGATATGCCCTATCTTGTCACTTTCTGGCATGGAGCTGTTCACCTTGCGGCACAACGAAAGGACGTCTTGAATATAGGCAAGGTAGGACTCCGTGGGGGGTGGGTGCGAGTGGAAAGTTACCCTTGAGGATATGCCCTATCTTGTCACTTGCTGGCATGGAGCTGTTCACCTTGCGGCACAACGAAAGGACGTCTTGAATATAGGCAAGGTAGGACTCCGTGGGGGATTGGGTGCGAGTGGAAAGTTACCCTTGAGGATATGCCCTATCTTGTCACTTTCTGGCATGGAGCTGTTCACCTTGCGGCACAGCGAAAGGACGTCTTGACTATAGGCAAGGCAGGACTCCGCGGGGGATTGGGTGCGAGTGGAAAGTTACCCTTGAGGATATGCCCTATCTTGTCACTTTCTGGCATGGAGCTGTTCACCTTGTGGCACAACGAAAGGACGTCTTGAATATAGGCAAGGTAGGACTCCGTGGGGGATTGGGTGCGAGTGGAAAGTTACCCTTGAGGATATGCCCTATCTTGTCACTTGCTGGCATGGAGCTGTTCACCTTGCAGCACAACGAAAGGACGTCTTGAATATAGGCAAGGTAGGACTCTGTGGGGGATTGGGTGCGAGTGGAAAGTTACCCTTGAGGATATGCCCTATCTTGTCACTTTCTGGCATGGAGCTGTTCACCTTGCGGCACAACGAAAGGACGTCTTGAATCTAGGCAAGGTAGGACTCCGTGGGGGATTGGGTGCGAGTGGAAAGTTACCCTTGAGGATATGCCCTATCTTGTCACTTGCAGGCATGGAGCTGTTCACCTTGCGGCACAACGAAAGGACATCTTGAATATAGGCAAGGTAGTACTCCGTGGGGGAATGGGTGCGAGTGGAAAGTTACCATTGAGGATATGCCCTATCTTGTCACTTTCTGGCATGGAACACCTTGCGGCACAACGAAAGGACGTCTTGAATATAGGCAAGGTAGGACTCCATGGGGGAGTGGGTGCGAGTGGAAAGTTACCCTTGAGGATATGCCCTATCTTGTCACTTTCTGGCATGGAGCTGTTCACCTTGCGGCACAACGAAAGGACGTCTTGACTATAGGCAAGGTAGGACTCCGTGGGGGATTGGGTGCGAGTGGAAAGTTACCCTTGAGGATATGCCCTATCTTGTCACTTTCTGGCATGGAGCGGTTCACCTTGCGGCACAACGAAAGGACGTCTTGAATATAGGCAAGGTAGGACTCCGTGGGGGATTGGGTGCGAGTGGAAAGTTACCCTTGAGGATATGCCCTATCTTGTCACTTTCTGGCACGGAGCTGTTCACCTTGCGGCACAACGAAAGGACGTCTTGACTATAGGCAAGGTAGGACTCCGTGGGGGATTGGGTGCGAGTGGAAAGTTACCCTTGAGGATATGCCCTATCTTGTCACTTTCTGGCATGGAGCTGTTCACCTTGCGGCACAACGAAAGGACGTCTTGAATATAGGCAAGGTAGGACTCCGTGGGGGATTGGGTGCGAGTGGAAAGTTACCCTTGAGGATATGCCCTATCTTGTCACTTTCTGGCATGGAGCACCTTGCGGCACAACGAAAGGATGTCTTGAATATAGGCAAGGTAGGACTCCGTGGGGGATTGGGTGCGAGTGGAAAGTTACCCTTGAGGATATGCCCTATCTTGTCACTTTCTGGCATGGAGCTGTTCACCTTGCGGCACAACGAAAGGACGTCTTGACTATAGGCAAGGTAGGACTCCGTGGGGGATTGGGTGCGAGTGGAAAGTTACCCTTGAGGATATGCCCTATCTTGTCACTTTCTGGCATGGAGCTGTTCACCTTGCGGCACAACGAAAGGACGTCTTGAATATAGGCAAGGTAGGACTCCGTGGGGGGTGGGTGCGAGTGGAAAGTTACCCTTGAGGATATGCCCTATCTTGTCACTTGCTGGCATGGAGCTGTTCACCTTGTGGCACAACGAAAGGACGTCTTGAATATAGGCAAGGTAGGACTCCGTGGGGGATTGGGTGCGAGTGGAAAGTAACCCTTGAGGATATGCCCTATCTTGTCACTTGCAGGCATGGAGCTGTTCACCTTGCGGCACAACGAAAGGACGTCTTGAATATAGGCAAGGTAGGACTCTGTGGGGGATTGGGTGTGAGTGGAAAGTTGCCCTTGAAGATATGCCCTATCTTGTCACTTTCTGGCATGGAGCTGTTCACCTTGCGGCACAACGAAAGTACGTCTTGACTATAGGCAAGGTAGGACTCCGTGGGGGATTGGGTGCGAGTGGAAAGTTACCCTTGAGGATATGCCCTATCTTGTCACTTTCTGGCATGGAGCTGTTCACCTTGCGGCACAACGAAAGGATGTCTTGAATATAGGCAAGGTAGGACTCCGTGGGGGATTGGGTGCGAGTGGAAAGTTACCCTTGAGGATATGCCCTATCTTGTCACTTTCTGGCATGGAGCTGTTCACCTTGCACCACAGCGAAAGGACGTCTTGAATATAGGCAAGGTAGGACTCCGTGGGGGATTGGGTGCGAGTGGAAGGTTACCCTTGAGGATATGCCCTATCTTGTCACTTTCTGGCATGGAGCTGTTCACCTTGCAGCACAACAAAAGGACGTCTTGACTATAGGCAAGGTAGGACTCCGTGGGGGATTGGGTGCGAGTGGAAAGTTACCCTTGAGGATATGCCCTATCTTGTCACTTTCTGGCATGGAGCTGTTCACCTTGCGGCACAACGAAAGGACGTCTTGACTATAGGCAAGGTAGGACTCTGTGGGGGATTGGGTGCGAGTGGAAAGTTACCCTTGAGGATATGCCCTATCTTGTCACTTTCTGGCATGGAGCTGTTCACCTTGCGGCACAACGAAAGGACGTCTTGAATATAGGCAAGGTAGGACTCCGTGGGGGATTGGGTGCGAGTGGAAAGTTACCCTTGAGGATATGCCCTATCTTGTCACTTTCTGGCATGGAGCACCTTGCGGCACAACGAAAGGATGTCTTGAATATAGGCAAGGTAGGACTCCGTGGGGGATTGGGTGCGAGTGGAAAGTTACCCTTGAGGATATGCCCTATCTTGTCACTTTCTGGCATGGAGCTGTTCACCTTGCGGCACAACGAAAGGACGTCTTGAATATAGGCAAGGTAGGACTCCATGGGGGATTGGGTGCGAGTGGAAAGTTACCCTTGAGGATATGCCCTATCTTGTCACTTTCTGGCATGGAGCTGTTCACCTTGCGGCAGAACGAAAGGACGTCTTGAATATAGGCAAGGTAGGACTCTGTGGGGGATTTGGTGCGAGTGGAAAGTTACCCTTGAGCATATGCCCTATCTTGTCACTTTCTGGCATGGAGCTGTTCACCTTGCGGCACAACGAAAGGATGTCTTGACTATAGGCAAGGTAGGACTCCGTGGGGGATTGGGTGCGAGTGGAAAGTTACCCTTGAGGATATGCCCTATCTTGTCACTTTCTGCCATGGAGCTGTTCACCTTGCGGCGCAACGAAAGGACGTCTTGACTATAGGCAAGGTAGGACTCCGTGGGGGATTGGGTGCGAGTGGAAAGTTACCCTTGAGGATATGCCCTATCTTGTCACTTTCTGGCATGGAGCTGTTCACCTTGCGGCCACAACGAAAGGACGTCTTGTCTACAGGCAAGGTAGGACTCCGTGGGGATTGGGTGCGAGTGGAAAGTTACCCTTGAGGATATGCCCTATTTTGTCACTTGCTGGCATGGAGCTGTTCACCTTGCGGCACAACGAAAGGACGTCTCTAATATAGGCAAGGTAGGACTCCGTGGGGGATTGGGTGCGAGTGGAAAGTTACCCCTTGAGGATATGCCCTATCTTGTCACTTTCTGGCATGGAGCGGTTCACCTTGCGGCACAACGAAAGGACGTCTTGACTATAGGCAAGGTAGGACTCCGCGGGGGATTGGGTGCGAGTGGAAAGTTACCCTTGAGGATATGCCCTATCTTGTCACTTGCTGGCATGGAGCTGTTCACCTTGTGGCACAACGAAAGGACGTCTTGAATATAGGCAAGGTAGGACTCCGTGGGGGATTGGGTGCGAGTGGAAAGTAACCCTTGAGGATATGCCCTATCTTGTCACTTTCTGGCATGGAGCTGTTCACCTTGCGGCACAACGAAAGGACGTCTTGACTATAGGCAAGGTAGGACTCCGCCGGGGATTGGGTGCGAATGGAAAGTTACCCTTGAGGATATGCCCTATCTTGTCACTTGCTGGCATGGAGCTGTTCACCTTGCGGCACAACGAAAGGACGTCTTGAATATAGGCAAGGTAGGACTCCGTGGGGGATTGGGTGCGAGTGGAAAGTTACCCTTGAGGATATGCCCTATCTTGTCACTTTCTGGCATGGAGCTGTTCACCTTGCGGCACAGCGAAAGGACGTCTTGACTATAGGCAAGGCAGGACTCCGCGGGGGATTGGGTGCGAGTGGAAAGTTACCCTTGAGGATATGCCCTATCTTGTCACTTTCTGGCATGGAGCTGTTCACCTTGTGGCACAACGAAAGGACGTCTTGAATATAGGCAAGGGTAGGACTCCGTGGGGGATTGGGTGCGAGTGGAAAGTTACCCTTGAGGATATGCCCTATCTTGTCACTTTCTGGCATGGAGCTGTTCACCTTGCAGCACAACGAAAGGACGTCTTGAATATAGGCAAGGTAGGACTCTGTGGGGGATTGGGTGCGAGTGGAAAGTTACCCTTGAGGATATGCCCTATCTTGTCACTTTCTGGCATGGAGCTGTTCACCTTGCGGCACAACGAAAGGACGTCTTGAATCTAGGCAAGGTAGGACTCCGTGGGGGATTGGGTGCGAGTGGAAAGTTACCCTTGAGGATATGCCCTATCTTGTCACTTGCAGGCATGGAGCTGTTCACCTTGCGGCACAACGAAAGGACGTCTTGAATATAGGCAAGGTAGTACTCCGTGGGGGATTGGGTGCGAGTGGAAAGTTACCATTGAGGATATGCCCTATCTTGTCACTTTCTGGCATGGAACACCTTGCGGCACAACGAAAGGACGTCTTGAATATAGGCAAGGTAGGACTCCGTGGGGGAGTGGGTGCGAGTGGAAAGTTACCCTTGAGGATATGCCCTATCTTGTCACTTTCTGGCATGGAGCTGTTCACCTTGCGGCACAACGAAAGGACGTCTTGACTATAGGCAAGGTAGGACTCCGTGGGGGATTGGGTGCGAGTGGAAAGTTACCCTTGAGGATATGCCCTATCTTGTCACTTTCTGGCATGGAGCGGTTCACCTTGCGGCACAACGAAAGGACGTCTTGAATATAGGCAAGGTAGGACTCCGTGGGGGATTGGGTGCGAGTGGAAAGTTACCCTTGAGGATATGCCCTATCTTGTCACTTTCTGGCATGGAGCTGTTCACCTTGCGGCACAACGAAAGGACGTCTTGAATATAGGCAAGGTAGGACTCCGTGGGGGATTTGGTGCGAGTGGAAAGTTACCCTTGAGCATATGCCCTATCTTGTCACTTTCTGGCATGGAGCTGTTCACCTTGCGGCACAACGAAAGGACGTCTTGACTATAGGCAAGGTAGGACTCCATGGGGGATTGGGTGCGAGTGGAAAGTTACCCTTGAGGATATGCCCTATCTTGTCACTTTCTGCCATGGAGCTGTTCACCTTGCGGCACAACGAAAGGACGTCTTGACTATAGGAGAGGTAGGACTCCGTGGGGGATTGGGTGCGAGTGGAAAGTTACCCTTGAGGATATGCCCTATCTTGTCACTTTCTGGCATGGAGCTGTTCACCTTGCGGCACAACGAAAGGACGTCTTGTCTACAGGCAAGGTAGGACTCCGTGGGGGATTGGGTGCGAGTGGAAAGTTACCCTTTAGGATATGCCCTATTTTGTCACTTGCTGGCATGGAGCTTTTCACCTTGCGGCACAACGAAAGGACGTCTTGAATATAGGCAAGGTAGGACTCCGTGGGGGATTGGGTGCGAGTGGAAAGTTACCCTTGAGGATATGCCCTATCTTGTCACTTTCTGGCATGGAGCGGTTCACCTTGCGGCACAACGAAAGGACGTCTTGACTATAGGCAAGGTAGGACTCCGCGGGGGATTCGGTGCGAGTGGAAAGTTACCCTTGAGGATATGCCCTATCTTGTCACTTTCTGGCATGGAGCACCTTGCGGCACAACGAAAGGACGTCTTGAATATAGGCAAGGTAGGACTCCGTGGGGGAGTGGGTGCGAGTGGAAAGTTACCCTTGAGGATATGCCCTATCTTGTCACTTGCTGGCATGGAGCTGTTCACCTTGCGGCACAACGAAAGGACGTCTTGACTATAGGCAAGGTAGGACTCCGCGGGGGATTGGGTGCGAGTGGAAAGTTACCTTTGAGGATATGCCCTATCTTGTCACTTTCTGGCATGGAGCTTTTCACCTTGCGGCACAACGAAAGGACGTCTTGAATATAGGCAAGGTAGGACTCAGTGGGGGATTGGGTGCGAGTGGAAAGTTATCCTTGAGGATATGCCCTATCTTGTCACTTGCAGGCATGGAGCTGTTCACCTTGCGGCAGAACGAAAGGACGTCTTGAATATAGGCAAGGTAGGACTCCGTGGGGGATTGGGTGTGAGTGGAAAGTTACCCTTGAGGATATGCCCTATCTTGTCACTTGCTGGCATGGAGCTGTTCACCTTGCGGCACAACGAAAGGACGTCTTGACTATAGGCAAGGTAGGACTCCGCGGGGGATTGGGTGCGAGTGGAAAGTTACCCTTGAGGATATGCCCTATCTTGTCACTTTCTGGCATGGAGCTTTTCACCTTGCGGCACAACGAAAGGACGTCTTGAATATAGGCAAGGTAGGACTCAGTGGGGGATTGGGTGCGAGTGGAAAGTTATCCTTGAGGATATGCCCTATCTTGTCACTTGCAGGCATGAAGCTGTTCACCTTGCGGCACAACGAAAGGACGTCTTGAATATAGGCAAGGTAGGACTCCGTGGGGGATTGGGTGTGAGTGGAAAGTTGCCCTTGAGGATATGCCCTATCTTGTCACTTTCTGGCATGGAGCTGTTCACCTTGCGGCACAACGAAAGGACGTCTTGAATCTAGGCAAGGTAGGACTCCGTGGGGGATTGGGTGCGAGTGGAAAGTTACCCTTGAGGATATGCCCTATCTTGTCACTTGCAGGCATGGAGCTGTTCACCTTGCGGCACAACGAAAGGACGTCTTGAATATAGGCAAGGTAGTACTCCGTGGGGGATTGGGTGCGAGTGGAAAGTTACCATTGAGGATATGCCCTATCTTGTCACTTTCTGGCATGGAGCTGTTCACCTTGCGGCACAGCGAAAGGACGTCTTGACTATAGGCAAGGCAGGACTCCGCGGGGGATTGGGTGCGAGTGGAAAGTTACCCTTGAGGATATGCCCTATCTTGTCACTTTCTGGCATGGAGCTGTTCAACTTGTGGCACAACGAAAGGACGTCTTGAATATAGGCAAGGTAGGACTCCGTGGGGGATTGGGTGCGAGTGGAAAGTTACCCTTGAGGATATGCCCTATCTTGTCACTTTCTGGCATGGAGCTGTTCACCTTGCAGCACAACGAAAGGACGTCTTGAATATAGGCAAGGTAGGACTCTGTGGGGGATTGGGTGCGAGTGGAAAGTTACCCTTGAGGATATGCCCTATCTTGTCACTTTCTGGCATGGAGCTGTTCACCTTGCGGCACAACGAAAGGACGTCTTGAATCTAGGCAAGGTAGGACTCCGTGGGGGATTGGGTGCGAGTGGAAAGTTACCCTTGAGGATATGCCCTATCTTGTCACTTGCAGGCATGGAGCTGTTCACCTTGCGGCACAACGAAAGGACGTCTTGAATATAGGCAAGGTAGTACTCCGTGGGGGATTGGGTGCGAGTGGAAAGTTACCATTGAGGATATGCCCTATCTTGTCACTTTCTGGCATGGAACACCTTGCGGCACAACGAAAGGACGTCTTGAATATAGGCAAGGTAGGACTCCGTGGGGGAGTGGGTGCGAGTGGAAAGTTACCCTTGAGGATATGCCCTATCTTGTCACTTTCTGGCATGGAGCTGTTCACCTTGCGGCACAACGAAAGGACGTCTTGACTATAGGCAAGGTAGGACTCCGTGGGGGATTGGGTGCGAGTGGAAAGTTACCCTTGAGGATATGCCCTATCTTGTCACTTTCTGGCATGGAGCGGTTCACCTTGCGGCACAACGAAAGGACGTCTTGAATATAGGCAAGGTAGGACTCCGTGGGGGATTGGGTGCGAGTGGAAAGTTACCCTTGAGGATATGCCCTATCTTGTCACTTTCTGGCATGGAGCTGTTCACCTTGCGGCACAACGAAAGGACGTCTTGAATATAGGCAAGGTAGGACTCCGTGGGGGATTTGGTGCGAGTGGAAAGTTACCCTTGAGCATATGCCCTATCTTGTCACTTTCTGGCATGGAGCTGTTCACCTTGCGGCACAACGAAAGGACGTCTTGACTATAGGCAAGGTAGGACTCCGTGGGGGATTGGGTGCGAGTGGAAAGTTACCCTTGAGGATATGCCCTATCTTGTCACTTTCTGCCATGGAGCTGTTCACCTTGCGGCACAACGAAAGGACGTCTTGACTATAGGAGAGGTAGGACTCCGTGGGGGATTGGGTGCGAGTGGAAAGTTACCCTTGAGGATATGCCCTATCTTGTCACTTTCTGGCATGGAGCTGTTCACCTTGCGGCACAACGAAAGGACGTCTTGTCTACAGGCAAGGTAGGACTCCGTGGGGGATTGGGTGCGAGTGGAAAGTTACCCTTTAGGATATGCCCTATTTTGTCACTTGCTGGCATGGAGCTTTTCACCTTGCGGCACAACGAAAGGACGTCTTGAATATAGGCAAGGTAGGACTCCGTGGGGGATTGGGTGCGAGTGGAAAGTTACCCTTGAGGATATGCCCTATCTTGTCACTTTCTGGCATGGAGCGGTTCACCTTGCGGCACAACGAAAGGACGTCTTGACTATAGGCAAGGTAGGACTCCGCGGGGGATTCGGTGCGAGTGGAAAGTTACCCTTGAGGATATGCCCTATCTTGTCACTTTCTGGCATGGAGCACCTTGCGGCACAACGAAAGGACGTCTTGAATATTGGCAAGGTAGGACTCCGTGGGGGAGTGGGTGCGAGTGGAAAGTTACCCTTGAGGATATGCCCTATCTTGTCACTTGCTGGCATGGAGCTGTTCACCTTGCGGCACAACGAAAGGACGTCTTGACTATAGGCAAGGTAGGACTCCGCGGGGGATTGGGTGCGAGTGGAAAGTTACCTTTGAGGATATGCCCTATCTTGTCACTTTCTGGCATGGAGCTTTTCACCTTGCGGCACAACGAAAGGACGTCTTGAATATAGGCAAGGTAGGACTCAGTGGGGGATTGGGTGCGAGTGGAAAGTTATCCTTGAGGATATGCCCTATCTTGTCACTTGCAGGCATGGAGCTGTTCACCTTGCGGCAGAACGAAAGGACGTCTTGAATATAGGCAAGGTAGGACTCCGTGGGGGATTGGGTGTGAGTGGAAAGTTACCCTTGAGGATATGCCCTATCTTGTCACTTGCTGGCATGGAGCTGTTCACCTTGCGGCACAACGAAAGGACGTCTTGACTATAGGCAAGGTAGGACTCCGCGGGGGATTGGGTGCGAGTGGAAAGTTACCCTTGAGGATATGCCCTATCTTGTCACTTTCTGGCATGGAGCTTTTCACCTTGCGGCACAACGAAAGGACGTCTTGAATATAGGCAAGGTAGGACTCAGTGGGGGATTGGGTGCGAGTGGAAAGTTATCCTTGAGGATATGCCCTATCTTGTCACTTGCAGGCATGAAGCTGTTCACCTTGCGGCACAACGAAAGGACGTCTTGAATATAGGCAAGGTAGGACTCCGTGGGGGATTGGGTGTGAGTGGAAAGTTGCCCTTGAGGATATGCCCTATCTTGTCACTTTCTGGCATGGAGCTGTTCACCTTGCGGCACAACGAAAGGACGTCTTGACTATAGGCAAGGTAGGACTCCGTGGGGGATTGGGTGCGAGTGGAAAGTTACCCTTGAGGATATGCCCTATCTTGTCACTTTCTGGCATGGAGCTGTTCACCTTGCGGCACAACGAAAGGATGTCTTGAATATAGGCAAGGTAGGACTCCGTGGGGGATTGGGTGCGAGTGGAAAGTTACCCTAGAGGACATGCCCTATCTTTTCACTTTCTGGCATGCAGCTGTTCACCTTGCAGCACAGCGAAAGGACGTCTTGAATATAGGCAAGGTAGGACTCCGTGGGGGATTGGGTGCGAGTGGAAGGTTACCCTTGAGGATATGCCCTATCTTGTCACTTTCTGGCATGGAGCTGTTCACCTTGCAGCACAACGAAAGGACGTCTTGACTATAGGCAAGGTAGGACTCCGTGGGGGATTGGGTGCGAGTGGAAAGTTACCCTTGAGGATATGCCCTATCTTGTCACTTTCTGGCATGGAGCACCTTGCGGCACAACGAAAGGATGTCTTGAATATAGGCAAGGTAGGACTCCGTGGGGGATTGGGTGCGAGTGGAAAGTTACCCTTGAGGATATGCCCTATCTTGTCACTTTCTGGCATGGAGCTGTTCACCTTGCGGCGCAACGAAAGGACGTCTTGACTATAGGCAAGGTAGGACTCCGTGGGGGATTGGGTGCGAGTGGAAAGTTACCCTTGAGGATATGCCCTATCTTGTCACTTTCTGGCATGGAGCTGTTCACCTTGCGGCACAACGAAAGGACGTCTTGAATATAGGCAAGGTAGGACTCCGTGGGGGATTGGGTGCGAGTGGAAAGTTACCCTTGAGGATATGCCCTATCTTGTCACTTTCTGGCATGGAGCTGTTCACCTTGCGGCACAACAAAAGGACGTCTTGAATATAGGCAAGGTAGGACTCTGTGGGGGATTTGGTGCGAGTGGAAAGTTACCCTTGAGCATATGCCCTATCTTGTCACTTTCTGGCATGGAGCTGTTCACCTTGCGGCACAACGAAAGGACGTCTTGACTATAGGCAAGGTAGGACTCCATGGGGGATTGGGTGCGAGTGGAAAGTTACCCTTGAGGATATGCCCTATCTTGTCACTTTCTGCCATGGAGCTGTTCACCTTGCGGCACAACGAAAGGACGTCTTGACTATAGGCAAGGTAGGACTCCGTGGGGGATTGGGTGCGAGTGGAAAGTTACCCTTGAGGATATGCCCTATCTTGTCACTTTCTGGCATGGAGCTGTTCACCTTGCGGCACAACGAAAGGACGTCTTGTCTACAGGCAAGGTAGGACTCCGTGGGGGATTGGGTGCGAGTGGAAAGTTACCCTTGAGGATATGCCCTATTTTGTCACTTGCTGGCATGGAGCTGTTCACCTTGCGGCACAACGAAAGGACGTCTTGAATATAGGCAAGGTAGGACTCCGTGGGGGATTGGGTGCGAGTGGAAAGTTACCCTTGAGGATATGCCCTATCTTGTCACTTTCTGGCATGGAGCGGTTCACCTTGCGGCACAACGAAAGGACGTCTTGACTATAGGCAAGGTAGGACTCCGCGGGGGATTGGGTGCGAGTGGAAAGTTACCCTTGAGGATATGCCCTATCTTGTCACTTTCTGGCATGGAGCACCTTGCGGCACAACGAAAGGACGTCTTGAATATAGGCAAGGTAGGACTCCGTGGGGGAGTGGGTGCGAGTGGAAAGTTACCCTTGAGGATATGCCCTATCTTGTCACTTGCTGGCATGGAGCTGTTCACCTTGTGGCACAACGAAAGGACGTCTTGAATATAGGCAAGGTAGGACTCCGTGGGGGATTGGGTGCGAGTGGAAAGTAACCCTTGAGGATATGCCCTATCTTGTCACTTTCTGGCATGGAGCTGTTCACCTTGCAGCACAACGAAAGGACGTCTTGACTATAGGCAAGGTAAGACTCCGCGGGGGATTGGGTGCGAGTGGAAAGTTACCCTTGAGGATATGCCCTATCTTGTCACTTTCTGGCATGGAGCTTTTCACCTTGCGGCACAACGAAAGGACGTCTTGAATATAGGCAAGGTAGGACTCAGTGGGGGATTGGGTGCGAGTGGAAAGTTATCCTTGAGGATATGCCCTATCTTGTCACTTGCAGGCATGGAGCTGTTCAGCTTGCGGCACAAAGAAAGGACGTTTTGAATATAGGCAAGGTAGGACTCCGTGGGGGATTGGGTGTGAGTGGAAAGTTGCCCTTGAGGATATGCCCTATCTTGTCACTTTCTGGCATGGAGCTGTTCACCTTGCGGCACAACGAAAGGACGTCTTGACTATAGGCAAGGTAGGACTCCGTGGGGGATTGGGTGCGAGTGGAAAGTTACCCTTGAGGATATGCCCTATCTTGTCACTTTCTGGCATGGAGCTGTTCACCATGCGGCACAACGAAAGGATGTCTTGAATATAGGCAAGGTAGGACTCCGTGGGGGATTGGGTGCGAGTGGAAAGTTACCCTTGAGGATATGCCCTATCTTGTCACTTTCTGGCATGGAGCTGTTCACCTTGCAGCACAGCGAAAGGACGTCTTGAATATAGGCAAGGTAGGACTCCGTGGGGGATTGGGTGCGAGTGGAAGGTTACCCTAGAGGATATGCCCTATCTTGTCACTTTCTGGCATGGAGCTGTTCACCTTGCAGCACAACGAAAGGACGTCTTGACTATAGGCAAGGTAGGACTCCGTGGGGGATTGGGTGCGAGTGGAAAGTTACCCTTGAGGATATGCCCTATCTTGTCACTTTCTGGCATGGAGCTGTTCACCTTGCGGCACAACGAAAGGACGTCTTGACTATAGGCAAGGTAGGACTCCGTGGGGGATTGGGTGCGAGTGGAAAGTTACCCTTTAGGATATGCCCTATCTTGTCACTTTCTGGCATGGAGCTGTTCACCTTGCGGCACAACGAAAGGACGTCTTGAATATAGGCAAGGTAGGACTCCGTGGGAGATTGGGTGCGAGTGGAAAGTTACCCTTGAGGATATGCCCTATCTTGTCACTTTCTGGCATGGAGCACCTTGCGGCACAACGAAAGGACGTCTTGAATATAGGCAAGGTAGGACTCCGTGGGGGATTGGGTGCGAGTGGAAAGTAACCCTTGAGGATATGCCCTATCTTGTCACTTTCTGGCATGGAGCTGTTCACCTTGCGGCACAACGAAAGGACGTCTTGACTATAGGCAAGGTAGGACTCCGTGGGGGATTGGGTGCGAGTGGAAAGTTACCCTTGAGGATATGCCCTATCTTGTCACTTTCTGGCATGGAGCGGTTCACCTTGCGGCACAACGAAAGGACGTCTTGAATATAGGCAAGGTAGGACTCCGTGGGGGATTGGGTGCGAGTGGAAAGTTACCCTGAGGATATGCCCTATCTTGTCACTTTCTGGCATGGAGCTGTTCACCTTGCGGCACAACGAAAGGACGTCTTGACTATAGGCAAGGTAGGACTCCGTGGGGGATTGGGTGCGAGTGGAAAGTTACCCTTGAGGATATGCCCTATCTTGTCACTTTCTGGCATGGAGCTGTTCACCTTGCGGCACAACGAAAGGACGTCTTGAATATAGGCAAGGTAGGACTCCGTGGGGGATTGGGTGCGAGTGGAAAGTTACCCTTGAGGATATGCCCTATCTTGTCACTTTCTGGCATGGAGCACCTTGCGGCACAACGAAAGGACGTCTTGAATATAGGCAAGGTAGGACTCCGTGGGGGGTGGGTGCGAGTGGAAAGTTACCCTTGAGGATATGCCCTATCTTGTCACTTGCTGGCATGGAGCTGTTCACATTGTGGCACAACGAAAGGACGTCTTGAATATAGGCAAGGTAGGACTCTGTGGGGGATTGGGTGCGAGTGGAAAGTAACCCTTGAGGATATGCCCTATCTTGTCACTTGCAGGCATGGAGCTGTTCACCTTGCGGCACAACGAAAGGACGTCTTGAATATAGGCAAGGTAGGACTCTGTGGGGGATTGGGTGTGAGTGGAAAGTTGCCCTTGAAGATATGCCCTATCTTGTCACTTTCTGGCATGGAGCTGTTCACCTTGCGGCACAACGAAAGGACGTCTTGACTATAGGCAAGGTAGGACTCCGTGGGGGATTGGGTGCGAGTGGAAAGTTACAGTTGAGGATATGCCCTATCTTGTCACTTTCTGGCATGGAGCTGTTCACCTTGCGGCACAACGAAAGGATGTCTTGAATATAGGCAAGGTAGGACTCCGTGGGGGATTGGGTGCGAGTGGAAAGTTACCCTTGAGGATATGCCCTATCTTGTCACTTTCTGGCATGGAGCTGTTCACCTTGCACCACAGCGAAAGGACGTCTTGAATATAGGCAAGGTAGGACTCCGTGGGGGATTGGGTGCGAGTGGAAGGTTACCCTTGAGGATATGCCCTATCTTGTCACTTTCTGGCATGGAGCTGTTCACCTTGCAGCACAACAAAAGGACGTCTTGACTATAGGCAAGGTAGGACTCCGTGGGGGATTGGGTGCGAGTGGAAAGTTACCCTTGAGGATATGCCCTATCTTGTCACTTTCTGGCATGGAGCTGTTCACCTTGCGGCACAACGAAAGGACGTCTTGACTATAGGCAAGGTAGGACTCTGTGGGGGATTGGGTGCGAGTGGAAAGTTACCCTTGAGGATATGCCCTATCTTGTCACTTTCTGGCATGGAGCTGTTCACCTTGCGGCACAACGAAAGGACGTCTTGAATATAGGCAAGGTAGGACTCCGTGGGGGATTGGGTGCGAGTGGAAAGTTACCCTTGAGGATATGCCCTATCTTGTCACTTTCTGGCATGGAGCACCTTGCGGCACAACGAAAGGATGTCTTGAATATAGGCAAGGTAGGACTCCGTGGGGGATTGGGTGCGAGTGGAAAGTTACCCTTGAGGATATGCCCTATCTTGTCACTTTCTGGCATGGAGCTGTTCACCTTGCGGCACAACGAAAGGACGTCTTGAATATAGGCAAGGTAGGACTCCATGGGGGATTGGGTGCGAGTGGAAAGTTACCCTTGAGGATATGCCCTATCTTGTCACTTTCTGGCATGGAGCTGTTCACCTTGCGGCAGAACGAAAGGACGTCTTGAATATAGGCAAGGTAGGACTCTGTGGGGGATTTGGTGCGAGTGGAAAGTTACCCTTGAGCATATGCCCTATCTTGTCACTTTCTGGCATGGAGCTGTTCACCTTGCGGCACAACGAAAGGACGTCTTGACTATAGGCAAGGTAGGACTCCGTGGGGGATTGGGTGCGAGTGGAAAGTTACCCTTGAGGATATGCCCTATCTTGTCACTTTCTGCCATGGAGCTGTTCACCTTGCGGCGCAACGAAAGGACGTCTTGACTATAGGCAAGGTAGGACTCCGTGGGGGATTGGGTGCGAGTGGAAAGTTACCCTTGAGGATATGCCCTATCTTGTCACTTTCTGGCATGGAGCTGTTCACCTTGCGGCACAACGAAAGGACGTCTTGTCTACAGGCAAGGTAGGACTCCGTGGGGGATTGGGTGCGAGTGGAAAGTTACCCTTGAGGATATGCCCTATTTTGTCACTTGCTGGCATGGAGCTGTTCACCTTGCGGCACAACGAAAGGACGTCTCTAATATAGGCAAGGTAGGACTCCGTGGGGGATTGGGTGCGAGTGGAAAGTTACCCTTGAGGATATGCCCTATCTTGTCACTTTCTGGCATGGAGCGGTTCACCTTGCGGCACAACGAAAGGACGTCTTGACTATAGGCAAGGTAGGACTCCGCGGGGGATTGGGTGCGAGTGGAAAGTTACCCTTGAGGATATGCCCTATCTTGTCACTTGCTGGCATGGAGCTGTTCACCTTGTGGCACAACGAAAGGACGTCTTGAATATAGGCAAGGTAGGACTCCGTGGGGGATTGGGTGCGAGTGGAAAGTAACCCTTGAGGATATGCCCTATCTTGTCACTTTCTGGCATGGAGCTGTTCACCTTGCGGCACAACGAAAGGACGTCTTGACTATAGGCAAGGTAGGACTCCGCGGGGGATTGGGTGCGAATGGAAAGTTACCCTTGAGGATATGCCCTATCTTGTCACTTGCTGGCATGGAGCTGTTCACCTTGCGGCACAACGAAAGGACGTCTTGAATATAGGCAAGGTAGGACTCCGTGGGGGATTGGGTGCGAGTGGAAAGTTACCCTTGAGGATATGCCCTATCTTGTCACTTTCTGGCATGGAGCTGTTCACCTTGCGGCACAGCGAAAGGACGTCTTGACTATAGGCAAGGCAGGACTCCGCGGGGGATTGGGTGCGAGTGGAAAGTTACCCTTGAGGATATGCCCTATCTTGTCACTTTCTGGCATGGAGCTGTTCACCTTGTGGCACAACGAAAGGACGTCTTGAATATAGGCAAGGTAGGACTCCGTGGGGGATTGGGTGCGAGTGGAAAGTTACCCTTGAGGATATGCCCTATCTTGTCACTTTCTGGCATGGAGCTGTTCACCTTGCAGCACAACGAAAGGACGTCTTGAATATAGGCAAGGTAGGACTCTGTGGGGGATTGGGTGCGAGTGGAAAGTTACCCTTGAGGATATGCCCTATCTTGTCACTTTCTGGCATGGAGCTGTTCACCTTGCGGCACAACGAAAGGACGTCTTGAATCTAGGCAAGGTAGGACTCCGTGGGGGATTGGGTGCGAGTGGAAAGTTACCCTTGAGGATATGCCCTATCTTGTCACTTGCAGGCATGGAGCTGTTCACCTTGCGGCACAACGAAAGGACGTCTTGAATATAGGCAAGGTAGTACTCCGTGGGGGATTGGGTGCGAGTGGAAAGTTACCATTGAGGATATGCCCTATCTTGTCACTTTCTGGCATGGAACACCTTGCGGCACAACGAAAGGACGTCTTGAATATAGGCAAGGTAGGACTCCGTGGGGGAGTGGGTGCGAGTGGAAAGTTACCCTTGAGGATATGCCCTATCTTGTCACTTTCTGGCATGGAGCTGTTCACCTTGCGGCACAACGAAAGGACGTCTTGACTATAGGCAAGGTAGGACTCCGTGGGGGATTGGGTGCGAGTGGAAAGTTACCCTTGAGGATATGCCCTATCTTGTCACTTTCTGGCATGGAGCGGTTCACCTTGCGGCACAACGAAAGAACGTCTTGAATATAGGCAAGGTAGGACTCCGTGGGGATTGGGTGCGAGTGGAAAGTTAACCCTTGAGGATATGCCCTATCTTGTCACTTTCTGGCATGGAGCTGTTCACCTTGCGGCACAACGAAAGGACGTCTTGACTATAGGCAAGGTAGGACTCCGTGGGGGATTGGGTGCGAGTGGAAAGTTACCCTTGAGGATATGCCCTATCTTGTCACTTTCTGGCATGGAGCTGTTCACCTTGCGGCACAACGAAAGGACGTCTTGAATATAGGCAAGGTAGGACTCCGTGGGGGATTGGGTGCGAGTGGAAAGTTACCCTTGAGGATATGCCCTATCTTGTCACTTTCTGGCATGGAGCACCTTGCGGCACAACAAAAGGATGTCTTGAATATAGTCAAGGTAGGACTCCGTGGGGATTGGGTGCGAGTGGAAAGTTACCCTTGAGGATATGCCCTATCTTGTCACTTTCTGGCATGGAGCTGTTCACCTTGCGGCACAACGAAAGGACGTCTTGACTATAGGCAAGGTAGGACTCCGTGGGGGATTGGGTGCGAGGTGGAAAGTTACCCTTGAGGATATGCCCTATCTTGTCACTTTCTGGCATGGAGCTGTTCACCTTGCGGCACAACGAAAGGACGTCTTGAATATAGGCAAGGTAGGACTCCGTGGGGGGTGGGTGCGAGTGGAAAGTTACCCTTGAGGATATGCCCTATCTTGTCACTTGCTGGCATGGAGCTGTTCACCTTGTGGCACAACGAAAGGACGTCTTGAATATAGGCAAGGTAGGACTCCGTGGGGGATTGGGTGCGAGTGGAAAGTAACCCTTGAGGATATGCCCTATCTTGTCACTTGCAGGCATGGAGCTGTTCACCTTGCGGCACAACGAAAGGACGTCTTGAATATAGGCAAGGTAGGACTCTGTGGGGGATTGGGTGTGAGTGGAAAGTTGCCCTTGAAGATATGCCCTATCTTGTCACTTTCTGGCATGGAGCTGTTCACCTTGCGGCACAACGAAAGGACGTCTTGACTATAGGCAAGGTAGGACTCCGTGGGGGATTGGGTGCGAGTGGAAAGTTACCCTTGAGGATATGCCCTATCTTGTCACTTTCTGGCATGGAGCTGTTCACCTTGCGGCACAACGAAAGGATGTCTTGAATATAGGCAAGGTAGGACTCCGTGGGGGATTGGGTGCGAGTGGAAAGTTACCCTTGAGGATATGCCCTATCTTGTCACTTTCTGGCATGGAGCTGTTCACCTTGCACCACAGCGAAAGGACGTCTTGAATATAGGCAAGGTAGGACTCCGTGGGGGATTGGGTGCGAGTGGAAGGTTACCCTTGAGGATATGCCCTATCTTGTCACTTTCTGGCATGGAGCTGTTCACCTTGCAGCACAACAAAAGGACGTCTTGACTATAGGCAAGGTAGGACTCCGTGGGGGATTGGGTGCGAGTGGAAAGTTACCCTTGAGGATATGCCCTATCTTGTCACTTTCTGGCATGGAGCTGTTCACCTTGCGGCACAACGAAAGGACGTCTTGACTATAGGCAAGGTAGGACTCCGTGGGGGATTGGGTGCGAGTGGAAAGTTACCCTTGAGGATATGCCCTATCTTGTCACTTTCTGGGATGGAGCTGTTCACCTTGCGGCACAACGAAAGGACGTCTTGACTATAGGCAAGGTAGGACTCCGCGGGGGATTGGGTGCGAATGGAAAGTTACCCTTGAGGATATGCCCTATCTTGTCACTTGCTGGCATGGAGCTGTTCACCTTGCGGCACAACGAAAGGACGTCTTGAATATAGGCAAGGTAGGACTCCGTGGGGGATTGGGTGCGAGTGGAAAGTTACCCTTGAGGATATGCCCTATCTTGTCACTTTCTGGCATGGAGCTGTTCACCTTGCGGCACAGCGAAAGGACGTCTTGACTATAGGCAAGGCAGGACTCCGCGGGGGATTGGGTGCGAGTGGAAAGTTACCCTTGAGGATATGCCCTATCTTGTCACTTTCTGGCATGGAGCTGTTCACCTTGTGGCACAACGAAAGGACGTCTTGAATATAGGCAAGGTAGGACTCCGTGGGGGATTGGGTGCGAGTGGAAAGTTACCCTTGAGGATATGCCCTATCTTGTCACTTTCTGGCATGGAGCTGTTCACCTTGCAGCAC
Organism: Amblyomma maculatum; assembly: GCF_055883805.1. NCBI lineage: Eukaryota > Metazoa > Arthropoda > Arachnida > Ixodida > Ixodidae > Amblyomma > Amblyomma maculatum. Next base: position 2,414,153 of record NW_028146749.1, on the reverse strand, counting down.
AACGAAAGGACGTCTTGAATATAGGCAAGGTAGGACTCTGTGGGGGATTGGGTGCGAGTGGAAAGTTACCCTTGAGGATATGCCCTATCTTGTCACTTTCTGGCATGGAGCTGTTCACCTTGCGGCACAACGAAAGGACGTCTTGAATCTAGGCAAGGTAGGACTCCGTGGGGGATTGGGTGCGAGTGGAAAGTTACCCTTGAGGATATGCCCTATCTTGTCACTTGCAGGCATGGAGCTGTTCACCTTGCGGCACAACGAAAGGACGTCTTGAATATAGGCAAGGTAGTACTCCGTGGGGGATTGGGTGCGAGTGGAAAGTTACCATTGAGGATATGCCCTATCTTGTCACTTTCTGGCATGGAACACCTTGCGGCACAACGAAAGGACGTCTTGAATATAGGCAAGGTAGGACTCCGTGGGGGAGTGGGTGCGAGTGGAAAGTTACCCTTGAGGATATGCCCTATCTTGTCACTTTCTGGCATGGAGCTGTTCACCTTGCGGCACAACGAAAGGACGTCTTGACTATAGGCAAGGTAGGACTCCGTGGGGGATTGGGTGCGAGTGGAAAGTTACCCTTGAGGATATGCCCTATCTTGTCACTTTCTGGCATGGAGCGGTTCACCTTGCGGCACAACGAAAGGACGTCTTGAATATAGGCAAGGTAGGACTCCGTGGGGGATTGGGTGCGAGTGGAAAGTTACCCTTGAGGATATGCCCTATCTTGTCACTTTCTGGCATGGAGCTGTTCACCTTGCGGCACAACGAAAGGACGTCTTGACTATAGGCAAGGTAGGACTCCGTGGGGGATTGGGTGCGAGTGGAAAGTTACCCTTGAGGATATGCCCTATCTTGTCACTTTCTGGCATGGAGCTGTTCACCTTGCGGCACAACGAAAGGACGTCTTGAATATAGGCAAGGTAGGACTCCGTGGGGGATTGGGTGCGAGTGGAAAGTTACCCTTGAGGATATGCCCTATCTTGTCACTTTCTGGCATGGAGCACCTTGCGGCACAACGAAAGGATGTCTTGAATATAGGCAAGGTAGGACTCCGTGGGGGATTGGGTGCGAGTGGAAAGTTACCCTTGAGGATATGCCCTATCTTGTCACTTTCTGGCATGGAGCTGTTCACCTTGCGGCACAACGAAAGGACGTCTTGACTATAGGCAAGGTAGGACTCCGTGGGGGATTGGGTGCGAGTGGAAAGTTACCCTTGAGGATATGCCCTATCTTGTCACTTTCTGGCATGGAGCTGTTCACCTTGCGGCACAACGAAAGGACGTCTTGAATATAGGCAAGGTAGGACTCCGTGGGGGGTGGGTGCGAGTGGAAAGTTACCCTTGAGGATATGCCCTATCTTGTCACTTGCTGGCATGGAGCTGTTCACCTTGTGGCACAACGAAAGGACGTCTTGAATATAGGCAAGGTAGGACTCCGTGGGGGATTGGGTGCGAGTGGAAAGTAACCCTTGAGGATATGCCCTATCTTGTCACTTGCAGGCATGGAGCTGTTCACCTTGCGGCACAACGAAAGGACGTCTTGAATATAGGCAAGGTAGGACTCTGTGGGGGATTGGGTGTGAGTGGAAAGTTGCCCTTGAAGATATGCCCTATCTTGTCACTTTCTGGCATGGAGCTGTTCACCTTGCGGCACAACGAAAGGACGTCTTGACTATAGGCAAGGTAGGACTCCGTGGGGGATTGGGTGCGAGTGGAAAGTTACCCTTGAGGATATGCCCTATCTTGTCACTTTCTGGCATGGAGCTGTTCACCTTGCGGCACAACGAAAGGATGTCTTGAATATAGGCAAGGTAGGACTCCGTGGGGGATTGGGTGCGAGTGGAAAGTTACCCTTGAGGATATGCCCTATCTTGTCACTTTCTGGCATGGAGCTGTTCACCTTGCACCACAGCGAAAGGACGTCTTGAATATAGGCAAGGTAGGACTCCGTGGGGGATTGGGTGCGAGTGGAAGGTTACCCTTGAGGATATGCCCTATCTTGTCACTTTCTGGCATGGAGCTGTTCACCTTGCAGCACAACAAAAGGACGTCTTGACTATAGGCAAGGTAGGACTCCGTGGGGGATTGGGTGCGAGTGGAAAGTTACCCTTGAGGATATGCCCTATCTTGTCACTTTCTGGCATGGAGCTGTTCACCTTGCGGCACAACGAAAGGACGTCTTGACTATAGGCAAGGTAGGACTCTGTGGGGGATTGGGTGCGAGTGGAAAGTTACCCTTGAGGATATGCCCTATCTTGTCACTTTCTGGCATGGAGCTGTTCACCTTGCGGCACAACGAAAGGACGTCTTGAATATAGGCAAGGTAGGACTCCGTGGGGGATTGGGTGCGAGTGGAAAGTTACCCTTGAGGATATGCCCTATCTTGTCACTTTCTGGCATGGAGCACCTTGCGGCACAACGAAAGGATGTCTTGAATATAGGCAAGGTAGGACTCCGTGGGGGATTGGGTGCGAGTGGAAAGTAACCCTTGAGGATATGCCCTATCTTGTCACTTTCTGGCATGGAGCTGTTCACCTTGCGGCACAACGAAAGGACGTCTTGAATATAGGCAAGGTAGGACTCCATGGGGGATTGGGTGCGAGTGGAAAGTTACCCTTGAGGATATGCCCTATCTTGTCACTTTCTGGCATGGAGCTGTTCACCTTGCGGCAGAACGAAAGGACGTCTTGAATATAGGCAAGGTAGGACTCTGTGGGGGATTTGGTGCGAGTGGAAAGTTACCCTTGAGCATATGCCCTATCTTGTCACTTTCTGGCATGGAGCTGTTCACCTTGCGGCACAACGAAAGGACGTCTTGAATATAGGCAAGGTAGGACTCCGTGGGGGATTGGGTGCGAGTGGAAAGTTACCCTTGAGGATATGCCCTATCTTGTCACTTTCTGCCATGGAGCTGTTCACCTTGCGGCGCAACGAAAGGACGTCTTGACTATAGGCAAGGTAGGACTCCGTGGGGGATTGGGTGCGAGTGGAAAGTTACCCTTGAGGATATGCCCTATCTTGTCACTTTCTGGCATGGAGCTGTTCACCTTGCGGCACAACGAAAGGACGTCTTGTCTACAGGCAAGGTAGGACTCCGTGGGGGATTGGGTGCGAGTGGAAAGTTACCCTTGAGGATATGCCCTATTTTGTCACTTGCTGGCATGGAGCTGTTCACCTTGCGGCACAACGAAAGGACGTCTCTAATATAGGCAAGGTAGGACTCCGTGGGGGATTGGGTGCGAGTGGAAAGTTACCCTTGAGGATATGCCCTATCTTGTCACTTTCTGGCATGGAGCGGTTCACCTTGCGGCACAACGAAAGGACGTCTTGACTATAGGCAAGGTAGGACTCCGCGGGGGATTGGGTGCGAGTGGAAAGTTACCCTTGAGGATATGCCCTATCTTGTCACTTGCTGGCATGGAGCTGTTCACCTTGTGGCACAACGAAAGGACGTCTTGAATATAGGCAAGGTAGGACTCCGTGGGGGATTGGGTGCGAGTGGAAAGTAACCCTTGAGGATATGCCCTATCTTGTCACTTTCTGGCATGGAGCTGTTCACCTTGCGGCACAACGAAAGGACGTCTTGACTATAGGCAAGGTAGGACTCCGCCGGGGATTGGGTGCGAATCGAAAGTTACCCTTGAGGATATGCCCTATCTTGTCACTTGCTGGCATGGAGCTGTTCACCTTGCGGCACAACGAAAGGACGTCTTGAATATAGGCAAGGTAGGACTCCGTGGGGGATTGGGTGCGAGTGGAAAGTTACCCTTGAGGATATGCCCTATCTTGTCACTTTCTGGCATGGAGCTGTTCACCTTGCGGCACAGCGAAAGGACGTCTTGACTATAGGCAAGGCAGGACTCCGCGGGGGATTGGGTGCGAGTGGAAAGTTACCCTTGAGGATATGCCCTATCTTGTCACTTTCTGGCATGGAGCTGTTCACCTTGTGGCACAACGAAAGGACGTCTTGAATATAGGCAAGGTAGGACTCCGTGGGGGATTGGGTGCGAGTGGAAAGTTACCCTTGAGGATATGCCCTATCTTGTCACTTTCTGGCATGGAGCTGTTCACCTTGCAGCACAACGAAAGGACGTCTTGAATATAGGCAAGGTAGGACTCTGTGGGGGATTGGGTGCGAGTGGAAAGTTACCCTTGAGGATATGCCCTATCTTGTCACTTTCTGGCATGGAGCTGTTCACCTTGCGGCACAACGAAAGGACGTCTTGAATCTAGGCAAGGTAGGACTCCGTGGGGGATTGGGTGCGAGTGGAAAGTTACCCTTGAGGATATGCCCTATCTTGTCACTTGCAGGCATGGAGCTGTTCACCTTGCGGCACAACGAAAGGACGTCTTGAATATAGGCAAGGTAGTACTCCGTTGGGGATTGGGTGCGAGTGGAAAGTTACCATTGAGGATATGCCCTATCTTGTCACTTTCTGGCATGGAACACCTTGCGGCACAACGAAAGGACGTCTTGAATATAGGCAAGGTAGGACTCCGTGGGGGAGTGGGTGCGAGTGGAAAGTTACCCTTGAGGATATGCCCTATCTTGTCACTTTCTGGCATGGAGCTGTTCACCTTGCGGCACAACGAAAGGACGTCTTGACTATAGGCAAGGTAGGACTCCGTGGGGGATTGGGTGCGAGTGGAAAGTTACCCTTGAGGATATGCCCTATCTTGTCACTTTCTGGCATGGAGCGGTTCACCTTGCGGCACAACGAAAGGACGTCTTGAATATAGGCAAGGTAGGACTCCGTGGGGGATTGGGTGCGAGTGGAAAGTTACCCTTGAGGATATGCCCTATCTTGTCACTTTCTGGCATGGAGCTGTTCACCTTGCGGCACAACGAAAGGACGTCTTGAATATAGGCAAGGTAGGACTCCGTGGGGGATTTGGTGCGAGTGGAAAGTTACCCTTGAGCATATGCCCTATCTTGTCACTTTCTGGCATGGAGCTGTTCACCTTGCGGCACAACGAAAGGACGTCTTGACTATAGGCAAGGTAGGACTCCGTGGGGGATTGGGTGCGAGTGGAAAGTTACCCTTGAGGATATGCCCTATCTTGTCACTTTCTGCCATGGAGCTGTTCACCTTGCGGCACAACGAAAGGACGTCTTGACTATAGGCAAGGTAGGACTCCGTGGGGGATTGGGTGCGAGTGGAAAGTTACCCTTGAGGATATGCCCTATCTTGTCACTTTCTGGCATGGAGCTGTTCACCTTGCGGCACAACGAAAGGACGTCTTGTCTACAGGCAAGGTAGGACTCCGTGGGGGATTGGGTGCGAGTGGAAAGTTACCCTTGAGGATATGCCCTATCTTGTCACTTTCTGGCATGGAGCTGTTCACCTTGCGGCACAACGAAAGGACGTCTTGAATATAGGCAAGGTAGGACTCCGTGGGGGGTGGGTGCGAGTGGAAAGTTACCCTTGAGGATATGCCCTATCTTGTCACTTGCTGGCATGGAGCTGTTCACCTTGTGGCACAACGAAAGGACGTCTTGAATATAGGCAAGGTAGGACTCCGTGGGGGATTGGGTGCGAGTGGAAAGTAACCCTTGAGGATATGCCCTATCTTGTCACTTGCAGGCATGGAGCTGTTCACCTTGCGGCACAACGAAAGGACGTCTTGAATATAGGCAAGGTAGGACTCTGTGGGGGATTGGGTGTGAGTGGAAAGTTGCCCTTGAAGATATGCCCTATCTTGTCACTTTCTGGCATGGAGCTGTTCACCTTGCGGCACAACGAAAGGACGTCTTGACTATAGGCAAGGTAGGACTCCGTGGGGGATTGGGTGCGAGTGGAAAGTTACCCTTGAGGATATGCCCTATCTTGTCACTTTCTGGCATGGAGCTGTTCACCTTGCGGCACAACGAAAGGATGTCTTGAATATAGGCAAGGTAGGACTCCGTGGGGGATTGGGTGCGAGTGGAAAGTTACCCTTGAGGATATGCCCTATCTTGTCACTTTCTGGCATGGAGCTGTTCACCTTGCACCACAGCGAAAGGACGTCTTGAATATAGGCAAGGTAGGACTCCGTGGGGGATTGGGTGCGAGTGGAAGGTTACCCTTGAGGATATGCCCTATCTTGTCACTTTCTGGCATGGAGCTGTTCACCTTGCAGCACAACAAAAGGACGTCTTGACTATAGGCAAGGTAGGACTCCGTGGGGGATTGGGTGCGAGTGGAAAGTTACCCTTGAGGATATGCCCTATCTTGTCACTTTCTGGCATGGAGCTGTTCACCTTGCGGCACAACGAAAGGACGTCTTGACTATAGGCAAGGTAGGACTCCGTGGGGGATTGGGTGCGAGTGGAAAGTTACCCTTGAGGATATGCCCTATCTTGTCACTTTCTGGCATGGAGCTGTTCACCTTGCGGCACAACGAAAGGACGTCTTGACTATAGGCAAGGTAGGACTCCGCGGGGGATTGGGTGCGAATGGAAAGTTACCCTTGAGGATATGCCCTATCTTGTCACTTGCTGGCATGGAGCTGTTCACCTTGCGGCACAACGAAAGGACGTCTTGAATATAGGCAAGGTAGGACTCCGTGGGGGATTGGGTGCGAGTGGAAAGTTACCCTTGAGGATATGCCCTATCTTGTCACTTTCTGGCATGGAGCTGTTCACCTTGCGGCACAGCGAAAGGACGTCTTGACTATAGGCAAGGCAGGACTCCGCGGGGGATTGGGTGCGAGTGGAAAGTTACCCTTGAGGATATGCCCTATCTTGTCACTTTCTGGCATGGAGCTGTTCACCTTGTGGCACAACGAAAGGACGTCTTGAATATAGGCAAGGTAGGACTCCGTGGGGGATTGGGTGCGAGTGGAAAGTTACCCTTGAGGATATGCCCTATCTTGTCACTTTCTGGCATGGAGCTGTTCACCTTGCAGCACAACGAAAGGACGTCTTGAATATAGGCAAGGTAGGACTCTGTGGGGGATTGGGTGCGAGTGGAAAGTTACCCTTGAGGATATGCCCTATCTTGTCACTTTCTGGCATGGAGCTGTTCACCTTGCGGCACAACGAAAGGACGTCTTGAATCTAGGCAAGGTAGGACTCCGTGGGGGATTGGGTGCGAGTGGAAAGTTACCCTTGAGGATATGCCCTATCTTGTCACTTGCAGGCATGGAGCTGTTCACCTTGCGGCACAACGAAAGGACGTCTTGAATATAGGCAAGGTAGTACTCCGTGGGGGATTGGGTGCGAGTGGAAAGTTACCATTGAGGATATGCCCTATCTTGTCACTTTCTGGCATGGAACACCTTGCGGCACAACGAAAGGACGTCTTGAATATAGGCAAGGTAGGACTCCGTGGGGGAGTGGGTGCGAGTGGAAAGTTACCCTTGAGGATATGCCCTATCTTGTCACTTTCTGGCATGGAGCTGTTCACCTTGCGGCACAACGAAAGGACGTCTTGACTATAGGCAAGGTAGGACTCCGTGGGGGATTGGGTGCGAGTGGAAAGTTACCCTTGAGGATATGCCCTATCTTGTCACTTTCTGGCATGGAGCGGTTCACCTTGCGGCACAACGAAAGGACGTCTTGAATATAGGCAAGGTAGGACTCCGTGGGGGATTGGGTGCGAGTGGAAAGTTACCCTTGAGGATATGCCCTATCTTGTCACTTTCTGGCATGGAGCTGTTCACCTTGCGGCACAACGAAAGGACGTCTTGACTATAGGCAAGGTAGGACTCCGTGGGGGATTGGGTGCGAGTGGAAAGTTACCCTTGAGGATATGCCCTATCTTGTCACTTTCTGGCATGGAGCTGTTCACCTTGCGGCACAACGAAAGGACGTCTTGAATATAGGCAAGGTAGGACTCCGTGGGGGATTGGGTGCGAGTGGAAAGTTACCCTTGAGGATATGCCCTATCTTGTCACTTTCTGGCATGGAGCACCTTGCGGCACAACGAAAGGATGTCTTGAATATAGGCAAGGTAGGACTCCGTGGGGGATTGGGTGCGAGTGGAAAGTTACCCTTGAGGATATGCCCTATCTTGTCACTTTCTGGCATGGAGCTGTTCACCTTGCGGCACAACGAAAGGACGTCTTGACTATAGGCAAGGTAGGACTCCGTGGGGGATTGGGTGCGAGTGGAAAGTTACCCTTGAGGATATGCCCTATCTTGTCACTTTCTGGCATGGAGCTGTTCACCTTGCGGCACAACGAAAGGACGTCTTGAATATAGGCAAGGTAGGACTCCGTGGGGGGTGGGTGCGAGTGGAAAGTTACCCTTGAGGATATGCCCTATCTTGTCACTTGCTGGCATGGAGCTGTTCACCTTGTGGCACAACGAAAGGACGTCTTGAATATAGGCAAGGTAGGACTCCGTGGGGGATTGGGTGCGAGTGGAAAGTAACCCTTGAGGATATGCCCTATCTTGTCACTTGCAGGCATGGAGCTGTTCACCTTGCGGCACAACGAAAGGACGTCTTGAATATAGGCAAGGTAGGACTCTGTGGGGGATTGGGTGTGAGTGGAAAGTTGCCCTTGAAGATATGCCCTATCTTGTCACTTTCTGGCATGGAGCTGTTCACCTTGCGGCACAACGAAAGGACGTCTTGACTATAGGCAAGGTAGGACTCCGTGGGGGATTGGGTGCGAGTGGAAAGTTACCCTTGAGGATATGCCCTATCTTGTCACTTTCTGGCATGGAGCTGTTCACCTTGCGGCACAACGAAAGGATGTCTTGAATATAGGCAAGGTAGGACTCCGTGGGGGATTGGGTGCGAGTGGAAAGTTACCCTTGAGGATATGCCCTATCTTGTCACTTTCTGGCATGGAGCTGTTCACCTTGCACCACAGCGAAAGGACGTCTTGAATATAGGCAAGGTAGGACTCCGTGGGGGATTGGGTGCGAGTGGAAGGTTACCCTTGAGGATATGCCCTATCTTGTCACTTTCTGGCATGGAGCTGTTCACCTTGCAGCACAACAAAAGGACGTCTTGACTATAGGCAAGGTAGGACTCCGTGGGGGATTGGGTGCGAGTGGAAAGTTACCCTTGAGGATATGCCCTATCTTGTCACTTTCTGGCATGGAGCTGTTCACCTTGCGGCACAACGAAAGGACGTCTTGACTATAGGCAAGGTAGGACTCTGTGGGGGATTGGGTGCGAGTGGAAAGTTACCCTTGAGGATATGCCCTATCTTGTCACTTTCTGGCATGGAGCTGTTCACCTTGCGGCACAACGAAAGGACGTCTTGAATATAGGCAAGGTAGGACTCCGTGGGGGATTGGGTGCGAGTGGAAAGTTACCCTTGAGGATATGCCCTATCTTGTCACTTTCTGGCATGGAGCACCTTGCGGCACAACGAAAGGATGTCTTGAATATAGGCAAGGTAGGACTCCGTGGGGGATTGGGTGCGAGTGGAAAGTAACCCTTGAGGATATGCCCTATCTTGTCACTTTCTGGCATGGAGCTGTTCACCTTGCGGCACAACGAAAGGACGTCTTGAATATAGGCAAGGTAGGACTCCATGGGGGATTGGGTGCGAGTGGAAAGTTACCCTTGAGGATATGCCCTATCTTGTCACTTTCTGGCATGGAGCTGTTCACCTTGCGGCAGAACGAAAGGACGTCTTGAATATAGGCAAGGTAGGACTCTGTGGGGGATTTGGTGCGAGTGGAAAGTTACCCTTGAGCATATGCCCTATCTTGTCACTTTCTGGCATGGAGCTGTTCACCTTGCGGCACAACGAAAGGACGTCTTGAATATAGGCAAGGTAGGACTCCGTGGGGGATTGGGTGCGAGTGGAAAGTTACCCTTGAGGATATGCCCTATCTTGTCACTTTCTGCCATGGAGCTGTTCACCTTGCGGCGCAACGAAAGGACGTCTTGACTATAGGCAAGGTAGGACTCCGTGGGGGATTGGGTGCGAGTGGAAAGTTACCCTTGAGGATATGCCCTATCTTGTCACTTTCTGGCATGGAGCTGTTCACCTTGCGGCACAACGAAAGGGCGTCTTGTCTACAGGCAAGGTAGGACTCCGTGGGGGATTGGGTGCGAGTGGAAAGTTACCCTTGAGGATATGCCCTATTTTGTCACTTGCTGGCATGGAGCTGTTCACCTTGCGGCACAACGAAAGGACGTCTCTAATATAGGCAAGGTAGGACTCCGTGGGGGATTGGGTGCGAGTGGAAAGTTACCCTTGAGGATATGCCCTATCTTGTCACTTTCTGGCATGGAGCGGTTCACCTTGCGGCACAACGAAAGGACGTCTTGACTATAGGCAAGGTAGGACTCCGCGGGGGATTGGGTGCGAGTGGAAAGTTACCCTTGAGGATATGCCCTATCTTGTCACTTGCTGGCATGGAGCTGTTCACCTTGTGGCACAACGAAAGGACGTCTTGAATATAGGCAAGGTAGGACTCCGTGGGGGATTGGGTGCGAGTGGAAAGTAACCCTTGAGGATATGCCCTATCTTGTCACTTTCTGGCATGGAGCTGTTCACCTTGCGGCACAACGAAAGGACGTCTTGACTATAGGCAAGGTAGGACTCCGCCGGGGATTGGGTGCGAATCGAAAGTTACCCTTGAGGATATGCCCTATCTTGTCACTTGCTGGCATGGAGCTGTTCACCTTGCGGCACAACGAAAGGACGTCTTGAATATAGGCAAGGTAGGACTCCGTGGGGGATTGGGTGCGAGTGGAAAGTTACCCTTGAGGATATGCCCTATCTTGTCACTTTCTGGCATGGAGCTGTTCACCTTGCGGCACAGCGAAAGGACGTCTTGACTATAGGCAAGGCAGGACTCCGCGGGGGATTGGGTGCGAGTGGAAAGTTACCCTTGAGGATATGCCCTATCTTGTCACTTTCTGGCATGGAGCTGTTCACCTTGTGGCACAACGAAAGGACGTCTTGAATATAGGCAAGGTAGGACTCCGTGGGGGATTGGGTGCGAGTGGAAAGTTACCCTTGAGGATATGCCCTATCTTGTCACTTTCTGGCATGGAGCTGTTCACCTTGCAGCACAACGAAAGGACGTCTTGAATATAGGCAAGGTAGGACTCTGTGGGGGATTGGGTGCGAGTGGAAAGTTACCCTTGAGGATATGCCCTATCTTGTCACTTTCTGGCATGGAGCTGTTCACCTTGCGGCACAACGAAAGGACGTCTTGAATCTAGGCAAGGTAGGACTCCGTGGGGGATTGGGTGCGAGTGGAAAGTTACCCTTGAGGATATGCCCTATCTTGTCACTTGCAGGCATGGAGCTGTTCACCTTGCGGCACAACGAAAGGACGTCTTGAATATAGGCAAGGTAGTACTCCGTTGGGGATTGGGTGCGAGTGGAAAGTTACCATTGAGGATATGCCCTATCTTGTCACTTTCTGGCATGGAACACCTTGCGGCACAACGAAAGGACGTCTTGAATATAGGCAAGGTAGGACTCCGTGGGGGAGTGGGTGCGAGTGGAAAGTTACCCTTGAGGATATGCCCTATCTTGTCACTTTCTGGCATGGAGCTGTTCACCTTGCGGCACAACGAAAGGACGTCTTGACTATAGGCAAGGTAGGACTCCGTGGGGGATTGGGTGCGAGTGGAAAGTTACCCTTGAGGATATGCCCTATCTTGTCACTTTCTGGCATGGAGCGGTTCACCTTGCGGCACAACGAAAGGACGTCTTGAATATAGGCAAGGTAGGACTCCGTGGGGGATTGGGTGCGAGTGGAAAGTTACCCTTGAGGATATGCCCTATCTTGTCACTTTCTGGCATGGAGCTGTTCACCTTGCGGCACAACGAAAGGACGTCTTGAATATAGGCAAGGTAGGACTCCGTGGGGGATTTGGTGCGAGTGGAAAGTTACCCTTGAGCATATGCCCTATCTTGTCACTTTCTGGCATGGAGCTGTTCACCTTGCGGCACAACGAAAGGACGTCTTGACTATAGGCAAGGTAGGACTCCGTGGGGGATTGGGTGCGAGTGGAAAGTTACCCTTGAGGATATGCCCTATCTTGTCACTTTCTGCCATGGAGCTGTTCACCTTGCGGCACAACGAAAGGACGTCTTGACTATAGGCAAGGTAGGACTCCGTGGGGGATTGGGTGCGAGTGGAAAGTTACCCTTGAGGATATGCCCTATCTTGTCACTTTCTGGCATGGAGCTGTTCACCTTGCGGCACAACGAAAGGACGTCTTGTCTACAGGCAAGGTAGGACTCCGTGGGGGATTGGGTGCGAGTGGAAAGTTACCCTTTAGGATATGCCCTATTTTGTCACTTGCTGGCATGGAGCTTTTCACCTTGCGGCACAACGAAAGGACGTCTTGAATATAGGCAAGGTAGGACTCCGTGGGGGATTGGGTGCGAGTGGAAAGTTACCCTTGAGGATATGCCCTATCTTGTCACTTTCTGGCATGGAGCGGTTCACCTTGCGGCACAACGAAAGGACGTCTTGACTATAGGCAAGGTAGGACTCCGCGGGGGATTCGGTGCGAGTGGAAAGTTACCCTTGAGGATATGCCCTATCTTGTCACTTTCTGGCATGGAGCACCTTGCGGCACAACGAAAGGACGTCTTGAATATAGGCAAGGTAGGACTCCGTGGGGGAGTGGGTGCGAGTGGAAAGTTACCCTTGAGGATATGCCCTATCTTGTCACTTGCTGGCATGGAGCTGTTCACCTTGCGGCACAACGAAAGGACGTCTTGACTATAGGCAAGGTAGGACTCCGCGGGGGATTGGGTGCGAGTGGAAAGTTACCTTTGAGGATATGCCCTATCTTGTCACTTTCTGGCATGGAGCTTTTCACCTTGCGGCACAACGAAAGGACGTCTTGAATATAGGCAAGGTAGGACTCAGTGGGGGATTGGGTGCGAGTGGAAAGTTATCCTTGAGGATATGCCCTATCTTGTCACTTGCAGGCATGGAGCTGTTCACCTTGCGGCAGAACGAAAGGACGTCTTGAATATAGGCAAGGTAGGACTCCGTGGGGGATTGGGTGTGAGTGGAAAGTTACCCTTGAGGATATGCCCTATCTTGTCACTTGCTGGCATGGAGCTGTTCACCTTGCGGCACAACGAAAGGACGTCTTGACTATAGGCAAGGTAGGACTCCGCGGGGGATTGGGTGCGAGTGGAAAGTTACCCTTGAGGATATGCCCTATCTTGTCACTTTCTGGCATGGAGCTTTTCACCTTGCGGCACAACGAAAGGACGTCTTGAATATAGGCAAGGTAGGACTCAGTGGGGGATTGGGTGCGAGTGGAAAGTTATCCTTGAGGATATGCCCTATCTTGTCACTTGCAGGCATGAAGCTGTTCACCTTGCGGCACAACGAAAGGACGTCTTGAATATAGGCAAGGTAGGACTCCGTGGGGGATTGGGTGTGAGTGGAAAGTTGCCCTTGAGGATATGCCCTATCTTGTCACTTTCTGGCATGGAGCTGTTCACCTTGCGGCACAACGAAAGGACGTCTTGACTATAGGCAAGGTAGGACTCCGTGGGGGATTGGGTGCGAGTGGAAAGTTACCCTTGAGGATATGCCCTATCTTGTCACTTTCTGGCATGGAGCTGTTCACCTTGCGGCACAACGAAAGGATGTCTTGAATATAGGCAAGGTAGGACTCCGTGGGGGATTGGGTGCGAGTGGAAAGTTACCCTAGAGGACATGCCCTATCTTTTCACTTTCTGGCATGCAGCTGTTCACCTTGCAGCACAGCGAAAGGACGTCTTGAATATAGGCAAGGTAGGACTCCGTGGGGGATTGGGTGCGAGTGGAAGGTTACCCTTGAGGATATGCCCTATCTTGTCACTTTCTGGCATGGAGCTGTTCACCTTGCAGCACAACGAAAGGACGTCTTGACTATAGGCAAGGTAGGACTCCGTGGGGGATTGGGTGCGAGTGGAAAGTTACCCTTGAGGATATGCCCTATCTTGTCACTTTCTGGCATGGAGCACCTTGCGGCACAACGAAAGGATGTCTTGAATATAGGCAAGGTAGGACTCCGTGGGGGATTGGGTGCGAGTGGAAAGTTACACTTGAGGATATGCCCTATCTTGTCACTTTCTGGCATGGAGCTGTTCACCTTGCGGCGCAACGAAAGGACGTCTTGACTATAGGCAAGGTAGGACTCCGTGGGGGATTGGGTGCGAGTGGAAAGTTACCCTTGAGGATATGCCCTATCTTGTCACTTTCTGGCATGGAGCTGTTCACCTTGCGGCACAACGAAAGGACGTCTTGAATATAGGCAAGGTAGGACTCCGTGGGGGATTGGGTGCGAGTGGAAAGTTACCCTTGAGGATATGCCCTATCTTGTCACTTTCTGGCATGGAGCTGTTCACCTTGCGGCACAACGAAAGGACGTCTTGAATATAGGCAAGGTAGGACTCTGTGGGGGATTTGGTGCGAGTGGAAAGTTACCCTTGAGCATATGCCCTATCTTGTCACTTTCTGGCATGGAGCTGTTCACCTTGCGGCACAACGAAAGGACGTCTTGACTATAGGCAAGGTAGGACTCCATGGGGGATTGGGTGCGAGTGGAAAGTTACCCTTGAGGATATGCCCTATCTTGTCACTTTCTGCCATGGAGCTGTTCACCTTGCGGCACAACGAAAGGACGTCTTGACTATAGGCAAGGTAGGACTCCGTGGGGGATTGGGTGCGAGTGGAAAGTTACCCTTGAGGATATGCCCTATCTTGTCACTTTCTGGCATGGAGCTGTTCACCTTGCGGCACAACGAAAGGACGTCTTGTCTACAGGCAAGGTAGGCAAGCGGTGGCCTTGTGGTAGAGCATCCGCCTCGCATTCGGGAGGTACCGGGTTCGATCCCTGGTGCCGCCGGGTACCCACCGGTTTTTAAATGGGTACAAGCTATCCCCCGGTCTGGTGCTCGGCTCTTCTGGGGTGAAATGCTTGGGAAAAGGGGTCACGGCCCAAATAGTTTCGATCCCTAGTGCCGCCGGGCACCCACCGGTTATAAAATGGGTACAAGCTATCCCCCGGCCTGGTGCTCGGCTCTTCTGGGGTGAAATGCTTGGGAAAAGGGGTCACGGCCCAAATAGTTGCGCCGATGTGGCAGTGATTCGTTCCGCCATCGGCCAACAATAAGTCCGCCTTGCGCGGCAACAGCCCATTATGTGGCCCTTTAAGACCGAAGCGGTGGCCTTGTGGTAGAGCATCCGCCTCGCATTCGGGAGGTACCGGGTTCGATCCCTGGTGCCGCCGGTTACCCACCGGTTTTTAAATGGGTACAAGCTTTCCCCCGGCCTGGTGCTCGGCTCTTCTGGGGTGAAATGCTTGGGAAAAGGGGTCACGGCCCAAATAGTTGCGCCGATGTGGCAGTGATTCGTTCCGCCATCGGACAACAATAAGTCCGCCTTGCGCGGCAACAGCCCATTATGTGGCCCTTTTTAAACCGAAGCGGTGGCCTTGTGGTAGAGCATCCGCCTCGCATTCGGGAGGTACCGGGTTCGATCCCTGGTGCCGCCGGTTACCCACCGGTTTTTCAATGGGTACAAGCTTTCCTCCGGCCTGGTGCTCGGCTCTTCTGGGGTGAAATGCTTGGAAAAAGGGTCACATAATGGACTTATTGTCCGATTGCGAGTGGAAGGTTTGCGAGTGGAAGGTTCCACTCGCACCCAATCCCCCACTCCGTGGGGGATTGGGTGCGAGTGGAAAGTTACCCTTGAGGATATGCCCTATTTTGTCACTTGCTGGCATGGAGCTGTTCACCTTGCGGCACAACGAAAGGACGTCTTGAATATAGGCAAGGTAGGACTCCGTGGGGGATTGGGTGCGAGTGGAAAGTTACCCTTGAGGATATGCCCTATCTTGTCACTTTCTGGCATGGAGCGGTTCACCTTGCGGCACAACGAAAGGACGTCTTGACTATAGGCAAGGTAGGACTCCGCGGGGGATTGGGTGCGAGTGGAAAGTTACCCTTGAGGATATGCCCTATCTTGTCACTTTCTGGCATGGAGCACCTTGCGGCACAACGAAAGGACGTCTTGAATATAGGCAAGGTAGGACTCCGTGGGGGAGTGGGTGCGAGTGGAAAGTTACCCTTGAGGATATGCCCTATCTTGTCACTTGCTGGCATGGAGCTGTTCACCTTGTGGCACAACGAAAGGACGTCTTGAATATAGGCAAGGTAGGACTCCGTGGGGGATTGGGTGCGAGTGGAAAGTAACCCTTGAGGATATGCCCTATCTTGTCACTTTCTGGCATGGAGCTGTTCACCTTGCAGCACAACGAAAGGACGTCTTGACTATAGGCAAGGTAAGACTCCGCGGGGGATTGGGTGCGAGTGGAAAGTTACCCTTGAGGATATGCCCTATCTTGTCACTTTCTGGCATGGAGCTTTTCACCTTGCGGCACAACGAAAGGACGTCTTGAATATAGGCAAGGTAGGACTCAGTGGGGGATTGGGTGCGAGTGGAAAGTTATCCTTGAGGATATGCCCTATCTTGTCACTTGCAGGCATGGAGCTGTTCAGCTTGCGGCACAACGAAAGGACGTCTTGAATATAGGCAAGGTAGGACTCCGTGGGGGATTGGGTGTGAGTGGAAAGTTGCCCTTGAGGATATGCCCTATCTTGTCACTTTCTGGCATGGAGCTGTTCACCTTGCGGCACAACGAAAGGACGTCTTGACTATAGGCAAGGTAGGACTCCGTGGGGGATTGGGTGCGAGTGGAAAGTTATCCTTGAGGATATGCCCTATCTTGTCACTTTCTGGCATGGAGCTGTTCACCATGCGGCACAACGAAAGGATGTCTTGAATATAGGCAAGGTAGGACTCCGTGGGGGATTGGGTGCGAGTGGAAAGTTACCCTTGAGGATATGCCCTATCTTGTCACTTTCTGGCATGGAGCTGTTCACCTTGCAGCACAGCGAAAGGACGTCTTGAATATAGGCAAGGTAGGACTCCGTGGGGGATTGGGTGCGAGTGGAAGGTTACCCTAGAGGATATGCCCTATCTTGTCACTTTCTGGCATGGAGCTGTTCACCTTGCAGCACAACGAAAGGACGTCTTGACTATAGGCAAGGTAGGACTCCGTGGGGGATTGGGTGCGAGTGGAAAGTTACCCTTGAGGATATGCCCTATCTTGTCACTTTCTGGCATGGAGCTGTTCACCTTGCGGCACAACGAAAGGACGTCTTGACTATAGGCAAGGTAGGACTCCGTGGGGGATTGGGTGCGAGTGGAAAGTTACCCTTTAGGATATGCCCTATCTTGTCACTTTCTGGCATGGAGCTGTTCACCTTGCGGCACAACGAAAGGACGTCTTGAATATAGGCAAGGTAGGACTCCGTGGGAGATTGGGTGCGAGTGGAAAGTTACCCTTGAGGATATGCCCTATCTTGTCACTTTCTGGCATGGAGCACCTTGCGGCACAACGAAAGGACGTCTTGAATATAGGCAAGGTAGGACTCCGTGGGGGATTGGGTGCGAGTGGAAAGTTACCCTTGAGGATATGCCCTATCTTGTCACTTTCTGGCATGGAGCTGTTCACCTTGCGGCACAACGAAAGGACGTCTTGACTATAGGCAAGGTAGGACTCCGTGGGGGATTGGGTGCGAGTGGAAAGTTTTGTTTTTGCTGCGAGAGCCCGCCCATTCGGCTTTCCGAACAAGTCCTAGCTTTTGTTTACAGATTTCCCAGGTCACTAACCTGACCAGATAGAATTGGCATTGATATCAAAGCTAATCAATAGGCGCAAGGTGGCCGATATAAGAAAGTATAACATGGTGAAAATTGAGCATGCTGTAAAGAACGGGGGAAGCCTTAAAGAGGTAAAGAAATTGGGCATAAGCAAAAACCAGATGTATGCGATAAGGGACAAGGCTGGCAACGTCATCACGAATATGGACAAGATAGTTAAACTTAATTAGCCGAGGAGTTCTATACAGATCTCTGCAGTAGCCAATGTAGTCAGGACCGTAATGAGATTGGCGGTAGGGAAAAGCAGTCAGACGTTCCACCAGTGACGAAGGACGAGGTCAAGAAAGCACTAGAAACTATGAAAAGGGGGAAATCAGCTGGAGAGGCTCAGATAACTACAGATTTGCTGAAGGACGGGGGGATATCGTGCTAGAAAAACTGGCCACCCTGTATACGCAGTGCCTGGTGTCATCGACTGTACCGGAACCATGGAAGAATGCAAACATTATCCTCATTCACAAGAAAGGGGACTCTAAGGACCTTAAAAATTACAGACCAATCAGCTTACTGTCTGTTACGTATAAGGTATTTACTAAGGTAATCGCTAATAGAATCAGGACAACCTTACACTGAAATCAAACAAAGGATCAAGCAGGGTTTCGGTAACGGTACTCTACTATATCGATCATATCCATACCATCAATCAGGTGATAGAAAAATGCTCGGAATATAACCCGCCCTTATACATAGCATTCATTGATTACGAAAAAGCATTTGACTCAGTTGAAACCTCGGCGGTGATGCAGGCATTGCGAAACTAGGGGGTAGACGAGCCGTATGTGGAAGTGCTGGAAGATATATATAGTGGCTGCACAGCAACCACAGTTCTGCATAAAGAAAGTAACAAAATTCCCGTAAAGAAAGGTGTTAGGCAAGGAGACACAATCTCCCCAGTACTATTCACAGCTTGCTTAGAGGAAGTATTCAGAGACTTGGAATGATAGCAGTTAGGGATAAGGGTAGATGGAGAATACCTCCGTAATCTGCGATTTGCTGATGACATTGCCTTGCTAAGCAACTCAGGGGATGAACTGGAAATAATGATTGATGACCTAGACAGAAGTAGAAAAGTAGCCTTTTAAATCAATATGCAAAAGACTAAGGTAAAGTTCAACAGCCTCGGGAAGGAACAGCAGTTTACATTCGGTAGCGAAGTACTGGAAGTAGTAGGCGAATATGTCTGCAATTTGGACAGGTAGTAGCCGCAGATCCGGACCATGAAAAGGAAATAACAAGAATAAGATTAGGATGGAGGGCATTTGGCAAGCACTCGCAGATTATGACTAGCTTACCGGTATCGCTCAAGAGGAAAATATACAACAGTTGCATCTTACCTGTACTCACCTATATATGGGGCTGAAACGTGGAGGCTAACAAAGAGAGTTCTACTTAAGTTGAGAACAACGCAGAGGGTTATGGAAGAAAAAGGGTAGGGGTAACATTAAGAGATAGGAAGCGTGCAGAATGGGTCGCAGAAATAACTCAAGTTACTGGCATTCTAGTGCAAATCAAGAAGAAGAAATGGGCATGCATGGGCAGAACATGTAGAGCGAAGAAAGGATAACCGATGGTCGCTTAGGGCAAAACACTGGATGCCAAGGGAAGGAAAGCGTAGCAGGGGGCGGCAGAAAATTAGGTGGGTGTATGAGGTTAAGAAGTTCGCAGAGGTCAAGTGGATGCAACTAGCACAGAACCGGGTTAATTGGAGAATTATGGGAGAGGCCTTCACCCTACAGTGGGTATAGTAAGGCTGGTGATGATGATGGTGATTAACAGCAAAAGCCATATTCGCCGCGAATTCACTTCAATGCATGCATTAAGAAGATCATATGCTTGATTGGTATACCATATCTTGAGCTATTTAAGAAGCTCTTTTGTGCTTGCCCGCCTCACAAAAATGCAGCCGTTCGACATCATACCTTAGTCCAGGCAGGAGCTGGACGTATTGCAAGTCTGGAAGGCCTAGCTTGTAGATGCCGAACTAGAACCTCGTCTGAGCTTTTTAGATGCTTATCTTTTAACTACAAGAAACAGCTTGAAGAACCGTGAAGAAGCGTTAAGCTACACTCTCACCTCTCCTAATGTGCGGTTTGGTGCTGCCTGGCTGGGTTATATATCTGTGTTTTTGCAATAAACTTCAGTTGTGAGTTCAACGCCCGTCCTGTCTGTTCTTCAACTCCGTCCACGTCTTTTGCGCTGTTTTTCTATCATGTCTCCTAACTCCCTAATTACCCAAACAGCGGCCGAGAGTTATATCCCTTTAATCAAGTGAAAGCTTTATTCAATCATTATATGTTTTTCTTTTTATTCACAGCTGCCGCAGCTCGCTGCGTTTTCTACGCCGCATGCTCAGTTATTTTAAAGATATTTTAATTTTTGTGGTAGTCTTGCTTGTTGAATTTCTCTGCAGTTTTTATGATGTCTCCTCTCTTCGCATTAGCTCTGATTTGGAAGCCCCGTGTACAATTTCGCGTCATTGACATGCTTCAGAAGAGCTGTTCAACGCTCAATTCATATGATATGAGAACTTTATGCACAACATATCATTGCCGTGACAATTAACCGCGCAATGACAAAAGTCTTCTCAACAAGCAAATTTCCTCGCCCTCATGGCTCGTCTATTTCCTCTTCGCGAAAATACTCAAATTTCCTTCGAATTGGTGGTACTGCGACGAACTCAAAATGATCCTAATCAAATTCCCTTTATGCAGCAAGCTCTGCTGTCAGATTTGCGCTATGTACACTGATAGGCTATTGGAATCTTGCAAGTTCTCTACTGGCATTGCTGTCGAAACACACGGGGCAGCGCGATTATTAGGGTGCTTTCTCTTCGGTATATAATGCATTTTGCGTTCGAAATATGTCTCAGCAAGAAAATAAGGAGCCTTGCTACAGGAACTATCACGTGAGTACTTGAATATGTTCCTTTTCTAAATGCAGATCAGAAATTCTTCACTTCGGAGCAAGTTATCTCTTAAGCTTGTGTCCACCTTTTAATCTCGAGGAAGCATATCAGTGTGACACGAACAAATGACGGACTTCCAAGTAATCGTTTCAATAGGCTTCGTTGCCGCCGGTGCAAAGCATGCAGGCCGGCATGAAGAGGGCTGATGTAAACAAAAGTATAGCAGAAAGCTTCGTATTACGAGAGGACGCGATAGCGCCTTTAACGCCGTCTCTTCATTACGCCAGTTTTAGGCATCTAGAGGCTGGCACTTAGTTGGCAAAGCGTACGTCTATTTGTTTTTGATTTTAGGGTAAAGACGCAGCATCTTCTCGGCGCACACCATATATGTTTTTACAGTGAACGGCATAGAATTGGAGGCACACATGTCGGCGGCTTGAATCCCTGTCACAAATTGGACGGAAACTGGAAAAGAAGGTATATGTTAAATAAGAAGCGAAAAATTGCATGACAGCAAGCTGAATGTGCGCAGTGAACGCGTCTACGTCATAATTTAATACGAAATGACTTGCGCGTCACATAATCGCGTAAAAACTAGAACGCTGGCTCTGGCGAGCAAGTCGACAACGCTGTCACACATGTTTCACGGCATTAAATTTCGCATCACACCAACGCGTTCTCTGAGGAAATGCATGCCTTCGAAGCCAGAACTGTCATAGCGTAGTCATAACTGCACTGCGTTCGTGTAGAGTGCAACGGCAGCACTGCTACGCGTACGCCGGCCGCTTCATGCTTCCGTGTCGCTTCCGTAGTTTGTTCTATTATAGTAAAGCGAAAACCTGGGGTAGCGAGGTGGCTTTTGGACCAAACGAGCTGTAAACGCTTCGCATGATATATATACTTATTAGTGCCCCATATACAGTGAGGAAAGACAGTGTCTATGCCGTGCGCTGGAGCATCTAGATGGACGCCCATTGACTGAAATTAAGATTTTAGGTCCCTGGCCGCGGCGATCGTCTGCGGTGAAGGCCTCCCAGACACTGCTCCCCTTTATGAAAAGCACAGGCCTAATCGAAACACTATGATTTTGCTGTTATGTTATGTGATATGACTTTGACGCGATGTGATGTGACATGTCTGTACTAACTTCACCCATCCCTCTCTCACAACTTTTATATCCTCTCACCCCTTTCCCCCAGTGCAGGGTAGCAAACCGGTTTCTTCTACAGGTTAACCTCCCTGTCTTTCATCCTCATCTTCCTCCTCCTCATCTGGATCCGGTGAACTTTGCCCTGCGACCCTCAACTGCTTTGCGTGCATCTCTAGAACAGATGGACAAAATATTTTTGTGAGAAGCTTGCAGCAGTTACTATGTGGATCAATTGGTTTTTACCTCTTGAGCTCGAGGCCACGGGCTTTAGTCGAGCTGCAGAGGCCGCATTGTGACGGAAACCAAACGCAAAAACGGAAATGTGCTTTGCGATCGATATGCCAGCCCGAGGAATAACAAATATAATATATACGTACGTCGTGCTATTTTGGATAAATGAAGCTGCAGGTCATGTACATTGTACTGCGCCCGACACTTACTTTATGTGCAAGATATTCGGATAAAAGAAACATACATTCCCTCCAAACCATATTTTTTTCATGGAAAGAACAACACCCGCTGAGTGTCCAGACGAGGGCTTCACAGAAGCCGTAGAAAAGAGAAAAAAAAAAGAAAAAAAAAGAAAAAAAAAAGCAATCTCGACGCTTCTTGAACGACGGGGGAAATGGGAGAGGGGTGGGGAGTAAGTCAAATTACAGCTGATTTTCTTCGATCGACAATGTACTGCAACTAATTATGTATTGTTTTGAAACTTATGCGCATCTTGTTACTGTAAATGCATATTTTGTAATTGGTGTGCGCGCCTTGCGCTGATCGTGCAGGAAGACTACATCAGCCGATCTGGAAACTGGCTGCGACAGTGGAAGCTCGTTTCGCCGAAGCCTGAGGTCCTTGGTCTCATCTACACCAAAACGCTGGCCTTTCACTTCTTCATGGCAGTGCACTTACCGGACAGGTATTAGCGCTGATTTTGTTCGGGAAATTCAATGTTAAACAGGGCACCAAAAATTATCCGACTCACATCGATTGGACGCGTGCAACCCAGTTAAATGTCAAATGCTATCACTGATAGAAATATTGCAGCACCCCTCGCCATAGGAGCGATCAGAAGCTCTACAAGCATCATCGTTGCTGCCAAGCCGAAGCTCTGTACCAGGGCTGAGTACAAGATTTATGAGAAGTAGCTGGGATTTTTTTTTTTTTTTGCTGCTGTAATGATATCTGTGCATGAAAATTGATGATTGAGCGATGCGGCATGCTGTCAAGGCAAGTGTGCCAGCGCATTGATATTATAAATTTTGGAATGATATATGTGGTGCACACAGAATGAGCCGCTTTACACTGCCATATGATTGATTTTGCTCTGTGCGCTTCATTTCTGGGCAAGCAGTTGTATTCTCGTCATGCGGATTACTTCCTGCTGCTCACATGCTCATGACGTGTTCAGCTAACTTGTGCCAAGCTTTAAAAAAACTACAACTGGTTCTATAAGCTTCTGTGAGTTGGGCTGTCTGATAAGGTCTGATAAGATTATTTTTTTATATAATGCAGGGTTGTTAAATAACAAAGATAAGCAGATGACTTATCGCTAAATATTCGAACGCTTTTGCTGTAAAAGTTGCGCGCTGTTAGAGAAACTTAAGCTGTTTTTCTTTTTTGTAAATATCGCGGGAACTGTTTGTTCTGTCGCGTCGGAATCCATCATAAGCGCCCCGACATAGAAACATAGTTAAAAAAAGACATAATCAATAAATCGGCTGCCTTTCATAGTGATGTTTCTATGACAAGCGCAGACACTTGGTATTGCTAGTTAAACTGCAGCATTGGCACGCAAGAATGCGCGTCGGCAGGATAAGCTTTGAGTGCGCTACGGTTGCAAATTGCAGCATGACTCAGCAAAACGAAGTGCCTGCGCCTTTCTCGCGGATTCATGGATCCTAATTAGAGACTTTTAGTTTAGCGCTACCGCGCGAGCGTCAGTACGCATGCGCAGATTACTCCGATGGTGACAGATGGCGCCAGGTTCCTGTCAAATTTCGGCGGACGCCGCACGCGGGGACCAATCAGCGCGTGCTGTGCTGACGGTGCGCGGTAGACGGCCGCGATAAGCGGCAGCGATAAGCTAAAAGTCTCTACTAAAGACTTTTAGTTTAACGCGGCCGTCTCCCGCTACCGCCCACCGTCAGCATAGCACGCGCTGATTGGTTCCTGCGTGAGGAGAGAGGGGCTTTAAATTTGACTAGTGTTCCTGTATATGCTCCCTAGGGAGCATATACAGGAACACTAAATTTGACAGGAACGGGGCGCCATCTGTCGCTCTCAGGGTGATCTGCGGATGCGTGATGTTTTATTATCTATTGCGGCTTTGCGTTATTGCGTTTTCAGTCGGGTAGCATGAAAGTCAGGCGCATAAATTATATTGATGTGATCGAGGCAAATGCAGCACGAGTCAGACCTTGTCATTCTATTAAAGCTTAGCACACTTGTTGGCAGTGAGCAGATATTATATATTCTACCTTTCAACCCTATATTTGCCTGGAATGTAAAACTCACCGAAAATTAAATATTTAATTAAAAACTTGTCTTCGTGCAGCTGACCAAGATGGAACCCGCCGCAGATCAGGCCTGTCGCAGACATCAAGTGATCTACAAGCTGCCAGAAGAAGAGGACCAAGCATCAAGCCCATATTCCACATGGAGAACACGCGTGTTCCCCATGCCAGTCATGTATCCATGCTTATTAAAAAGCAAATCGCGAGCTTTTTCTGAACGCTTTTGAGAAATAAATTTTTCACCAAATACTGCAGCTGCTTTAGTTTCTTGATGGCATCAGAAACGCTGCTGCTTTTCTTGATGCATTTGCATGTGCTACCACGTTATATATGCATGGGCCGCTGTATATTAAATGCATGGTTTTGAGCCGTCTGCCGGCCACTAACCGACGTCGGGAAGCAACCGGCCGACGTACGGCCTGTCATCAGCAAAACAGCCTGGGCAGACGAGCAGCCGACCATTCAGGAGTACGCTGGCAGGTGGCCGGCCTACGTGCGGAAGGTGGTTGGTCACGTCGGGTCAAGAGGTCGGGCTGTTTCGATTGCCGAAAATCAGCCGACGTTAGGTCACTGTCAATCCTCGACGCCGGCCCTCAGTCGGGTGCCGAGGGTTGGCCGGGCCCTTCTTGGTCGGCGAGAGTTGTCGGCCGTATACCTTTTGCCAAGCACTTCTTTTTTTGCTTGGGACTATATTTAAATATACGTATAAGTATCCAATAAATCTATGCAACTAAGCAAGGTCACTGTATATAATGCGTCAAACAAGGGAAATAAACATGTTGCGCAATCACAAATAGTAAACTTTACGCACAGAAAGAAAGATGATTCGACGAGCGTGGGTATGAAAGTAAGGTGGAACATTTTCAGACCGCTAGAACTAAACAGACAAAAATTCAACAAGCTCAAAGTTTTGAAAAAGTGATAACCATCAGGAAACAACTTTAAACCAATACTAAAAAGATAAGTTATGGTGAAGTATATAAATGTTTCGTAGGACAAATGTATTATTGGAGCTTAGCACTACTTTTCCAAAATATTTATGTACTTCGCGCCCCTGGTTGTTTTTAAAGCACCGGTCATTCCAACGCGAAGACAGCAAAATTGTCAGTCAGTCATGAGTGGCATTTCGAATCGTGAAGCTGACAGTCTTTTTTTTATGGTAGCCAAAACAAGTAATTATCGAAATTATTTCCCTACCTTATAAATAAATGACTTAATGGGCAAATGGTGTGGTTTCAGGAGCTGTGGGGCATGTTTAGAAAAAACAATTTCACCGGAAAAGCGAAGTAATTAACGCGATAGCAACACATGGAGAGCCAACTCAACAAGCATGGCAGCATGCGCGCACAAACATAAACACGTCTCATTACACGACGGCGGGCGCTCGCTGTGAAGCGCACGGGTGAGCAAGCTTGGACGAAGCAGCAGCTGCCACTCGCTTCAGCTCAAACGGCCATAGCCTGAAAGTATTCAAAGGGCTGCTGGGCAGAATTCACTCGGCCAGATAAAACGAACGCGCACTGAAATGCGCCGCGCAGTGGTCGGGGCAACACAAGAAAAACGCATGCGCTATTGCTGGCCTTGCCAGCCCCCGAGTTACGGGAACAAGAAAATTGAGAAAGGGTTTCAATGTGTCCTCTCGCGAAGGAGTCAAAGTAGAAAAAATAAAGAAGAACGGAGTTACCTTTGCTGGGCTTCAGTGTCTTGGCATGGACGCTTTGGCGCAGGTGAGAGAGAGAGAGAGAAATAACATTTATTGCACCCGTCAAAAGGTTGGTGAGGATCCGAGGCGAAGCTCTGTCCCAACCATATCCTCCCCCTCAGCCGTCGACCTGGATCCCTTGGATCTGAGCAGCGGCCAGAGCAAGACGGATGACTTCTCGTTGCCATTTTCGTCCTGCTTGAGAAGTAGTGCCTCCCAAGACTCATCTGTTCGGTCAGGTTCTCCAAATCTAGGACGCGTCCATATCATAAAGATCATGTCCGCTATGCCATCGCAACGTTTGCACCAGGGGCTAAAAATTTCCGGGTGCCACTTGCTGTAAAGCTCGGGGTTAGCGAATACTCCAGCCTGTAGCTTACGCCACGTAACCTACTCGCTTTTGGTGAGTTGCTTACACGCTTTTGGTAGTACTGATCTGCCTAATTTTTAATGATTTAGGATATCTTGGTAGGTGTTAAGGGAATCGTCGAACTGTAGGGGCTCCTCATCGCGCAAGGGGTACGGGGTTGCGCATAAGTCGTTACTGGGATCCCGGAATGTAGCTAATCCTCGGGCCAGTACATGCGCTCTCTCGTTCCCCCTCAACCCCTGGTGCGCCGGTGTCCAAATGAGCGCGGCCTGCTCTGCCGGTGGTGGACCACTGGCCAACACTCTTGCTGCTATGGCCGAAATGCGGCCCGCGTCAAAGTTTCTAATCGCTGATTTCGAGTCTGTAACTATAATTTTGACCTGTTGTTGTGTTAGAGCTAGCGCGATGGCTACTTCTTCCGCCTCCGTTGTGGTCGAATTTCGGGTGCGGCAGCAAACTACCGAGTCTTCTCTAGTTGCTACTGGAACACGTCCCCTACCGTTCGCGCATTGTGCGGCATCTGTATATAAGACGTCCCTCAAAACGGGCTTGCAGCGCTGTTGCTCTATCACTCCTCCGGCTCTCATGGGAAAAGGGGTGCATGTTTTTGGGGAGCGGAGGTATTTTTAATTTGTCCCTAACCTGTCTAGGTACTTTTTCTGTTCGTCTGGAGCATGCTTGCGAAAATTGTGGATATTCTTTTCTGTGAATGATGGCCTCGCTGCGTGCTTTGAAGGGGGGCGCCGTTGGTTTGCCTGGGATGCCTCTCGCCGGGCCGAAATTCCCGGATCTTGGCTCGGAAGGCTGCTACTGCGGAGTGACGATGAGCAGGGATAGGCTTCGAGGTGGAGGAGATGATGTGATCGGGGTTCGGGGGCCTATACTTGACCGCAGTGGAATCATGAGGAGCCGAGAGAAAGGAGGAGTAGGAGCAGCCAGGGAGTAGAGGCGAAGAAATGCTTTATGCAACTCTTTACATGATGAAATATGTACAAGTTAAAGGACGAAAAATGAGCTTTCTGCGGAGACAATTTACGCCGTTCATATATGGTCGGTTATCCCCACTTCCCTAGCTGGGAAACAAAGTTCAATCTGAACAGTCCAATCAGCGGGGCACAAGCAAGGACTTGAGATGCCACCCACTGCAGATGGTGGTGCTTGAGCCTCCTCGCACATCTTTCGGTTGCGAGGGCTAGCTTCTCCGATGTGGATGACGATCTTGTGCATGCTGGCGGTGGAAATCCTTCACCAAGGCGAAGCAGCCGGAGAACTCGTTCGTTGGCAGAGGTCATTTCCCCGGCGTTACTTCTCAGAAGGTCATGCACCTGCCTCGAGAAGTCGGCGAGCAGGGTCAGTGCTGATCGGCGACGCGCCTCCGAACCTTTCAACAAAAGGTCAGGTTCCCGTTGTCGCCGCAGCGGGCGCCAAGGAAGATTAAGGCCTGAAAGGGCAGCTCGTCTCCGTCCCGAAAGGGGAGGCTTGGATGCAGGAGACAAAGGGTTACTCCGCCACCGTCGGCGCCGCTTCGATGCCTTTGGTCGCGGTCGCTTACGGGCGTGCGCTAGGTCCGTTTCTGTTTCCAGTTGCTGAAGAATCTGCGCGAAGCTCGGCTGGAACCGAAACGGAGCTGTGCGGACAGAACCCTTTTTTGCCTGCGCAGCGGCGTAGCGGAAAAAAACGAGATGCAATAGAAAACCAAATCACCTCTGGGCCACAGTGTTCGACGCCTTCTCTTCTGCGCGCGGGTACAAGCGCGACAATGAAAAAACGACAACAAACAAAAAGCGCAACCATGGGGAGAGCATAGTGTACGGAGAGAGGGCGAGGGAGTGCCATAAAGAGCTGCTACAGCATAGTGAGGATCCGCAGAAGGCACGAGAAAAAAAAAAGCACCAAAATAAACATGCTGCAGTCAAGAGGGGCTGAGTGCAGTAGGAGAGAGAGACAGGTATTTAAAGCAAGCGGGGATTCTAAGACGAGGAAAATACTGCCTTTGATTTTGAAACACGGAATGGGAATGAAAAGCGGGCTTCGACGCTGTGCTGTTTCGTCCACCCCCAGCCCCTCCGTGGCCGCCGCGAGTGACGCGACGAGTCCGCTCGCTCTCCAAGCGCCCTTGAAACTTTGTGCTCGGAAGTGGCTTCTTGCTTTAAGTGATTCCAGCTGCATGGGCGTTGCTATGAAATGTAGCTCACGTTCTTAATGTTCATGCCGAAATGTCTTTTCGAACCGGAAAATGATATTGTAGACAAAATGCAGAACGCTTTCCTGCGTCGATGGTTGTTTTGAGGCGGGGGGGGGGGGGGAGCCCCATAACCCCCCACCCCCCCACCCCCTCTTCGGCTAAGCCCCAGCCCACGCGTCGTATAGCTTTAGCCCAGCCTTATATCGCCTACACTAGCTTGCATGAAGCGTACTCAGCTTAGATTTAAAACCTATAGCCCAGCTTTTTCCATCTCCGCCTCCCCGCACTTCTTCAACACAGGGTAGTCAACGGGAACACCCATCGGGAACACCAATCTCGCACTTGGCGCTCTTAGCTAGCCTACAACGCTTTGGTTTTCTTCCGCCGTTGCGCTCGCTTCAGCCGCATGGGCCATAGCTGCCAGCGAAACCACGCTGCGGAAGCCACCGCGGAACATTTCCCGCGCGCTCCGCTGTTCGCATTTCTTTTCATCGCGATATTACACACACTACTTTGTATTCCTTATCCTGTGCTCCCGTTATCTCACCGATACTGCACTAGCACATAGTGACCATTAAGCTACCGCACTATGTGAGAGACCAAGGACATATATATGAAGCCAGTTTTAACCATGGGGTACGAACGAATACGCGGTGCTAAAGAGTTGCTTGTCTGCTCGTGATGCGACGGTCACGGATGATGCTGTACCCATCTCGCCTTCTCGTATCAAAGAAGGCACCCAAGTTGGCAGCTCCTGCCATCTCGACCTCGTCACGTGGTTTCTTGACGTCACACAACCCGATGGCCAGTCAACTAGCACCACAGGCATGCTCGTCATTTGCCGCTCACAAATTCAACGCTGACGCAGGATTTCCTGGAAAACGTGGTCTTTAACACTGCGTGGCGTTTAAATATTTGTGGCGCCGGTACGTCCCAAAGTTTCAAATACATTCTCACAGTGTTGAGAATCATCCGAAGCCATGGAGTTACCAAAACACATATTGCACAGTTTGATCGTGACGCGGAGTAGAGTTTCACAATATACGCAATGAGACTTGACTGCGCTGTTTGACGCTACCTAACAAAACACTGCTAGCGGTAGAAATCCAAACTGATACAGACTGTATCACTAATCGTAAGCTTCACCAGTGGACAGTACAAAGGTGTCATCACAATAGAGTAGAAACCGGTTATAGCGAATTTTGATATAGAGATTAGCACTCTACGTTGTGTGGTCGCACCTGCAGCAATGTTTCCTGCGAAGATTCCCGATACGCCTGTAAATAACAACTGGCATCGTTGCTTGCGAAGTATACAATTTTTTTTTATAACGAATCAGACTAGAAGAATATGTCTTTTACTACTTCTACTGTTTGAGCTGAGAAGTGATCGGTTCTGGCCTTGCCCGGTGGTGATCGCTAGCAATAGTTCCACGACCAGCTTCGTTCTCCTTTCGTACACAAGCCGCTTGATGGCGCGACACTTGACAGCCGAGTGGCAAGCAAATATTTGGACAGTGGTAGGGGGACCAGCCAGGAATGATCAGTTAAGAACAGGGATGGATACCAAATCAGCACTGGAGATGTACAGAACTTTCAAGCAGGAAATAGCCTAAGAAAACATTTACGGTAATTCTAGGGGCAGCTCATTGTTGTTCGAGGCTAGGACGGGAGTACTGCGGACTAGACGTACCGAGTCAAGCACCAAGGGATAGACACGCTGTGCGGTGTGTGTGAAGAGGATGAGAAAACGGCTGAACCCTTAATAATTTCTTCTAAAGCGCTCCACCCTAAAGTTCAATGCAATAGGGCAGATTTAGCCAAAGCGTTGGGGTTTAAGGATAGTGGAGGAAAAATAGAAAAGCCAAACGAAGGTTAGCTGATTGGTGGCCGAAATCAAGGCAAGAATGAGTCCAAATTATATTACTTTTAACGGCTAGACGGCCTGTGACGCCGCCGCCTGATTCAAAGGGTTCAGCATCCATCCATCCATCCATCCATCCATCCATCCATCCATCCATCCATCCATCCATCCATCCATCCATCCATCCATCCATCCATCCATCCATCCATCCATCCATCCATCCATCCATTAGTTCTTCCGTCCGTCCGTCCAATCACCCACCCGCCCGCCCGCCCGCTCACCCATCCATCCATCCGTCCATCCATCCATCCATCCATCCATCCATCCATCCATCCATCCATCCATCCATCCATCCATCCATCCATCCATCCATCCATCCATCCATCCATCCATCCATCCATCCATGCATCCCTCCCTCCCTCCCTCCCTCCCTTCTAAAGTGCTCTAGAGCACTTTATCCATTCTTCCATACCGACTCACCTATCCGTCCATCCGTCCGTCCATCCATCCGAGTTGAGTGCCTTTGGTGCCTCGATTAACATTCGCCCCCGTACCGGAGAAACGCGGAACTATCGGAGCACCACAGTCGAGTTAAAATTATCTGCATGTTGATGTGGTTTGCGAGATTTCTTTAAAATATGATCCATCCATCCATCCATCCATCCATCCATCCATCCATCCATCCATCCATCCATCCA
The DNA here is from genome assembly GCF_055883805.1 of Amblyomma maculatum. Taxonomy (NCBI): domain Eukaryota; kingdom Metazoa; phylum Arthropoda; class Arachnida; order Ixodida; family Ixodidae; genus Amblyomma; species Amblyomma maculatum. The sequence continues at coordinate 2,383,112 of NW_028146749.1, read as the reverse complement.
TCCATCCATCCATCCATTCTAAAGTGCTCTAGAGCACTTTATCCATTCTTCCATACCGGCCCACCTATCCGTTCATCCGTCCGTCCATCCATCCGAGTTGAGTGCCTTTGGTGCCCTCGTACCGGGGAAACGCGGAACTATCGGAGCACCACAGTCGAGTTAAAATTATCTGCATCTTGATGTGGTTTGCGAGATTTCTTTAAAATATGATACGTGTATTCGACTTGGCGTAAAAAAGGTCATGGTGGATAATAAACTTCAGTTAATTGTATTGGCATCAGCCGTGTTGTGTGTGTGTGTGTGTGTGTGTGTGTGTGTGTGTGTGTGTGTGTGTGTGTGTGTGTGTGTGTGTGTGTGTGTGTGTGTGTGTGTGTGTGTGTGTGTGTGTGTGTGTGTGTGTGTGTGTGTGTGTGTGTGTGTGTGTGTGTGTGTGTGTGTGTGTGTGTGTGTGTGTGTGTGTGTGTGTGTGTGTGTGTGTGTGTGTGTGTGTGTGTGTGTGTGTGTGTGTGTGTGTGTGTGTGTGTGTGTGTGTGTGTGTGTGTGTGTGTGTGTGTGTGTTTTACTTTGAAGCTACTTAATTTTCCTAACTACCATGCCCCAACAGTCTAGCGAAAACCAAATATTATTGCAAATTTTATTTTATTTCGTTTCTAAGCGGCCATGTTCTAACCGGTAAATGTGTTTCTGCATGTTAATGTTTTTAGACAAAGGGCTGTGTAAGGCGGAGGTGAACAAAATCAATCACAGTGAACGCGCCCATTCGAAACTGCTGCACATTTTATTGCACCAATACTAGGTAGTGAGACGACATCTTAAAATGCTATCAGGAAGCACAAGTTTACACAAAAATATCTGCGGTTGTGAACACGTTGGTGTTCAGTTCACATCGAAAAAAAGGAATTTTGGCAGGACAAGGCAGGTCAAGTGCGGAAAGCAAGCCGGCAAATCCGAGTCGCACACCCGCGCAACATTTGTGTGCAAAGCGCTGAAACGCGCAAGCGTAAATAGCAGCGCTGATCGAGTGTCAGCGAACATGCATGCGACATAGAAAAAGGCAGGTGTTGCGGTTGAACGAGAAGAGAGGATTACATAAGATTGGAAGCCGCGAAGGGCAAGAAAAAAAAATATCCCGAGATCAAATGGAGGCTTCAGGGATTTGCTGTTAGAGTATTTTATTTATTTATTTATTTATTTATTTATTTATTTATTTATTTATTTATTTATTTATTTATTTATTTATTTATTTATTTATTTATTTATTTATTTATTTATTTATTTATGAACACTTCAGTCCGTTAAAACGGTAAACTCAGTCCAGCATGTTTATACACGTAGCGCATATAATAGGGTAGAGACGCTGTAAAATAAAAAAAAAAGAAATTGAAGTATTCCGCAGCGAACGCAACACAATTGATCTAGAGCATCATGTGACATCGATAGCTGTTAGAAATATGCTGAAGTGCTCAATGCACTTTTTCTCCTTTTTCCAGTGGCGGACTTTTCTTGCGGCCGCCATGCCAAGTCTCACGGGACGGGTTACCGAGGCTCCCTCGCATATTTCCTGCTGAGATTCGTTCACAATAGTGGGGTGGGCTTTCTTTTCAAGATGTATTTGAATGCATGACTGGTCTCGTCTAGTCTGTGCAGAGACACGTGAGTCATCTGTGGACACACCACTGCACACCTCCCCCACCCACCCCAACCAACGCTCTAACCCATGACAACAGGACGCTGAAGAACCTGGCCGTGACTTCACTATTTAGGCGAGGTGGTAGGCGGCGACAATAAAATGCGTGCATTCTCAAAAGCCTCGAAGGTGCTGGGTACTGCGCGAAATTAATATGCAGCAATTCGTCGTACCGATAAAGCGAGGGACGTCGTTTCGTGGAAAAGCATGTGTAGTGAACTCCTCCCCCTTTTCGTCCGCAAAACCGGTAAAAATGGCGGCCGAGAAGGCTTCGCGCATGCGCAGTAGTCTTACTGGAATAGGTCCACTGTCCGGGGAAAGACCTGTTTTTGATGATTCTTGATTGGTGGGTGAATACAGGAGATAAGGTAAATAAATGTTACATGGTAAACTCAATTAACGATGCAATACAAGAACTTCAGTGAATCCACGTGACAGCACAGCCCACGCGGATGGGTTAGATTCAATGTGGACAAGGCACAAGAAGGTGAAAAAAGCGATCGCATCGATGATATATGATCCTGAATACTTTTTTTTTTAATGCTCTCGATTATGTCAGTTTCAGTGTTTATTAAGGGTCCATAGTAGAGACGCGTATTCACTTGCCAGACTATAATTAATGCATGTGCACATTAATATCGTAGTTCCTTTTGGGGCACTAGGCAATGCTCTCAAATACCCAAGCTTAGTGCTTTATAGTGTAAAGCAAATTACATGCTTTGTCTATTACGTGTTATTGTTAAATATAACGACAAGGTACTTATACTCGAAAGTCCTGTGCAATGGTAGATCGTAGAAAGCATAATAAAACAGCGAAGAGGGCGTGCTGGTAGTAAAATACATCACTACAGTTTGAGTTAACTTTTTCTTTTGCCAGGTATTACACCAGCGTGAGAACTAGTAAATGTTGCGTTTAGTTGTAGGTGATCTTCGGGTATATTAAAGCACAGTCGTCTGCATCGTCTGCATATAGGCGTATTTGTGACGTGACACGGCCAGGTAAGCCATTAATGTACAAGGAATCATAAAGGCCAAGCTCCGAACCTTGAGGAACGCCAGGTAATAAATCGACAGAACAGCTGTATTAGGTGATTTACAATAAACGGTAACCAAGAGAAGATTAAAAAAAAATGGTGTTTTAAAACAGCGCATGTAGCCCGAATGTCTTAATTGCTGCAAGCTCTCTTACATATGAAACCATGTTTGCCTGCATACATTCCCCTTGTGTGGTAACCACTCAGTACTCTCCAACATCTCGCGAGGCTGCAATGGTAAATTATCACGCCTAAAACCTCCACACTCATCATTCGAGCAGTGCGAGGCCAGCCCAGTCCTGCAATGATCCGAAAGATCAACACAGGCTCATAAATTTGTCACGGCGGCAGTGGCAGCCTCCAGAATTCATAAATGAGGATACCGGACACTGACTCTTCAAGTGCTGTATTTCGCTCAATGAAAATTGTCAATTAATGCTGGAGCAGATGCGTACGCTCGCCTTTTCGGGGAGCCTTTCACGTTACCGTGAGAAAGCTTCCATGTGGCGAAACATATACAAATAATTATTGTTATTATTATTTTCACCTCAAATGCCCATGTGAAGGGGTTTTACATGAGGGATGGGTCTTAGGCGATGCAGATGAGTTTTTCAATGAAGTGCTTGAAGTTGACGTGATTGCAGTGGCTAACAGCAGCAGCAGGAAGGTCATTCCAGTCCTTTGATGTCCGTATAGGTTTTAGTGACCGTTCAAACCGAGAAAGAATAAAAATTTCCCAACTTCTCTTTATTGCATGAAAAAGGCACCGATAAACTGTGTCCAGTTTATTTTGGAGATGCCGGCGCTAAGCTCTTAAGACGAAGAAAAAAAAAAAGAACACTGCAATGTGCAATCTGTTATTGTATACCGTCATGTGAAAAATTTGCAGCGATTTGAAGTTGGCCCGATTGAAATTCCGGCTGGGGAATCTGCCCATGGAAGTTGCCGGTGGCGTGGACTGCGCTAGGCCGCAAAGCCGCACCACGAAGCGATGTAACGATGGGCTGGAGCTAGGGGCACTCGGTAACTCGCATGCGTATAAAGAAGCAAAAGTAGGGGCAACTGGCGCCGTCAGTGCCTAGAGTTGACTGGCGCCTTGTTTCCCTTTTTAGCGCCGCGCTCTACCTAAGCGAGTCACCCGGTGTCCCTAGGTGTGGTGTGTGTTTCAGCAGCACACGTCGCTTTTACTAAACCATCGAGTGCCGCATTGAAGTCGAAATAAACGCATGCGTATGCTTTTTCCCGCACTCTTACAGTTTCCTGCACAAATACAAGGTTTCTCTACGTAGGAACAATGGGCGTCTGAATTGCCAAGCTTGTTGTTCCCCACGGGGAATCCTCGGATGATTCCCTGAGCACGCCATTTTGTATAATCTGCAACCTCTTTGGCGGTTGTGTTTTTCGCCCGGCTCTTTGCAAATGGGCGTCTTTCATAGCGAGAGTCGGTTTGGGACGTTAACTCCCATAAATCATCTTTGCAAATGGTATGCTACGCCTGTATGCTGTGTCGCCCGCCAGCTTTGCGTGATCTGGTGATTATCATGACGAGAAGCCAGCGTTCCCTTCGACACAAGCGCACAGGAAGCATCGCCTTCATCGCAAAAGTGGCCCGTCACCACGTGCAGTGTGAAGACGCAGTGCAGTATGGCGGTGGCATTGTTATTGTATGTGATAGTGACCCAAAGAACCTTGTTGACGACAGCAGGAGACAGGGCACACGTGCACATGACTGCAAGCTTCGGGACTTCGTGCCGCACCGCCATCGCGTTTGTGGAAATAACAGCCCGTCCCGTGTGGTAAGTTTTGTTTACCGTCATTCACTTCAGAGATGAAATGTGTCTGAAAAGAAAAACGTCAAGAATTTTTTTTTCTCGTTCCGTTTCTGTCAGGAAGATTATTGTCCGCGTATTTTGCTCGCAAAGAGGCTGCCGTACGGTGCCTATATATATATATATATATATATATATATATATATATATATATATATATATATATATATATATATATATATATATATATATATAGAGAGAGAGAGAGAGAGAGAGAGAGAGAGAAACTGATAAGCTTCGGTGATTATTATTTCTATACAAACCACGTTAATAATGCACAATAAGATTGCAACGCATACGCAGCGCTTCTGCATGTGCTATTGTTCGCGCAACCTGATTGAATTACTACCTAATAATGCCTGAACGTAGGGATATACTGTCAGTGAAAAATACATATATTCTTTTCGCACGGCCTTTCCGGGTAATGGTACTGTCCTGTAAATACGTACAGTGTACGTACTGCCTCAAACGTTCGCAGATGAGTGAAATAGGTGCTAGTGAAACTTTTTGTTAACCTCTTATGCAGAACCGATCACGGAGTGTTGTCACGATAGTGCGAGGAAAAAGCATGGATTGGAATTTTTTTCTTCTTACAGGGAGTAAACAGTGCGCAAACGGAGGCGAAGCGAACGCTCGTGGTGCACGTAATTAGCGACGGGGCTACAGGGATATTGGGTGATATTAAACGCACAAAAGATGACTGAGTAAAATACGTTTGGAAGAGTCAGCAGTAGAATGAACAGCAAAAGCGTCATGTTTGGCTGATGCTGAAGTTTCCCGAGCCCTAGCTGTGACCCGTGTGTGGCTGAGTGCGTGTGGCGTATCTCGGTGTGCAACGGCGGAGAACTTGATCCGGTTTCGTTGTAGCGAAATATTATCGAGTGTGTAGCCCCAGTGGACAATGGAGTACATGCCATATGTCACTACACTGGCCTACTTTTTGAGGTCCGGCACGGCCAGCGGTCCGACTGTATACAGTACGACCCAGGTTCGGCTCCAGAGGCCTGATTTCGGCGGAGAGCTCGTACCAAATTGTGAGCTTATAGGGTGGACGGATGGAGCGCAGGAGACTGTGGTTTTCGTGCAGGGAGGCGAACACTACGACCCAATACAAGCTCCTTCCTTCCCAGTTAATTTGGCCGGCTTCTAGACACCCGAACTTCACTAATAGATGGAAGAGATAGCAAAATCAACGACATAGAGAGATTGCATCAGAACGATTATGCACGTCAACTATAGTACGTACCATGAATTCCACTTCTAAAAAAAGTGATGCTTCAACTTTAGGGGCCTATAAATAAAAACAGACTTAAAGCTCAAAAATTAATAGCAAATTAACATGTCACGAATGCAGCGAAAAAATTATCATTCATATCATTGTAATGCTACATGAACACCGCTCAAATATTTCACGAAGCGATTTTTATTGATTTGGCGGGTTTTAAAGTCTGACAACCTACTAAAATATTGTGGAGCGCCAGACCCTCATTTTTCGCCCAAAACTTCAAAATGCATGGTTCCAATGGGATCACCACCTATCCCCAACGGTCTCTCCAAGAATGACCGATAAATGCGGGCTTGATTCGCTGCACGTGCTGATTTATAGGTCGCTCCAGGGACGGTCACATTTAAATTTACCACGTATTTCATGCTTTTTGTGGGAGAAAAAACAATGCAATTCAGCATGCTTTTCGTATGTAAAATTTTGTCTTGAACGGAGGGAGGGGACAATCGCGACCGGGCCCCTTTATTCCATTCCTTGGGAGGTGCGCGATCCTTTGCAACGTTACCGAACACCACGTACGTCATGTTTGCAAGGAGTCATTTTGAAATTTATGTATGCAAAAAATACAGACGGCGGTTTAACTCTGTTTATCATAGAATATCGTGCAGCAGCAGGCCGTTCTGACAAGATTGTTTGCTTTGCCTCAAATGTTAAACGTTATTTTGCAGTTTTAATCTGGCGACCATGCTTCCAGACCGGTCTGTAAGAATCGCACTTTGTACTGTAGTTTTTCAAGCACCGTTACTGCGCATGCGCGAAGCTTCCTCGGCCACCATTTTCTCCGGGATGCCATGCGAAAATGAGGGGAGCAGTTCGCGGCACATGCTGTTCCACGAAACGACGTTCATAGCTTCGTTGACGATACTAGCTGCTGCACAATAATTTCGTGCAGTGCTAGCATCTTCTAGGCCTTCGGACTGCACGCAATGCATTTTCCCCGCCTGCTCTAGCTCGCCTCAAGCGAGAAGACAGGGCCAGGTTCGCCACCGTCCTGTTGTCATGAGTTAACAGGGCGCGCGCGCGCGTGTGTGTGTGTGTGTGTGTGTGTGTGTGTGTGTGTGTGTGTGTGTGTGTGTGTGTGTGTGTGTGTGTGTGTGTGTGTGTGTGTGTGTGTGTGTGTGTGTGTGTGTGTGTGTGTGGCAAGGGGGGGGGGGGCGGAGTGTTTAACAGTGTGTCCACAGATGACTCACGCGTCTGTCCAGGCTGGGCGAGACCAGCCCTGCACGCAACTAGTGCTCCGAAAATATGCCCATTCCACTATGGTTGGTAACCCGTCCCGGCAAACGTACTTCGCCTGGCTCACTTTAGCCTGGCAGCCGCAAGAGAGGTGCGCGACTAGAAAAGGGTAAATTTCGTGGTCAGTGAAAAAGTTTGACGTGGCCCTCCACAAGAACATAATTTTGAAATACAGATAGGTCTCTGCAGCTGTTCTATTGCCCTTCTTATTGGCTTCCTGCTGACTTTTTTAGAGCGCAGCTCTTTGGCGTCCGTTCCTGGGTTTCGCGGCGGTGTCGGCCTCGTAACCAGTTCCGCCCCCATTTCAGCCCCCAGTTTGAGCCGGCGCTTCGGCAACAGGACCCTCGCAGGAAGAGGGGGGGGCACACTCAGCGGCGATCGAGGGGGGCAGAAGCGCGCGCAGCAACCGAAGAGCACGAGGAAAGGGAGGGGGCGCCGGAGGCAGCGCTAGCAGCGACCGCGCTAGCAACACCGTCGCCGTCATGCAGAAAGAGGAGGAGGGGCTCCGCCTCTCTTCATGTGTGGCGGCGAGGGTGCTCTGCTGTTGCCGAAACGCCGCGGCTCGTTATCAGCGGATCACGGTGTGTGCATCCAACTCTCACTCGCTTCATTCGCTAGCGACGTCAGCGGCATCAGTCAGTCGCTGCTATCTGTTCGTCGCGCAACGTTCCCATGGGCCACCGCGTTGCTTCCCGCAACCTTACGTTAACTCAATTGCACTTCTCCGACCACAAAGCTTCTTTCATGACAGCCAAAAACTGTTAGTGGAGCGTTTCTTGACGGAATACGGGCGAAAAAAAAAAGCTGTCTATAATTGTACATTCGTGTCTTGCTCGAAATCTTTGCCTCAATTTATCACAAAGATGAAACAGGTTATGAGCTGCGCTCAAATTTCGCATTAGGATGTAACGTAATCGTGGGCAATTTTTATGTGCATATCGCTTCATGCATCCACATGTTTCTTTATCTTAGCCGAGACGACTTCCGTTGTTTCCTACAGCCGCTGCCTTGCCCGCTGTTAGTCATACAACCGGATCGGCCCCGGTTACCCTCCGTTGTAAGCCGAGAAGCAGAGCAGTGACAGAAATCAGTCAAGAGCGCCAAGCAGTGAATGCAAATAAGCGGGGCGAGCTACATCCCCTAGTGTCTGAGCGCCGTAGCTTTGGAGCAGAAGCCTTCTAGCTTCGCTGCTGAACCGGTTTCGCACATGTCGAGCATTCCTCTAGGGTGGCTAGAATTCCTCCACCGCCCTTTCTCCCTCAGTACGCGTCGCAGCCTTTTCTCTCCTTTCTGCACTAGTTCAAGCTCTCTGTGTGACGGATCTGTGTTCCTTCTCCTGTTACCCATCCCTCGGAAAGGTCAGAGGTGAAAATCAGCTTCAGACATCAGGTTTTTGCGAAAGCACTAAAAACGCAGGCATGATATCATCAATGCGGTTATTTGCCCGTGTAGTCGCGCTCAAGTCTCGTAATAGTACATTGAAGATTTTTTTTTATTCAAGCAAAGTCAAGAGCGATTCGTCAAACTTGAAGCTTTTTTTCCCGAGAATTGCTAAGGTCTGGTGAAAGAAAAACAAACAAACAAAAAAAAGCTTTATTCATGTGTGTGTGTGTGTGGGGGGGGGGGGGGGGTAAGAAAAAAATTATGCGCGGTGAAAGTAAACAGCTCCAGGCGAAAAAAGGTCGGTTCCAGCTGGATTATGGAACCGAAAATTAAGTCCAGCTGGAATGTGCCGGTTTGTGGAAAATTTACACTTCCAGCCAGGCGCTGGAATGACTGCAGCTGCAATCGCATTCCCTTCCAGCTGGGAACAGGAAACCTGCTTTTCCAGCTACGCCTAAAGGAAAGCCTGTGCTGAGTGTCGATGCTCTCTTTTTTCAAGCTGAGTGGCAAAAGTTTGCACCTTCCGCCAGCTAGTAAATTAAATTGTAAGACCGACAACAAATAGCGCATTTCTTTTTTCTCGTCTGCAAATGTAAAGCTTGCATTTACGTGTCCAGCACCTTTGGTCAATTAATTGATGCTGCGCAGGAGGGTGGACACTGCCTGCATCGAACCCTGCATGAGCATGCATGCTCATGCGTTTGTGCTATACATATACATACAATTAAGGCAGGCCCACTCGATCTCAGGGGCCGGATTTTTTGAAGTTGCCAATATATATTTGCGTACAATTGTTTCATAAAAGAGCGTATATAGAAAGCCAATCAAACTATAAGAACGGAAGAGGTAATGGAGCCCTGCCCTTCGGGGTGGTACAGTGGTTACTGCGCTCGACTACTGTTCCCGAGGACGCGGGATCGAATTCCGGCCTCGGCGGCCGTTTTTCGATGGAGGCGAAAAGCAAGCTAGGCGCCCGTGTGCTGTGCGACGTCAGCGCACGTTAAAGAACCCCAGGTGGCCGAAATTTCCGGTCCTCCACTAAGGCTTCTATCATAACCTGAGTCGCTTTGGAACGGTAAGCCTCGTAAACCAAAAACCAAAAGGTAATGGACAAAGTGCGGGCACATAATATTGCCACGTGCCTAGCGCCGCGCGACAGCCGTGTTTGGTGCCGACGACGACGAAGCGGTGGTTGGCACGAGCGGCGCGCTGGTGCTGGACTCTGTGACTCTGTGTTCCGAACTACAAGCCGACCTTATTCTCGGGTCCTCGGCTACGTGTACCTTCACGGCTCCCTCTGACTTCAGTCGTGACAATATATATCAGTTGTATCAGTCACAATACAAAAGCGGATGAAACATTCGAAGCATGCCAGCTTTTCATCACGACCCATTTTCCAAGCTCCAAAAAACTGCATATGGCACAAATGCGCACACCATATCAAATTTTACTCTCAACTGACTGAGGTGACCGCATATCGATCGATATGATAGAACCACGTGCTGTCATATTTTTCGTACTAAAGGAAGCGTACCAGCCAGTAAACGCACAGTATATGTACCGAATGCAGAGCACGTAAAAGAAAAAAGACAAAAAAAAGAAAAAAAACTTCCATTAGTAATTGTGCACCGCGGTTCTTTTTTTTTTTTTTTTCCTTACAAGCTACTGTTCAGTATGGGCAGAACATCCTAAACGCACTGCCATGCCTGAGCGCAGGCACCGCGTCGATCGCGTTCAGCGGGCGGGAGATCTCCGTTATTTTCGTGGCGGGTGCCTAAACCTAGGAAAAAGCTATCGTGTGTCTGTGGAATGTGTATACACAACCTGCGTCGTTTAATTAAGCTGCAGAGGTCAAGGAAAAAAAATGCCGAGAACGAAACCACAGAGGTCGTGCTCCGTTTGGCACGGTATAGTTTCGTTTCTCTTTGCGATTTTGATTGTTCGCGCTCGCGTTAATTGCAGTGGTTATCGATCTGCCCCGTGAGAAGGAGCAAAATTCACGTCGTTCTGAGCGTGCGAGGCTTCAGTGCGAAACAGACAGAGCATTTCACGCCATCCAAGCGCCGATGGAGAGTATATCGATCGAAATGACGGCATGCTGTCAAACGGCCGCATTAGCGAAGTGCGACCAGGAGCACTGCCACAATTAATTGCGAGGTAGCAGTTTAAACCACCTGGTTCCTGAACCAGCTGGCACTGCACAGTACACGGGGGTCTGCGCTTCGTTTCCGCAGAAACGCGGCCTGCGACTTTAGGATGATCAGTTGAGCACCCTAATCACTGAGCCACCATGTCAGAGGGAAATGTAACATTCGGAAATGTAGCTATGCCGGGGGCGGATCTATGGGCCACTCTTTGAAAGAGTGACCGCGGGGAATGTATATCTCGTATAAATTTCTTGGGATTTTTTCTTAGGAAAAAAAAAATGTGGTGTTCAGCCTGGTTTTTCAGTCTAAAATTTTCACTAAGAAACAAATGGGAAATATCTTCACTTTCATAGCCCATCCTTCTTATACATTTTCTGCCCATAATTAAGATGCTGTACATGTACTGTATACCCATTCTAAAAGCCTGCGAGAATATACAGCAGAAGCTCTTTCTTCCTCTCTTTCGTTCCCTTTCTTTTGCTACTAGTAGTGCTTAGTGAAAATGCAACCGCCTGCATCCCAAGCACATCACTGTACCTTTCATCCTTATCTGCCCTCTGCGTCCCTATATCCACCTTATCTCTGACTAGGAGTTTTTCTAGGAACTTAAATTAGGATTGCTTGTCTAACATTTTGTGTTGTGGTGGTAGGCAGGCATTTACGGGAAGCATTAGTAGAGTGTAGGGTGACCATGCACCACCTGTTAGCTAAATGCGGGACATGCTGACATGGGGGGGGGAGATTACATATGTAGCAGGATCGGATATGTGCTCCACATCAGGAACTTGGCATCCTGGATAGCATTCACGTTCTCGCAGGTCTCTAAAATTGCCCACTTCAACTACCCATCCAATATACCAACAAGCTACATCCCCTTGGTAACGGCTCCCTTCCCTTCCCACCCATGCGCAATGCCGCTTTCTTCCAGTTATTTGTCCTGTGCATTGCATACATGCCTAGACCATTTTCTCCTCCTGTCTAATGAGGCAGTAAAATTTACAGAAGACATATATTCCACCACCGCTGCAATGTATAGTGCTGTACACATTTGTTTTAAGGTATGAAAATACCATTTTGGTTCACCACTGCGCATTTACTTTGACTACTGAGTTGCCTTTCTTGACAAATTGCTTAACTGAGCAACAAGACCAAAAGATAAATTTCTTAGAACTATAAAACTTGCGCCACTTAACATTCTCGGAACCGTCTTGGCAAATATTTTTACCGGTCGAGGCGGGAAAATTTTCCAAGACGGTTCCGATAAAGTTGCAAAACACTATAGTGCTCAAGAGCCATAGCAAAGACACAAAAGTGAATGCTAAGTTTATTGGTTAAACTATTGTAACAGCTCATTTACAAAATGGTACCACAATTGGCAGGGTAAACAATCAGCATGACATTCTCAGCATCCATGAAAATGTTAAAAGGATAAGATATAGTAAATCGGATCATGCTGATGTGGCATACATACCCGAGCCTGCTGTTGCAACATTTATTAACTCTGCTGATCCAAGGATACAACTGAATGCTTTGTTTAAATTGCTCACTCAGTACAACAGCGCGCACTCTGTACAGGTCAGTGCAGATTGATTCATTCACTAAAACTACACCCAACATCAAAGTTACGGTGTTTCATGTTGTAATATGGACTGCATACAGCACAAACAACCCTGAAATAACAAATAAACCACATGTAGTTTGGATTGCAGCAGTAACATGATGAGACTGTCTCGGCTTAGTGTCATTACATTATTGTGTGTTTGTGGTTTTGGCATAACTGCCACCATTAGCCACTAGGAGCAGACAACTCCCTGTGACGGTGGATTTTCACTGTGTAGGGGACCTGAGGCCAATGAGTGCCAAGCACAAGATAAGTGGATAACTCGCGTCAGTAAAATGTGCTGGGTTTGAAGCTTTCAGAAGATGATTAATATCAATAGCTCTAAAAGATTAATTCGAAGTGTATAATGAGATCTGTAAAAATGACTAAGCTGACATGAGGTTAAGATGCCTCAGTGGCAGCCCTTGCCTGGGCAAATATGGTGAGGCCTGTGATGTGTGGGCTTGAAAAGAAAAACAAAGCATCTTTTCAGGATTGGGAAAGAGGCTGAGGTTTAGGCTGGTAAAATTTTAATGTAAAAAACCTACATCCTGAAAAAAACTTCCTCTTTTCAAACGAAACATTTGATGGGCACTACTGAGAAAGAAGGATCTGTGTATGGGTATCTGATTTATGTACCACTCTGGAAAGAGAAGCCTTCTTTCTTATTCTAGCCTTCAACAGATGAATAAAACATGGATGACAGCCGGTCATGGCTTTTGCAGAAATGTGGTGGCAGGGCATTACTTAGAAGATATAAATGTGTTGTGTGTGTGCGTGTAATATCATCAGCCTGTACAAAGCCACTCCTTTAAACCGGTCTGATTTTTGTACGTACCATTTCTTGTTTCTGAATTCTGCGAATTGTGTCCCCAACGGGCGGTTTGAGGTTTTAGTGTGGTACTTTTTCTCAATGTTCGTAGTACTACGGAGAGTGGCAGACACAAGCAGTCTGTTGACTGCCTCATTTCTAGGCATGTTATGGCAATGTAGCTCCCAGCACACTGTATGTAGTTTCAAACTTGGATTTGCAAGCATGACATGAAGTTTTTGAAAAGAAATTGGTCCATCTGTTCTGATGGCATTTCACAGAGAATAAAGGCAGTTGCCACACTTAAGTGACCCACATTTTTTTTTTTTTCTATGATGTGTCTTGCAGCTAATAGGATGCCACAACATTAGGCAGTAAATGTGCATTTTCTTTGTTTTTGATTTGGAGAACCGGGGCCCACATGCTGCACACAAGACCCGAAAACTTGGAGGATCTGTGTAAAACTCCTGGCACCCATACTCTGCCTGCAAGGACATAAAGTCATATCATACGGCAGTTGATAGCATATATTTTCCTACCTCGAGGAATATGCTACAATTAACAGCCTGCATTTCCAAGCAGTTGAACTTTATGTGGAGGCCATTTAAGACTGGAAACCAGAGTGCACAGCTACGGTCTTCATTTGTTTTGTGCTTTACCTGATATCTCTCTAATATTTCCGTGCACCTTTTATGTTATGCAGTGTCACCAATGATTGAAATTAATATGCACTTAGTTCAGTGGTTCATGAAGAGGGCAATGCAGAGAGTTTCACGAGGTCTAGTCAGCAGCATGTTCTTTAAACTTCCTAAGATATTCATGCCTGGATTGTTTTTTGGTTTAGAGAAATGGGAACTGGCCACTTCCATAGAGATTAATAATAGCCTCTTCAGTGGTAGCAAAGAGATGTCGACAGCCAACGAAAAGGTCTATTGCTGCTTACGTATAGTGGGATATGTTGTAGTATGCTTTCTCTTGCTTGTTCAATAGGTTTTCTATTATTAGAGCTTGTGGGTCGGTTCTTGGACATCTCGACAATAGATAATGTGCATTAAAGCTTGCAACTAACAAGGATGGCTCTGGTAGCTGGTCAGTTAGTTTTTCCCCTTCGCTGCACAGCCTATAATCCAGTGGAGTGTCAACACATTGTTATAACAAAAATAAAGGCTCGTACTACCACCACCCTTGTAGATTGCTATATATAGAGAAATTTCAAAATGAAACGTGTTTCTGATTTACAATGGTACATCACCTGATTGGTGAGCTCTTCTCTGCACTGTGCGGAGAAGTCTTCGGACATCTACCACATGGTGTGGGCTTGCCCATCCAGCCCAGCTATTCCTCCTCACCCCAACCCCACTCGGGAGGACTGGGAGGCGACCCTGCTCGGCTGCTGTGACCTGCAGACTCAAAAGACCTTGGTCGAGCGCACCAGGGCAGCGGCCGACGCCACTGGAGTCCCGTACTGGGGTCCCCACCTAGTATCTGTAAGGGCTGGATCTTCAAAGATCCGGCTGATGCATACCTCCACTCCTTTTAAATCATTAAACGTTTGTCACCACCACCACTGCTTCATCCTTGCGGAATACATTAATAGTCACAAAACTTGTGCGAGTCATTTTGTGTTTCTTGTAGGCAAAGTGCTGGTGCTTTATAAATATTGCCGCGAAACCTTCAAAACAGTATTTGTTGTTTTTTTAACAGCCGCCGGCATACAGGCTTATCACTCTGATTCCGGACCGCGTATCAGTTCCGTAATTTTTGTTTGTTACTGCTCGATGTCGCGAGTCACACCTTTATCAGTTTTGTTGTAGCGCAAGACGCACCGAGATCTGTCTCGAAGGTTCCGGCCACTCGCTTGTCTTTCCACAATGTTCCAGCCCGTGCTGGTAGCTGTTTGCGACGTTATCTAGATTCTTCTGTGCAGCCTTTAAATTGAGCGTTGCCGAGTGTGACGAGCATTCTTTGTTCGACGATCGACGAGCACGTTTGTTTCTATCGCCGCCGCCGAGTTGCTTATTTCTTTTGCGGGCGCAAGTCAGCCCAAATAAAGAGTTTCTTTAGTGCAATCATCGACCCCCCTTCATTTGTGTCGCCAACCTTGTCGCCACTACGTGACAATATATAATATATAAAAATTAAGTTTTTCAACACCTTCAGAGGTTCCAATGGATGATGCTCTCAGTAGGCATGATAATAAGTGGGGAAGAGGGAACGAGCAGCTATAATTTAGACATTGTCTTTTATGCAATAGCTGGACTGGAGGCTGCTTTTTGAGCTTGTGGCAATTGAGAAGGTAACACCTGTTTTATGGCTATCCTTAGTCTTCACTGACTTCGAGAAGTCCATAGTCACCTCCAGCACCTGCGGTGGAGACTCGGAGGCCAATAGGGAAATGTCACCAGGGGCCAGACAGTCCCCACAGGTTGTCTTTTTAGAACCAGAGGCCTACGAGTTAGCCTATGGGACGCTATAGATTGGTGCAGCCGCTGGCCACTTGATGGGGAACTAAGGCTCTGGTGAGAATCATAACTGGTGCAGCTAGCTTATGGAACAACTCCCACTGAGCTTGATCTCGGCTAAGGGTCCGTGATGGTGCCGAGTGCTATTATTCTCGAGACTCAAAGTGCCCTTGCTAGCATAGGATAACTTCTTAAATAATTAGGCAGCATCAGTTAGCAAACTGACTGGCAGTGCCACGCAAACGAATTTATTCAACAATATATAAAATGAGTTTTATGTGTGTGTGTGTGTGAGAGAGAGAGAGAGAGAGAGAAGAAAACTTCCGTCGGACCAATATGAAGATATTCGCACATTGAGTTTGCCCTGTTGTCAGTTTTCCCTCCATTTTGAAGCTAATTCCGCGTGCACATACACACCGTCACCAGCAGGAGAGTCGCGCACGGTAGACGCAGAAAAATGATCAGCGTTCCAACGGCGATGGTGCCCGAAGGCTACGTTCGTGCAGTCAGTCCACACTGCAACGGAAGCAGCAGACCCGAGCTGCGGGTCGAGCACAGGATGTACCGTAAATGAGTAGCTGCTGCACTTGGGTATCCTCTCCAGTAAGGAAGAGAAGATGCAACACGATTCCTCGACTACATCGCTGGGCCTACGGTCTCATCAGCACTAGGCAGCACGGACCACAGACAAAGTGTTCTAGAAGGCTTCTATTCTAGAAAGTACAAGAAATTTCAGCAATCCACCAATAAACCAGACTTCATTTGGTCAGAACGTGGTCTGAGCGTCACTTCTGGTTTATGACGTCATGTCTGATTATGACGTTGATTCCGTGCGTTAAATTAGCCAATTAACCACTGCCTAAGCCACGACCTGTTAAGCTTGCCAGCAGTAACCTTGATGTAGTAATTGTTGACTTGTCTCTGAACGCTACTTTTTTGCAAAATAATAAAATTGTCTGTGGTGTTACGAGATGGTCAAATATCCTGCAAATATTTTGATTTTTTTACGTTGCCAGGTTTTTGTGAAACTACATTGTGGCCAACATTTAAAAAAAATAGAAATATTTTGTGGTCAGGTTTTCTATTATTTCAAGGCTTTCGTGTTCAATAAAGTTACAATTAAATTTCTTTTATTGGCAAATCGAAGCAGGTGTTTTCACGCTAAAACCCAAAGTTTTTGTGTTGCCAGACGTTTAAAAAGTACTTATGAACAATGTTGTCCGATTTTCATGATTTGCATAAAATAGCCAATGCGTTGAATGGTTATAAAAGCGCTTCACTACAATATTAAAAAATCACTACAAAAAGGTTATTAAAACCTGTATGTGTTTTGGTGGAGTTTATGTTATGAAGATGCTTAGCAATGTGCGTTGCCTGCTTTGCTAGGTACGCCGTAGCCTAGTTAGGTAGGCGCTTTCTGATGTTAACCAAAAATTGAGTGAAAAAGCATATCCGTGTGGAAGACCCAGGTGCCTGGACAATTTCTGTTCGTCTGCGTACTTTGCCGATTCACGGGCGATCTTGCGCTTCGGAGGAACCAGCTCGGGGTCACTGTACGCGTTTCTCTCTCTCTACCTCTCTCTCTATTTTTCACGGAGTTCGCCTTTGTATATACTATGGGCCTAGTGCGCTGGTATGGAGGCGCCACTGCTCCGGAACAAGTAGCGCCACCTCCCGCCGGCGCACCCATATGTGGTATGTCTGCTCGTCGAAGAGAGGCGGCGGAGTGAACGCGAAGTCTACTCTTCTCGGCAGAAACCTTGTGAGAAGAAAACTTTTGTCGGTCATTTCCTGCCTCTTGTCACACGCGTACATAACAGACACATGTACCATGTGTGCGTGTTGAAAAATAAACCAAAAACAAAGCGAAGAAAGCCGCTACCCATTCATGCCGTCTGGGAGACGGCAGCCGGCGCTTTGGGCGCAGCGCATCGTCGGCGCGCGAGCGCTTCTGCTGGCGGCTCTACGGTTGTTTTTTTTTTCCTTTGAAGTAGGAATTCGGAACCCGAACAATATGGCACTTTGAAAGTAAAGACATAAATAAAACAAAAACTAAGCCAGTGTGCAATGCGCAGCACTGGCTTTTCCCCTCGGTGGCAGTGTATGTGGAAGCGGCATGCTAGACCCCCCAGAAGCGACAGCCGAGAGCTGGGCTCCGTTGGTCAATAGAAAGGCTCTTAAAAAAAAAAAAAAAAAAAAAATCAACGGGACGAGCAGGCTGTATATGGAGATGTACCCTAAGGCGTCGGGCCTTGCGTGCACGTGCTTTTTCGGCGCTCGGCAGTTCTACCGTAGTTTTTATTTTCTACTCGATGCGTCGAAATAAGTGGTGACGGTTCAGTGCGCGGAAAAACAGCCATAGCTGAGCAAGCTCCACAGCGCGTGCTGTTCGGGGGATTTTGCGTGATCGGGAATGTTGAGACTTGATTTAAGAATAACTGCTTGGTGCGCGGTCAGAAACTTTACGAAGCCAGCACGTGCGTGGAGTGCGCGGGGAACTTCACAGTGCAGAAGGGCCTTCAGAAAATGCGCTAACGAAATGAAAACCGCCTTCTACGAAGTCAGCTTGGAGGTAAGTTTTATTCGGCCCTTTCGGCGTCTTTTCACCACATATGTAATTCATTTTTTTTATGTAGTTGTTGGCAAACCCACGCAATATGACGGGTGCCAGTTGCATCTGCAAGGCCGGGTGCCACTGTTAACGATGCGACACATCGCTCTCGTATGATTTCCAAGGAAACCGCAAAAAAAAAGAAACAACTTGATTTTCGATTGCCTCTCGACGGTTTTTTTTTTGTACCTATTATGACACCCATAAACACAACAGCAGATCGAGCTGTTAGTTTAAAAGGACGTTTTCTCTTTGCGGGGAGCCATGAACGTGTGTGAAGTCAGCAAGCGCGCACTCCTGCAATGTACTTCGCTCTCCATGTCGTGCTTCTACGTCTTTTACGTCAGGCTAGGCTTCCCAAAAGCGAGCACCGATAACAGCTGGAAACTATCATTAGGAAGTCGTTAGAAGAAAAAAAAAAAAAAAGCTCCCGTTGGGCAGGAAGGCTCCGCGCTCTCTACAACACAGGCTGTGTCCGAAGACCTGCCAGCGCTGGTTACAACAACTTTTAGAGCTCGAGTTGGGTCCAGAAGTAAAAAAAAAAAAAAAAAAAAAAAAAAAAAGACCCGTTTTTTTTTGTGTGTATTTTTCGCGTGTTGCGCGCTCGATACAAAGAAGCGATCGCTCGTGCATGCTTGAAAGAAACCTAGCGTCAAGTACTGTACAAAAAAAAAAAAAAAAAGTGGGAAATGCGCAGCCGAAACGAAAAGCAATGGGTGCGATATGAGATTCGAAATGACTAAGTAAGTACAGGCCCTTGTTTTAGTCGCTGTTTATTTTTTATTCTTACGGGGAACCAAAAAGAAATCGGAACACAGCGTCGGCGCTACCCCCGGTTGCGGATCCAGACAGCCGCCTTTTACAGCGGCGCCTCCCAGACGGCGCCACATGTTCGGCCAAAGCTGCAGCGCACCAGGCCCATAGCCTTTGGGCGAAGCTTGACATCCCAGCAGAGAAAAAAAATAATCAAAAGAAAAACTTTGTCGGGAACTTTTCATTGCGCTGCGATAGAGTAACAGCGGAAACAGCTTTAAGCCACGGCGGCATTTTGTAATCGAAAAGAAAGAACTAACGGATCGGTTCGCATTTAGCACGCTTCTCCGCTCGCGCCGCACCCCCCCCCTCCCCCCCTCCTTTCTCTCTGTTTTTTTTTTTCGCAAACAACCTCATGACAATAGCCGCATCCATGCGCGCGCGCTAAAAAAACTAAAGTAATTAAGGTCCTCCGCGATTTTCTCACATGGGCATTTTGCGCTTTATAAAAATTGGAAGTATCCGCATTGCTGTCTCCTTGGTTACCCAGTGATCTTTTATGATCGCTGATAATATAATTCAAGAGTGTAAATGGTTAGGCTATCTAGTTGGTTTGCAAATTCTTACAAAGATGTAACCATGTGAAGACAGAATAAAATGTAGGCTCATCATTTGCGCTCTCTCAATCGGGGCCAAGTTGCAGACTATTGCAGATCGAAGCCTCAGCTCATGGTCTGCTGCCAGTTACCCAATGCTGCTCTGGGTAGATGTAGACCCAGTCTGATATTATATATGTTGCTGTCATTTGTTCGACTTTGATGTACAAGACAAGAACCACTTGTCACCTCAGCTTAAAGCATTCCTGCCTATGAATGGCTGTGTAGTCACCTAGCTCCACCGATGTAAGTGGCTGGACAAGCAAATTCAATTCCTCATTTCGAGGAGTTTAACCTGCCTTCACCACAATTGCAAAGTAGTAGTTGTGGCTAGAAACAAATCTGTACCCACGATCAGTGCCTTAGCTCTGATCAGCTAGGTATTGCGGAGGTGGAAGCATTTATCAAAACTCATTTTATTCACAGGAAAATGGTGCCACCTGATTCAGCAACTGTTTTTTGAGGTGGGTCACCACTGCAACATGGATCCTGTTTGTTTGTTTGTTTTTTCATGAGCACAGTTTTGTTTGGAACGGGGGAAGAGCAGCACACGCAGTAAATCATGTGAGTTGGAATCGTGGAGTTCATTTGTTGACCTTGAAATAAAAGTTTCATTTGCCCTCTCATGCACACTTCTTTTTATTTTTTTTCTAATCATAGTTGTTGTCCTCATGGTTGGTGCTTCTCTTGGTGCCCATCCTGTACTCAGCCACTGCCAAACAGCAGCATATTAATTGGAACTTATAGAGTATACCTGCGGCCGTGCACAATAGGCTTTAACTTATTGCAGTACTTGGAATAGTGGTGCAGCGAGATTGCTGCTGGTAGCGGGTTGATTTTTTCTTGCTCACTCGTCTAGTTTTTGTGGTTTTTGTGCACACAAAGTACACTTCAAGGTGGCGAGTCAGAAATCACAAACAAGTGATTTGTGTTTGTCTCAGCCATGGTAAAGGAAAAAGCTTTACGCTCGTCGAAATTTTGCAATTGGGGTCATGCGCAGTGTGATTATTAGACAGGGGCCTCTCGCAAGAGGGTCCATGGGGCAATGTAAGACCACTTGGCAATTTAGTTTCTCTGGAACAGATGTCTCCAGTAAAACACTGTTAAACACACAGCGTGTTTTGCAATTACATCAATATTGTAGAATGCTTCTCTCAGCTGCACTGGAGAACTTTACGTTTGAGCTCAAATTTTGTACAGAAGCGGCATTTGCTTGGCAGTATTGTTTCATACCACATTTGTTTGGGGCAATTGCTTGATTCAGTCTGAATTTGAATATTCGATTACATTGTTTGCGGGGATGGCAAAGCGAAAAAAGTCTCTGCCGGCGTCCCTCCCTTTGTGAAATTTCTGTAGCAGAGACAAACAAAATAAGATGGCCTCACCAGTACCATCACTGGGACAGTGGATTGCTGCGCCGTGATTGAGTCAGGCAAGTTAGCCAAACAAATGTTGTAGAGGACAGTATATTGCCAATCAAATGACATTTTTGTGCGAAATTTGAGCTTGAACAATGCATCAGCTTTACAAGGAGAAGTATTCTACGGGGCGCATACAATTGTGGAACACACTGTACTTCAAAACATTTATCCGCACTTTATTGGATGTTGACTGTGTAGTTAATGAAATCCTCCAGGTTGGATTGGGTCCTGGATGAACGAATAGTAAATTACCATTCACCTAGCTGACTTGGACACACACTTGTATTGAACCCCTAGAATGTGAATGTTTCTGCGAAAAAGCAAGGAGGAAATGAAGGAGGGAAAATTAATGTCCACAAGTTTTAACAGAGTAATGTTACATACCAGCAACCACTGTCACCTTCTCAGGTGCCAGTTGCTTTGTACACCATCGCTCTGGTACTCCTTGGTGGCTGGCTTCCCGGCGTGTGTTCAGCCAGTCCCTCAAAACCCCACAGTATTCAATTAAGCCATGTCCTTGGCAATCAGTGCTGGCTGTGGGTTTTTTCATTATCTTCGCATCCTTTATAATACTGATAGTTCTTTCCCAGTACTGTGCAGTTTGAAGAGCACAAAGCATTAATGCAACTATAATCATGCTATAATGATCATTTCATGCTTGCTCTGCCAGTATTTTTGAAGAGGGTGCTCCGAGCAGCTCGTGAGTCGGCCACTGAAGTGATATGTCTGATAAGCGTTCTCGGCCAAAGAGTAGAAAACATTAATTCTACAGAATACTCAATGGCCCAGAATGACTAAACATTTTCCATTGTTTTTAGTTATAACCAGTTGTGTTTATTTGCATGGTTTTTGCCGAGATTCCTGGGTCTTTCATCATTGTTCCTTTTGTGCTGTTGCTGTGTCTCGGAGGGTCTCTCAGAGAAAAGAAGTTGAGGCTTTTAGCGGAGGGCTTTCAGATCCCAAATCCAAATCTGATGGCTTTGGAGGACTCTCAGAAGGGCTTCTGAACATGTTGCAATATGGCCTTTGCAGGCTTTGCGCAGCTGTATGAAGAATGGGCCGGTACGATGTACAGCCTGAAACAAATGTACCATGTGTTTTGCAAAAGTGTACAACAGTTCACGGTGACAGCATTGAAGTAGTGCTGGAGAGATGAACAGTGTGTACATGCTCAAATTCAACTGGCAACTGTGCATTGTACCCCCCTTTCTTCCTTGAATATGCATGAGGACAGGATATATCAAGCGTATGCTAGAAGACATTTACAGAAAAAAATGATACAAGACTGGATGAATAAGTACACAATGTGTACTTGCAGGTAACTTTAGAATATTGTTAACCCAATCAATCCAGCTAACAGGCACATGACTTTTGCAGAATAATTTTCCCACAGAGCAATGAAAGCATACTTTGCCAAATGCAGAAAGGGTGCTCTGTGCTACCAAATCAAATTAATTATTCCAATAGCCTGTCATACTGTGCTGAATACCATTTTAGCCAAATTATGAAGTAATGAAAAATAAGGCAAAATGACCGTCTCAGAAAGGGAATTTGTCACAAGCACAACTCATAAATAGTCTTTTTTTTTTTTTTTTAGCTGGCAACAGCTCGGCTTAGTTCATTACATCGTTGAATAAGCAATTATAACAATTCATTGCATGCAGAATCAAGGGACTGTGCAAATTCGTGCAATACAAGCCGTTTTTTCTGCAAGTGACACTGCTATCGCCACCACAGTTAAAGACTCTGCTAGCTTATTATGCTTCTGGGCCAAATACCGAAAAGGCTTGGCTTACTTGGTTAATTTACACTGCAACTAGGGGAGGGCACTGAGAACTGACTGTGGTCACTAATGCCTTTCTTTTCTTTCTGTTCGGAATATAGAGCACAAAGTTGCCAAATTGCGTAAAATGATGCCACACTGGTATGAACATGAAAACCGTTCACCAGGCCAGTCCCATGGCTACATCAGTAGCACGGAACTTGAGCTGCAAATGATAAGTTTCTGCACAGTTTACTTTTTACACATTTACCTTTGGATCAAAAGCCCAGGTATGCTAAGGCACAGCCTATGCCTGCAGTGTTTAAACTGACTGAAAGAAAAGGCCAAACCCATTATCAATAGCTATAACTGTCTCGCAGCAGTAACTTCCGGTACAGACATATTTAGCGGCGTTTGTTGACACATTCACAGTGCTGCACAGTGAACTCCTTGAGCGTGAGCAGTGAAGGTCATCATGGAAGCAGACAAAATACCAAGTAACAGCAACTTGTCCCAACAAACTGCAACAGCCGTGAGGGATGAGCTACCCAAGACTGACCTATGGGCAGTGTAACCGTGGCATTCGCAAAGTCAGATGATGAAGGGCGACCTTCCTAGCTTCCACCAAAAAACAGGTTCCAATAGTCCACATTCGTCCATCTAGGCAAAACTCATTCCCGCTGCTGTCAGCACAAGCAGAACAGCCTCTAGGACATGTCGCCATAAAATAAAACACCAAATTTTTTTGACGCTGTGCTCACCACACCACTGAAACGACTTCTTTTTCCTCATGTTCTACCTTTCCTTGCATACCGGTGAGAGGGTGCAGCTTTGCAGTATTTTTTGGCGTTGACGTCAATGAACCACCAAAGAATATGCTACTTGCATTGCCCAAAAGTATGAATGCTTATAAGGTGCAGAGTTTCTAGCAGATGACCTAGAAAACAGTATATTTTAATGTAACTAATTCCGATTTATTTCAACAATCTCCGGTACTATCCCATCTTGGAAGAACACCAAATTTGTGGAATTCTGCACGACAGCAGTAGTTTTCTGCTGTCCACCACACCACACCACGAACAGCCCACCAATGCACAGTGGTCGGTGCAGCCAAACAGGATCAAGTGTGGGAGCCAACATGCTTGCCAGAGAGAGCAGTGTTTACTCCTTGAAAGCAGCTGGCTACTGAGGCACCCTACCTGTTGCTTCATTTAATGCAGCTTCGAGTCATATTCATGTACCAACCATCTCTTAACAGCACTCTTTCACTATAACTTACAGCTGCCTTTCACCATCACATTTAGTTTGTAGTTTTACTATTGTTCACCGTTGTCGCCAATTGAGCACCACACCTCAGTGGCTAAATGCGTTTAGATTTGTAAATGATTTATAGTTTTCGTTGCCTATGGCATGAAATGTTTTTCTGCTTAAGCAAGATAGGTATGTTTTTATGTTTCCTAAGTGCCTCAAACAATTAGTACTGACACACGAAGTCATCATCATCAGCCTGAGTATACCCACTGCAGGGCGAAGGCCTCTCCCATATTTCTCCACTTAACCCGGTTCTGTGCTAGCTGCATTCACTTGACCCCTGCGAACTTCTTAATCTCATCCGCCCACCTAACTTTCTGTCGCCCCCTGCTACGCTTTCCTTCCCTTGGAATCCAGTTTGTTACCCTAAGCGACCATCGGTTATCCTCTCTTCGCACTACATGTCCTGCCCATGTCCATTTCTTCTTCTTAATTTCCACTACAATGTCGGTAACTTAAGTTATTTGTCTGACCCACTCTGCACGCTTTCTATCTCTTAATGTTACCCCTACCATTTTTCGTTCCATAGCCCTCTGGGTTGTCTTCAACTTAAGTAGAACTCTCTTGGTTAGCCTCCACGTTTCAGCCCCATAGGTGAGTACAGGCAAGATGCAACTGTTGTATACTTTCCTCTTGAGCGATACCGGTAAGCTGCTAGTCATAATCTGCGAGTGCTTGCCAAATGCGCTCCATCTCAATCGTATTCTTCTTGTTATTTCCTTTTCGTGGTCCGGATCTGCGGTTACTACCTGTCCTAAGTAGACATATTCGCCTACTACTTCCAGTATTTCGCTACCTAATGTAAACTGCTGTTCCTTCCCGAGGCTGTTGAACATTACCTTAGTCTTCTGCATATTGATTTTCAAGCCTATCTTTCTACTTTTCCTGTCTAGGTCATCAATCATTATTTGCAGTTCATCCCCCGAGTTGCTTAGCAAGGCAATGTCATCAGCAAATCGTAGATTACTAAGGTATTCTCCATCTACCCTTATCCCTAACTGCTCCCATTCCAAGTCTCTGAATACTTCCTCTAAACAAGCTGTGAATAGTACTGGGGAGATTGTGTCTCCTTGCCTAACACCTTTCTTTATGAGAATTTTGTACACACGAAGTACCGTAAAATAATTTAGTGAGGTTTTTAGACAACACTACATTTTTCAAAGGGACTCAAAAACTGAGCCCTTCAGCCCATGGGCAACAGAGGCAATCCTTGCTGCCTTTCCACACTGTGCACTGAGAGCAGGCTAGAGAGGAATTGTGAAATTGTACTTTAATATCAGCACTCTCAATGATGCAGTGCCTCTCTAAAGCAGGATACCAGCCTTCACTCTCAGTGTCAGTTGTTGAACACCTAGTAAAAAGGGTGGACAGACAAGCCAGTAAACTGAGAAAAGTGGTCAGAGAGAAAGTAGCAGTTATCGTGCATCTTCAGGGGCTCTTTCACAGCCTCAAGAAAGTTGGCAGCAGCAGGGGTAGAGTGAAGATCCTTTTTCTGCACCTGATAAGCTTTCCAGAATCTGCAGGAGAGTAGACACTGTGACGGCAGCCATCGCATGCTCAAAGTGACTCCAACAGTGCTTCATAGCATTGCACACAAGGGGTAATTTATTCCGTAACGCTGGCCTCAAGTAAGTAGTATCTCACCAAGGCAGGGAGGTACCTTAATAGTGGGCAGCATATTTTTGAACGCATTTAAACACCACAGTGTTATGCAAAAGCAGAACACGACTGGACAGGGGAACGAATGAAGCTGTCAGAACTGAAAAAAATTAGGGGACACCTGAGTATCCTTAACAGTGTTGCTTTAAGAGGTTACAGTGATGTATACTTCACTAGTGTTCCTTGTTGTATAGAGTTTTGTAGTAGGTATCACTGCTGCCGCTTGTCTTCACCAGCAACCACACCTTCACCGGAGGTTCCCCACATTTCTCACCATGTATGAATTGCATTATAAAATGTGCATATGTCCCGCTGCATTTTACTGCACAAAAGGGCACGGGGTATATGCATACTTTTATAAGCAACTCAAACATCTTGCAAAAATATATTTGCAGGCTAGCTGGTGCATGAGTGCCACACCGTTAGTGCTGAAAGGTGAGGCACAATGTAAATAAAGTAGGTGAAATGAGATATCAACTCAGATTTTATTTAAAGGTCACTGTTTATACCACACAGCAACTGTTCTACTTCTCCAGCACTACAGCTTCTGCCGAGGTTCCGTGTTTCTCATCAAACAGCAGTGAATGAAACTTGCGAAGCAGCTTTCTTGGCCTTGCACTTTTCTGCACTATGGTCTCCCCTATTAGTTTGTGTGAATTCTGAGTGCAGACTTGTTGGTTCTTCATCCTGAATGTGGCAGCGCAAACGGATGCTGTAGAAGGGATGGACAACACATATGCACACTTCAGCACTGAATGATGGATCGAATCTGTAATTGACCTAGGTAATATTTGCGATCTCTTAGGTTGACATGTGGCCACTTGGATAACTTTTGGGGCACTGCCTTTTGAGCAGTGGCTGTCCCAAGACTATATTTTTCTTCGAGAGGGGGAGGAGTTTCTACCAAAAAGAATAACAATTCCTTTGTTTACTTTTCATTTACATACCGCTTTTTGTGTGCTTTTGTTGTTGAGTAATAGCTAGCAAACAACACAGGTGTTTTATCATAAGTCATGCTTTGATTATTAACGGTTTGGTTACGTTAGCAGTATTCATGTATAATCATTTTCTATTTATCTTAAAATATTTTACTTTAATGAGAGTGCCAGTCGTGAAGTGCAAAAGTAAGTACAAGTAAAACACCGATGACATAGGTATCGTTTCTTCTTGCTTTTAATAATGCAACACTGTTGCTCATTTTTCAAAGGAAAATAAGTCCTCCATTGTTTTTTTTTATCAAAGCAGTTAATGACACGAGATGTGTCAACACGAACATCCTTGTAGGCGTTGAGCGAATGGATGATTATTAGCCAATATGTAGTGCAATAAACACTACTGACCCTTTCGTTGTTTTTTACTAATTTTTTTTCTTTGTGTTTGTGTGTGTGCTGTGGACCAGTACTTTGTAATTAATTTTTTAACATTGTTTCCTTCAAGACAATACTGTTTTGAGCTGCCGAGTGTACATATAAGTTAGCACTATCTTGGCCCTCTTGGGTCACCTACACACAGGGGACAACTGGGAAAAGGTCTTCCCTATGGTCCATCGTGCTCTGTGGCCATCCAGAAAATAGGACATAACACTAGGCAGGTAATTGACAAAGTTGAATAGGCCACGTCAGACCACCGTATTACAGCCAACATCCAATGTTGACTTCAGGATGCCTAAAATAGGCTTTGGAGCAGCTCCTGGAGCAGTAAAATATGTGTTTTGGAGCAGTAATAGAGCAGGAAATGTATGCTCTGTAGCAGCTACGAAGCACAAATATAAACAGTTAGTAGCAGTGATAACAGCATTTTGCAGCAACATGAGAACATGCCTGTGGTCAAATCTTCATCAAAACGGTGACGGCATGCACTACTGTCTTTGCAATCCAACCCAGTAAAAGTGGTGCCTGCTTACGAATGGCCCTCTCACGTTTTGAGGATAATTCACTGCACTGACTGTAAACAGCGCATGCCCAGCGTGCAACTTAAGCGCATGAGGAGCAGCGCATGGATACAAGCAATGGGAATATGCGAAGGAGTGAGAACACGTGATGCCATGCGCAAAAAAAAAAAAGAAAAAAGGCTGCCATAAATGACCGAACAAGCGCACCACACTTCCTCGCAAGCCACTATTACTGCCAAAATGGAGGGGGAGTGAGGGGGGCTATCCCAAGCCTGCACCGAACTTCAAAATGATGACGACAAAATTTTCCCGTCAGCAATAACGAGAACTGAAGCGCAGTGAACATGGATTCAAATTTCACTTATCTCTTAATCAGTAGGGCTTAGCGGTGTCTGCCAAGTGTTCTCATTACGGCGCCTCCAGCGCATTCTTAAGGTGCATCCTCTGCCTGAGAATACGCACCCAAGCACCATGTCGCTTGCCGCAGGGCACGTGCAGAAGCTCTTCACAAACACTATGGCTTCCAGCCAGAGACCGTTTGCGTAGACGCTGCCTCATATCCCTCCCGCCCTGCGTTTGCCCTCAGCGCTGTCTCCACCTCTTTGCAACTGGTCACGGCCGGTACAACTTTTGCCTCCACTTCCCTGGAGGTGGAGGAGGCGGCGGTTGCCTTGCCATATCTACTACTCAAGCCACCACCATCTTTAGCAACTCTAAATCCGCCGTACGAAACTTCGTCTGCAGTCGGATCTCTGGCCCAGCCTTCCAGTTCCTCGCCTCCCTCCCCCCACCCGAACACCTTATTCAATTATATTATGGGTGCCGCTCATACAGGTCACCCAGGCAACGGAGCAGCTCACTCTTTTGCTCGAGGATACGTCAGCCGAGCAGAGACTGCCACTGCCTGGGGACATGCTCACGAGTGCATGGTATCCTATCTAGAAATCTCTCTCCATTACCATGATCAACGAACCGTCTACCCTCCTCCTCATAAATCTCTGACAAAGCTACAACAGGTGACGTGGTGCCAGCTTCAGTCCCGTACATTCCCATCCCCTGCTTTCTTAGCTTTGATCCATCCAGGACTGTTCCCACCGCAGGACTAGGCTTTGGGAGTCGCTGGGAAGCACCAGCTTCCGGCGACAACACGCAGCCAAGAGCCAACCTGTCATTAGGATGTAATCACTTGAGGCTCCCAACATAGCATTAAGTTTTTCACCACCACCACCAACACAGTTTTCTCTCGGCGCAATGTTGCTATGTTAGCGGTCGTCTCATACTTTGTCCATACTGTAACGAGTACAAGGCAGCGAACACTGAACCGATCAGTTCCACCCACTGCTCTGTTTCGTTCCCTTCTTTCTCGGTTCCGCGAGGCACGCAGCACATTGTCGGACGGCACAATGAGAAGAAAGGTTTCCTAGTTATGCTGAAAGTTTCTCGTATATAGGACGCGATTGCGAATGTGTAGGAGGATAAACCCCGTGTGAAAGCACGTGGGACAGCTACATCAAGGCCTTCGAGGACAGCTACATCAAGGCCTTTGCAACTGGTCGTGGCCGGTACAACTTTTGCCTCCACTTCCCTGGAAGCGGAGGAGGCGGCGATTGCCTTGCCATATCTACTACTCAAGCCGCCACCATATTTAGCAACTAAATCCGCCGTACGGAACTTCGCCCGCAGTCGGATCTCTGGCCCGGCCTTCCGGTTCCTCGCCTCCCTCCCCCCACCCGAATACCCTGTTCAATTAATATGGGTCACCCAGGCAACGAAGCCTTTTGCTTGAGGATACGTCAGCTGAGCAGGGAATGCCACCGCCTGGGGAGATGTTTGCGAGCGCATCGTATCCTATCACGAAATCTCTCCATTACCGTGATCAACGAACCCTCTACCTCCTCCTCATAAATCTCTGACTAAGCTACCGTAAATTCCCATCCCTTGCTTTCTTAGCTTTGATCCACCCAGGACTGTTCTCGCCACAGTGCAGCCTGTGTGAGGCACCTATAGCTGATTTTGAACACATTAAGATCAAATGCTCGGAATTCCACCCTCCCGCCACTTGGCAACTCTCCGACCTCAAGCGATGGGAGGCTGCGGTGTCCAGCTCTGACCCGGCCATTCAAAAGCGGCTGACGGACTGGGCTTTGGGATTTGCTGGAAAGCACCAGCTTCCGTTCACAGCCAAGAGCCGACCCGTCATTAGGATGTAATCACTTAAGGCTCCCAGCATTGCTTAAAGTTTTTCACCACCACCACCGTTTTCTCTCGGCACAATGTAGCTATGTTAGCGGTCGTCTCATACTTTGTCGATATTAGTAATAGGTGATGTCCACGTTTTGGCGGACTTTGCGTCACGGCTAGGATTTATCACGTGAATTTTGACTTCCGTGTCGTTTTTGTGGTTCGGTGTCTGCTGGCATTGCTTGCAGGTGTGCAGTTTCGGCCTTTATTCTCTTGATATTTCCACTCAATGTGCTGGGAATATGGTGTTGTGCTCGACTTCCAACTACGACAACTCAACTAGAATGCGATGCAAGATGTTCCGAGTGTCATCGAGTGTTTTGAACAGCGAAAACAGTTGGCCGTTGCAATCCGCTGGCTGACCGTGGACAGCGAGCTGCACATGGAACACGAGGCTTTATTTCGAGTATTTTGTCAATGGCAGGTGTTGGATAGCACTGTGAAAGCTAGAAAATTTTGTGAGGTAGGTTGTTTGCTCTCATTCAAAAGTATCAAGTTCTCTCTCAGGCGACTTTGGCTATATGCTACAGCTGTTTTCGCGTACGACTCCAAAAGGTTTGCAAATTGTGTTGTTTGGCCTCCTTCAGTACAGCATGATATGATATTATAAGTACTGATCAATTTTATCCCCTATCATTTCTGCTAAATGAAAGTTTCTAGAACCACGGCGAGTGCTTGCCAATCAGCTGTCGATGGTTGGTCTCGTTGCCCGACTAGGACAGCGTACGTTAGCGTACGTTTCACCGTTAGCAGTTGTAAGACATACATTGTTGTGTAAGCAATTATTTGCTGATTTCACTCCATATAATGAAACCTATGCTTTCACCAGCGAAGCAATCAGCGTGAGCACGCAGAAATTGCGGAGAAATACAAGCAAGATTGATAAAGTTTTCCGCTTGTGCTGTGGTGTTTATTCTTGTCTTGTGTAGAAACAGAGACAGTTAAAGACTGTTGAAGAGATAAAAATTAATAGCAATTTTCTATACTCTCTGTCAGAGTCATGAAATCTTCATTTAAAGTGGCGGATCTACGGTCGCCATCTTGGAAGTAGTTCAGATTCTGCCACCAGGCTACGCCACTAATCCATGACTGAGAATTGAGTACCCAGCCACCCAGCCCTCTCAACTTGAACTGCCTGAACGCTTTTCTTGTGTTTGCTGTGTGGACTTTCAAAGGTTTTTGTGAACTTTCAAAGGTTTTTGCGGCTCCACAACAGGGGAGGGATTTTGTCCCTGTCCTGCCATTCAAGTCCCCTCTTCACCCCACGCACCACTACTTCGAACAATACGCGCCCTGACAATTGGACAAGAGCCTTCCCTCTCTTGTCTATACTTGTCTCACAAGATGTTTGCAGCACAGGGAAAAGCAGAGGCACCCCAGCCTGTCCAACCAGGATCAGGCATACAATAGGCAATTGTGCTTCTAAGCGCCTCTGGCCCCCCCAAATTGGCTGGGGTGACAGTAGGAGCACAATTCTCTATTATAGTGCGCACAGGCGAGAGGCACTTAGGAGCGCAATTGAAAGGGCTCCTCTGCCTTTCGCAGTGCTGCAGTTATCTTGTGAGAACATTGCTCCTACCCACGGAGCGTGAGGGGGTTGGACTGGACTGCAGTAGGCTAGCTTGACTGAACACAAATAAAACAGGGTGTCAACATGATTGCACAGTGCAATCTTAGTACCAGTGAAAAGGAAAAGCGAATGGCATTATTTCTGCACACTTCGTCAATGAACCTTAGTTGAAGTCGGCGCCTGTCTTGTGTTCTTTTGATCCTCGTCTTTTGGGCTGTGCAATCGAGTGATCATTAGCGAGCTTTAGAATACGGCGACCCTATCCGCACTATAATAGAGAATTGTGCTCCTACTGTCACAGGGCCCCTAAGCGGTAGGGGTACCATATTCTGAACCTCCCTATTGTTGATGCCATAGATATAGTAAGGATCGGAACACTCCTTGACTGTGGAAGCTGTCAGTTCTTGCGGTCACCAGAAATTTGCTTTATCAAACGTGATTACAGATATGATAACGTAGCTATAATTAGCTGAACTTCAGTCAACAGTCGCCCTTGTTTATTTTTTGTTCGTGCTTGTCCAATCTTGGAAACTAGAGCTGGTAAGTTACAATGTGCAAATAAGTGAATGATTGCCAATTTTTTCTTTTTGAGATGAATCGATATTCCGAAATAGATGTGAAATCCACCAAGAGGCTATTTATCGCGCAGGAGGCCGGAATGTATTCATGTTCTCTTCGGCACTGAGGAGGCGCATTCACACTAAACTATGTGGGAAATGGAGGAAGGGGAGAAGGGGTTGTAAAGGAAGGTTGCCAGAAGAAAGGACCTAACGGGGACAGTTTTGCAGGCGCTTATGGCGGCCACTTCCCCACTCCCAGTTGGATGCTCCACAGTCTTATTTTATTTATTCGCTCGCGCGCGCGTGCGTGCGTGCGTGTGTGTTTGTGTGTGTGTGCAATTAAAGGAACACAGTATTTTCATGCAATTAGAATAAAATTTTAACAATCAATCTCCTAGAAACATTTTTCTCCTGCAGAATTTCACTCGACACTGAAATCTGATGTGAAAAGTAGCATGCTATGAAAGACGCTGACCTGTCCTGCTGCAGCTTCCCGTGATGATGCATGCGCTTTCTGAATCAATATGTTGGGTGGACTACTGTAGCTTGTAGCCTACTTTATTGTACTAATTTCACAGGGCACACACACGTATGCAACAAGTATACTTTAGTGTTGAGCCCGCCTTTCGGCTTTATGTATTGGTAGTAAATAATTTCGTGATGTGGCACTTGTACATTCACACATTTGCAACATAATAATCAGAGCCCAATTTTTACTCCATGCAAGAGCGCCCATGCTTACCAAATGTTTTCCTGCAAATGCCAAACGATTAGACGCATCGATCAGATCGCGTTCGGTCAGATTTGGCATGTGCTATAATTTGTGAATTTTTCCATACCAATGCAGTACAGTGGTTTTGCTTCATGTGGTCGAACGGAAGCACGTTCTTTGTATGCTTCGAAATTCTCACACGCTTCTATGTCACTTTGCTAACATGATCGGATACCTTTCAGAGCACAGGAAGTCGAGCTGCTTCAAAACAAGGTTCAAATATAAAGTCAACAAGTTGGGCTTTGAGACGGTGGGTGAGTGGACGCCTGGGTGACACGGTATCTACCTTACTCGAGATAAGGACCCCATTCTTTTGGAAACGCTCTGCCTGCTGACGGGCTTTTAGAGCGTTAGCTCTGTTGCTCACTTGCGTGAGTGGTGCGTTTTTCTAAGAATCGTAAACACTGCCATCACCATAGCAACATCGCCGTCTTCACTGTGCCCGGGCAAAATAGACCGAACGCTCCACGCCCCCGGCCACAGCGGCAAAGCGCGGTAGCAGGCGATGCTAGGCAGGTATAGCATTATAGCAAAATGAACACCGAACCAGCTTCCCTGCCGAATGCATCAACGGTTTACCCTAGACGCCGTAATGCTTCGGACAATCCGCGGTATATCCCCCTTCACGAAGCGGAATTAGCTGGGAAGAGGACGGGACATCATGCACGTATAAAATAAATAAGATAAGCGCAAATAAAAGCATCAAACAGGAAACCAATTCAGTGTTTTCTCTCATAAAAAATTTTAAAAAATATACATATATAGGGCCACTGATCAAGTCAAGGTATTTGGAGAAGATATAAACTAGTGCTTTTTGTCTGGTTTCTCCATTGTGAACAACGAAGCTGTAGGGCTGTCGAAACGATAGTACGTTTTCATGAAACTTTGACTTGGCCAGTGAGCCTGTATATTTTTTTATGCCACCACCTGATCAGACTGCATTTCGTCGAACTCTTCATTACAGTATTTTCTCTCATTTGAGCTAAGCTCGACATTCGGTTCAGAAGCGTTGAGCCTCATCGTTGTTTTTTTAATTTTTAGTCGTTTTTTTAATTTTTAGTCAGGGGAATGACGGAAATGCAGTGGCAAAACCCGATTCAACATCACATTTTTGTATTGTAGAAGCTTCACATGGCTGTTTCCTACTTGCCCATTCACCGAAAACATCCCCGGCAGCTACTGCGGCACCTTTACTATCATCACCGGAACGCAACATTCAGAAAAAAAAAACAAAAAAAAAAACATGATGAAACGCTGGTGATTTTCTTCGGCTGCCCACTATATCATTTTTTCTCCTTTTCTTTGGAGCCTGCACTGCTTGCGCTATATAGGAACTTCAGTGGGAAGGTTGAAGAGGCATGCTTGTGCATGTTCAGGTTTTCAAGTTGTACTTGGCAGACTGTCGAAACATTTTATCTGTACCAGTAAAGTGGCAGAGGGTACAAGTATTCGTGCAATTTCTCCTAGGGAGACACTCTTTGAAATTATATTATATTAATTTATGCAGTGTTATAGTTCCGTGCCCTACTATTCATTTTATCGTAGAAAGGGGAAGATATTTTTTCTTCTTGCCACTGAAAAAATAAAAAGAGTCTAAATTCCATATCTTCACAATATATGCTAACACCGCGAACATCTGAAGATAGCTTTGTGACGGAGCTAAGACGAGAAATAACCAGCTCCGACAGCGTTCGGGTTCGAACTGTTTTTTTTTTTTTCGCTGCTTGCACTGAGACGCTTAGTGCCAAATTCTTCTTTGTCCAGCGCCGTGCCATTGTTTGTGATAAAAGCGCGGCGCGAGGGGCGCTACTAGACTACAAAAGAAAACCAGAAAAAAAAATTTCAATGTCTCCGCCACGATTATATCTTGCTGAGTAAGTAGAGTAAGTAAGTAGCGCGAGAGCCTTAGCTGGCAACGTTTCGGCACACAAACAGTATGACACACTTAATTTGAGGCGATAAATAAATCTCAAAGCAAGCAAGTGTACATTTGTCAAGGGACCATTTTCAAGTAGCGCTACTGCGCATGCGCGAAGCACCTGCACCTCAGTTCGACCCGACTCGCCAGTGCTTACCTCTCTCGCCCGATGGAAAGGAAAGGGCAGAGGGAAAACGTTGTAGAAGCACAATATCCTCTCGTAAATACCCCTCGATTCAGGGTGTTTGTGGTGCCATCCTCGTAATTTTTCTGAACTTCGACATTTTAGTGCACATAAAATTTCATAGATGGCGCTACCTACTACGTTTATCCTACGTGTATTGCGGAGACGAAGGGGACGCTCTAGGCTTCAGTTTCAGCGCAGTTAAGTCGGGTCTGATGATTTTCAACGGCTCAACTGATCAGGGTCTTAAAATTCAAGGCCTTGAAATACCTAGAGTAGCAGAATATAAGTATTTGGGGGTATGGGTAAACGAAGGATTGGCATACATTGGAAAGCATGAGCAATCACTTAAGGCCAAAGGGCGAAGGAATGCCAGGATAATGAAGCATAAAGCATTGTGGGGATACTATAGGTATGAGGTATTGAGGGGTATTTGGAAAGGAATTATGGTGCCCGGATTTACTTTTGGAAATACGGTTTTGTGTCTGAAATCAGAGGTACAGTCGACATTAGAAATAAATCGGAGATCCGTTGGACGATTAGCACTAGGTGCCCACGGCAAAACTACAAATGAGGCGGTACAGGGAGATATGGGCTGGGCATCTTTCGAAGTACGGGAAGCTCAGAGTAAAATATTATATGAGGAACGCCTGAGGAAATTGGACAGTAACAGATGGGCAGCTAAAGTATTTAAATACCTGTACCTAAAAAGCGTTGACTCACAGTGGAGGAAAAGAACTAGGAAACTAACTAGTAAGTATGCTAGTAACAAGGACGGAGAAATAAAGAGCATTAAGCAACAGGTGAAAAACACAGAAGGTAAAAATTGGATAAATTCGATGGAAAAGAAACAGAGTGTGGAATTATACCGAAAGTGGAAAATGCTGATCAGGAAGGAAGATTTCTTTGATAACTCAAGAGGCAGTGCCCTACTTTTTGAAGCTAGATCAGGGTGCCTTAGAACACGCAGCTACAAAAAGAAATTTAACAATGGAGATGACGCATGTGCTGTATGTGGAAACTCCAGTGAAACAATTGACCATATTATACTCGAATGCAATGGTATCCATCCGGAAGTTGATGCAGGCGCAGCCACTGTTCCTGAAGCTCTGGGGTTTAGAGATAACAGTGGCCGGGTGAATAAACCGGCGGTGGAAACTAGCAAAAAACGGCTGGAAGATTGGTGGCTTAAAAGTAGAGAAGTGACATAATGTTAGTAATGTAGGAGCAAAATTTAATAAATAGAATGATGGTTTAGTTAACCATTCTAAATCAATAATTAAGATATATGAAGAAAAATGAGCATGATAGCTACTGCTACCACCCCGT
Organism: Amblyomma maculatum; assembly: GCF_055883805.1. Taxonomy (NCBI): domain Eukaryota; kingdom Metazoa; phylum Arthropoda; class Arachnida; order Ixodida; family Ixodidae; genus Amblyomma; species Amblyomma maculatum. The sequence goes on along the minus strand of NW_028146749.1, from coordinate 2,347,000 downwards.
TTCAAAGGGGACGCTCCTATATTCCATCCATCCATCCATCCATCGCACGTGGCTCTGTTATTGCACTATTATTTGCTTTTTGTACACTTTGTAGTTGATAATTGTTACCGGTTGAATAAAGGAACGAAAGCCCGAACCTTTAAGTTATATTCGCCAGAAACAAACAAGCCGTGGAGCATTTCAATCATGTTTAAAATATTTCATGAAGAGCTCGCGCGCTTCAAGTGAACCACGAAAAAATTAGCTGAAATCATCCTGACAGTGCACATTCCTCGAGAGCCGAACAAAACCGATGCTTATCCTCTGACAGCGAGGTGTAAAGTTTTTCCATGCGAAATTTCAGCACAGATAAAAGCTTATTACTTGAACAGTTTAGCATTTACTTTTAGCCATTTTGCAAAAAACGCAAAGTTTGATCACAAATAACTTTTACACTAAATGAAGCAGACAGATGATATTTTCAGGAAAAAGCGAACTATGTACGACCTCCAACTGCTCAAAAAATTTCAGCAGCAGAATGCATATCTTGAAAGTTATTGTATGTATAATTACCTGTTTTATACACTTTTCACAGGCGCGTGGCTAATAAACTATGCGATACACAGTAATAAAAATGCTAAACTTTGTTCATTAACATCTAATCTCAAAACACCTCGTACGGTTTTTTTCTAGGTGCAAAAGATTTTGCACAATTTTGCTTTTCCCGAGACAAGTAGAGCTGAAAAGCCGTTTCTTACCTTTGTGTTTTCCTTTACAGCTTAAACATCGTTGCAGCTATTTATAAACCAAATGCACCATTAGAAAGGAAAGGAAATAAACTTTACAAATATATTAAAGTCACATTTATAAACTAAACTAGTGAGGCGCAGTAGGCGTATGAATATCGCCAAAAATGTCGTCTCTTCACCGCTGGAGTGGGCTGGGTGGAGTCGAGAGGGCTGGGTGGCTGGGTACTCAATTCCTCAGTCATGGATTAGTGGCGTAGCCTGGTGGCAGAATCTGAACTACTTCTAAGATGGCGACCGTGGAACCGCCACCTTAAGGACAGCAATAACATATTGTCCAGCTATTTTTCCTCTTTCATAACATAGAAAAGCTGACAGCTGAGATGCGTGGTATCAAACCAAATTTTGCTGTTCAGCAAAGCAGTTTTATAATGGCCTAGGTGCTGCATGCGAAAATTAAATGGATGCATCTACATAAGCTACTTGTGATGCATATGCAAGATACCTGCATACGTGAAGTTTATGTGTTAAATTTTCATTTGCTGTGTGGCCTTCATATGGAAAACAGGGTGCTAGGGGTCATTGGCTATCTCAAGAAGTGCAAAATTCTGCAAGGTAGGCAGGGGCTGGTCTAGCTAGTAGGTTTTATGTCTAAGGATAAGAAGTATGAATTTTGCTGAGGCGAGATATCTGTGCTCTGTACTATGCATTTTCTTAGAGCTTGCTGTTACTTGCCAACAGGTCTATTGAAGCTCATTTCTACTAGGCATTTTGTCACAATTTACTATACCTAACTCCCAGCCTTGCTTGGAGGTCATTAATTACATGCCGTAAAAAATTTGCTGCAAAAGTTCTGCTGGATTACAGTATGAGAACGGTTTTCCATTTCCAAGAACCTTTGCTTTTTCATGGATGTATAATAAAGACTAGTCACTTTTACCTTTGCCTTTTTTCTTGTGCCTGACTGTTTCTCTTGGTGCCAGTAGCAAAGCTGTGCTAAGCGTTGATACGTCTTTCAGTTGATGTTTTTATTATGAAGGACCACAAGACAAGTTGACTTTATGCCTGGCTTTCCATATTTGACTCCTTTACTCAACAAATTGCATATAGTGCAGAAGTTATACATTCCAGCATTTCAGTATGTATGCATTAAAAGTTTATATGTGCCTACTGGAAACATCTGAATGTATATACACAATCTGGTTTTTCTGTCCAACCAGACCCCAAGCACAAAGTACACAACAGCAGAATAGTTACAGGCTCTTCCCTGCTTTGATTGGAAGAAATAATGGTTTCGCATTCTGATTCTGAAGCTTCTTTAGGTTTCAAGAGATGCCATTAAAACAAAGTTTTTGTTTTAATATTTTTATGTTGTGCCACCTTATTCCGGTTGCTTCAAACCTATGGATTAGCTTTGATAACTCAGTTCTATCCTGTGTGTTAGGTTGTAGGCTTTCATACTTTGGCGTTTCTAAAATTATTCGTCTGCTTCGATGATTTAACGGCATCCTCTCTAACTCTCCTACTGCCTGCTTCCACCAAGCACGCAATAATTATAGCTCTTATTGCTCTGAAATCAACATTCGTTGCTTATACTGTAAACTTGTCTTACTTGGTTAAAGCTTAATTATGATGCCTGCCCCCCCTCATTAACGCTGTACAACTCATCTGTGTTACCCGCTGTAAGCTTACTGACAGAGCCCTGCCCTAGGTCCCATTTCTCCACATCTGTTGTGCTATTGAGTTATGTATGCATTCTCCATGTATAGTAGTTTGTTATTGAGGCTTGCCTTGACAATATAATACATACCTCCCTTTTAGTATAGTATAGCCTCCTAGACTCACTAAGACTTATGATATCCCATCTCATGTACGCAGGTTCCTTGAACAACTCTGTAAAACTAGCCTCACTAGCTAGGATTGCAGTGTGAAACGTTGCCAGGGTCAGTTTCCGATAGTGGCTTGTCCAGAGCCACAGAATCATAGCCCCCTCCGCTGCATCACAGCTCTGACCGCTGCCGTGCTCAGTTGCATCGCAGCCGCTGGGGACTGAGGACCAGGGATTTGTTGGAGTATTCAATTGGAGGTTGCAGCCAATTTCTACACGAGGGTGGCCAAATCCTGTTCTGGTGAAGCACTGCACATCTAAAGGTGTTCACCGGCAACAGTTCGCACCCCAAATCTATTTATGCAATTCCATCGACACACCAATTTTTTATTTTTTTTTATAATCCAGTGGAGAATTGCGTGGCACCAGTATTTGAACCAGGGTCCTTTTTGCACGTGAGATGGGCGTTCTAATTCTACACCACAGCTGCCTACTGACCCTTTGTTCTTAAAAAAGGACTAGGGTGATCCTGACGTTCGTGTGTGCATTGATTTACTTATCTTCAATGAGGTTTTCCACATGAGCCCACAAATCAAGGCACTGAAAAGCCCTGTAAGTACTGTGAGCACCATTTTCACATTCTAGCCAACTCCTTATCAGAGATGATCTATGTGATCTAGCGGGGCAAAATGTCGCAGGTGCAGTCAGGCCACCTTTTTTTTTTTCTTCTCCACCTCCAAGAAATGCTCCTAAAAACATTAAACCCTGTGTAATCTGTGAACATAAATAATATGTACTACTATGCAAAATTTCAACTTTTTAGACATTACAATGTTGAAGTTGGGAATGTCACGAAATCCCATGTGGCCGAGCAGGAGGGGAGGGGGTACATTTGTATGAAAAAATAAAATAAATAAAAGCAGTCGTTGACCAGTGAAAAAACTGATTTCTATTGATGTTTTGGCGCATGGGGGCCGAAACATCAACAGAAATCTGTTTTTCCACTTGTCTCTGACAATATATGCAGCAGTTAAAGTCACAAAAACTTGGTTCTTAATGAACTTGGTCCTTAATTGAGGGAACAAACCGGGGAGAACAAATGGCTCAGTCCATACCAGCAACACTTCCAGTTTCCTTGAGGCACAGTCCAAAGAAGTGGTGTGATAGCTGGTGTCGCACTCGTCGCAGAGCAGCAACATACTCTCATCCTGTGGCTGGTCCCAGACCGTGCACTCCAGGTGGTGCTGCTGAAATGATAAAACTAATTGCAAAATACCTCGAGATAGTGCACGACTACAAGTTTAACTGTCCTGCTGACACCTTCTATCAGACGGGGCCTGAAAACAAGTAGTAGTGTGCAAAAAGGAGAAGAGCGAGGCATTTTGCTTAGTGCATGAGATTTTTGCCTGCAAATAGGAACAGTGTCATCAAGAAAGTATGCTCTTGTACTGCAAATATATGTATTATTGAGTATGGCCCTGTGGGGGAGGGTCTCTGTAATAGGTTTGTGGGGCTTAACGTCCCAAAGGAACTCAGGCTGTGAGCGACGCTGTCTCTCATAAAAACAACTGTGGACTTTTATTCCATGAAGCGGATTTCACTGTAGATGGGCATGGCACCCAGCTGCGCAACATCTAGTAACAGTGAAGAGAAAAAAATAATCGTTCACCATTGCATTGCATTGCAATGGTCGGGCACATACAAAGTTGGAGCGAATATTCCAAGTCTTAAGCTCTTACTCAGCACAATAGTGCATTTAGACCTCTTCAGAACTGCACTGTAAATGGCACGGAAATTTATAACTTAAACCGAAAAGTCAATACAGTAAAGCCCGGTTAAAATGTACCCGTTTTAGTAGTGGTTTCGTCTTAAAAGTAGTAAAGTAAAGTCCTCGACCTGGCGCCCATTGAACATAATCATTTTGCATCCGCATAAACCATACCAGCTTATGACGCATGTATCAGTTAGCACATACCATTTTCAATTTTCGTCGTTCAATTCACGGCGGTAGTACTGCTTACTGCCTCACAAAAGACTGTTCGACCAGAGATGTGACAAACTTCCATAAATGCAACCGATACAATGGCAAGCTACGTGGCCAATGACAAATGCAGCTGCAATGATGATGATAATACAACTATCACCATCTTCGTAGTTTCCTCTGCAGCAGCGACAACTACCCTTAGCCAACATGGCCGCCTGGATTGGCACGCTTGGCGGGCGCGCCAATCAAGGCTGTGAACAAGCTGTGGCCCCCGAGCGGTGCGCCGCCGGAGCTGATCACAGAGTCACGTCCATCTGCTTCCCCCCCCCCCCCCAGCGGGCTCTATTTTCGTCCAGTCCGAGCGACCACCCCTTGCACCTCAGTAATGGCGATTCCCACTGATCGACTGGAGCTGGGTGCCCAAACCAGAATAGAGCGACCTCAACCGCTACAGAGCAAATTGCTCTTGGTCGGCCAGCGGAATGTGCAGAGCGTGCGGAGCAAGTAATGCTGATCCAGTTCCACAAGTTGAAGTCGCCTCCCTACAGCGAAATTCTTGCGGTTGATAAATAGGCAGGAGTGCGGCCCTCTGCAACTTTCTTTCGCATAATTTTAATGCTGCAGATGTTTTTCAATAGACGCACTTTGACATGTTAGCGCAAAAAAACGATAATGCCTAGTATTCTCTTCCGATATCTCTGAAACCGCTAAAAACAGCCAAAAAATTCAGGAAATGTGACATTACCGACTAGAACCTCCAGTGAGATCAGACTCTGGTCGGCGGATCGAGCTAGAGTGCCCCGAGTTACTCCAGACAAACAGCAGAATATGCACAACCTATCCCGGTCGACCAGCGGTATTCAAAATTGTCATCCCAAGGCAAGAAAGCATGCACCGGAGCAATTAGTGTAAATTGCTATAAACGAGACCTTGGTTCCATTTTCTTTAGAATGTGCGACGAGGTGGCCTTAAGCGGAGTGCATTGCAAGTTCTCCGTCCACATCATGGTGAATGTTGGACAAAAGCACTAGGTGCTCAGCATAAATGACAAATTAGAGATTGCCCTTGCCATCGAGAGGGAGATAGAGAAATCTGTACTTACACACTAGAGAGACTTGCTGCTGACTACTGTGTGTGGCATTTGGAATGCCAGGGAAAGGCTGCTCGTCAGTGCTGCCGCGAGAGCCAAGAGATCTCGTATACAAGGCTGAACATTTCCAGATGTGGAGGAGGCGCTGATGCGATGGATGAAAACAGCTCGGTCAAAAAACCTGCCAGTCAGTGGACCTCTCCTTGTTGAGAAGGCCCTGGTTTTTGCAGTGCAGCCCAACCATGCCGACTTTGTATGTACCAGTGGCTGGATATCCAGATCAAAGTGTGGCACGGCATTAGCACGAAGACCGTAGCTGGACAAGGTGGGGCTGACATTGAAGGTGTAGAATATTGGAGGAATGGTTAGCTGGGAGTTTTTTGAAAGACTACACGCCTGATGATATATTTACCCTGGATGAGTCCGCACTGTTTTCCTAGCTGCTGCCGAATAGAATGCTTGCATTCAAGGGAGAGCTGTGCACTGGCGGGGTGTGCAAGGAACAATAATTTCAGAGATATCATTACTGAGTGCGCGGTAGAAGTAGGCGGTAGGATAGTTAGAGAGGATACCGGTAAGCTGTCTAAGGAGACGAAAGATTTCATTAAGAAACGCCAGAGTGTGAAAGCTTAAAATCCAACAGACCAGATCGAATTGGCCGAGACATCAAAGCTAATCAATAAGCGCAAGGTGGCCAATATAAGGAAGTATAACATGGAGAAAATTGAGCATGCTGTAAAGAACGGGGGAAGCCTTAAAGCGGTAAAGAAGAAATTGGGCATAGGCAAAAACCAGATGTATGCGATAAGGGACGAGGCGGGCAACGTCATCACTAATATGGAAGAGATAGTCAAAGTAGCCGAGGAGTTCTATACAGACATCTACAGTAGCCAAAGTAGTCAGGACCGTAATGAGATTGGCGGTAGGGAAAAGCAGTCAGACGTTCCACCAGTGACGAAGGATGAGGTCAAGAAAGCACTAGAAACTATGAAAAGGGGGAAATCAGCTGGAGTGGATCAGATAACTACAGATTTGCTGAAGGACGGGGGGGATATCGTGCTAGAAAAACTGGCCTCCCTGCATACGCAGTGCCTGGTGTCATCGACGGTACCGGAACCATGGAAGAATGCAAACATTATCCTCATTCACAAGAAAGGGGACTCTAAGGACCTTAAAAATTAGACCAATCAGCTTACCGTCTGTTACGTATAAGGTATTTACTAAGGCAATCGCTAATAAAATCAGGACAACCTTAGACTGCAATCAAGCAAAGGATCAAGCAGGGTTTTGGAAACGGTACTCTACTATCGATCATATCCATACCATCAATCAGGTGATAGAAAAATGCTCGGAATATAACCAGCCCTTATACATAGCATTCATTGATTACGAAAAAGTATTTGACTCAGTTGAAACCTCGGCGGTGATGCAGGCATTGCGAAATCGGGGGGTAGACGAGCCGTACGTGAAAGTGCTGGAAGATATATATAGTGGCTGCACAGCAACCATAGTTCTGCATAAAGAAAGTAACAAAATTCCCATAAAGAAAGGTGTTAGGCAAGGAGACACAATCTCCCCAGTACTATTCACAGCTTGTTTAGAGGAAGTATTCAGAGACTTGGAATGGGAGCAGTTAGGGATAAGGGTAGATGGAGAATACCTCAGTAATCTACGATTTGCTGATGACATTGCCTTGGTAAGCAACTCGGGGGATGAACTGCAAATAATGATTGATGACCTAGACAGGAAAAGTACAAAGGTAGGCTTTAAAATCAATATGCAGAAGACTAAAGTAATGTTCAACAGCCTCGGGAAGGAACAGAAGTTTACATTAGGTAGCGAAATACTGGAAGTAGTAGGCGAATATGTCTACAATTAGGACAGGTAGTAACCGCAGATCCGGACCATGAAAAGGAAATAACAAGAAGAATAAGATTGGGATGGAGCGCATTTGGCAAGCACTCGCTGATTATGACTAGTAGTCTACCGGTAACACTCAAGAGGAAAGTATACAACAGTTGCATCTTGCCTGTACTCACCTATGGGGCTGAAACGTGGAGGCTAACCAAGAGAGTTCTACTTAAGTTGAGGACAACCCAGAGGGCTGTGGAACGAAAAATGGTAGGGGTAACATTAAGAGATAGAAAGCGTGCAGAGTGGGTCAGAGAAATAACTCAAGTTACCAACATTCTAGTAGAAATTAAGAAGAAATGGACATGGGCAGGACATGTAATGCGAAGAGAGGATAACCGATGGTCGCTGAGGGTAACAAATTGGATTCCAAGGGAAGGAAAGCGTAGCAGGGGGCGGCAGAATGTTAGGTGGGCGGATGAGATTAAGAAGTTCGCAGGAGTCAAGTGGATGCAGCTAGCACAGAACCGGGTTAAGTGGAGAAATATGTGAGAGCCCTTCGCCCCGCAGTGGGTATAATCAGGCTGATGATGATGATGATGATGATGTGCACCGGCGACAAGCATGCGAAGGATCGCATTTCAGTTTCTTTCGCATGTAACATGCTTGGAAGTGAGAAACTGTCGCTTCTCATCAGTGGCAAGTCAGCCAAGCCAAGATGCTTCAAAGGCGCCCCACTGTCATCAAGCGTCCTCCATAGGAACAACACAAAGGCATAGATGACTTGAAAGCTCTTTCAAGAGTGTCTGCGGCTCTTTGACCGCCATATTTGGGTGAAAGAAAGAAGTGTTGTCATTATTCTTGGCAACACATTAGCGCACGTTGCAATGGTTGGCCTCAAGGCTCTGAAGTTGGCCTTTTGTCACCAAACATGACAGCAATTGCCCAGCCTTTGGACCAAGGCATCATTAGAGCTGTTAAGCAGGTCTACAGAATGAATATGCTGCGCGGAATGCTGCTAGCAATGGAATGCGACAAGGTGTGCACCACTGATCTACTGCGAGCGATTCATTTGCTGGAACACGCATGGCGGCAAGACAAATCTGCGACTGTGCATATCTGTTTCAAGCGTACAGGTTTCTGTGAAGTGTACGCGAGTGACGCAAACGATGCAAGCAACATCACCAGCGCCCTGGACCGACCTTGTGAGAGCTTGCTAATTGAAGTCCTTGAAAGGACTTCAATTCGGAACGCTGCTCCTACAGGGTGACTGGCCGTTCTTTTTGCTTTTCTTGGTGCTTGATTTTTATATGAACTGCCGGGCCTTTTGGCATCAATGTTGCTAGGCGGGGACCGGTTGGACAGGGATAGCAAGATTGGTCCCTCAACCAGGGCAGTCCTCTTGCCTCTTATCTGTGCCCTGTACCGCCACACTGCACACTTTTTCGCGTGTGCTGTCGCCAAATTGAACCATTCCCAAACACTTCGGACCTCTTTGGCTGCGCGAGATCATGAACTGAGTGTCCTCCGAACGCGGCTTGCTGGGGTGACTACCACGGACACCACGGCTGCGGTGCACCTTTCCGGCGGGAGACAACAGCCCCAGGTCCCTAGAACATATGCTGCTGCAATGGGTGGCTCTTCAATATCTCCTCTACAGGCAGATGCAGCCATTGTAGCCCCTACTGCGACCTCTGACTCGTGTGGGTATCCTGCTTCCGGAGATTCCTGCACTAATCCCCAGCCGCACCAGATGGTCTTAACTTCTGCTGCATCTTCGGACCACGTCGTCAACGAAGTGGTGGCTCTCCTCAAGGCAAACATTGATCCCGAAGTCGAGGGAATTGGGGCTGTTACTATGCGGGCCTCCCGTCACGCCCTGACGGTTACCTCCAGGGATCCTGAGGACCTCCATCGCCTCAAGTCTGCCATCTCGCGGATCGAGGCCACGCGGACCTCCGTCAACGTCCGAATCTCCGAGCAGCGGAACCCGCACATTCGACTGACTGGGGTTGACCCCGATATCAGGCAGGAGGAGCTTATTCCTGCACTCAATCATCGCAACCCGACTCTTCATCTGGACCCCCTCTTCCTGCAAGGTCAGGCTATCTTTTCTACAACACTCCGGACAGTTCGTTCACGTCATTGAAACAGACCCCCCCGCTTTTGCCCGTCTCTGCAAGGCACGTCGAGTAATCATAGGGTGGACTTCCGTCGAGGTGTGCGAGGACCTGCATGTACCTCTGTGCACATTTTGTGCCAAGTATGGGCACGTTTTGAAAAAGTGTAAGCTGAGGAATGACCCTTCGAAGGCGCGTTGCACCCGTTGTGCGGGGTCGCATGCCTTGGCAGCTTGCCTGAGTTCCATCCGGGATCTCAACGTTAAGTGTGCCCCTTGTGCTGCCGCCGGTCGCCCATCAAATCATCACGCGGGATGCGTGTCGTGCTCTATTTTCAATGAACTCTCGTACAAGATCCGTGCACGAACTAAGCATGGGCCGTGCACGGAACACACACACAGCGAAAATGGCACACAATAGGAAGACGCGTCGGTCTGCAGCCTCGGGCATCACAGTCTGGCAATGGAACTGCCGTAGCTTCAGATGGAAAAGGGCATCCCTACAACTCTACATTCAGAACCACGCAACTACTCCGGATGTCATAGCCATTCAGGAAACAGGCTGCTCTCCCACTTTGACCGGATACAATACCACCTCCCTATCTGCACGCACTGCGATTCCCGTCAAAAACATTCTCACGGCCATAGCCCATACACTCAGCAACCAAGTAATTGAGCATACGCTCACTGAAATACTGCCGACTACACCAGCCTTTTCATAACGAACGTTTACGACCCACCCCGAGCCAAAGGACACAGCTTCCTCACATTTCTGGCCGACATCAAATGCATATCTGGTTCAAATACACTGATAGTAGGCGATTTCAACGCCGGACACACAGCCTGGGGATACCTTAAAAACACTCCCAAGGGCACACATCTGTACAACGTGTTTATGCAACACTCTCTCACCCTCATCACGGACCCCAACGCCCCTACCCGAATCGGCACTAGCACCACCAGAGACACCACCCCAGACATTACACTGACCAACATTCGCTCTCCCATTTTCTACAATGTACTACCAGACACACTGGGCAGCGACCATTATATTATCAAAATTCTAGTGCAATATGACGCAAAACAGTTCACATCCAAGAGCCAGCATCTCACTAATTGCAAAGAATTTCGTGAGCAATTAGCGGTAGTCACTTCTGAGGACAGCAATCTCCCACTGGACGCCTGGGTGGATAAGCTCCAGTCTGCACTCAAACGCACCACTAAACACATCAAAATCACTCCGCAAGCACCTCAAATCGATCTTCATCTTTTGCATCCCTGGGAGGCAAGGCGAAGCCTCGTTAAGAGATGGAAAAGACAACGACACAACAGAAAACTCCACCTCCGAATCGCACATATTACCACTGAGGCCATAGAGTATGCTGCCAATCTGGCAAACTCTAACTGGCGAAACCTCTCCAATAGCCTTCTGGGTACTTTAGGCACGCGAAAAACTTGGAATATTCTCCGAACCCTGCTCGACCCCACAGCCACCAAACAACTGACAGCCAACAACACGCACCGCCTCATTCACACTGCAGCACAACAAGGCACAGACATCCTTCAATACCTCACACAGCGATACATTTTGCCCCCCCCCCCCCCCGCCTTCTTCCACGCCCCCATCCCCTCCCCCACCTAACCCAAGGCTGGATGAGGACATAACCACCACGGAGGTTCGGGCCACCCTCGCCCACATCACTCGTAGCACCGCACCCGGGCCTGACCAAATTACATACAAACTCCTTCGATACCTTAATGATACATCTCTTTCTCAACTCACAGCTTACTACAACCAACACTGGAGGGAGGGCACTTTACCAGCCTCTTGAAACCACGCTGCAATCAACTTCATTCCTAAGCCCGGAAAACCCCTTTCCTTAGATAACCTACGCCCCATTTCTCTCACAAGTTGTCTTGGCAAACTCTATGAACATGTATAATCCTTAGACGGCTTCAACCTGAAGTCGAATCTACCGCATTTTTTGCTCACTCTCAATTCGGCTTCCGCCCACATATCTGCACCCAAGACATTCTACTGCACCTGAAAGAGACCATCCTAAACAATACCCTCCATAAATATGCCACACGGGCCATACTTGCAATTGATATACAAAAGGCATTTGACAACGTGAGCCATGACCACATTTTGTCTACTCTTGCCACAACTAACTGCGGGCTACGCATCTGGCGCTACGTTGAGGCATTCCTAACCAAACGCACGGCTCATATCACACTCGGGTCCTACACCTCCCCGATCATCTATTTACCCAACCGAGCCACACCGCAGGACTCAGTCCTCTCACCCATCCTCTTTAACATCGCCCTAACTCCCTTAGCCTGGATACTCGAAACTATACCTGACCTTCAGCCCGCAATATACGCAGACGACATCACACTATGGACTACTAAGGGTTGCCCTGGCCAAGTTGAACATGCTTTGCAACTCGGTACAGATGCCATCCACACATATACACAGGCTATAGGTCTTGCGTGTGCACCGCAGAAATCTGAACTCCTAGTCATCAAGCCTTCCCCAAGGGCCCCAACCATCACCGTACTGCTTGACAACGCTCCGATTCCCAAAGTACCACGGCTCCGACTGCTTGGTCTCCACATTCAACAGGACACTAGAGCCACCTACACCATACACCTCCTGCAGCGCCAAATCAACCAGATAACACATCTCATTCGTCGCATTTCAAGCCGCAATCATGGCCTCAAGGAAAAAGACACTTTAAGACTCGTAGATGCCCTTATCGTTAGTCGACTAGCTTACCACCTCCCCTACCCTCACATCACCAAAACCCAACTCAATAAACTTAACGCCCTAAACCGCTCAGCCATTGAAGCTGCCCTCCATTTACCTCGTCATACTAGTATGATTCGGCTCATTCAATTAGGCATTCATAACAATGTTGAGGAGATCATAGAGGCGCACCTCTCCAGCCAACGTCGACTCCGCACAACATCTACACTCATCTCTTGCGCTTAATGGGCTACAATACCCCTGATCCCTCACCTCATACTCATATAGCCATCCCTCGCATCTGCGGAGCCTCCTCGAGCTCAAACCCCTCCCACGAAATATGGATCCCGAACACCACAAAGGCCGTCGCGCAGCCCGTGCCTAATTTTTTTCCAAACAGTACTCTACACGCCAGGACATCATCTACACGGATGCTTCACACAATCCGGGCATTCCTCACATCTGCACTGCTGTATTCACGAACATTCGCCGCTCAACATTCAATGCTGCCTCCATCCACTGCACTAGCATCACCGAGGCCGAATGCTTGGCCGTTACACTCGCAATTGCACACATCAGTCAGTTGCAAACTCAGCACACCACAATATGCACAGACTCCCAAACAGCATGCAGATATCTACTGCGAGGAACCCTCCCACACTCATCTGCTAAAATATTATATACCTATCCCTCCCGATCCCATCGCCATCACATGGGTTCCTGGGCATGAGGACATCCTCGGAAATGAGCGCGCTCATGCGTTTGCCCGAGAACTAAGCTTCAGGGCGCCGGTGGATGTCCTTCCCAACCCTTCATTATACACCACCATCGATCCTCTTGACTACAATACAATTGTTCACTACTATCGTCGTTGCCGTGCCACGTACCCACCACCACATCACACGCTTTCTCACATCGACAGCACGTACTGGCGACAACTACATTCGTTTCCATCTCCTCAATTTGCCCACATATTTCACCCCACGGACTTCCCACCATACTGCACCACATGCAACGCCACCCCACCGACCCTCTACCATTACTTATGGGAATGCCCACATCCCATCCGCGTTCCTCCCGTCAAACACCCGACCCCCTCCTCCTGGGAGGTTGCCCTTCTAGCCATGCAACCTGCAGATCAGTTGCGGCTGGTTGAGCGGGCTAAACTAGAAGGAACAGCCACAGGGCTCCTGGACTAAGAGGTCCTCCTGGGAGTGTTTACATTTTTTTTTCTAATAAAGTTTTTTTCCTCCTCCTTGAGAGGGAAGGTGCTTCAGAGGGCATTGCCCTCTCTGATTTCAAGGACGTCGACAGGAAAGTGGAAACTTCACCAGAGATGTCCGACGAAGCCATCATTGCCTCAGTTGTGGCCAAAGTGTCTCCAATTAACAATGATAACGATGACACTGTAAGTGTGGAAGCTCCGCGCACAACTGGGGCGGAAGCAGTGTGTGCTGTAAGCGTCACGCGGCTGATCGCCGAAAAAAGGGGTCTGGCTGAGAAGCTGGCTCGCGGCTTGAATAAGTTTGAGGCTGCTGTTGTTGCTGCTAACTGCGGCATCAGACCAAGTTTTCTGTCCTTTCAGTGCAAAATAACGGATGCATTCTTTTTTTTTCTTTCAACCTACTGCCAGGTAAGTGCGTGATTTTACGCTACTCCTGTTAAGCCGTAGTACCGTGTAGTACATACTTTTTCTGAGTTGCGGCCAACTACGGTTTAACGAGGTTTTGCTGTATAGGCAATTGCTAAGCACTTCGACTGGCTGCAACCTCCACAAGATATTTTCCATTAAAAGACATGCACTACAAAAAATTTCCGTTTTGTACATACAAGACATATTCAAATATTTTAAACAAAGCAGCACCAATACTTTTATCTCCTCTCCTGCAATTTGAACACTGGAACCACTGTACCCTTTTAGTAGCCTCTCCGAGCCAGTGTCGAATAGGAAGATACTGTTTCTGCACAGAAAGTTTAGCATATGCTTCCCACTTACATTTCTGTCAATGTAACCTTGCTTGCTGTGCTTCATTGTTTTGTCTTTGAAATAGACTTTAATGTTAAGATGAAACACAGTCTTGAAACTCTTCATGGTGCTTTCAGATGCTGTGCTTCACTTTTTTTATGACTAAGTGGCCTTGAATACTCTCTATGAAAGAAGCAGCGCTAGATGTGTTCAGAATTAGAGCTACTTTGAGCTTTCAACCACAAAGTCCTCTTGTTCATTAGCGATGCAAATCCATGTATTTGTATGCTGTAACGGTATAGGAGGCAAAATGCACAGCCCTGCCTGCAGGAGGATCAGACCTTCTGTGCCAGTTCTGATATGCTGTTCAACACGGCAACTAACTTAAATGTGGACATCCCGCTAGCTGAGGTACAGTGCCGTGCGAAAGTAGAGAGACCATGCAATATCCGATACGATTGCTGGTTTTGTGTATAAAAATGTGCACCTCACAAAAGTTACTCAGGCAAGCATCTGCCCAGATCTGCATAGGGTGCCCCCTATGCAGATCTCACTGCACCGTCGAGAGATGGTCACACAGTTTTGCCAAATCGCCACACCTTTCCACTTTTGCACAGCGCTGTACATATGACGAGGTTACCAGGTAGATGCCACAGGGAAGTGCTGTTGACAGGTGCGGTAACTTCTACATTTGAAAGTGTATATGAAGAAAGTTTAGTGAACCAATTAGGCCTTGAAAAAATTTCACATTATTAGTTACTCACTTTTCGCTGTCACTAGTTAACTACACGGTTCCTCATGTCTTCTTGGTCCATTACTTTTCCATTTTCGGCTCGTCAGCAAACTTGGAGCTTTTCCTGACCAGTGCAGTGAAGGTTTGTGCAACCAGTTGCATGCTGATGATTTGTTGCTGGCATTGAATATGAGCATTCCGAAATTTGTTTGCTGTCTGAAAACCTTTTGCTTCTTGCCGTTCTTGATACTTCTCAATGAATTCCCTTTAGACTAACTGAAAATAGAAGATAAGCAAAATACATTGCATTACAAATGTTACAAATTACACTTTATCAAACCGGAATATCTTACTTCAAATTATACAGATTTGACCAGAATTTTCTTTCAGAAGCCGCAAAAAATATGCCAGTGTGGCCTGTGCTGGTGGTTTGCATAGCATAGATTATTTGCATGGGTGTGCAATAAAAGATGTTATATAAGTGCAATTAATTAGACAGTTTTTTTTTTTATTTAGAGCACAGCATTATATACCAAAATTCAATGCTGAAAATGCAATTTATAGAATTTGCAAATTGGCAACATAAGTTGAAATATTAAATGTCAGACACATGCCTCCAGTCAAAAATGCACTGCACATTGCAAAACAAATTTGAGGGTTTCAAAGCTGCAGAACTGAATGTGGAGCGAAAAGTTTGGCTGCAGGCGATCGAGCGTTGCATCGAACACAACCGGCGTTCCGTTGAGCGCATTGAACTTCACCGGAGTTCGTTTAGGCAGATTACCAGGGCTCGAACCCATGCCGCTGGTGGCTGTATTTCGATGGAGGCAAAACGGAGAGGCGTCCGTGTGCTGTGCGATGTCTGTGCACATTAAAGATCCCCGGATGGTCGAAATTACTCCGTAGCCCTCCATTATGGTAGGGTGGCTAGAAGGAGAGGTGTGATGAATGCGGCGCGCTTTCCATAGAGAGAGGTGGCCCTCTGAGCGTGACAGCCGCTGGGGCCAAATGGAGTGCCGAGTCTGGGGTGCCGTCAGCATTCCGAAGGACACTTGAACCCGTCCATGGAACGCCATGCGACAGGAGTGGTGGTGTACCGTCCAAACACATTTGCCGGAGAAAGTGTGACAGATACTGCGCCTTTCTTTTCCTGTAAACCAATTATAATTATATGCAGCACTGCAACGAACGCTGATAAGAGGCAAACAATGAGAAGCAAATGATATGAGAGGAAGGGTGGCCTCGGCGGGCCAGGTGTGCACCGTGTGACGTCACTCCCTTCTGGCACATGCGCAGTGGCGGTGGCACTTCTGAGCAACGTTCTTCCTCTGAGTCAGCCGTGGAGCGGAGAAGTCGATGACAGCGTCTCCAACGTGGCTATCCAGCTGTGCTTCATGTGACGTCACTCGCTCCTTAAGCATGTGCGGTTGGGGCTCTCCGGGGCTCCGTAAAATCACTCAAACATAGCGTAGTGTTGCTTTCGCAACAAAATGGCATCCTGTTAGTGGCATTGTCATAAAAATCATATATATGCCTTCTACATCATTAAAGATGTAAACTGGGTCTGTGTTTCATTGATTTAGCACCATTTTAATGCACAGGTTGGGAAAGCGAACTTCAACAGCCTTCAAAATTATTTTCGGCGTTCAATATTTCGAAAACCACGATGCCTCTCCTGAAATTTTCTGGAATGGATTCATCTTCACTGTTAATTCAATTTTGAAATGAAATCGTTCCCTAAAACCAAAAATTTTAACGTTTAATGAATTTTGGTTGATGAACCGTCCTCTTATTGCACAGTACAGTGCATAAGTTAACTGTCCTAAACTCGAGTCGACCTGCACAGACCGCACTGGCATATCTTTCATGGCTTTTGAAAGAAAAATCTGTGTTGAATACGGACTTGAAACACTCAGTTTATTCATTTCAGTCTCTCCCAGGAAATTTCTGAGCAGTAGTTAAATTTCAAGCAATGAGCAGCGTTGAATATCAAGGATATGATCATTCACTGATTGCAGGAATGGAAGAAAGCCACCACAAAAAGCTCAGTTTTGGGAATGTGCCATCTAATTAGCTTGTACACGGATACCTTTGCAGCAAGGCCAAAAGCAACATACAGCAAATGTTATGTCAGCTGCTTTTTACTGGATTCATTGTTAAGGAGTACATGCCCTTAAGGTATTTACATCAACAGCCATCAGCACAAGTGCATCACCAGATAGCAATGTCTCACTTGTATTCAGTGGAATACCGGACTGTTGCAGCAGTTGGCATAGCCGATTTTTTTTCTAGTCTTGGATTTTGTCGTGAACATTTTCCTGATGGCCCCCTCCTTTTTTTAGTTTATATTAATGACCTTCCTAACTGTGTGACTTTCCCTATCCACTTATTTGCCGATGGCTGTGTTAATTATCGCGAGATTGCTGAACCCGCCGATGTTTCTGCTTTACAATCTGACCTCAATAATATAACTAAATGGTGCAGCACATGGTGTATGGACCTAAATGTTAAAAATGTAAAGCTATGCGAGTGTCGCGCACTAATCTCACCCCTGCTTGCTATGTATTGAATAGCACTCCTTTAGATACTGTTTCTTCGTACAAATATTTGGGTGTGCATATCACTAATGAGCTCAGCTGGAAGCAGCATATTGATTACATTATTAACAACAGTAACCGCATGCTTGGGTATATGAGCCCTAACATTTCAAAGGCACCTTTTTCGACTAAAATGACTATGTACAAAGCATTGGTACGTTCAAAGATTGAATATGCTTCTGCAATCTGGGATCCCGGTTTCACGAACATGAAATCCTCACTCGAGATGGTTCAAAATAATTCAGCGCGTTTCATTCTTTCCAATTACAGTTGCACTAGCAGCATAACTTCAATGAAACTAACGCTATCTTTGCCATCTCTCGAGCTTAGAAGGAAAATTTCACATCTTAGCCTTTTTCACAAAATTTATCATCATAACGAATTGAGGCATACTTTCATTTCGCAGCCATCGTATCACTCCTCCCGCGTTGATCATGCTTACAAAGTAAGTGTTATAACTTGCAATACTAATGCCCTTTTTCATTCCTTCCTACCTCGTACGTCAGTAGAGTGCAATCACCTTCCGCCCGATATCGCATTAATCCAAGATTCATTTCGCTCATCACTGATGCAATATCTTGAAGCTGATCCGTGACACTTTTTTTTTCCTGACTATTATCTTATTTCAGTTTTTGGTTTTTCATGCTTGTTTGCTCCCAGTGCTGTTGTTCTTTTCGCTGTATAATGCTCTTTTCTCACCGCTTATGATTGCTTTCAATTTATTCCACTTTATAACTTTCTTTATTGTAAGATTGTTTTCGTTGTTCTGTATTCCCTTGTTTGTTTAGCCTTTGTTATGTTTTGTTCATTTAATGTTCTATGCTTTCTATCATATATGATGTGCCACTCCCCTCTGTGATGCATATGCGCTTGAGGGTAATAAAATGAAATAAAATGAAATGCCATCTAGCAATAATCAGATAACAAAGCTGCTGTCTTTCATTTTTTTCAATTGGTAAGGGCCACTTATAAAGCAACTTTCTTTGATAGAGACAGTTGAAAAACAGTGTTGGTGTGCAGCGCAGTGTTGTGGGCCCAAACAATCGCCTATTTGACGTCAGCCAGTCTCAAAATGACCGTAGCGCCCCTACATCCCTGTTGCGGTGGATGGTGAAAGTGGAAATTGTGAAAGCTACTAACCCTCTTCTTTTAAAAACGCAATGAAAATAAAATGCGTCTGCGATTTTAAACACACTTTTGTACGCATATGAAGGCCACCACGTCTACTGACGCACAAGCAAAAAGTTTGCAGACGCGGCTCACGAGTGTCGTCTGCTGCCTGCCTGCTTGAGATGCATCTGCAAATGCGGTGGCTTTTCATGCGTACAAATGAGTGTTTAAAACGCAAGCACAGTTTTATTTTCTGTTGCATTGCTGAAGGAAGAGGGTTAGTAGCACTTAAAATTTCCGCCTTACCCATCCACTGTAGCAGCGTTGGAGGGGCGCTGCGTTTTTCGGATTTGCTGACGTCATAGTATAGGCGATTGTTCGGGCCCACTCAGCACCGCGCAGTTTTGCCATTGTCTCTTATCTAAGAACATTTTTATAAAGGCAGCTCACACATCAACCATACTGAGCCAACTGTAAATGGCCAGCTGGGGCATGGAAAACATGGTGGCTAATGAGTTGTGGTGAACGTTTGGCAACCAAAAATGCAATGCTTTGGTCAAGTTCATGTTCTCTCCTGTCTTTGTCATGGCGCTTTGGGTTTGTTTAGCTCTAGCTTTCTGCAAGCTGTCGTGGCAGCTCTCCAAATGCCTTCAGTATTGCCTGTCCATTCAGACCAATCAAATGAAGTGTCATTTCATCAAGGAAACTTTTATGGTCAGTTCCTTCCTTTTTTTCCTTTAACTGTCTTGTGGCCAAATAAAGCTTCCTCCACTTAAAGCAAATGGCTTTTAATGATTCTCTACAGATCATCAGTTCTTAGAGATTCTAAAGCAGTGCACTTTTGATTGCGACTCACTCCTTTTGTTTTGCCTGAGCTTCTCAGAAACAGCGTTGTCTGTGGAGAATACAATGCTGTGTCAGCACCCAACATCTCTAATAATCTGATGTGCGCGTTGTGTGTCGCACCTTCATAGCTGTTTTGAACAAGCTGATTGCACCCTGCTATGCATACTTCGCCTTTCAACAAGGACAGGTGTAGACACCACCTTAGACAACAAATGTGTCAGAGGAAGTAGTGTTCTTTTTATCTGTTGCATACCACTTGAAACTATTACCAGGCCGCCAGAATGAAGCTCAGACAGCAAAATATTTTTTCTCCGCTTTCAATTGTACTGTACGCCCCGTGCACCGCCTTTAGCGGCTGCGGGAAGCAGACGTAGGGCACAGTCCCCGGCTGTCCCGTTACTGCAGCAAGAGTGGAAGAAATTCGCACATGTTATCTACCATTTGTGCGGGTGTGTGGCAATTATTTTCACTGCGAAAGCATCCGAAAACGAATTGCTTTAAGGAGGACTTCGGTCCAAAGCCGCAGTCGGACCTGATCTGTGTTCATGCGAGATGGTTGCCGCAGACAAGCATGCCACAATTAAAGACCGGCTACGCCGCAAAGCTTATCATGAGTACCGTCCCTTTTTTGGCGCTTTAAAATCAATACCCGAGTTCAGAGAAAAACCTGCGAGCTCCAGTTTGTTTTCTTAGAGTGCAACATGGTGCTGTTCTGTACGTCCGATCAAGTGGCCGTCGTCAGGTTAGTGGAGCAGGCGCTTTGGTTGTGCACTTGTGTACAGGCAAGCATGCTGGACTGATTGTAAATAATTTGCATCATCTTTATTGAATTCGACATGCCTGTAACGCATCGTCGAAAAAGCGAGAGTGCACCGTTTCTAGTTCAAACCAGGACTATTTTAAGAAGGGCTAGTTTTTGTTGGGACTGCCTCCCTGCATGCTGTCCCCTCTCGAGCTCCGTTAGATACTGTAGTCGAGAGCTCCGCTTCACTGGACCGCCAACACGGCGGATGAAAATCGCAGACGACATCACGATTGTGGCGTTATCTATTACTGCTTTTGAGTGTAAGGTTAAGAACCAAGTGCGGCAACCCCGGCTGCTCAGAGGTAACTTCTTTGGCGGTCCTAAGAATATTTTTTTCTCACATATGCACACTTCAGCACTGAATGGTGTATCGAACCTCTAATTGACCTAGGCAATATTTGTGATCTCATAGGTTGCCATGTAGCCTCCTGGATAACCTTTGGGCAATGGCGGTCCCAAGAATATTACATTCTTCGAGGAGGGGACGAGTTTAAAATAACAAATTTTTTTGTTCACTTTTCATTTGTACACCAATCTTTGTGTGCTTTTGTTGTTGAGCAATAAATGGCAAACAACACAGATGTTTTATCATAACTCATGCTTTGATTATTAACGGTTCGGTTACGTTAGCAGTATTCATATACAATCGTTTTCTATTTATCTTACAATGTTATAACTTGAATGAGAGCCTGCCAGTCGTGAAATGCAAAACACAGATAACATAGGCATATTTTCTTCTTGCTTGTAATAATAATAATAATAATAATAATAATAATAATAATAATAATTTATTTTTTCTTTAATACAAGGAAAGGAAAGGAGCAGCCGCTAAAAAGCTGCTTTGAAGAGCAGCTTGACGGGGCGCGCCTGCCCCTGTATACGAGTATATGAGTACAGAGAAGTCACGCTTACACAATGAATAAATAATGAATGGAGAAATATTTAAATTACAAAAAATCACAAGGTAAATCAGGAAAAATATGTGAAAATAATACAGAGACACGCTGCAAGTTAGAACACTTAATTTAAAAATATCTATTCATAGAAACAATTCGCGCATTAATTTAATGGGAGGAAAAGAGAAATCTTGACCACTATTAAGAAAGTATTGATTTAATATGGTAGGAGGCATCTGCCTGCCATAGTTCGCCCGGCACGCTGCAACGTGCCAATGCTCCGGATTACGGGTGTCGTATGTGTTTATGTTGTCTTGAAGCACTGCTATGAGTGTTAGTGTGTTGTCCTTTTTAGTTATTCCTTGTTTATATAATCACAAAAGCCTGTAGTTATACAAAGATGTTACTTCAACCATTTTTAGCTGCTTAAATATTGGTCCTGTATATTCGAGGTAAGAAGCTTTAGCAATATTTCTTATTGCACGTTTTTGAAGGACTAGTAACTTTGTAATGGTTTCTGCTGTTGTTGTCGCCCATACTAGCAAGGCGTTGTTCAGAATGAACGAAAAGAGTGACTTATAAAGCATAATGTTAATGGTTAAGTGGAAATACTGGGAAATGTCGGCGTAGAGAACCTACTGTGCGTGATAGTTTGTGGAATAAATATTCTAGGTGAACATGTGCTCTGAGAAGTACATGCCTAACGTTTTCACAGAGTGAGCAATTTCTATTTTAGTGCCACAAGAGAAGGCAGCTCGAATGCTCTATTTCTGGGATGGAAGAGAACGGCTTTTGTTTTATTGACATTGAGTTTTAGACTGTTTTGACACGCCCAGTGTTCAATGTTTTCCAAGGTTATGTTAGCCCGACTGGATAGCTCTATGCCTGAGTGACCAGAGAAAAACAGACTTGTATCCACAGCGTAAATAATGTGTTTTGCAGATGAATCTATGGAAACAAGACTATTTATGTAGAGTTTCTTTTCTTCAAAATTATTTATATATATACTCTCTTTGAGCGAAAAGGGCAAGCTCAGTAGATCTCTTTTTCCGAAACCCGAATTGAGCGGGGTTTAAAATATTACGATTAATAAAGGACGTAAGACGAGCAAGAATTAACTTTTCAAATCCTTTTGAGAAGGTAGGCAGGATAGAAAATGGGTGATAGTTGGAAAGGTCGTTTATATCGGCTTTTTTGTATAATACTGTGACCCTCCCATACAATACTGTTGCTCATTTCTCAAAAGAAAATGAGTTCTCCATTTTTTTTCTTTTTTCAATGTGGTTAATGACACGAGATGTGTCAACACGAACATCCTTGTAGGCGTTGAGTGAATGGATGATGATTAGCCAATATGTAGTGCAATAAACACTACCACCTGGCCCTTTCGTTGTTTTTTGCTAATTTATTTCTTCTTTGTGTTTGTGTGTGTGCTGTGGAACAGTACTTTGTAATTAACTTTTTCGCATTGTTTCCTTCAAGACAATACTGTTTTGAGCTGCCAAGTGTATATATATATGTTGGCACTGTGCGTCTACCTTGGCCCTCCTGGGTCACCTACACACAGGGTATGACTTGGAAAAGGTCTTCACTATGGTCCATCGTGGTCTGCGGCCATCCAGAAAATATGACATAACACTAGGCAGGTAATTGACAGAGTTGAATAGGCCACGTCAGACCACCGTATTATGGCCAGCACCCAATGTTGACCTCAGGATGGCTAAAATAGGTTTTGGAGCAGCTCCTGGAGCAGTAAAATATGTGTTTTGGAGCAGTAATAGAGCAGGAAATGTATGCTCTGTAGCAGCTACGAAGCACAAATATAAACAGTTAGTAGCAGTGATAACAGCATTTTGCAGCAATGCCTGTGGTCAAATCTTCATCAAAACTGTGACGGCATGCACTACTGTCTTTGCAATCCAACCCAGTAAAAATGGTGTCTGCTCATGAGTGGCCCTCTCATGTTTTGAGGATATACAGTCGAACCTCGATATATCGAACACGGATATATCGAATTATTGATTATATCGAACACTTTCTATATCACGCGGAAAATCGCATGCATTTTTAATTTTTTATTTCGAACGGCGTCGGTTGCCAAATGGATAAATCGAACTCCGCCACCCCAAACCATCCCCAAACCATGTGCACTCTGTTGACAGGAGGCGAGCTTTCCCTCAACGCCCTCGAAGATAGCGGCGGCGCGATGGGCGTTACCAACTGCTGCGCACGATCGCTGCATACATCGGTCGTGCCGAGGGCGCCATTTGAACGTAGCGGCGTATGCACGCGAAATGGTGAAAAAAAGTCAAGCGTCGCCGAAGCTTTCAGCATACCGAGGAGCACTTTGAGCACTCTGCTGAAAAACAAGAGTGACATAAAGGCCAAGGCGGAACAAAACCAGCACTCAGGCGCGCGGCGGGTGTGCAAAGCTGGCTTTGAAGACGTTGAGAAGGCGCTGCACAAATGGTACATCGACGCAAGGGCCCGGAATATTCCTGTATCGGGACCGATGATACAACAGAAGGCCAAGAACTTTGCGTTCATTCTCGGTGCCGAGAACTTCAATGCCAGCAGCGGTTGGCTGCAACGTTTTAAGGCCCGCTTTAACATTGTCCGGAAGACAGTCTCGGGGGAAAGTGAGGACGCCAATGAAGGCGAGATCGAGAAGTGGCTTGAAGAAGAATGGCCTAAGATTCTCGTCAAGTATGAGCCTAGCAGATATTCAATGCTGACGAGACGGGCCTGTTCTGGCAAATGCTTCCGCGACAAACGCTCGACACGCGCGGAGACAAGTGCCACGGCGGCAAGCAAGGCAAGGCTGGTATTACAGAGATTGCGGCGGAAGTTACTGCTGAGCGGCCAAACGAAGACGCTGCCGAGGTTGATCCCGTAAGCGCTGCCCCGCTCCCGACTGCAACTGAGGCTGTAGCTGCTTTGGACCTTGTACGCCGCTACTGCGGCGCAATAGAAGGCGCTGGACTATCGCTTGTGGACCGTTTAGACTACGTTGAGGACGCCGTGGTTAAGCACGCGGTTGCCAATTTGAAGCAAGCTACGCTGCTACAGCACTTTAAGCCAAAGGAATAAATACTTTGTTTGAAACTTCAAGTGAGTATTTATTGCGCCACTGTGCCACGATTGGTTCATTGATTGATTTGTACTAGTTTTTGACGCGTTTTCTACGTGATTTTGTATATCGAATTCCGGCTATATCGAACTATTTTGCAATCACCGCGCTGTTCGATATATCGAGGTTCGACTGTAGTTCATTGCACTGACTGTGAACAGCGCATGTAGAGCGTGCAACTTAGGCGTACTAGGAGCAGTGCATGCATGCAAGCGATGGGAATATGCGATGAAGTGAGAACACGTGATGCCATGCAAAAGAAAGAAAAAAAAAAATACCACTGTAACCTATCGAACAAGTGCACTCCCCCCCCCCCCCCCCCTTCCCGGCCAAAATAAAGAAGGGGGGGGGGGGGGGGGCACTATTCCGAGCCTGCACCGAACTTCAAAATGATAATGGCACAATTTTCCCGCCAGGAATAACGAGAACTGAAGCACAGTGAACATGGATTCAAATTTCACTATCTCTAATCGATAGGGCTTAGACGTGTCTGCCAAGTGTTTGGGCTATGCTGCCACCAATGTTAGCACATGCATCGAACTTTTGCCTAAGCCTGGTTTCCTCTTCACTGATTTCAGGCTATTGCCATTTTTTAGAGCATGTGTGATTTTTTTCATGCTGTACCTCCTTATTTCGGATGCTTTAAACCTATCGATTAGCTTTGAAAGCTCAGTTCTATCCTGTCCATGTACTCAATAATTATAGCTCTGAAATTATCATTTTTAGCTTATACTCTAAAGCTGGCTAACTCATTTAAAGGTTAAAGGGGCGATGTTCAGGGTCGGTCGATGTATTGCCATTTCTTACGTAAATAATATACAGGCCTGTGATTCAACCCGCGGAGTTCTAGTGCCTAGCAAGCGGCGCATATTACAAAAAAACGCAATAGAAATCGGAATCGAGAAGCTCCTCCCACCGAGAATGACCGCCATTTTGAAATGCTCGTGTGATGTCGCAGAGGATACGTGGCGGAGCGTCATCTGCAATGAAGGCTGCAATATAAAAAAACACGTCTCTCTTTCTCTTGCTTTCTTTTTTTTTTTCTTCTCTCTTTTTTTACGTTTGAAACAGTGGTTGTGCCTCATGCAGAAGTGCTCGATGAAGATGTTACCGCAGGAAAGCGATATAGAGCAAAGCATTTTTTTTTTTCCGTATAAGGCACGGTCACAGTCATTGAGCTACACGGTTAGGTTCCTCAGCTACTTATCCACACACTGATGTGTTGCATTACACCGCAAATGCCGCCAGCGCGATCAACCCTATCACTGTCACGTGAGGTTTTCGGCACCGCGACGCCTTCGGAACTGATCAGCGGACAGTCGCCCGACCTGTTTTGGTCGGATCGGAGGCCGAGCGAGAACTTGACACCCGATAAGTTAACGGCTTGAACAGCTGCGCTTGTCTGAAGCTTAACCGTGTAAGAAAAATAAGAAGAAGCAGCTGCACTTTATATGTTCTCCCTTCTCATCAGCAATGACCTTGGCCAGAAATGTTAGTCCGTGATTGCGGCCCGTTCCACGACTAGTAGGCCTAGCACAAGTATGCGGGGTTTGGGTCTAGAGTTTCGGCGATTACGGAGCGCACGCATTCACAAGCTTTAGCAGTTCAATGTGGCCATCGAGTGTAGTTCTGACAGTAGTGATTCTAAATTGACGACTGCTTGCATCACAAAGCGCAAGCACATTGAGCGGGAAGCGTCTATGTGACCCTGTCTGGTAAGCGCAGCCGGTAGCTGTCGGCGCTGCTTGTCGGTAAACAAACACACAGGGAGCGCAGTCGTAATCTGTGAATCGGCACATTCCTGCGGGAGTTTAGGGTTCACATACTAAATACTAAATGGTGTATGTTTACTGTGTTTACGCTGAAGCCCTCACAAGGCGTCATTTGGGCTCGGGAGCCGGTCTGCAGTTGCACGTGTGGCTGCGGGAAAGGCAGAGACGGCGGCAGATGGGAGGCTCTTGTTCGGTGCGGACATAGAAGCGCACTCGAATCGCGATGGATTTTACGATGACGGGACTGAAGCGGCGGTGGTGGCGCATGCTTTTGTGTGCTGGCTGTGGCCAAACTGAACATAGTTTTGCAACAAAAAACAAAGAATGCTTTACTAGCTGAGAATGAAGTTTGACTAACACGTGCATATAACAGTAAGTCAAGGGGTACCGCTTCATTCAAAAGTATTGTCTGCTTCTCTATTGTCGCAAGGTATGCTCTCGCACTAACGTATGCTTGTTTGGGATTTCCTCTTAGTTTTGGACTGAAAGAGCGACGGGCAATAACTTAGAAATCAGTAACACAACGCTAACCCTTCCCCTTTCGCCGCACACATTGCGGAAGGAAACGTTGGACGTGTGCCTTTTTATATGCGGGAGCGTTTTGTTGCTATACAAGCGAACTCTCATAACTAAAGAATAATATGCTTCTGATTGTATGCCTAAATAATACAGCATAAGGCCATCGATTTCGGCCTCCTCGACATTCTCTAGACAAAATCACTAAGGTCGCATATTATAGTGAAGGCTTGTAAAAGAAAAGGAATGAGCGAAATAAATTTTTTTTTTAAAAGAAAATAAAAGTCTCTTAGTGGCCACCGTCCACGGCGTGCAGCAGACGACATGCGGACGAGATCTCGTTGTGACGTTAGTGGCTACCGGTTGCCACACCAGAAAGCTGCTTTCGATATTAATAATAGAAATTCATTTTAAAGCTATCTACTGAACCGAATGAGTTCAAATTTCAAGGATCTATAATTTTACGTGTGTGGAGTGAAACGCAATAATCAGTTTATGTTCAAATATTAGCTGTCATGACTCCACTAATGACAATGCCTGCCATCCTCTCATTAATGCTATACAACTCATCTGTGTTACTTGCTGTATGCTTACTGACAGAGCCCTACCATAGCTCCTATTTCTCCACATGTATTATGTTATTGAGGTATCTATGCATTCTCCATGTGTAGTATTTTGTTATCGAGGTTTGCCTTGACGACACAATACATACCTCCCCTTTAGTACAGTACGGCCTCTACTAAGCCTTATGATATTGCCGCAATGTTATTACTGGCACCTCCCATGTGGCGAGCTCGGGAGACTGGCACGCGCTCGTCAGTTAGTTAGCCAGCCGTGCCTTCTTTTGCTAGTGCTTTTGCGTTGGTGTAGTAATCCTGCCTACCCAGTTCTGCTGGCATCTGTGACAATATCCCATTTCATGCCCGCTAGTTCCTTGAACAGCTCTGTAAAACTAGCCTCACTAGCTAGGATTAACGTAAAACGTTGCCAGGGTCAGTTTCCGATAGTGGCTTCTCCAGAGCCACAGAATCATAGCCCCCTCCGCTGCATCACAGCTCTCACCGCCACCGTGGTCAGTTGCTTCGCAGCTGCTGGGGACTGAGGGCCAGTGGTTTGTTGGAGTATTCATTGAAGGTTGTGGCAAATTGCTACACGAGGGTGGCCAAATCCTGTTCTGGTGTAGCAGTGCATTTCTAAAAGTGTTTACCGGCTTCAGGTCACACCCCAAACTTGTTTATGATATTCGATCAACACACCGATGGATGGAGAACACCGGTGGAGAATTGAGTGGCACCAGTATTTGAACCAGGGTCCTTTTTTGCCCGTGAGGTGGGTGTTCTAACTGTACACCACAGCTGCCTCCTGACCCATTGGCACCATTCTTCAAAAATGACCAGGGTTATCCTGACGGTACCTCTAAATTTGTGTGTGTATTGATTTACTTATATTCAATGAGGTTTTCCACATGAGCCCACAAATTCTGGCACTGAGAAGCCCTGGAAGTACTGTAAGCACCATTTTCACATTCTAGCCGACTCCTTATCTGATCTTGATCTAGCGGGGCAAATGTCGCAGGTGCAATCAGCCCAGACTTTTTTTTCCTTAAATAAATAATTTTCTTAATAAAAAAATTAAACCATGTGTAATCTGTGAACACAAATAGTATTCACTAGGCGAAAGTTCAACTTTTTAGACATGTATAATGTTGAAGTTGAGAATGTCATGGAATCCCATTTGTTCAAGCAGAAGGTGGGGTACATTTGTATGGAATAAATAAATAAAAGCAGTCGTTGACCAGAAATAAAACAGATTTCTGTTGATGTTTCGGCCCCCATGCGCCAAAACATCAACAGAAATTTGTTTTTCAACTTGTCGCCGACAGTATATTTAACAATTGAAGTCACATAAACTTGGTCCTTAATGAACCTGACAAGAAGCCCAACAAGAGGGAATAAAACGGGGAGAACAAATGGCTCAGTCCATACCACCAGCACTTCCAGTTTTCTTGAGGCACAGTCCTAAATGGCGGAAACTCGGTAAGTTTGGTAGCTTATGTCGCACTCGTCGCAGAGCAGCAACATTCTCTCATCCTGTGGCTGGTCCCAGACCATGCAATCCAGGTGGTGCCATATGTACGGCTGTAACAAGAAAACAGTTATTGCAAAACACCTTGAAATAGTGCACTACTACAAGTTTAACTGTCCCGATTTTCTAATTACCTCCTGCAATTTGCTCCAAAAATTTAGTGCCCCCTCTGCCTAAAACATGAACCCGGAACGGGATGGAAACCACAGAAGAGTCAGGGCGCAAGCCTAACACAGATAATATGGAGAAGACCCCAATGTAGCATATGCAGATGCAGCCACTTATGCAAACGCCCATCGGAAGGTACTAGCATTTACAATCATGCAAAACTTCTCTCAGGTTGCTCAATTGTCACTGATTCTACAACAGAGGGGGAGGAGGCAGCCATTGCACTAGCCATGACACCTACGGCTGCCACGAAAATCATCTCGGATTCAAAATCGGCCGTCCTTAAATTTGCCAATGGTTTACTGTCCCCCAACACCCATCGTCTCTCGCTTTTTTGGCAACCCCGACTTCTTTACGCCAGTTCAGCATGGCTTTAGAATGGATTTTTCCTGTACCACCCAGTTACTTGAGTTCAGTAATGATCTGTTTTCCTCTTTTGACCACGGATATCATATTGATTGTATATTTCTGGATTTTAAAAAAGCCTTTGATTCTGTACCTCATGTGCTATTATTACATAAGTTACATTGTCTTGGTCTGCATTACAATATCATCGACTGGCTTCATTCATATCTCCAGGACCGCATGCAGCGTGTTGCAATTAATGGTTGTAACTCCGATTCCGTAAACGTCTCCTCAGGTGTGCCCCAGGGGTCTGTCCTTGGACCCCTTCTTTTTTTCATTTTTATTAATGATATTGTTCTTGACCTCACCTGCCAAGTTCGGCTATATGCTGACGACTGTGTGCTTTACCATGTTGTGGAAAGTTCTTCTGACGCATTAAAACTTCAGCGAGACTTGCATTTTATCCAGTACTGGTGCTCAAAATGGCAAATGTCTTTGAAAATTTCAAAATGCAAACTTGTCTCGTTCACTCGTAAGCGTTCCCCTCTACAGACCTGTTACTCATTAAATAATGTTCCCCTGCAAAAAGTTTCTGAATATATGTATCTCGGCGTATATTTCACACCTAACCTTACGTGGACGAGGCAAGTTGAGCATATTAAATCGAAAGCCTGCAGAACGTTTAGTTTTTTAAAGCGTAATTTCAACAAAGCGCAGTCAAATGTCAAGCAGCTCCTGTGTTTCACTTACATAAGGCCAATTCTTGAATATGCATACTCTGTATGGGATCCCCAGTTTACTTATCTGACATGCTCGAACGCGTCCAAAATAATGCTGCCAGATTTGAGTCTAACAGTTACAACTTTTCATCTAGTATCACGTCTATTAAACATCATCTTGGTTGGGAATCTTTAGCTCACCGCAGAAAACATTTCAGATTGCAGATCGTGTATC
The DNA here is from genome assembly GCF_055883805.1 of Amblyomma maculatum. Lineage (NCBI taxonomy): Eukaryota > Metazoa > Arthropoda > Arachnida > Ixodida > Ixodidae > Amblyomma > Amblyomma maculatum. Next base: position 2,316,731 of record NW_028146749.1, on the reverse strand, counting down.
GCATTTATTTTGAAAAGCTCAGCATTGATAAAGACCGGTACCTGCTTCAGCCTCACTTTTTATCTAGCCGACTTGATCATCAGTGGAAGATTCGAGAAATAAAATGTCGGACAAATGTATATATAACATCGTTCTTTCCACTGACGATCAGTGAGTGGAACCGACTGCCAGCTAGCATCACTGAGTGCAGCACGGAAAATTTATTTCGGGCTTTTTTATCAAATGTGTGACGTAGCGCTCAGTTCTCTTGCTTGTGTTTTCTTCATCACTTTGTTCGTCGCGCAGTTGCCCCCTTTAGATGCATGTTTCTCTTTCTGCATTATCACTTGTGTCGTTTTATTTTCTCCATTTTTATGTATTTTTATTGTACTACTGGCGTTTCTACAAATGTTATTTGTCATCTCCCCCCCCCCCCTGCAATGATGCCTTTGGGCGCTGCAGGAATCTGTAATAAATAAATAAATAAAATCTGTCACCCTTATTTGGACATCTGCATATGCGGGCCTTCCCGGTAATGAGGAGTCTCACTTCCTGGCCCGAGGTCTCACTTTCCAGGCTGGGGAGGAACGGCCTTCCTCAGATGCTGGGGAGTGCCTGCTGTCCTTTTGTGACATCCTGAAGGGGGGAAGTGGGGATCAGATCGCAAAAATCGCAAAGAAAGTTGATTTTAGAAAACTTAAGTTTTCAGCATCTACAACACTCATTCTGTGTTGTACTAAAATATTTCACTGAAAAACAAATTTTAAGTGTTGCAAATAAATATACAGATAGTGTAAGGTATATAGGCAATGTATTCTAGTTCAGAACATTCAGGCTTGTTTTCTCAAAAATTTGTTTTGAGCATTTCACCTTGCTCGTGATAAGTAGTATAGCTCCACAAGGATGCACGGATTTTAATGACGTTTGTTTTTTAATTGCTGACACATGCCCTGTATCAAGGCAGTCTCAGATTTACCACTAGCTCTCATTTTTTTTTTATTATTCAGTAATTGGGTCATGATGCAATCTAAACATTCGGAGAAGGTGCATGCTATGTCGTTTAAAAAAAGAGCAAAGAAATTAAAATGAAATGTCTTGATTTAGATGGTCCACACTTCTTAGTAAATATTAAAACTATTTACAAGCCCTTAGCCCGTTTTATTGCCGTACTAAGCTTCCCACTAGTAGGCAACATGTGTACAACATGAAAACAATGATATTGAAGATCTCATTGTGATATTGAAGGTATCATTGTGAAACATTAAATCTGACTGTTTGATGCTATATCAAGTCTCTGTGCTAATTTTCATCACCCTATGGCAAAAAATAAGGAAGTTAGCCTTCGATCCCCTCTTTGCCCCTTAACTACTACCACGAAAATAGATCTTACACAACCCCTGGCCCGACTCACAATAACATAAGCTACCCATTGGTGCAAGCTACAAACGTGTACAGCCCCATACCCCATCCTTCTCCATGCCCACTTTCCTGATCAATTTCCTTCTTCCTGCAAGCTCTGTGGCACACCTAGTGACATTTTAGACACAGTACTCACCTGTCCCTCATTCACACATCCTCCTTCTCCAGAGGTGGCCCTAAATTACTGGAAACACCTACTCACCAGTACCTCCGGTCAGGACCAGAGCAAGATTATTACTAGCGCTCTCGCTAGGATAGCCTTCCAAGGGCTTTCCTTTGCTTTGTGCTTATACCGTGTAGAAGGCTGCACCCCCACCTTCTGTAATATTGGCAATAAATGTTTCTACTGCCACCACCATCTGGCCGAGCAGGGGGGGAGGGCAGGGAGTACATGTTTATAAAAAAAAAAGTAAATAAATAAAAGCAGTTGTTGAACAGTGAAAAAACAGGTTTCTGTCTATGTTTCGGCGCAGGGGGGTCGAAACATAAACAGAAATTTGTTTTTCCACTGGTCGCCGACAGTAAATGTAACATTTGAAGTCACATAGACTTGGTCCTTAACCTGACAGGAAGCCCAACAAGAGAGAGCTGGGGAGAACAAAATGGCTCAGTCCATACTAGTAACACTTCCAGTTTCTTTGAGGCACAGACCAAAGTGGTGGAAACTCGGTAAGTTTGATAGCTGGTGTTGCACTCGTCGCAGAGCAGCAACATTTTCTCATCCTGTGGCTGGTCCCAAACCGTGCAATCCAGGTGGTGCTACTGGAACGACAAAACAGTTATTGCAAAATACCTCGAGATAGTGCACTACTACAAGTTCCACTGTCCTGCTGACACCTTCTATCGTATGGGGCCTGAAAAAAGTAGTGGTATGCAAACAGAAGAGTGAGGCATTTTGTTTAGTTCATGAGATTTTTGCCTGCAATTAGGAGCAGTGTCATCAAGAAAGTAAGCTCTTGTACTACAAATGTCCATATTATTGAGTATGGCCCTATTGTCTCTGTAATAGGTTTGTGGGGTTTAACATCCCAAACTGTAATAAAAAATTACAAAGGTTCAATGCTGCTGAACCAAATATTTAGCGAAAGCATTAGCTGCGGGTGACCGAGCGTTCTTCTCTTTTTCTTCTTCCTCAGCCCACATATAAAGCTCCGCTTTAACCAAGCCGTATAACATGCCTTAGTGGCCTATAGAGGTAATCTGAATGCCAGGGTCCTAGCAGGCTGATTCTGACATAACCGTCCCATGTGAAACGAGAGACCTAAGTTGGCAGCTCCTGCCAGCCCACAACCTAGTGTCATGTGGGGTGTGATGTCACAGCGTCACGTGGGTAAGACGTGGCTACCGGTCGCGCTACGCTGAAGGCTCCAAACCTAGAGTAGTATTGCTGTCGCAATAAAAATGTGTGTTGAGCTTTGCATTGTATAGCAATGGCCGACCACAAACGAATTTGGAGCAAATATTCCAAGTCTTAAACCCTCACTCAGCACAATAGTGCATCTAGATCTCTTCAGAACTGCACTGTAAACGGCGCAGAAATTTGCAACTAAACTTTGGTTTTGCATGACCGGGCAACAATGTGGTTCATGCACAAATCCGGTGAGAACGGTGTGTGTCCTCTCCCTGGTGGTACTCATCGCACATCGAATGCAGTGGCACCTTACATGGTGTTTCATTCCGTGTCTTTTGTATTTTTTATTATGCTGGTTTTGTAGGCAGGAAAGAAGGCTGGGTATCTATTTCGTTACTCAGTGGAGAGAGACAGAAAGTAACATTTTCTTGAAGAGGAATTCGGGCCTCCCAGGCACCCTTGGTCTCTAGCCCCGTAAGACTCATTTGTTCATGCCTAAAATGTCCATGACGCTGGCAGCCCGCATGGCAACGATCTCCTGCCTTGCCGGATCCTTTAAGCGTAGTGATGTGTTCCACTACTCCCATGTTTGGAGTGGTAGTGATTCACCGGCTGGAGGCGAAGCCAGATAGGAATACAGTAAAACCTCGTTAAAATGTACCCGCTTTAGAAGTAGTTTCGTTTTAATAGTAGTAAAGTCAAGTCCTCGGCCTGGCTCATTGATCATAATGCATTTTGCATCCGCATAAACCATACCAGCTTATGAAACATGTATCAGTTAGCACATTCTATTTTCAATTCACGACGGTAGTACTGTGTACTGCTTCACAAAAGACTGTTCAACTAGCAATGTGACAAACTGCTGTAAATGCAACCGATGTGATGGCAAGTTACATGGCCAATGATACATGCAGTGGCAATGATGATAAAACTATCACCAGCTTTAGAGTTTCCTCTGCAGTAGCAACAAATATCCTTGGCCAACATGGCCACCTGGATTGGCACGCTTGGCAAGCGCGCAAATTCAGGCCGTAAACTAGCTGTTGCCTCCGAGCGGGGCACCGCAGGAGCAGATCACGCAGTCACATCCACCTACCTCCCACCCAGCCGGCCCTATTTTAGACCAGTCTGAGCATCTCAATAATGACTATTTGCACTGGTCGACTGGAGCTGGGTGCCCGAACTGGAATAGTGCGACCTAAACCTCTACAGAGCGAATCACCCTTGGTGAACCAGCGGAATGTGCAGAGCGTGCGGAGCAAGTAATGCTGAGCCAGTTCCACAAGTTGATGTTGCATCCCGGCGGCGAAATTGTTGCAGTTGATAAATAAGCAGGAGTGCAGCCCTCTGCTACTTTCTTTCACATAATTTTAATACTGCAGACATTTTTCAATAGGCGCATTTCGACATGTTAGCGCAAAAAAAAAAAAAAAAGAAACAATGATGCCCAGTGTCCTCTGCCGATATCTTCAAAACCGCTGAAAGCAAACAAAAAATTCAGGAAGTGACGACATCACCGGCTAGAACCTCCAGTGAGATCTGACTCTGGTCAGCAGATCGACCTAGAGTGCCCCGAGTTGCTCCAGATGACCAGCGAAATACACACAACCTATCCCGATCAGCCAGTGGAATTCAAAATTGTCATCCCAGGTCAAGCGCCCTCCAGAGCGACCAGTGTCATCATCATCATCATCAGCCTGATTATACCCACTGCAGGGCGAAGGCCTCTCCCGTATTTCTCCACTTAACCCGGTTCTGTGCTAGCTGCATCCACTTGACCCCTGCGAACTTCTTAATCTCATCCGCCCACCTAACTTTCTGCCGCCCCCTGCTACGCTTTCCTTCCCTTGGAATCCAGTTTGTTACCCTCAGTGACCATCGGTTATCCTCTCTTCGCACTACATGACCTGCCCATGTCCATTTCTTCTTAATTTCTACTAGAATGTCGGTAACTTGAGTTATTTCTCTGACCCACTCTGCACACTTTCTATCTCTTAATGTTACCCCTACCATTTTTCGTTCCATAGCCCTCTGGGTTGTCCTCAACTTAAGTAGAACTCTCTTGGTTAGCCTCCACGTTTCAGCCCCATAGGTGAGTACAGGCAAGATGCAACTGTTGTATACTTTCCTCTTGAGCGATACCGGTAAGCTGCTAGTCATAATCTGCGAGTGCTTGCCAAATGCGCTCCATCCCAATCGTATTCTTCTTGTTATTTCCTTTTCGTGGTCCGGGTCTGCGGTTACTACCTGTGCTAAGTAGACATATTCGCCTACTACTTCCAGTATTTCGCTGCCTAATGTAAACTGCTGTTCCTTCCCGAGGCTGTTGAACATTACCTTAGTCTTCTGCATATTGATTTTCAAGCCTACCTTTCTACTTTTCCTGTCTAGGTCATCAATCATTATTTGCAGTTCATCCCTCGAGTTGCTTAGCAAGGCAATGTCATCAGCAAATCGCAGATTACTGAGGTATTCTCCATCTACCCTTATCCCTAACTGCTCCCATTCCAAGTCTCTGAATACTTCCTCTAAACAAGCTGTGAATAGTACTGGGGAGATTGTGTCTCCTTGCCTAACACCTTTCTTTATGGGAATTTTGTTACTTTCTTTATGCAGAACTATGGTTGCTGTGCAGCCACTATATATATCTTCCAGCACTTTCACGTACGGCTCGTCTACCCCCCGATTTCGCAATGCCTGCATCACCGCCGAGGTTTCAACTGAGTCAAATACTTTTTCGTAATCAATGAATGCTATGTATAAGGGCTGGTTATATTCCGAGCATTTTTCTATCACCTGATTGATGGTATGGATATGATCGATAGTAGAGTACCGTTTCCGAAACCCTGCTTGATCCTTTGCTTGATTGCAGTCTAAGGTTGTCCTGATTTTATTAGCGATTGCCTTAGTAAATACCTTATACGTAACAGACGGTAAGCTGATTGGTCTAATTTTTAAGGTCCTTAGAGTCCCCTTTCTTGTGAATGAGGATAATGTTTGCATTCTTCCATGGTTCCGGTACCGTCGATGACACCAGGCACTGCGTATGCAGGGAGGCCAGTTTTTCTAGCACGATATCCCCCCCGTCCTTCAGCAAATCTGTAGTTATCTGATCCACTCCAGCTGATTTCCCCCTTTTCATAGTTTCTAGTGCTTTCTTGACCTCATCCTTCGTCACTGGTGGAACGTCTGACTGCTTTTCCCTACCGCCAATCTCATTACGGTCCTGACTACTTTGGCTACTGTAGATGTCTGTATAGAACTCCTCGGCTACTTTGACTATCTTTTCCATATCAGTGATGACGTTGCCCGCCTCGTCCCTTATCGCATACATCTGGTTTTTGCCTATGCCCAATTTCTTCTTTACCGCTTTAAGGCTTCCCCCGTTCTTTACAGCATGCTCAATTTTCTCCATGTTATACTTCCTTATATTGGCCACCTTGCGCTTATTGATTAGCTTTGATGTCTCGGCCAATTCGATCTGGTCTGTTGGATTTTAAGCTTTCACACTCTGGCGTTTCTTAATGAAATCTTTCGTCTCCTTAGACAGCTTACCGGTATCCTCTCTAACTATCCTACCGCCTACTTCTACCGCGCACTCAGTAATGATATCTCTGAAATTATTGTTCCTTGCACACCCCGCCAGTGCACAGCTCTCCCTTGAATGCAAGCATTCTATTCGGCAGCAGCTAGGAAAACAGTGCGGACTCATCCAGGGTAAATATATCATCAGGCGTGTAGTCTTTCAAAAAACTCCCAGCTAACCATTCCTCCAATATTCTACACCTTCAATGTCAGCCCCACCTTGTCCAGCTACGGTCTTCGTGCTAATGCCGTGCCACACTTTGATCTGGATATCCAGCCACTGGTACATACAAAGTCGGCATGGTTGGGCTGCACTGCAAAAACCAGGGCCTTCTCAACAAGGAGAGGTCCACTGACTGGCAGGTTTTTTGACCGAGCTGTTTTCATCCATCGCATCAGCGCCTCCTCCACATCTGGAAATGTTCAGCCTTGTATACGAGATCTCTTGGCTCTCGCGGCAGCACTGACGAGCAGCCTTTCCCTGGCATTCCAAATGCCACACACAGTAGTCAGCAGCAAGTCTCTCTAGTGTGTAAGTACAGATTTCTCTATCTCCCTCTCGATGGCAAGGGCAATCTCTAATTTGTCATTTATGCTGAGCACCTAGTGCTTTTGTCCAACATTCACCATGATGTGGACGGAGAACTTGCAATGCACTCCGCTTAAGGCCACCTCGTCGCACATTCTAAAGAAAATGGAACCAAGGTCTCGTTTATAGCAATTTACACTAATTGCTCCGGTGCATGCTTTCTTGCCTTGGGATGACAATTTTGAATACCGCTGGTCGACCGGGATAGGTTGTGCATATTCTGCTGTTTGTCTGGAGTAACTCGGGGCACTCTAGCTCGATCCGCCGACCAGAGTCTGATCTCACTGGAGGTTCTAGTCGGTAATGTCACATTTCCTGAATTTTTTGGCTGTTTTTAGCGGTTTCAGAGATATCGGAAGAGAATACTAGGCATTATCGGTTTTTTGCGCTAACATGTCAAAGTGCGTCTATTGAAAAACATCTGCAGCATTAAAATTATGCGAAAGAAAGTTGCAGAGGGCCGCACTCCTGCCTATTTATCAACCGCAAGAATTTCGCTGTAGGGAGGCGACTTCAACTTGTGGAACTGGATCAGCATTACTTGCTCCGCACGCTCTGCACATTCCGCTGGCCGACCAAGAGCAATTTGCTCTGTAGCGGTTGAGGTCGCTCTATTCTGGTTTGGGCACCCAGCTCCAGTCGATCAGTGGGAATCGCCATTACTGAGGTGCAAGGGGTGGTCGCTCGGACTGGACGAAAATAGAGCCCGCTGGGGGGGGGGGGGAAGCAGATGGACGTGACTCTGTGATCAGCTCCGGCGGCGCACCGCTCGGGGGCCACAGCTTGTTCACAGCCTTGATTGGCGCGCCCGCCAAGCGTGCCAATCCAGGCGGCCATGTTGGCTAAGGGTAGTTGTCGCTGCTGCAGAGGAAACTACGAAGATGGTGATAGTTGTATTATCATCATCATTGCAGCTGCATTTGTCATTGGCCACGTAGCTTGCCATTGTATCGGTTGCATTTATGGAAGTTTGTCACATCTCTGGTCGAACAGTCTTTTGTGAGGCAGTAAGCAGTACTACCGCCGTGAATTGAACGACGAAAATTGAAAATGGTATGTGCTAACTGATACATGCGTCATAAGCTGGTATGGTTTATGCGGATGCAAAATGATTATGTTCAATGGGCGCCAGGTCGAGGACTTTACTTTACTACTTTTAAGACGAAACCACTACTAAAACGGGTACATTTTAACCGGGCTTTACTGTATTGACTTTTCGGTTTAAGTTATAAATTTCCGTGCCATTTACAGTGCAGTTCTGAAGAGGTCTAAATGCACTATTGTGCTGAGTAAGAGCTTAAGACTTGGAATATTCGCTCCAACTTTGTATGTGCCCGACCATTGCAATGCAATGCAATGGTGAACGATTATTTTTTTCTCTTCACTGTTACTAGATGTTGCGCAGCTGGGTGCCATGCCCATCTACAGTGAAATCCGCTTCATGGAATAAAAGTCCACAGTTGTTTTTATGAGAGACAGCGTCGCTCACAGCCTGAGTTCCTTTGGGACGTTAAGCCCCACAAACCTATTACAGAGACCCTCCCCCACAGGGCCATACTCAATAATACATATATTTGCAGTACAAGAGCATACTTTCTTGATGACACTGTTCCTATTTGCAGGCAAAAATCTCATGCACTAAGCAAAATGCCTCGCTCTTCTCCTTTTTGCACACTACTACTTGTTTTCAGGCCCCGTCTGATAGAAGGTGTCAGCAGGACAGTTAAACTTGTAGTCGTGCACTATCTCGAGGTATTTTGCAATTAGTTTTATCATTTCAGCAGCACCACCTGGAGTGCACGGTCTGGGACCAGCCACAGGATGAGAGTATGTTGCTGCTCTGCGACGAGTGCGACACCAGCTATCACACCACTTCTTTGGACTGTGCCTCAAGGAAACTGGAAGTGTTGCTGGTATGGACTGAGCCATTTGTTCTCCCCGGTTTGTTCCCTCAATTAAGGACCAAGTTCATTAAGAACCAAGTTTTTGTGACTTTAACTGCTGCATATATTGTCAGAGACAAGTGGAAAAACAGATTTCTGTTGATGTTTCAGCCCCCATGCGCCAAAACATCAATAGAAATCAGTTTTTTCACTGGTCAACGACTGCTTTTATTTATTTTATTTTTTCATACAAATGTACCCCCTCCCCTCCTGCTCGGCCACATGGGATTTCGTGACATTCCCAACTTCAACATTGTAATGTCTAAAAAGTTGAAATTTTGCATAGTAGTACATATTATTTATGTTCACAGATTACACAGGGTTTAATGTTTTTAGGAGCATTTCTTGGAGGTGGAGAAGAAAAAAAAAAAAGGTGGCCTGACTGCACCTGCGACATTTTGCCCCGCTAGATCACATAGATCAGCTCTGATAAGGAGTTGGCTAGAATGTGAAAATGGTGCTCACAGTACTTACAGGGCTTTTCAGTGCCTTGATTTGTGGGCTCATGTGGAAAACCTCATTGAAGATAAGTAAATCAATGCACACACGAACGTCAGGATCACCCTAGTCCTTTTTTAAGAACAAAGGGTCAGTAGGCAGCTGTGGTGTAGAATTAGAACGCCCATCTCACGTGCAAAAAGGACCCTGGTTCAAATACTGGTGCCACGCAATTCTCCACTGGATTATAAAAAAAAATAAAAAATTGGTGTGTCGATGGAATTGCATAAATAGATTTGGGGTGCGAACTGTTGCCGGTGAACACCTTTAGATGTGCAGTGCTTCACCAGAACAGGATTTGGCCACCCTCGTGTAGAAATTGGCTGCAACCTCCAATTGAATACTCCAACAAATCCCTGGTCCTCAGTCCCCAGCGGCTGCGATGCAACTGAGCACGGCAGCGGTCAGAGCTGTGATGCAGCGGAGGGGGCTATGATTCTGTGGCTCTGGACAAGCCACTATCGGAAACTGACCCTGGCAACGTTTCACACTGCAATCCTAGCTAGTGAGGCTAGTTTTACAGAGTTGTTCAAGGAACCTGCGTACATGAGATGGGATATCATAAGTCTTAGTGAGTCTAGGAGGCTATACTATACTAAAAGGGAGGTATGTATTATATTGTCAAGGCAAGCCTCAATAACAAACTACTATACATGGAGAATGCATACATAACTCAATAGCACAACAGATGTGGAGAAATGGGACCTAGGGCAGGGCTCTGTCAGTAAGCTTACAGCGGGTAACACAGATGAGTTGTACAGCGTTAATGAGGGGGGGCAGGCATCATAATTAAGCTTTAACCAAGTAAGACAAGTTTACAGTATAAGCAACGAATGTTGATTTCAGAGCAATAAGAGCTATAATTATTGCGTGCTTGGTGGAAGTAGGCAGTAGGAGAGTTAGAGAGGATGCCGTTAAATCATCGAAGCAGACGAATAATTTTAGAAACGCCAAAGTATGAAAGCCTACAACCTAACACACAGGATAGAACTGAGTTATCAAAGCTAATCCATAGGTTTGAAGCAACCGGAATAAGGTGGCACAACATAAAAATATTAAAACAAAAACTTTGTTTTAATGGCATCTTGAGAAATGGATATTGAGAAAACGGGAAAATCCGATCGTTATAACCGATTATCGTTATATCTGGACCGGCAAAAAAAAAAAAGTAAAGAAAAAAAAAAAGCAAGAGAGCGCACATACATTTGCCCGTGCATGCAGACTTACCTACTTGCCAGCGATGATTCAATCGGATAAAACAAAGCTAGTCACTAAAGAACACTCAGCACTTTATTGCTGTACTATATATAAAGGGAATAAATAACTTAATCTCGCTTAAAGAAGTCTGAAATCCGCGCTTGCTTGAGCGGCAGCTGACGCTTGATAATTTCAGTCTGCATAGTCTCCAGTTGTTGCGCGTACATGTGCGGCAGTCCTGTAGCATGGATGAAGCCTATCAGCGACTGGATGGACTGTACGGCACTTCGTGACGACAATGGAGCTGGCGTGGTGGTGTCACTGCCATCGTTGTCCATGGTGCCGTCATCGTCGTCACTATTTTCACCATCGCTCGATGCCGCTTTTTGTCGCTGCTCCTCGGCAATGGCCTCATCGGGAAATTCCTCACACGAAGCAGCAGCGCTGTCAGCGTTTAAAAAGTCGTCCAAGAGCGCTCCGCCGGCATTGTCGGAAGATGCAACATGATCCCATAGTGCACACACATCGGCAGTTTCGGGGAGCAAGTCATCTGTATCTGTCCCTTCTGAGACCGCACAGTCGTGGCGCACGAAGCCTGCTTTTCTAAAGCAGTTCTGGATTGTGGACTGCTTCACTTCGTACCACGCACCATACACAAACCGCACCGCTTCGATCAAGCTCACCTTCAGGTGAGCAGGCCCGGAAGCATCCTCTGGCGATCCCAAACGGTCTATTTTTAAGATCAGCCATTCGAGCATACGACGTCTATAGAGGGCCTTGAAATTGGCAATTACGCCTGCGTCCATGGGCTGCAGACCTGCCGTGGTGTTCGGGGGCAGGAAGAGCAACTCGACAGACGTCAGCTTCACGCTGACGCTGTGTGCTGTGCAATTGTCGAGGACTAGAACCACTTTCCTCTTCTTTTGCTCCATTAGGCCGTCAAATTCAAGCAGCCATTCCTGAAACAGGTCGCGAGTCATCCACGCTTTCTTGTTATTCCGATAGCGGACCGGAATGTGTTGGTTCCTGAAGCAGTGGGGCCTCTTCGATTTCCCAATCACAAAAGGCTTCAGACGCTCGCTACCGTCCATGCTGGCGCACAAAAACACAGTCACTCGGACCTTGCTGTGCTTCCCACCGCTGCACGGATCTCCTTTGAGAGCGTGCGTCCTTGAAGGCAGCATTTCGTAGAAAAGCGCTGTCTCGTCCCCATTGAAAATGTCCTTCTGTTCATAGCGCTCCAACAGCTCGGGCAGTTTCGTCGCCAGCCACTCGTCTTTCGCCAACACGTCCAGCGAGGCAGCCTCCTCGACCACGTTTCTATAAACAATGCCGTGGCGATCTTTGAATCTTTGGATCCATCCACCGCCGGGCTCGAAGTTTTCTCGTCCCAGAAGAAAAGCGAATTTCTTCGCCTTTGCACAAAGAATCGGTCCTGTGATGGGAACATTCTGGTTGCGAGCGTTCAGAAACCACTGGTAGAGAGACTCTTCCACATCACTGTACAAAGGGTCTCTAACCCTCTTTCGCTGGTCGTCGTGGCCGCTGGAGCCGGCTTTCTCGAGGACATCTGCAGCCTTGATTATGGTTGAAACCGTCGACTGCGAAAGCCCATACTTTTTAGTGAGGCTTCCCACCTTGAAGCCCTGCCGAAAATCCTGGTGAATTTGGTGCTTCACCTCGAGAGAGATTGCCTTCCGCTTAGTCGGCGCCATCTTCCACGTACAACGGCCAAGGACGCGCTCCCCTTCTCCCCACCTTCTCTCTTCAGCGATTGCGATGATGATGGCGCTCGCTTCCAAAGGCCGTACGCATCGCCTCCTTGCGGATTTCTCCACAACGGTCTATTTGCGGCACTTTTCGCGTCATTCTAATCAAATAATTTTATTTTTCGCAAATATTTATACGAAATTTGCTAGTAAATATTTTCCAGGCGGTCAAAATTATATCGTTGTATCCGATATATCGCCGATAATCGTATCGTTATATGTGGTTTATTTTTACATAGGGGCAATGGGAAAATTGATAAATCTAAATTATTTGATCGTTATAACCGATATATCGTTATATCTGGTATCGTTATAAGTGGATTACACTGTACCTTATACGTAACAGACAGTAAGCTGATTGGTCTGTAATTTTTAAGGTCCTTAGAGTCCCCTTTCTTGTGAATGAGGATAATGTTTGCATTCTTCCATGGTTCCGGTACCGTCGATGACACCAGGCACTGCGTATACAGGGTGGCGAGGTTTTCTAGCACGATATCCCCCCCGTCCTTCAGCAAATCTGTAGTTATCTGATCCTCTCCAGCTGATTTCCCCCTTTTCATAGTTTCTAGTGCTTTCTTGACCTCGTCCTTTGTCACTGGTGGAACGTCTGACTGTTTTTCCCTACCGCCAATCTCATTACGGTCCTGACTACTTTGGCTACTGTAGAGATCTGTATAGAACTCCTCGGCTACTTTGACTATCTTTTCCATATTAGTGATGACGTTGCCCGCCTTGTCCCTTATCGCATACATCTGGTTTTTGCATATGCCCAATTTCTTCTTTACCGCTTTAAGGCTTCCCCCGTTCTTTACAGCATGCTCAATTTTCTCCATGTTATACTTCCTAATATCGGCCACCTTGCGCTTATTGATTAGCTTTGATATCTCGGCCAACTCGATCTGGTCTGTTGGATTGGAAGCTTTCATACTCTGGCGTTTCTTAATCAAATCTTTCGTCTCCTTAGACAGCTTACCGGTATCCTCTCTAACTATCCTACCGCCTACTTCTACCGCGCACTCAGTAATGATATCTCTGAAATTATTGTTCCTTGCCTCTAGGGTAATGTCGCCAACCTCAGTTAGAGCTGAAAACCTATTGTAGCGAGATCCTGAACTCTTCTGCCCTCCCCCTCACCGCTAATTCGTTGATGGGTTTCTTTCTTACTAATCTGTTGCGTTCCTTCTTCAGGTTTATGCTAATTCGGGACCTCACCATCCTGTGGTCACTGCATCGCACTTTCCCGATTACCTCTACATCTTGCATAATGGCGGGGGTTGAACACATTATGAAGTCGATTTCATTTTTAGTCTCTCCGTTAGGACTTTTCCATGTCCATTTCCGGTTCTTCCGTTTGCTGAAGAAGGTATTCATGATTCGTAGCGACCAGTGTAAATCACTATAAGTCAGGCCTTGGTTCATTTTCTTTCGCACGTGTGACAAGGTGGCCTTGAGCGGAGTGCATTGCGAGTTCGCCGTCCACATCATGCCAAATGTTGGACAAAAGTACCAGGTGCTCAGCGTAAATGACAAATAGATATTGTCTATGCTATCAAGAGAGACTTGCCGCTGACTGTGTGTGTGGCATTTGGAATGTCAGGAAAAAGCTGCTCAGCAGTGCTGCAGCGGCTGCAAAGGGATGTCACGTACTAGGCTCAATATTTGCAGATGTGGTGGAGGCGTTGGTGCAAAGGCGGAAAACAGCTCGGTCGAAAAACTTGCCAGTCAGTGGACCTCTCCTAGTTGAGAAAGCCCTGGTTTTTGCCTCGCTGCTCAACCATGCTGACTTTGTGTATAGCAATGGCTGGCTAGCTATATTGAAAGCGATGGCATGGCATTAGCACGTAGACCGTAGCTAGAGAAGGTGCTGCGACTGACACTGAAGGGGCAGAAGGTTGGAGGAATGGTCAGCTGAGAGTCTTTTGAAAGACTACGAGCCTGATGATATATTTAACCTGGATGAGCCCACACTTTTTTTCTAAGCTGCTGCCAAGCAGAATGCTTGCGTTTAATGGAGAGCTGTGCAATAACAGCAAGCGTGCGATGGATGGCATTTCAGTTTTTGTTCGCATGTAACCTGTATAGAAGTGAGAAACTGCCGCTTCTCGTCAGTCGCAAGTCAGCGAAGCCAAGGTGCTTCAATGGCACCCAAGTGTCATCAGAAGTCCTTCATGGAACAACACAAAGGCATGGATGACTTGAATGCTCTTTCAAGAGTATGTGGGCCTCTTTGACTGCCGTATTGAGGTGAAACAAAGAAGTGTTGTCATTATTCTTGACAACGCATTGACACACGCTGCAGCGGATGGCCTCAAGGCGCTGAAGTTTGCCACAGAACATGACAACAATTGCCCAGCATTTGAAACAAGGCATCAATAGAGCTGTTGAGCAGGTCTACAGAAAGAATCTGCTGCGCAGAATGCCGCTAGCAATGGAATGCGACAAGGTGTATGCCATTGATCTACTGCGAGCGATTCACTTGCTCGAACATGCATGGCAGCAAGTCAAATCTGTGACTGTGCGTATCTGTTTCAAGCGTGCAGGTTTCCGTGAAGTGTATGTGAGTGACGCAGACTACGCAAGCGGCATCACCAGCGCCCTGGTCCGAGCTTGTGAGAGCTTGCTAACTGAAGTCCTTGAGAGGCAAGGTGCTTCAGAAGGCACTGCCTTCTCTGATTTCAGGGGCGTCGACAGGGAAGTGGACACTTCGTCACAGATGTCCGACGAAGCCATCGTTGCTCAGTTGTGGCCAACTGACAGTGAGAACGACGACACAGAAAGTGTGAAAGATCCGCGCCCAAAAGTGGCATAAGCTGTGCGCGCTGTAAGCGTCATGCGGCTGTTTGCCGAAAAGAGGGGTCTGGCCGAGAAGCTGGCACGCAGCCTTAATGATGAAGACCTATAGCGCTCGGAAACACAAACGAAGGCATCTCCTATCACACTGCAATCACTAGTGCAACAGATTCTAGTTTTTGTTTGTGCCATCAAGAAAGAGCAATTCTTTTCTTGATAGTGATACAGAGGGCATGCTCACACATCTCACACATTTCCTGTTTAGGCTTTTTATCTATCTTGCCTCCATGATCTCTCTTGTTACCTGCTTCCTGTTTTTGTTAATGATGACATTTTATAAAGTCCGGCTTGCACTCTACTGGGTGTTCAAGCAGATTACCTTTACCATTTTTTAGGTTCTCGTAGCAGCTGTCATTTAGAAATCTTCCTGTCTGACCTACATAAAATTTACCACAAGACAGTGGCAGGGAGTAAACAACACTTTGTTTGCACTCAACAAGTTTCTTCCTGTGCTTCTTCGTGCGGGCCTGAGTGAGTTTGAGGTCCTAGTAGCGCTTGGAATCGTGTGCCACGTCTGGATTGTGCAGGGTAGAAATGACAGTAAATGGCATAAGGTGGGTGGCCCGCTAGATGGCCTTCGTCCTTATAGCAAAGCCCGGCATCCCCTTCAGACGCATACAGCTGCTACAAGAAAAGCTCAAATTTGCCTGCAGAAAGTGTGCTTGACAGCTTTATGAAAAAATTTAGCAGCTTTGTGAGCTACTGCCTTAATCCTTCAGCTTTGGGCAACGCTAATGAGAGGGACGAGGCCAAGCTTCTACTACATTCCCACATCCTGTTTATTTCAAATCCGAAGTTCCTAAACAAGGAAGGGTCGGTCAGGCCAGAGGCTGCACTCCGCCAGTGTATTTATATCATGGCTCTCAACAGGCCATGCGACCACCTTGCTGTCAGCTGTAACTGACCACCTGTCGTACCCATATATGACCTGCCTACTCTACTTTTTCCCTTTAATTTTCTTAAAATACATTCATCTCACACTTGTTCTCTCATTCATGCTGTACTCCTTCTTTGTAAAACTTACCTCTCACCCTTTTTTTCTTAGTTGCCATACCTTGGCCTCATAGGGGACCAAATGGCAGAATGCGCTTAATGTGCACTTTTCAAGATATTTCCAACTTACTGTGGATATCACATGAGAAATGTACACCTACCTGCCGGCAACAAAAAGTCGTACTATAACGCTTTGTCTGTTCTTCAACATATCGAATATGAATATCGCGGATTTTGCCGCTCGCCAGCTCTTGTTGTGAACGCAGCAAAGGCAGCCTACGCAAGCTAGCAGCTTGAAAAGCAAGCTCTGTAACCACTTACTATCACATCAGCGAATAATATATTAAAGTCATTATAGTTACCTCAACGGTGGTGAGAACGAAGGAAGAGCAAACCGACACGCAAAGGTCATCAGCAGTTCATCACCTCCACCTTCAGACTTCCTCCATGCCTTCAGAGCACGCTTCTCGCTGAGGGAGGGGGGGGGGGGGCTTGCGCGAGTTTTTGCAGTCCCTCTGGTGGCGCAACAAGCAAAGCCGCCGTCAGTTGATATATGGCGCTGTATATGGAATAAGGTATATATACATGTATGGAACGCATGGAGGAAGGAAAGAGTTTCCAGACGACCAGTTCAGCCACCATGGGCGCTCAAAGCATCAACCGTTGCTCTAATACATTATCTAAGAATGCAACTTCTTTCTTGTGAAGATAAACCAATGGCTTCGCTACACATGTGTCCTTCGCTTTACGGATATAGTAAGCCTCGACAACCTCTCGGCAGATTTGTTGATTACTCTTATACACAACTGATGTTCCAAGCAAATCAGGTATACACGAAAAAACCTCGTGGGCCGGAGAGCTACCGAGTGCAGAACTACAACTTTTGGCCAAAACTAGTTCAAAGATAAATGTTGTTCTACCGTAGATAATGTCCTAACATTCAATATTGTGACTACAAATTTTAAAAAGGGAGATAAACAGCATGTCAGTGTGAGATTTATCCAATATAAGCGGTGGCTCTTTCTCCTATCGGCTTAGTTTTGAGCAGCACAAATACCAATATTTCGCACTTAATAGGCACACTTGAAGGGGAAAAAAAATTTTTGTAAATATTTATGGTTGTGCAATTAAGGTAGTTTTTAGTGGCATTTCGGGAAACAGAAACCTTTTATGGCGACGTCTACTTTTGCGCCTTCGCTACTATGGCTCACGGTGGCTCACCGTGCTATGGCCAAAGAAGTATTAACTCTATGGCTATGGCTTTTCACCTCGAAATGATGATGATGATGAAAAAAAACATCATAGTAATGCCTATTTATGCATCCGAGAAAAACCGACTGTCCCGCAACAAGTAGCACCAGTCCAGTTCAGTCGAGTCCGACTCTTCGTGACCCTATGGACCATGTCACGCCACGCTTTCCGGTCTCTCACTATCTTCCTAACATCACATAACTTCATCTGCAGTGCCTCGAGGATGCCATATCTATAAGCATCGCGTTTGCTGCCTACCCCTTCTCCGGCGACCCGCAACCTTTCCCAACATCAAATCTTTCTCCAGCGTCTCCTCTCTTCTCATCAGATGACCAAAGTAGCTGAGCTTTAACTTTAGAATTTGACCCTCCAATGAGCAGTCAGGGTTTATGGTCGACAATATCGACTGATTTGATCTTCTGGCAGTCAAAGGAACTCTCAAGAGTTTCCGCCAGCACCACAATTCAAACGCGTCAATTCTTCGGCGGTCAGCCTTCTTTCCATACATCACAACTGGAAAGACCATAGCACGAGTTATACGGATCGTGGTTGGCAGACTAATGTCTCTGCTCTTTACTATAGGCGGTCAAGGCTAACCTCTCTTTCCCAGAGGCAGGCGTCTCCTAAGCACATAAGCCGGTGTGCTACTTATTGTATTGTAACCCTATGGCCAGTCACAATAACAAGTAGCACACCGGCCCATGATTCTTAGCGCGCCCATGGTGACTGAAGTGCAGCGCCCTCAGCTTTCCCTCTAGTTAGTGCACGGAGTAAGATAGACAGGAGCGGCGATTCAGGCGCGCTGCAATGCATTCGGCGTAGGCCGATTTTGCTACACGAACGCCGAGTCTGCGTCCGGCGCTCAGCTTCGGACTGTACTCTCTTCCTCCGCTCCCCTTTCCTCGCCGACGCGGCTTTGGTCACACTTTCCTCCTCTCTCTATCCTCCTTGCTAGTCGGAAAACGCACAAGGGGAATCGTGGTCATCACCAACCTGTATCTTTTTTTACGATAAAACTTCAAGATAAAGCTCTGCCAGTGTTTTCTTGTTTTGTTTTTTGTCGTCTGCGTATTCCCTTAAGCATGAGTTGACAGGGGCACGCAGACGACAAACCACGCAGCGAGATCACCAGTACGCAGACGGAACGGCACACATCGCGACATGTGTGTGAGGAGCGCATGCTGTGCATTGCTTCTTTTTTTATATGCGGATGGCAAGGTAGGCGATGAATTGTTTCGTCGTTGGATGTAATTCAGGGTACGGCAAAGGAAACAAAAAAGTCCCCTTGTTTCGGCCGCCAACTGATTCAAAGCTTTTCGATTCTGCCACCGATGCTGCATCTACAACGTTGAGCAGAGGAAATGTAATAAACACGCAGATTATGCGCTCGCTGTGGAATGTCAGCGCATATTCAAGAGCCCTAGGTGGTCTAAATTGATCGAGAACCATCCACTTCGGCCTCTGTTCGTCTATGCGCAGCGGCCGGAGACTGAACTTAACATCGCGTACTGTTTTTCTAATCGTAATACTCACACTTTCATCCACAGGAGAAAACAGAGAGGTGAAACGCGCTGTCTGCATGAGGATCTTTGCAAATAGGAAGGAGTCAGCAGGACGCGGCAGGTGAGCTGTATGAAGCAGATGAGTGCCACGGGACTGAAAAAGATATATGCCAACGATGAGGCAGGCAACACGTGACACCTCTGTACAGCTCGAAGATGCAGACAACACAATTTCAAGGGATATATTCCCCGCGGCGATGCAGGCGATACATATTCCCGCAGCGATGCAAGTGATACGCAAGTGCAGCGACATGAAGCAGACGACAGACGCGGCGGCAGCACGGAACCGCCGGAGCGGAGCACGCTGCAGCAGCATCGATGATGATGATGATAATGATTTGTGACTGTACCCTTTGTATCGGGTGGGTTCAGTAATGTGCCCTAGCCTGGTGAAATAGATAAACTAAAAAGGTACGAGAAAAGCAAAAAGTAAGAGATGACAAAAGTCAGTGACAAATACTAGCTCCATCTATCGGATCCGCCACCAAGCTTTCTCCGACGTAGCAAAATTTCGCCCTTCCAAAGCGGAGTCGGCGCTCCTGTCTATCTTACTCCGTGAGTTAGTGTAAGAAACTCTATGGTGAAAATATTTATTATATGTACAGAGAGGTATATACACTAGGTTGGATGCCCTTGGGATGCGTAGACAGGCACTCCATTGGCGTTTGCCGCAGCCCGGGTGCTCTGCGTTAAGACCTTTTGGGCTCCTAGGGTGCAGCAGCCGGACAGGGTCGCCCCCAGTTTTCTCGGGTGGGGTTGGGGATAGGGGGCAAAGATGGGTTTTTCTGGCAGGCCCACACCATGTGGTAGGTGTCAGACACCACCCCACAGTGCGAGCACAGCCCGTCAAATTGCGGATCGAAATGTTTTAGAGCAGCCGGGCATAACATTGTATTGGTGAGCAGGCGCAGGAGCACCCGCTCGTTAGCCTTCCCCAGCCCTTTGCACGGGGTGGGAAGAGTTTGGTGCGTGTATCTGCAATATTCACATATTTCTTTAAATTTGTAAGCTGGGCTGAAATCACAATCCTGGTCCGCGTCGGGTCCCGTGGAAAATGCAAGGAGAGAGAGCGCGTGGGCGGCGGCTTCGGCTGCCTCATTCCCATGGAGACTTTGGTGACCTGGTCGCTGCGTCCCGCAAAAGATTTTCGAACTGCGCCGGCAAGTAGGTGCCGGATGGAGAGGTAGCTGCAGAGGAGAAACGCTGTCTGCGCCGTCTACGAGAGATTCTTCAGTTTCGGTTTCGATACCTCGTTTCCGACTGTTTTGATGATGGTGATGGTATTAATAAAAAATTCAGTCTTTAAAATTTTGAACCCGACTATTTTAAAGATGTTGTTTTGATAGTTTTTATTATATAGCACGTCATGTATTGGTTTCAAATACTTTTGCAAGATTGTAAAATGTTGCCTTTTTGTGACTGCGTCATTCGTAGGGTTACCTACTTTGTGTGTATTCGTTTCTAATTTTTTAGTAAAAAAAATTTGTGATAACCAATTGTTTTGATGATGGTCGCATACATTCATCTTCGTTTTTTTCGTGCGTCAGTGTTATATGCGCAGAGTTTGGCAGGTGCATAGGTGTAATATATACCGATTACGTAACGGTATGCTTGTCAATGTATCTATTTCGCTTTAATCATATTTTATTTCTAGAATTGATTTACTGCAATCCTTACTCTTCCTAGTCAAACGCAATCATAACTTCCACCTGAAGTTTCACGTGTCTCACCGAGCTGGTGGAGTCCACCGAGTTAATACACACCCTTCATGCCATCATGCTTCAATCACCAGGGTACTTGCAACAGATGTGACTAGCTTCACTTTTTTTTTCTTCTCTGCACGGTTGTGGGACATTTGATATTCAAACAAAACAGAGGAAGAAAATAATTACAAGGACTGAAGGCCTAAATCTGTCCGGATTTTCATGTGTATAAGAGCAGCAGGCTGGGACAAGTGCAAGGATTTCCAACCTTCTACTGCTCAAGCCTTTGTTAGCAAAGGTTTAAAATCTAGATTACCGTAAGCAAAACAAGCCGTTTCAATGCAAGCAAAAGACCAAACAAACGAAAAAAGGCAAAGGGTCTTTTCAACAGAGGAGGCCATCCACATGCATATCAAGCCTGCTATTTAAAGGGACAGTTTCAGTGCCTTCAGCTATCAAAGAGAAACAAACAAACTCTGGGACCTAACTAGCAAATATCAGAGGTACTTGAGAAAAAAACGTCCTTATGGGTTTTACTGACAGGAGACTGCATGGAAATACCTCGAAATGTTAACACAGTTACGTTCAGGTAGAAATGGAAAAGGAACATCAAAAACATAACGGAACATGAAAAATTGATCAGCATCGTAGATGAAGTACAAATTTATGGTCAATTTTGTGACTAGACACGACAAAACAGCAAATTGTTCCACTATTGCTTTTGTCCTGTATGACCTGCAGCTACATTTGTAATGTTTTCATCACACAGTTTGAAAACTGCTTCCATCTCCGAGGCTTTTCAGCAGTCAGTGGTGTCTTAAATTCAAGCCAGAATACTGTTCAAATAGTCGCACAGGAATGCACTGTAGGGCTCTTTTCATGGAAGCTGTGCTGCAATTCATGGTTTTTACAAAGTATATAGGAATGAGGGAGGCCTGACACTTGCACCATTTTTACTGATGAAGCACTCATCCTCCCGTGGAGCATAGTTTTCAAGAAAGAAATGAAGTACCACATAACCAATGTCGGGCTTACGAACATTGGAAGAATGAGAAGTTCAAAGTTTGCACCAAGAGTAGGTAGACTAGACAAAGAAATCGGTAGGAGCGAGCATAGCCAAGCAACACAAAATGCTGGAAAACTGCCCGAATAGATTCCAATCTGTCTATAATGTTGCCTAAATGTTGCTAATAGTCCATACAAACATCCAGAAGAGCTAAGGATGTTTGTATGGATAGGGTGGCTGTGGCAGGCACAGGAGTGGAACACAAAGCACTAGGAAAGGCTCTTGCCCTGTAGTGGATGTAACTACTTATTAACAGTACTCACGGTCCCACATGGAAGCTTTCCTCCATTTTGGCACGGACGATTCTTCCCCCACCTTTTTCCTGTCCTTGGCCTAGCCAGCAGGGCAGGACATATTTGTCCCCACTCGGTTAAGGTGCTAAGTGCTGGCAAACTGAATACTACCAAACTATAAATTAAACCATTCAGTGTATTTTTATCTTTGGCTAATTAGTGTGCTTGGTGTTTTGCACATTTTTACATTGGTTGTACAATACTGGGCAGACCATTTTGGCATGAAAAATATTTGATTGTGCAGCTTACCTTTTTTTCAATAAGTCAGCTGCCTCTTAATACTACTTGAAGCCTAGGCGTGTACAGGGTTCTGCATTAGGAGGAGAGAAGTTTCACAGCAGTGCCCCCCTCCCCCTTCAAGACTCCAACAGCCAAAACACAAAACAAAGATGAAAGGAATGGTTATAAAACATTTATATTGAGGTGATGGAGTAGCAACATAGCAACACATTCAAAATATTGTGCGCTTAAGAAACAAAACAAGCATCGGCATGGATGCAGAATTAAAATTTATGACGCCTTTCAGAGTCCCCGGCATTCCGGGAAGAAAAGGTGGCTTGGAACACAACAGCACGAATGCTCGGCAGCCAGTATAGCAAAAAAAAAAAATCTGTATGACATAACCCTGCACTTTTAGAAATGACTGCGCAGATCCGACAGAGTGAAAGTATGAAGGTATGATGAAGGTATGAACTTAGTGTCCCCCTGCCCCCCTCTGTGCACACCTATGCTTACAGCAATTTTCAATCCTAATCCAAGCTGGTGAAAATGAAGTAGTTACGAATATATACATTACATGCTCTTTATCAAGTGTTAGATAGTAGTGGTTTAACAGTTTCTAGTAAAAAAAAAAGCTTGTGGTCAACACTGCCTGACAGAGGAATAATTGTTTCTAGAGCTTCTCGGAGTGCGGTTTTATCATTTGTATCTACGTGACATGCGCATGCAGCTTACATCGTGTGGAGGGTTAAAGCAGTGATAAGCTGCCTCAAAAATGTAAAAAAAAAAAATTTGTTTTTTTTTTAATTCACAGTATACAGAACACCACTACTTGCAGAGAGAATTGAGAAATTATTTGAAACAGCCCCATGCCCCATTTGCTTTTTACTGCACATATGGGAAATATTCAAAACTGCTGTAGACTAGAACAGTATCTAATCCTTGCAGGCTCATGTCAACAAATCACAGAAGCGTCCTGTACAAAACCAAGCCCGAGCAAGAGGATGATGACAGGGACCAAACAGTGGTGCATTATCACGCATGTCATGCCAAATCACGCAGCACTGTATGTGACTCGGCCCGAGAGACATGCAACAGTAAAAAAACACACTTCAGCACATCCTTGACCACTGTGCATACGACACATCTGGAATTTCACCTGAAACTCTGCAGATCCGTGTGCAATGCACTGCAGGCAACAATCATTTTTCGAGAAGTTTCACCCTTCTATCATTGGCAGTATTACAAAAAAAATGCATTGGCATACAAGATGCTTCCATGCATTAAGAGCTATAAAATCACGCTGAAATTCCCTTCATCGGAAACTGCGACTAAAAGAGGGCGTGGAAACTAGAGCGGCAAATCTCAAAGTCTGGCCAGCATGCCTTCTTGAATTTACCTTTCTGTTGGCTTCATCAATTGGAATGTTCTTATGGCTTTGGCCAGTTTTGGAAAACTTAAGAGATTTAAAATGTGCATCATTGCTGCTACCCTTCACATGTGAGCATAACACAGTTTCAAATTCGGCACTGCATTCATTTGACCCAAACGTGCACCATGTTGTCAAGTTCCCACATTCAGTCTTGTTGCGAAGTTATGTTCTGTACAGGAGGTAACGTTTTTTTTCCCCCTCTTGTATGTATTTCTTTTGCAACATTTGCTGCTCATGTCAAAACATGGTGCACACGGCAGCACATCACTTTTCACCATAAATATGAGGGGATATCTAAATGTTACACAATTACACAACTTGGCTATGACCAAGCATCTCAATGATGACCCTTTACCATTTGTTTAGCCAGATCATCTTTTGAGCCAAGCAGGAGCTCATCATCAAACCTTCCACAGTTGGGCCCCCTGGTGTGCACCAGTAAATTAATTAGGAGTCTTGTCACGTTTAGAAATTTGTGTACTGAAGCGTGAGGTTTTCGACAGAAGTATGTTCCACCTAAGAAACTTGCACTAGACTGGTGAATGTGCATGGCAGTATGTTCAAGAAACTGGAGTTTTAAAAGGGCCTCGTGGATATGTGTAAGACCACCCTCGTTGAAAATAGATCAGCACTTCGAAACTATCTTTGCATTGTCGATCCACAACTGAGAGCCTTTTCATTAAAAACAGTTGAATTAGGCCGAAAAATAGGATCTAACATTTCCTTCCAGCACTGGTTTCAGAACCATTCATCACGTTTGGTACTGTGGAGGGTGCTGCCAGAGGCACCACAAAATCTCTACCAAAGTTGACACCACAATGTGCATTCACCTACGGAAATTTCCCATCTTTATTCAAGCCACCCAGAAAAGATCTTGTTCATGGCTTGTGATGGGATAAGACATGGTTATTCATGTGAGATTGAGAAACAAAGCGGCAGTCTTTGTGGTGGAAGCATTGTGATCTTCGAAAAAATTAAGCCCTAAACCTCCAGGAAGGAAGTCATGGAGAAAGTATTGTAGCGAGAGCTATATTCGGCTACCAGTCCAGCATTTCACTATTGAACCGCTCTGGAATATGTGCAATGCGCCGCGGAGAGGAGGAGCAGGTGCAAGGGGCGCGACATAAGAGAGTAACTGCCAGGTGCAGCCTCCGCTGCCGCGTGTGCAGTCACGCGAATGCCATGTGCTAGCTACGCGTATAACTGTGCATGCGCAACTGCGTGTATAAACGGAGGAGAGAAACGGTAACCGCAGCACAGTTGTTTCGCATGGAGAACGAATCAGACCACTGCTCAACGGCAGTATCGACAGGAGAGGCTCAATTCCTCTGATCCAGTAGTCGCCTGGCAATTGGCCATTCAGTAGTGAAAGAATGAATACCGAAAGGCCAAGCGGGTAGCAGAGACCCCTGAACAGAGAGAACGTCTCACCAAGCGAACACGACAGAATGCAGAGCGCAACAGGCGGCGTACAGCAGCTCAGATGGAGCCTTCGAAAGATCAAGGGGAACAGATGACAATGAGAGAAGAGGATGTAAAGGCCCATACATTCAAAATTCTGCATACATTCAATCGAATCGGCCGCGTGTTACTATACTGATCACCGGGCCATCTTAGTTTCTGTGCATGAAATAGAAAACATTTTGTGTGACGACTAATGTGCCTTCATTGCTAACCAACATAAGCTCAACAATAGGCTCTGCAAAATGCCAAAACCAGAGTAACGTAGCTCTCGCTAGTTATATTCTGGCATAGCCGAGCTAAGCCACTGCCAATTTTTCGGAATGCAAAGACCCTGCTCATTAACTGGGAAAAAGCACCAGAGTAAAAAGGGAACATTACGCTAATGCTCTCCAAAAACTGCACAAGGTCATCGTGGACGAAGTGTCGAAAATTTTGCAAATGCCCCAGTTCACAGGTGTTGTACTGCTGAGGGCGGCATAAGAGTGTGGCTTTGAAGAGCTGTGCCACACACACTTCATTTATGTCCTGGGCATTAGTAACTGAATTTATAAACCGCAATAAGTTGAAAGAACAAGGCTTTGTTACCTGGAACAAAATCAATCTGCCACAGAAGGGTGGTTTGGCAACTAGAAAGATGGGAAAACCACATGAGCGCTATTGCCGTGAAGGTAGCGAGGGGTACTGGCAGGGTTCATAGCCACCGGGAAGGAAAAAATTCAAGGGTTTTTAAGGACTTTCAAGGACCTAAAAAAGAATTTTCAAGGACTTGAAACAAGACTTTTTGAGATGATAGAAAAAGACCACAACATGCTTACAGCAAGGAAGCACATCTTTTACTGCACACAAGCAAAAGTAGGCACATTTTTCACAATAAATACCTAACTAGTTTCTTTTCTCAGACATATTGCACACACCCACAAAAAGAGGACCATTCTCAAACAGTGGACTCGTGATTATGTTCCTGAAGCTTTTCCTTCAACTTGTCATCAATTTCTGCAAGCCCCAGTCTTTTCTTTTGCCGTTTTTCTTAAACTGATGGACTTCACAATGAAGGTGATGTCGCTTGTAGCTCCTGCCCGCTCAGCGTAGTTGTCAGTACAAGCTGTTAAATCGTCAATTGTTGCCTCCTCCTCTTCATCTTCATGCCGTGTATTTCTTCTTCAATGTGGCTTCTCTTTGATGCCTTTGACTGCTCGATCGCTTCTTTTTTTTTTTTTTTTTTATCCTCCAAGTAGGCTCGATAGCGGTTGTGTGCGGCCAAGACAGATCTATGCAACTCCTTTGTTATTACAATGTTCACTACCACTAATACTCACAACTGCTGCGGACACAATTTTGCGTGCTTTGCCTCTAAATAATTACAAAATTAGCGACTGACCTAATTATTTTTTCGAACACAACATTATGTCACCCTCTATAGACGAACTCTACCCAATAAACTTTACCACTTCTCAATTACAACAGGATGCCACCAGCCTTGTTTACTGCACCGTAAACGATTCGCTGCGACACATATGAGATCTCCTTCAGGTTTTCGACAGAGACGTGGCAATTCACACAAGCCTCTTTCGACAGTTGCCTGCCCGTGGCTTAAGACGAGAAGTCTCACAACTTTCCACAAGTGCTTATAGGATGAGTCAACCGTCAAAAGCTCACGGTAGAACTCGTCTAGGCTAATAGAGTGTTTGTCAAACTGCTGCAGGTTGTGTTTCTTCTCTTGCAGAAGTTCTGCGTATTTGCCTAGGACCGAATCACGCTCATGCTCACCCGATCGTCTAACTGCAATGAGGGCGTCTAATACTTTCCTGAAGCCAGTGAGGCACTCATCTGGCTTTGAGGTCATTTGGAGAGGGTCTAGCGAAGACAGGCTCCTAACTAGATGATATGTCAGCGGGCTCTTTTGCAGAATTTTATTGGCAGTACTAATAAGGAATTGTTTGCATTCCAACCTGAAGGCAAATACGTCTTTGGCGCTCACCTTTGCGGCTTTGACCATTTCTTCAGCTGCATGCCCAATGTCAACTTTCTCTGAAGATACATGGTTATTTGGGTCTACGAGATCCATTTTGAGCAAGCCGACAACTCCTGTCGAAGCAGACAGCACTGAGCACTTCATGAATCTTGTGAGAAGTTTCCTCACGAGACACTCCAAATCTCTTTTTAAAAAGAACATCAGCGGTTTGCCCATTTGGTATTCCGTGAGGAATGGTTTCAGAATCATTGCGATGCCGTGAACAAAGTTCAGTTTGGCCAACAGCAGTGGGTCCTGGCAAAATTCGCAGAGCTGTGTGAATGACGCACACTTTGGCAGGTTCACTTTTTTTTTTTGCACATTCCACGTACCTTTTCACATCACTCCACAGCGCAATGGCACGTTCGATCACAACAACATTT
Source organism: Amblyomma maculatum (assembly GCF_055883805.1). Lineage (NCBI taxonomy): Eukaryota > Metazoa > Arthropoda > Arachnida > Ixodida > Ixodidae > Amblyomma > Amblyomma maculatum. Next base: position 2,289,174 of record NW_028146749.1, on the reverse strand, counting down.
TCTACCCAGCGATGAGCAACAAAGTTCAGAAGAAATGTCATTTGGCCTGTCGCAGTAGAGAAGTCTTCCCTTCGAGCTGGCGCATCATGAAAAAAGGCACTGAGAACAAGAATCTCTATGTCCCACTTGCTGGCAACAACACCCGCCCTGTAAGCGTTATGTATTGTATGCAGTCCGCAAGTGCCAAGGTCCAAACACTGAACTTGATTCTGCTGCAAGTATTCCTGCATTTCCCTAAAACACTGTAGGTTCACATTGGGGCCATCTATAGACAGCTGGACAGCTTTCGCCAGCGGTAAATCTGCCAAGGCAGCCAGCTTCTCTTGGTCTTCGGCAGTCGAACGTCCCATGAACACCGACGTATAATACCTCGTGGTTACCCGCTCGGGCTGAGTACTCCAGTACCGCAAATGGATGTCCATTTGTTCCTTTTTTGCAGGCAATCGTTCAAAGACTCAACAAACAGAACTGTATAGCCATCAGATTTCTCTAATTCACGTTGTAGGCACGAGAGAAAAAATGGTCTCAGACCATGGCACACTACATATGCAGATTTTCTTTCACCGCAGGAAAATGACTTGGCGATTTCGCTATCCGGAAACATTTTCTTGAACAGTTCCCCTGGGTTTGATGAGTTGTAGGAATAGTGTGATGTTACCATTTTCAGGGTCCACAGTATCTCCGCGTCGGTCACACACTCGTGCGCTTTGCACAGGCTGCTCACATCCGACGACCTTGATGGAGCCGGCTCGATGCGTTGCTCACAAGCAATTGCTGTCGCGTAGCTCCGCATGGTACTATTCGCCGTAGTCGCTTTCTTGTTCGCAATGTGTTTTGCGCTCTTCATATGGCTTTTGACGGCCGACTCACCCATTGATGACACATCGAAAGTTTTCCCGCATGCCTTGCACTTTGCCCGATGCGAGTTTGACGCATCCGGAGAAATCCACTCCCTATACGCACCACTGTATAACCACGACTGCTGGAAATTGCACTTCCCGGGCATATTGCAGCTACGAAAGATGCAACAGCAACTATTCACGCACCATGCTTTTCCACATCGAAGGTAGGCTTAGCTGCGGTCGCTGCCGCCACTGTAACCACGCTACTAAAGTGAGCTAGAATTGGGTAGCGGGCTCACTCCTCAGCCGGCGCCATACATTGTGATGACGCCGCCTATGTCAACAGATTCTAGTTCTGCAAGCCTCCGCAGAGGGCCGCCACTGCCGCCTTCAATGTAGCAGCGCGCGGCACTGCGCGCTGCGCGCCGTTTGCCTTCGTCTGCCTTCGCTGCTGTATTCTCGCCATTGCGGGTTTTGTTTTGTAGTGGGCAAGGTGACCCAACGAATTATGACTTCTGATGCGAAGATGCCACCCCGATGACAAAACCATTGTGCTAGGCTGCCGGACACGCTTACAAGAAAGGCGCCAAGCACGAATCGAAAGATATATGCGACTCTTGGAAAATAATGGGAGCAACTATAAATTCTCCCTAATGGATATAAATACACGATGACCTGATCACATCAATTACACGTATACCATCCTAGGTTTTCAGTTGTATTTTATTCTATGGCCTTGTGGAAACAATAAGCCAGGGGAATTCGTGCAAGCAGGGCCAGCTAGCCGGATTGTCGACATGCTGCATCAAGGAGAAGCACAAAGCCAAATACGAATGTGAACAAAAAGGAGGACCAGTAGTTAGGAAATAACTTTATTCAACGCATTACTAAGCGTCAATAATGCGCTCGTATATCTGTTGACTACAGCCAGCATATTATAGCTGAAGTGATTATAGGCTAATATTTCACAGGCATGTTGCAAAATAGACTTGAAGAGGACAAGCTGTCGGGCTAGTTGGTTTTCCATAGTTATAGCAGCGCGTATATATATGTATATATATGACATGGCTGGCTGACTTCCAAAAATAAAGTTGCAGTTCAGCACCCCTGCGTCTCACGTGTTCCTCCGTCTTTGTCCTTGTCCGGCTACGCGCTGCTATAACTATGCAAAATAGAGTCTAATGAAATTGAATTGCGAAGCTTGTACAAGCCTGCTAACGCGGCGTCGCCGGGAGCAAACAGCTTACTCGGCACAAACTTCCGCGACAATGGAGACTCAGCTATTGTCAGTTCAGCTTTACTGCTTGTTGAGCAAGCTCGAAAATATGACGGCCTGTGGGGCGATCATTCATGACTTGAAAACTACTGTACACGGCGCAAGAAAACAAAAAACGGACACGACACATGTTGTGTCCTTTTCTTTTGTGTGTTCGTAATGCAGTTAATGGCACGCAAGAAAAACACTCCGCGAACATATTTTCGAGAAACACTGCATACGGCGCAAAGAAAACAAGAAATAAAAGGATACCATGTGAGCATGTGCTCTCCCTTTGTTTCTTGTGTCGTCTTAAATTTGCGCTGTATACATTCGTTCTCAAAAATATATGTTCACAGAGCTTTTTTCTTTCTTTTTTTCATGCCATGAAATGTATTCGGGCAGCAAATAAACTGATGCACTCGGAGTAGTAAAAGACACAGCGAGAAATCGGATGCTTAAAACATATATATGCCTCGCCTCTCTCAGTTAATATTAACACGGGTGTACTTTTTGTCAAGGAAGCAGTGGAGCCGCCGTTCATCAACCCGAGATGCCTACTAAATGCTTGTTTTCACACTCCTAGAGCTCCTGTCAGGTCCTTCTCTATCGATCAGAACACTGTCTACATGAATACAGCTAATTCGCAATTGTGCAGTTATCTGAAAATTCTCAGATATTAAACTGCTGATAATGGATGGAGGATGCGCAACTGCAAGCTTTTAAGATGTGTTCAATAATGACTTGTGGCAATTTTTATGCACCTTTCTTCCATAAACAGTGTCGACAGTAAATTCACAATCCAGAAGGCAGGTGCGACAAAAAGATGCTGACAGCTGCGGCCTATTAGGAATACGAATACAGCTTTACACGTTACCCGTGCAAACCTGTGTGTCTCTGTATTCTTTATCATCGCGGCTGTGAATCACAAACGTCAGAAAATAGGGCTATCTAGCGCCGCAGTCATTTTCATACAAGTGCCTCAATTCACTTTTCGCCAAGGACGCCGGAGAGAAATCGGGCACGCGTTTGCAGTTAGAAACCTCTTAGCTTATCGTATAGCACCAGCAGTAGCACAACTTGCTAATATATCCAACATCTGCATAGCTGCAACACGCAAATCTAAAAAGTGTGTACGAAAACGCTGCGTTTTTCTAAAGTGAGAAGGCCGCGGTCGCACGAACGCAACCCCTCAACCAGCAGAGCGCTACATTGAAGTCTCCGGTGGCGCCACCTAGTGCATATAACACACTGCGTCAGGGAAGGAGCCCCTGTGAGCCCACTACCCCATTCTAGCTCACAACGCTACTGTACTGCGCTGTGGCTACAGAAACGGATTGGATTGGATGCTTTGGTTGGCTCGAGTATGTAGTTGCCAGTCATTCAAGAGGCATCCGCTAAAAACCGGCTGAACTAAAGCCTATCCAAGAAATTCAAGGATTATTTGAGGACTTCAAAATAATTAAGGGTTTTCAAGGCCTTGAAAATGCTATTTTTTAATTCCAGGGTTTTCAAGGGTTTCACGGACCGCTACAAACCCTGACTGGGATCGATATCCAGCACCTTCACCAGATGTCACGTGGTAGTGGCAAGGCCATAAGCATAAAAGATAAGAAACATACAACAGCACTGAAATGAACTCGTTATTAGGCTCACTTGTGCCCAATAAAGAATTAAAAAACTCAGCGGAGGACATAGCAGCAAACATGCCCGCTGCATGTGGCAGTACTCAATTTACAGTCGGCGCAGAAAGATCTAGATATACCGTCCAGAAAGGGTACTGGGAAAGCCTGGAGCACAGAAACTGTTGTGCTTCTACCATTCCAGACTAATCTCGGCGCATCTAGCACAGCAAAGCAAATGATAAAGCACCGTTTCAAGACACTGAGCATAAACACATGAGCACAGAATCGTCCCAACGTGCTGCAATCAAAGATAAGGCCATATGCAAACAACTGCTGAAAACAACAAATAAAAATCTGTACCCTTCGGGGCATTACACAAGGTTATGTTGACAAAAATGTTTCAAAGAACTGGCAGTTTTCTTTATACATAGATTGCAAACCTTTCTGATCACCCCTCATATGTATCATTACTGTTAAAAATACAAAATTGAAAATTTAGACAAAAAGAAGCTGTGCCTTATACACCAAGAATTATAGTAAACCAAACAGGACGACAAATGCTGCACCCATTTGGAAAAGGTATTCACATTTTATTTAGTGAATAACAAGCACTCGGGAAAATGCATCTCAGTCCCCTCGCAGCAACCAAATATGAAAACTCAAGCGGAAGGAGGCAAAACACAGTTGGAACCAGTTGAATTTGAGTTGGCTCCAATCAGTTCTGACACCTTCCAATTGTTTATTTAATTAGAATGCGCGTAGAGGAAAAATTCTGCTAAGGAACTATATTATTCACCGGCATTTGAAGGCTTTGCCAGGTTAGAACAGTTCGTGCTAAGCCACTTGCAACGAAATTGCTGATGTTTATTATGAACAAAAACTATACAAAACGAGACTTCGTCGAAAAATCAGCATTTCAGCCTTAGAGAGCAAAATACTGACAAACGAAGTCTCGGATGACAAAGTGGTGTCACAATGAATGGTCTGCTCACAAGAATCAACGAAACGTAATAAGTTCTTCTTGGCAGAACTTGTGATAAGGTGGTGAGCTCATAAGATAACAATCAATGGTGGCATTTAGAGCACAGCCATGACAGATGGTCAAAAGATCTTCGACTGCGGCAAGCGCACACCAGTTGAGTAGAAGGATGTCGCGGCGACCATTCACTACCCTCTCTGCAATCCTGTCTGCGCTGCAACCGCCTTCCATCATCGCTTCTCTGCTGGAACAAGGAGAGAAGAAAACCACCATGTTGGCTTCTTCACTTGGCAGTCACGGTGGGGATAATTTTTGAAAAATGCCGAAGGCCCTGAGGCACCCAAGACCGTTTGTACTTTTTAAAAGTTACAGCAAGAACAGAAAATAAAACTTGCTCTGAACAGCATGAGGCTGACAAGTTATGTGTAAAAAATACAAGCTTTGAGCCAAGTCCGGTCTTAGGTCAACATACTGCGAAGTTTTAGACTGACACTGGCAGGATAGATGAAAGATTAATGAGGGGAATGGGTTTAGAAAGAATCTGGGAAACCTGCTGATGGATTCTTCTTTCAAAACCCAATACATATCCCATAAACAAAAGCTTGAGCAGCCCCCCACAACCACAGAAAAAATACTTTCGAGCAGTAAATCTCCGAAATCCACAAAATAACAGAAAGCTACAGTACACACTTACCCAAGCATGGGGCTGGACTTTGTTGTGCAACTGATGGTGCACAAGTGATCACTGTCCTTCAAATGACTGCACAGGTCGTCCATGCTCAAGCCAGAACTTGCGTCGACAAAGTCTTCCTTGATGATATTTTCAGGACGTACCTGCGCAGAAAGTACCCAATCAGCCAGCTTCAGAATCATCGTGGACAAAAATGGGCACTGGTTAGAGGTGTCTGTGCCGAATTGAAGGAATGCTGGAAGACAACTGCATGAATGAGCCAACTCAATGAGTCTTATTTGCTAAACTGTCTCTCTGGCCAGCCTTAAGTTAAATTACAGTTTGTGGCCAGTTTGGTACAAAACATAGGTTTCAACTGAATTTGAAAACCTGCACAGTGCTTGTATTTTAACCTGCTCCAGCAAGGCTAGGTCGTCTACATATGTTGAAATGTTATTACACAGCTGCTAACTGTGTGGTTCATGCTTCATATACTAAGGTTTCGGATTCTTCCAGCCATACCTACCAATAATTGAAGCTGAGTGGCATCAATCAATCACCCAGTCAAATGACGTCCTAAAGTATGAACAGAAGCACCCCTTTGAAACAAACATGCTTAGTTCTACATTGGCCACAGATCCTCATCTGAGCTGTTCAACGACCGCTTTAATGTCAAGTTTTACAAGTCCAGCATCGGAAACTTGAGCCTTGCAGATGTATTCCCATTGTGGTTACAGTGCACCTGTCGCATTGAGGGTGGCAAGACAAATTAAATTACCAATTCAGAGGTATCTTCCAACCCTCACTTCATCTATTTTCTTAACTCTCTGCTCTTTACCTGCATCGTGCCGAAACGTTAATAAAATGCTTACGGTAAATATTTAAAATATATCTTTTTTAATTGAACAGTGGTCATATTTATGAATAAGTCGTACTTGTGATGGCCCCAGCACGCGAATTCAATGGACTTCAGATGACAGAACACAACCTGTCTTAGTATTACCATTAAGTGGAGAAAAAAAGAACAAAGCTTCTATCAGTTACAAAGCCTTATTCTTCTGATCAAGATCCCAAATATGTGAGGCAGCCATACCAGGCAAACACGGAGAAAAAAACCTTTGAGGCTGATTTTCTCATCTCTTTTCAGGCTATTGCTATTACTCATCGTTGCAGCATTTCAAAACCAGCGACAGAAAGATCCTGTTTGCTATGACTCCAAAGAATTTGAAGAGTGCAGTAAGGCCTTTAACGATTATGCCTATAATATTCTTGAAAATGACTTTTGAAAAACAGTCGTTAACTATCCATAAGTTGTAACCTTTGTTTCTAAATATGTCCTTTTTAAAAAAACGTTTCATTGTACATAGACCGCTGCAAAAATGTTGAACTGCCAAATGTGCGCACTTTAAACTGATTATTTATCACCCCAGGGATAACTTTAAGAAGATGTTAATTCGTAAGTACTCAACAGCTGTACCAGCTACCCTAATTTAAATTCAAATCTGAAAAAAAAAACAGCTAAGAATCTACATAACCATGCCAAATTTGGTTACATTTCGCTCGCAAATAGCGAAAACAGCCTTAATCGTCACATCACTCTAAAGACAGCTTTTACGGTCAGTAAATATAAAGCAGGATAAGCCACTTTGCTGCAACAGCATACTGCTTTCTTGCAGATAAGAAACTATTCAGAATAATGGACGCTTTTCAACAGTGCGCTCTCTATAACCTGCAAATGGTTTTCTTTGCAATGAACGGAGGGATACAAGGACAGATTGTTCATTAGTGTCATTCCGCCAAACTATTTGATCACAAGATGGTGCTCTCACCAAAAGCACACATTGGTGCCAATGTAGCTGATGCCATTTACTGAAGCTACTTCTAACTAGAAGCACCAAGCAATTTACTCCTAATAAGAAAAAAAATTTTTTTTCTTCAATTTCTAACATTAAATGTTCGCAGCTGTGTGCAGATAAAAGCTTTAAAAAATTCTGAGAGCACTGCCGAATCTACAATGGAAAAATGCGAAAGCTTGAGCGTTGCTGCTGCCACATGGTACAACATGCTACCCTTGTCGAACGCAGCCGATGTTCTGTTGAACACATCAAAGTTCACCAACATTCTATAATTTGTTTACAGGAAAGAAAAGGTGCAATATATGTCACTCGCATGATCTCTCAGACACATCTTGTAGACAAATATCGGCAACGCTAGATTTCGACACTCATTATACACATCTGATCACTATCACTATTTGGCTCAATCCAATTCCAGTTGACGTTGCTTCACATCCCTTGGATGTTGACATTTATAATATAGCTATTTCAACACGTGATCGATTTTACTTTTACATTTTTGGGTGTAATTAACTAACCTATTCACTTAATTCCACCACTGCAGTATGCTGACATCATCCTCTACGATTCAAAACAATTCGTTTCATCCTAACTCTTGTAAGAACGACAACGGCTGCGGACACGTCCTGTACATGCGACCTTGCCAGCGTAGCCTAGTAATGCTTTCGCATTAATAATCAATGCTGACAATTTGCTATTGTCGTATATACAATATACTACAATATGCAATACAAGAAGAAACCAATAACAGCAAACTGACTTCACTCTGCTGCATGGGGGAAAAAAAAAGGAGGGAGTGCTTAATTTCCATATCCTCTACTCTAAAGGCAGAAAAAAGTGCCATGGTGTAAGTAGCGGCCCGTCGCTGTACGATTACGGGACCAGGCCTAGCTATACTTCGTTTCATACATTAGGTGCAACGTTACGAAAACTAGCGCTCCTGTTTAAGTAGCCTGTGTCCGTGACAAAGAATAGTGTGTTGCCTGTGGTGCACAAAAAACAAATGATTTCCATACAGGCTCAATACAAGGCATTCGTCATTAGCTTCAAAAAAAATTAATTTCCAGCAAAATGACCAGAATCTGAATTAATACTTTGCATTTGCTGTTTAGTCCATTGCTGATCTCTTCATGGAGAGTAGATGTAAGCAGAAAATGTATTGGAGGAAAGGCTCACCGTGCTCAAGAGTGGCTAATTTCTCCTTTAGCATGTCTCTTCTGAGCACATTTTAGGTGCCCACTGGGAAGCTAGACAGTTTTGTGCTATTCAGTTCTGCACCATGAAACCACCACGGAGCGAGTAATTTCTCCACTTTTTGTTGCGAACTACTTGCGTAGCCTCTGCAGTACTACACCTAATGTTTGAAACTGAGTATCGAAATCCTTCGCTCTGCAGTGGCAGTCCTGATTACCATTACTATATATTTACCAATGGTAACTGAAAGGGTTTTGTGTCTGTCCTGCTGGTGTGAGGCTGCAAATGCCTTTACTGTGCAAACCCTCCTGCAAAGGTCCAGTGTAGGAATCAAGACTGCTAACAACCAGCTTTGCAGACTGAGCGGTCACTCAAAACTGACTTTGCCACGCAAAGTGCAGCGGGGTTAACAGAGCTTCACCTAAGCGCACTGCTCCGAAGAAAGCCGGTTACCTAGACGGGGGCTTTTTGTACCTGATTCTACCAGTGGGTGTCCTTCAGAGGGCTTAGAAACATCCATCTTCCACAACCCACACGGGCGACCTAACTACTAGGCCATGTTTTACACATACCATGCAACATTTTTCCTATCCGTACGAAGTGTTCTATACACGAGGTTAGCATGGAATGCCAGAAAAAACTGGAACCTGGCTTCCTTGTGTAGCAAGGAAGCCAGTTGCAGTGTGAGCTCACATCAGAGAAGTTATTAGTAGTGCTGGCACCATCTAACCTAAGACAACATGCCAGCAGTATCCGCGGATGCATTATCAGTGTAGCACCTGATTTGCTCAACCCCTAATGCAAAGATGCCAACAAACCAGATCTACTATTGCATCATTAGTCGAGCAAATGTTGGCGACAACGAATGGAGGTTGAGAGCAACCTCAGATGAGAAAGCAATGCAGATTCACAACATATTACTTGGGAAAAACTCCATTATTCTTCCCTATGACCCCAGAAAAATGCACAATAGTGTTGGTTAGTACAAAACTGCATACTTGGCAGCGAGACCACTTTACCTTGGGCTGGCAGCCAGAAGCACGGGAGAGAGCACCTGCACGAGTATAAACAAGGCATTGCTTGAAATACATGACAACACATTTATTTTGCTTAGATAAAACTGCAGGGGCCGTATCACTGGCCACTCTATAATTCAGAGCGCTCTAAAACGCCCGCTCCTATTGGTCGCTGTCTCCATCTTGAAACAGATGACGTCGCACACCTAATTATGCCCGTGGTTTTAGACTGTTTTTGTAAAGCGCGATGAGACGGTCTATAACATTTTAGAGCATTTTTAGAGCGAAAATGGCGGCGGCGTCCGCGGTGGAGTGGTGTGAGTGATGGCTGCGGCGCTGAAGCGGCAACGACGAAGGGCGGTGTGTGAGAATGCGTTCTATTTGTTCGGCGAGTTGTTCCGACGCCTATTTCGACTGGAAAATGCGAAAGCAGAATGGTGGTGCGACGATTGCGCCGATGAACTGTGATGAAGCTCGCAGTCGACCGCTCTGACGGTGCGGTGCGGCTGTCATGCGTGCTCCGATCTTTATTTTTTATTTTTTTTTGCCTCCGGAGGATTTGTCTCCGCTGGTAGTCGGCCTCTCATAACTGACCGTGAGCAAGTGCGTGCGTCAAATGACTGAACTCAACTGCTGCAAAGTTGGCGCTGAAGGGTGGTTGGGCTCCCCAGTGCGCCCAAAGCAAAAGGCGGAGGCGACATACAGTGCAAAACGAATAAAAACGAGCGAGGTTGGTAGTGTATGCTCAACCGCGTTCCTTTTCCCCGTGCGCGTTCTAACTGAACCATTTGTGTGTGAGACGCTCGTGCGGACATAAAAGTTTCTTTTGCCTGTGCTCCGCGGTCGATCTTTCTTTTGTTTGTTTCTTAAAGAAACATAAACAAAGCCCCGATTACACTGCTTTCGATATGATTTCTCCGCGCATTTAGGACCATCACACAGTACCTTGACTTCAGATGATGCGCAAAAGCCGGCACTAGCTGTGGAATCAGCTGTTTTACTGAAAAGCGCCATTTTTACGGTTTGATGATGATGATGATATAACGGTCGTGCCCTTTGCAACGGGTGGACGTCGGGCTAACCGAGTCCGACCAAAATGAAAAATTAAAGTACAACACTAAAAAAAAAAAAAAAAAAGTATGTGCTGTGCTAGCGGTGCTCCTGGCACCATCAGTCAACACCACGCACCACGGCCCACCACTCAGCCAGGCGGCGCTTGCAGGCTGCTACTGCTGCCGGTTTAACCTGTTCAAACCCGAGAGCTTCTGACAGCGTAGCGCCCTCGAGGGGCGGTGTCTCGAGTCCGCGACAATGGAGGACGAGGTGCTCCACTGTTTCTCCCGCCACTCCACACGCCCGACACTGCGTGCACAACACTGCTGTCTCGAAGCGGCTGCGGTACTGCAGCGTACGGAGAGCCCCAGCCCGGGCCTCGAACAGGAGGCTGCTAGCACCGCTGTTCTCATATAGCGGCACAGGCGCGATGTCTGTCTTGTGCAGGTGGTAGAACAAGAGAGTAGACTTCTTCTCCATATTTGCAGCCCACACCTCCCGCTCAATGTGCTGCACACGATCACGCACTTCAGCCGTCCACTTCGTCACGGTGTCGGCCACAATTCGATCTCGAAAAAAGCCGCAGTCCTTTTCTATCGCGTAGAGGCGACGTGTCCATGCCGTGCGGACGCATGTTGCTGCCAGGTATTCAAACACACGGCGGGCCCACCGGTCTCGGGGCAGGAACCGCAGGCGGCCAAGGTAGACCAACTTGCTCTTGGCCTCCCGGGCTTTGAAGGTCGACCACCCCAGGTCGCCTTGAATGGCCTCGTTCGCCACCCGGCCATGGCATCCGAGTGCGGTGCGGCCCACATCTCGCTGTCGCCGCTCCAACCAGTCCCGCGTCGCCGCCGAGAGGCATACCACCGTGTTGGCGAATGTAAGGCCCGGCACATGCACCAGCTTCCACAGATCTCGGACCATGATGTAGCGGTTGTATCCCCAGAGGCAGCGGCGGCGAAGTATGGACTGTGCCTTAAGAGCGGCCTGTCGTAGGTGCGCCTCGTGGAGGTCGTACAAGCCCGCTCCTGCGCTTAGCCATACTCCAAGGTATTTAAATGCCCTGCACACCGGGATACTCTCTCCGCCCAGTGTGAGATCCGCAGCTTCCGCATCTCCTCCCGCCAGCCAAACGACGGCAGACTTCCGGCTGCTGAACCTCAGGCCGAGGTGCTTGATTTCGGCGGAGCAGACGTCCAACAGAGCTTGCATGTCCGCCTGCGATTCCGCCGTTAGCACCAGGTCATCTGCGAATGCCAGGCCCGGCAACCGGTGGTCCTCGTCACAGCCGCTGGTCGAGTACGGCAAGCGGAAGCCAATGTGTGCCTGCAGCAGGGCCCGCTCAATGCTCGTGGCATACAAAATGTATAGGAGTGGGGAGAGGGGACATCCTTGGCGTAGGCCCTTTGCTACGGTGATGGGAGCCGATACTGCGTCGCCGAAGTGCACGACGATTTCATTTTTGTCGTAGAGGCGACGAATGGTGCGCAGCAACTCTTCGGGCATCCCCAGCTCCGACAGGCGTTTGAACAGGGCAGCATGCGGAACATTATCGTATGCCTGCTCCACGTCAAGGAAGCAGCACAACAAAGAGCGCCCCTCCCTTCTAGCAATGTCGGCACACTGAGTGAGGACGAAAAGGTTATCGTCCAACCGGCGGCCCGGGCGGAAGCCGTTCTGAAGTTCGGTGAGGATACCAGCTGCCTCGGCCCACCCACTTAGCCACTCCTTCATGACACGCACGAACAGCCGATACATGACACTCGTGACAGTGATTGGGCGGTATGATCGAAGACTGGCCGCGTCCCCTCCTCGCTTGTGTATGAGGGTGACTCTTCCGTGACGCCAGTCTTCAGGCACCGGAGCCCCCTGAATTATGCCCGTAAAGATGCCAGCCAGTTGTCCTCTGGCCTCCGGTCCAAGGCCTTTTATCAGGCTAGCGGGGAGCCCGTCAGGACCTGAGGAGGAACGGGCACTCAGGCGAGAGATGGCTCGGTCGATCGTGCGTTCTGAGACGGCCCATCGTGGTGGTGTGCTGTCCGGTTCTGTCTCTTCATGAGAAACTTCAAGGTCCTGGTCTGTGGAGATAGGCGGATCCTCATCACCTGGTCTCCCATACAAGTGAGTGAAATGCAGGGTGAGGTGCTCTCTGACCTTGGTGACCGGCAAACCAGTTTCCGAGTCTCTTAGTGTGGGTGGCCTTGGAGCACTTCTGTCCAGGGAGTTGACATATCGCCAGAACCTCTGGGCCGCAGACTGCCCTTCCGCCCTGATAGACTCCATGAGTTTGCGGTTGTGCTCTGCAATTCTGGCTTGTACGAGCCGTTGCATGTCATGTTTACGGTTGAGGTAGTGTTGCCATGCAACCATACATGACCTAGCATCGCCGTACTTACGGGCCCTGCGATGATCACGGTTGGCCTCGCGGCGTGCCCGCCATGCATTCTCAACCTCAGCATCCCACCATGGATTCTTGGGTTTCTGCGACGGCCTTGCTTCCCGTACCATGTGGCTGTCCATGATGGTTCGCAAGGCTGATTGTTTACCTCTGCCAGCGCGCCCTCGCGGCAAAAGAAGGTACCCACGAGAGCGTTTAATTGCAAAACTGTAGCTGCTTCATGATTTCTTTGATGACGTTGACCTTGAAATGCGGCTTCATGAAAAAATAAAGCTTTAGTTAATTTATTCACATGCTATATCTATAAAAAAGATAGCAAACGGCTCCTTGACTTGCGAATAAACCGCACCCTGGCGATCATTGATAGATTCAGATTTTCGTCACGCGTTGACGTCTCGCCGAGGCGTCACGGCGTCGTCAATTGATGTCACGCTCTATAACTTTAGAGCGAGTCCCGTAATTCGCCCCCCAGGCTTTGCAAATTGACCATGAATACAGAATTTTGGAAATATTTCTTAGTTTTTCTGTTCTGACTAACAGGCTCGCCAAATGCTACTTCGACCTGCATACTTTGTCATTGCGCTTTGTTGTGTTAACTATGAAAGTTTTATTTTGGTAAAAAGAGTTCCTTGACCACTATTCACATACAACTACCAACCACTTAGGTATATCACGATATCATACTTCCAATAACAATATAAATACCATAATCTGCACAGCAGGTTTTTGGCTACAACCATTTTGACCAGAACTAAAGAATACTGAAAAGTCTTCCATAAGAAATTATGCTTCTTTTATTTCCCCATAACATGGGAACTATTGCGATATCCTGAAATTAGAAAAAAATATATATATTTTGTTGTCTCTCATAATAAAACTTTCATTTATGACCAATACCTTATACTTGGAATGTGATGCTACTCTGCACAAATGTGCTGCATTCAGATTGAAGACTCGAAGATAAACTGTCAATACTACAATTTAACAAAGCAAGTAAATGGCTGTAGATGCTATATTTAGAGAACATACATGCTAGCCAGTTAGCTACAGCAATTAAACTCGGAAAAAAAATTCACTTTTCTACCAGTAGTTTTACATGGCAGAAAAAAAAAAGGGAGAATACAGAAGTAGCATTTTAATGTGGCTATTCGCCAGAGACGAAACTTTTGACTTGCACTTTTGATTTCAAGCAGCTTTCCCACTTCTGGTATAAAAGCGTTGCACTGTTAAATTAAGGCCGCACTCACATGCAATCAAGCGTTCACGCATGGCAGTAGTGACACAATGTGTACCTGTGGCCTCATTTCACACTGTAAGCATTTATTTGATTAGGTTGCAAAGTTACACATCAGCTGCAGTGATGCGAGCAAAGATAGATGGATTTATTGAAAGGAAAAGGCAGAGAGGTTGGCCCGAATAATTCAAATCTGGCCTGCTACTCTGCACTGGGGAAGGGGAACTTATCACAGGTAGGCAAGCAGGACTGCACACGTAGGCAAGCAGTAAGCCTCGCGTTGATTGCCTTTGTAGCTCGAGACCAAACAAGGGCATATGTCTCTTCCCTTGTGAAATTCATACTTCCACATTTCGAATTCACAAGTTTGCGAACCACTAACAAATGAAGACCTCGAATACAGACTATGGTTAGGGCACGGTTAGGGCAGAGCTTTTCAACATGCAGCAGTTCATTCAAGGCTTGGGCTCTTACCTCAAGAGCGTCGAAAAATGATACGCTGTAGGCGTCTGCGGACGATACTTACAACAATGGGCGTTTTCTGCGGCATCACTCCATGAGACAACCCGTTGGGTCAGCGCCATGACTTTCTATTTTGGTACTGAACTTCAGCACAACTTTGGACGCTTTGGTGGTTTCCGAACGCACAGTAGTCAAGGTAGTGGCAGCAGTTAAGTCAGTTGCGTAGCACTGCGCTTGCCTAAATGGCAGCAATGGAAATGCCGCATGCGTCACTCAAAAATAAAACACAACCTTACGTTTCGTTTGAGAATAAAGCGAAATACAGAAACTGAAATGAAATAATAATGAAATAATTTTATGTATTAAAATTACTTACTGTAAAGAGCGTGATACGATACCTTGCACCATAGGGTTTTGTCTTTCCTTGCACGATCGCTCGACTACAGATCGCTAGGCCTACGGTCTCATCAGCACTAGGCAGCACGGACCACGGACAAAGTGTTCTAGAAGGCTTCTATTCTAGAAAGTACAAGAAATTTCAGCAATCCACCATAAACCAAAGACTTCATTTAGTCTGAACCTGGTCGGAGCGTCACTTCTGGTTTATGACGTCATGTCTGATTATGACGTTGCTTCCGTGCGTTAAATTAGCCAATTACCACTGCCTATGCCACGACCTACTGTTAATCTTGCCAGCAGTAACCTTGTTGTAGTAATTGTTAACTTGTCTCTGAACGTTATTTTTTTACAAATTAATAAAATTGTCTGTGGTGTTACGAGATGGTCAAATATCCTGCAAATATTTTGATTTTCTTACGTTGCCAGGTTTTTGTGAAATTACAATGTGGCCAACATTTAAAAAAAATAGAAATATTTTGTGGTTAGGTTAGGTTTTCTATTTTTTCAAGGCTTTTGTGTTCAAAAAAGTTACAATTAAACTTATTTTATTGACAAATTGAAGCAGGTTTTTGCATGCTAAAACCCAAAGTTTTTGTGTTGCCAGATGTTTAAATAGTATGTATAAACAATGTTGTCCGATTTTTATGATTTGCATAATATAGCCAATGCGTTGAATGGTTCTTCAAGGCGCTTCACTACAATATTAAATAATCACTAGAAAAAGGTTAATAAAACCTGTATGTGTTTTGGTGGAGTTTATGTTATGAAGATGCTTAGCAATGTGCGTTGTCTGCTTTGCTAGGCACGCCGTAGCCTAGTTAGGTAGGCGCTTTCTGATGTTAGCGAAAAATTGAATGAAAAAGCATATCCGTGTGGAAGACCCAGGTGCCTGGACAATTTCTGTTCGTCTGCGTACTTTGCAGATTCACGGGCGATCTTGCGCTTCGGAGGAACCAGCTCGGGGTAACTGTACGCGTTTCTCTCTCTCTACCTCTCTCTCTCTATTTTTTACGGAGTACGCCTTTGTATATACTATAGCCTTTGGGCGAAGCTTGACATCCCAGCAGAGAAAAAAAAATAATCAAAAGAAAAACGTTGTCGGGAACTTTTCATTGCGCTGCGATAGAGTAACAGCGGAAACAGCTTTAAGCCACGGCGGCATTTTGTAATCGAAAAGAAAGAACACTAACGGATCGGTTCGCGTTTAGCACGCTTCTCCGCTCGCGCAGCCCCCCCCTCCCCCCCTCTTTCTATATATACTATAGCCGCATCCATGCGCGCGCGCTAGAAAAACTAAAGTAATTGAGGTCCTCCGCGGTTTTCTCACATGGGCATTTTGCGTTTAAAGAAAAAATCGAAAGAATCCGCACGCTGTGTCCTTGCTTACCCAGTGGTCTTTTATGATCGCTCATAATATAATTCAAGAGTGTAAATTGCTAGGCTATCTAGTTGGTTTGCAATGCTTAGAAAGATGCAAGCATGTGAAGACAGAACAAAATGTACGCTCATCATTTGCGCTCTCTCAATCGGGGCCAAGTTCCAGACTATTGCAGATCCAAGATCATCAACCTCTGCTCATGGTCTGCTGCCAGTTACCCAATGCTGCCCTGGGTAGATATAAACCCAGTCCGATATTATATATGTTGCTATCATTTGTTCGACTTTGATGTACAAGACAAGAACCACTTGTCACCTCAGCTAAAGCATTCCTGCCTATGAATGGCTTGTTGCGTAGTCACCTAGCTCCACCGATGTAAGTGGCTGGACAAGCAAATTTAATTCCTCATTTCGAGGAGTTTGACCTGCCTTCACCACAATTGCAAAGTAGTAGTTGTGGCTAGAAACAAATCTGTACTCACGATCAGTGCCTTAGCTTTGATCAGCAAGGTACTGCGGTGGTGGAAGCATTTATCAAAACTCATTTTATTCGCAGGAAAATGGTGCCACCTGATTCAGCAACTGTTTTCTGAGGGGGGTCATCACTGCAACATGGATCCTGTTTGTTTTTTCATGAGCACAGTTTTGTTTGGAACGGGGGACGAGCAGCACACACAGTAAATCATGTGAGTTGGAATCATGGAGTTCATATCTTGACCTTGAAATAAAAGTTTCATTTGCCCTCTCATGCACACTATTTATTTTTTTCTAATCATAGTTGTTGTCGTCATGGTTGATGCTTCTCATGGTGCCCATCATGTACTCTGCCACTGCCAAACAGCAGCGTATTAATTGGAACTTATAGAGTATACCTGCGGCCGTGCACAATAGGCTTTAACTTATTGCAGTACTTGGAATAGTGGTGCAGCGTGGTTGCTGCTGGTAGCGTGTTGATTTTTCTTGCTCACTCTTCTAGTTTTTGTGGTTTTGTGCACACAAAGTACACTTCAAGGTGGCGAGTCAGAAATCACAAACAAGTGATTTGTGTTATCTCAGCCATGGTAAAGGAACAGGCTTTACATTCGTCAAAATTTTGCAATTGGGGTCATGCGCAGTGTGATTATTAGACAGGGACCTCTCGCAAGAGGGGCCATGGGGCAATGTAAGACCACTTGGCAATTTAGTTTCTCTGGAACAGATGTCTCCAGTAAAACACTGTTAAACACACAGCATGTTTTGCAATTATATCAATATTGTAGAATGCTTCTCTCAGCTGCACTGGAGAACTGTACGTTTGAGCTCAAATTTTGTACAGAAGCGGCATTTGCTTGGCAGTATTGTTTCATACCACATTTGTTTGGGACAATTGCTTGATTCAGTCTGAATTTGAATATTCGATCACATTGTTTGCGGGGATGGCAAAGCGAAAAAAGTCTCTGCCGGCCTCCCTCCCTTTGTGAAATTTCTATAGTAGAGACAAACAAAATAAGATGGCCTCACCAGTGCCATCACTGGGACAGTGGATTGCTGCGCCGTGATCGAGTCAGGCAAGTAACCCAAACAAATGTTGTAGAGGACAGTATATTGCCAATCAAATGACATTTTTGTGCGAAATTTGAGCTCGAACAATGCATCAGTTTTACAAGGAGAAGTATTCTACGGGGCGCATACAATTGTGGAACACACTGTACTTCAAAACATTTATCCACACTTTATTGGATGTTGACTGTGTAGTTAATGAAATCCTCCAGGTTGGATTGGGTCCTGGATGAACAAATAGTTAATTACCATTCACCTAGCTGACTTGGACACACACTAGTCTTGAACCCCTAGAATGTGAATGTTTCTGCGAAAAAGCAAGGAAGAAATGAAGGAGGGAAAATTAATGTCCACAAGTTTTAACAGAGTAATGTTACATACCAGCAACCACTGTCACCTTCTCAGGTGCCAGTTGCTTTGGACACCATCACTCTGGTACTCCTTGGTGGCTGGCTTCCCGGCGTGAGTGTGTTCAGCCAGTCCCTCAAAACCCCACAGTACTCAATTAAGGCATGTCCTTGGCAATCAGTGCTGGCTGTGTGTTTTTCCATTATCTTCGCTTCCTTTATAATACTGATAGTTCTTTCCCAGTACTGTGCAGTTTGAAGAGCACAAAGCATTAATGTAACTATAATCATGCTATAATCAGCATTTCATGCTTGCTCTGCCAGTATTTTTGAAGAGGGTGCTCCGAGCAGCTCGTGAGTCGGCCACTGAAGTGATATGTCTGATAAGCGTGCTCGGCCAAAGAGTTGAAAACATTAATTCTACAGAATACTCAATGGCCCAGAATGACTAAACATTTCCCATTGTTTTTAGTTATAACCAGTTGTGTTTGTTTGCATGGTTTGCCTGGGTCTTTCATCATTGTTCCTTTTGTGCTGTTGCTGTGTCTCGGAGGGTCTCTCAGAGAAAAGAAGTTGAGGCTTTTAGCGGAGGGCTTTCAGATCCCAAATCCAAATCTGATGGCTTTGCAGGACTCTCAGAAGGGCTTCTGAACATGTTGCAATATGGCCTTTGCAGGCTTTGCGCAGCTGCATGAAGAATGGGCCGGTACGATGTACAGCCTGAAACAAATGTACCATGTGTTTTGCAAAAGTGTACAACAGTTCACGGTGACAGCATTGAAGTAGTGCTGGAGAGACGAACAGTGTATACACGCTCAAATTCAACTGGCAACTGTGCATTGTACCCCCCTTTCTTCCTTGAATATGCATGAGAACAGGATATATCAAGCGTAAGCTAGAAGACATTTACAGAAAAAAATGATACAAGAATGGATGAATAAGTACACAATGTGTACTTGCAGGTAACTTTAGAATATTGTTAACCCAATCAATCCAGCTAGTAACAGGCACATGACTTTTGCAAATTAATTTTCCCACAGAGCAATGAAAGCATACTTTGCCAAATGCAGAAAGGGTGCTAAAACTGTGCTACCAAATCAAATTAATTATTCCAATGGCCTGTCACAGTGTGTTGAATACCATTTTAGCCAAATTATGAAGTAACAACGAAAAATAAGGCAAAATGTCCGTCTCAGAAAGGGAATTTGTCACAAGCACAACTCATAAATAGTCTTTTTTTTTTGTTTTTACCTGGCAACAGCTCGGCTTAGTTCATTACATCGTTGAATAAACAATTATAACAATTCATTGCATGCAGAATCAAGGGACTGTGCAAATTCGTGCAATACTAGCCGTTTTTTTTCTCAAGTGACATTGCTTTCGCCACCACAGTTAAGACTATGCTAGCTTATTATGCTTCTGGGCCAAATACCGAAAAGGCTTGGCTTACTTGGTTTGAGAACTGACTGTGGTCACTAATGCTTTTCTTTTCTTTCTATTCGGAATATAGAGCACAAAGTTGCCAAATTGCGTAAAATGATGCCACACTAGTATGAACATGAAAACCGTTCACCAGGCCAGTTCCATGGCTACATCAGTAGCACGGAACTTGAGCTGCAAATGATAAGTTTTTGCACAGTTGACTTTTTACACATTTACCTTTGGATCAAAAGCCCAGGTATGCTAAGGCACAGCCTATGCCTGCAGCGTTTAAGCTGACTCAAAGGAAAGGCCAAACCCATTATCAATAGCTATAACTGTCTTGCACCAGTAACTTCCTGTACAGACATATTTAGCGGCGTTTGTTGACACATTCACAGTGCTGCGCAGTAAACTCCTTGAGCGTGAGCAGTGAAGGTCATCATGGAAGCACAGACAAATACCAAGTAACAGCAACTTGTCCCAACAAACTGCAACAGCCGTGAGGGATGAGCTACCCAAGACTGACCTATGGGCAGTGTAACCGTGGCATTCGCAAAGTCAGACGATCAAGGGCGACCTTTTTAGCTTCCACCAAAAAAACAAGTTCCAATAGTCCACATTCGTCCATCTAGGCAACTCATTCCCGCTGCTGTCAGCACAAGCAGAACAGCCTCTAGGACATGTCGCCATAAAATAAAACATCAAATTTTTTTGACGCTGTGCTCACCACACCACTGAAACGACTTCTTTTTCCTCATGTTCTACATTTTCTTGCAGACCAGTGAGAAGGTGCAGCTTTGCAGTATTTTTTGGCGATTGACGTCAATGAACCGCCAAAGAATATGCTACTTGCATTGCCCAAATGTATGAATGCTCATAAGGTGCAGAGTTTCTAGCAGATGACCTAGAAAACAGTATATTTTAATGTAACTAATTCCGATTTATTTCAATAATCTCCGGTACTATCCCATCTTGGTAGAACACCAAATTTGTGGAGTTCTGCGCGACAGCAGTAGTTTTCTGCCGTCCACCACACCACACCACGAACAGCCCACCAATGCACAGTGGTCGGTGCAGCCAAACAGGATCAAGTGTGGGAGCCAACATGCTTGCCAGAGAGAGCAGTGTTTACTCCTTGAAAGCAGCTGGCTACTGAGGCACCCTACCTGTTGCTTCATTTAATGCAGCTTCGAGTCATATTCATGTACCAACCATCTCTTAACAGCACTCTTTCACTATAACTTACAGCTGCCTTCCACCATCACATTTAGTTTGTAGTTTCACTATTGTTCACCGTAGTCGCCAATTGAGCACCACACCTTAGTGACTGAATGCATTTAGACTTGTAAATGATTTATAGTTTTCGTTGACTATGGCACGAAATGTTTTTCTGCTTAAGCAAGAGAGGTATGTTTTTATGTTTCCTAAGTGCCTCAAACAGCTAGTACTGACACACGAAGTATCGTAAAATAATTTAGTGAGGTTTTTAGACAACACATTTTTCAAAGGGACTCAAAAACTGAGCCCTTCAGCCCAGGGGCAACAGAGGCAATCCTTGCTGCCCTTCCAGTCTGTGCACTGCGAGCAGGCTAGAGAGAAATTGTGAAATTGTACTTTAATATCATCACTCTCAATGATGCAGTGCCTCTCTAGAGCAGGATACCAGCCTTCACTCTCAGTGTCAGTTGAACACCTGGTAAAAAGGGTGGACAGACAAGCCAGTAAACTGAGAAAAGTGGTCAGAGAAAAAAGAGAGAGAGAAAGTAGCAGTTATCGTGCATCTTCAGGGGCTCTTTCACAGCCTCAAGAAAGTTGGCAGCAGCAGGGGTAGAGTGAAGATCCTTTTTCTGCACCTGATAAGCTTTCCAGAATCTGCAGGAGAGTAGACACTGAGACGGCAGCCATCGCATGCTCAAAGTGACTCCAACAGTGCTTCATAGCATTGCACACAAGGGGTAATTTATTCCGTAACGCTGGCCTCAAGTAAGTAGTATCTCACCAAGGCAGGGAGGTACCTTAATAGTGGGCAGCATATTTTTGAACGCATTTGGGAATGGTGCAACTCGAGCCTTGAAGTTAAAAACTCCACAGTGTTATGCAAAAGCAGAACACGACTGGACAGGGGAACGAATGAAGCTGTCAGAACTGAAAAAAATTAGGGGACACTTGAGTATCCTTAACAGTGTTGCTTTAAGAGGTTACAGTGATGTATACTTCACTAGTGTTCCTTGTTGTAGAGTTTAGAGTTTTGTAGTAGGTATTACTGCTGCCGCTTGTCTTCACCAGCAACCGCACCTTCTCCTGAGGGTCCCCATATTTTTCACCGATGTATGAATTGCATTATAAAATATGCATGTGTCCCGCCCCATTTTACTGCAGAAAAGGGCACGGGGTATATGCATACTTTTATAAGCAACGCATACATCTTGCAAAAATATCTTTGCAGGCTAGCTGGTGCACGAGTGCCGCACCTTTAGTGCTGAAAGTGAGGCACAATGTAAATAAAGTAGATGAAATGAGATATCAGCTGAGGTTTTATTTAAAGGTCACTGTTTATACCACACAGCAACTGTTCTACTTCTCCAGCACTACAGCTTCTGCCGAGGTTCTGTGTTTCTCATCAAACAGCAGTGAATGAAACTTGCGAAGCAGCTTTCTTGTCCTTGCACTTTTCTGCACTATGGTCTCCCCTATTAGTTTGTGTGAATTCTGAGTGCAGACTTGTTGGTTCTTCATCCTGAATGTGGCAGTGCAAACGGATGCTGTAGAAGGGATGGACAAGACATATGCACACTTCAGCACTGAATGATGGATCGAATCTGTGATTTACCTAGGTAACATGTGGCCACTTGGATAACTTTTGGGGCACTGCCTTTTGAGCAGTGGCTGTCCCAAGACTATATTTTTCTTCGAGAGGGGGAGGAGTTTCTACCAAAAAGAATAACAATTTCTTTGTTTACTTTTTATTTACACACCGCTTTTTGTGTGCTTTTGTTGTTGAGTAATAGCTAGCAAACAACACAGGTGTTTTATTATAAGTCATGCTTTGATTATTAACGGTTTGGTTACGTTAGCAGTATTCATATATAATCATTTTCTACTTATCTTAAAATATTTTACTTTAATGAGAGTGCCAGTCGTGAAGTGCAAAAGTAAGTACAAGTAAAACACCGATGACATAGGTATCGTTTCTTCTTGCTTTTAATAATGCAACACTGTTGCTCATTTTTCAAAGGAAAATAAGTCCTCCATTGTTTTCTTTTATCAAAGTAGTTAATGACACGAGATGTGTCAACATGAACATCCTTGTAGGCGTTGAGTGAATAGATGATTATTAGCCAATATGTAGTGCAATAAACACTACTGACCCTTTCTTTCTTTTTTGCTAATTTTTTTTCTTTGTGTTTGTGTGTGTGCTGTGGACCAGTACTTTGTAATTAATTTTTTAACATTGTTTCCTTCAAGACAATACTGTTTTGAGCTGCCGAGTGTACATATAAGTTAGCACTGTGCGTCTATCTTGGCCCTCCTGGGTCACCTACACACAGGGGACAACTGGGAAAAGGTCTTCCCTATGGTCCATCGTGCTCTGTGGCCATCCAGAAAATATGACATAACACTAGGCAGGTAATTGACAAAGTTGAATAGGCCACGTCAGACCACCGTATTACAGCCAACATCCAATGTTGACCTCAGGATGCCTAAAATAGGCTTTGGAGCAGCTCCTGGAGCAGTAAAATATGTGTTTTGGAGCAGTAATAGAGCAGGAAATGTATGCTCTGTAGCAGCTACGAAGCAAAAATATAAACAGTTAGTAGCAGTGATAACAGGCTGCATACTGTCGCCCTGCCTATTTGACTTATATGCTGAGTGCATCATGAGGAAGGCCGGTCTGAACGAGTCTTCAGCTGGAGTGAAGATTGCCGGGAAACATAACAACCTTAGATATGCGGATGATACCACTTTAATGGCAGAAAGTGAAGTGGAACTCAAGAGACTTCTGATGCGCGTACAAGAAGAGAGTGAGAGGTTTGGGCTTAAACTGAACATTAAAAAGACAAAGATCATGGCGTCTTGTCCTATCACGTCCTGGAGCATCAAGGGACAAGAAGTGGAAGCTGTGACAGATTTTCTCTTCTTGGGCTCCAAGATGTCCCCGGAAGAAGACTGCAGCCATGAAATTAGGAGACTCCAGCTTCTGGGAAAGAGAGCCATGGCTAGCCTTGACCGCCTAGTAAAGAGCAGAGACATTACACTGCCAACCAAGATCTTTATAACTTGTGCTATGGTCTTTCCAGTTGTGATGTATGGATGCGAGAGTTGGACTGTGAAGAAGGCTGACCGCCTAAGAATTGACACGTTTGATTGTGGTGCTGGCGGAGACACTTGAGAGTTCCTTGGACGGCCAGAGGAGCAAATCAGTCGATATTGTCGACCATAAACCCTGACTGTTCATTGGAGGGGTCAAATTCTAAAGTTAAAGCTCAGCTACTTTGGTCATCTGATGAGAAGAGAGGAGTCGCTGGAGAAGGGGTAGGCAGCGATCGCGATGGTTAGATGGCATCCTCGAGGCCCTGCAGATGAAGTCATGTTATGTTGGGAAGATAGTGAGAGACCGGAAAGCGTGGCGTGATATGGTCCATAGGGTCATGAAGAGTCTGACACGACTGAACTGGACTGAACTGGTGCTACCTGTTGCGGGACAGTCTGTTTTTCTCGGATGCATAAATTAGCATTACTATGATGTTTTTTCATCATCAGCAGCATCATTTCGAGGTGAAAGGCCATAGCCATAGAGTTAATACCTCTTTGGCCATAGCACGATGAGCCACCGTGAGCCATAGTAGCGAAGGCGCAAAAGCAGACGTCGCCATAAAAGGTTTCTGTTTCCCGAAATGCACCTAAAAACCTCCTTACGTAATTGCACAACCATAAATAACCGATATATAATATATATATACATATATATATATATAAAAGTTCAGTTCAGTTCAGTCGTGTCCGACTCTTCGTGACCCTATGGACCATGTCACGCCACGCTTTCCGGTCTCTCACTATCTGCCTAACATCACATAACTTCATCTGCAGTGCCTCGAGGATGCCATCTAACCATCGTGTTCGCTGCCTACCCCATCTCCGGCGACCCTCAACCTTTCCCAACATCAAATCTTTCTCCAGCGACTCCTCTCTTCTCATCAGCTGACCAAAGTAGCTGAGCTTTAACTTTAGAATATATATATATATATATATATATATATATATATATATATATATATATATATATATATATATATATATATATATATATATCAGAAGGTGTTCTCTTTTTAAAAAATGGAGTATGTTTCACTGTCATATGGAAGTTATAGCCTCCACAATAAATGCTTTATTTATTTGGGTTATGGCATCATGGTGGCGTCTCGCCAAATGGCGGCCGCTTGCCTCAGCTCCGATTCTTCATTACCGCTGCATGATATTGTGCATTCATGGCAAACAAAAGGCATACGAAGCTTGTGCAATGCCTCAAGATGCCCGCATTACCAAACTTTAACGATAAATGCACCATATTTTCTGCGCCTCGTTTGGTTGCCATGGAGACCAAACGTCAGAAAGCACGGAAAGTTCAAATGAGGCTTCCCAGCTCAGCCTGGATTGCCTAAGATTGGCCGTATTTCGTGTTGTCTGAAGAAAATGGTTTACACCCTTTGTAGTTTCATACATATAGTCATATAGTTTCATACAATAATAACACAATTTGGTGAATAAAATAGCATTGTTAGCGTTTACATATTTAAGCGCTTTTTCATGGTTTACTACAGGGGTGCTGCAATCGATGCGGCACCGCTGCATTGGGGAAACCCCTCGGCGGTCGCCTCGTACTGTGTGCCGGGGTGCGCTATTTTTCTAGGCCCCTCAAGCCTTGGAGGCTCATTGTTATCTTCAAACACGAGTCCTACTTATCAAGACCAGTTCTCTTCACTTCAGTTTGCCAGTGACAAACTAGGCTCCCTGATCGATTTTGGTCTTCTTTTCAGTGCCAAAAGACAGTGAAAGCAGGCAAAAAGGAAATTAGAAATTTCAGCACATGTAAAATAACGAGGACGATAGCAAGGGTCACACATTCCTGCAAGTTTCTTCGCTTTAACCGATTCAGCACAGTCTTACAGTAAATTCAGAGAAAACCTGGGCAATGGCCACCTGCTTTCTAGATAAAACTACACGGCATATGACAGTCTTTCACAGTTCCGTCAAATGCTTGGCTGTGAGCACACTCGAGGATGTCAAAGAACTGTTCAAAGTGCTCTCGTTTTCAGTGACTTATTGCTCACAGTAATACAGTAGCAGTGGTGTAGCTGCGTGTGAAGGAGTCGCAGAGCACTAAAAGCGAACAGCCCTCAACACTTCAGCACACTGGACAAATCGTATGGATGAGAGCAAGGAAAATGCTTTGAGAAGACAAATGCCTCCTAAAAAGGCGGGCGACGCTCCAGGCAACATACAAACGACATGCAGCTGGGCTGGCTGGCTGGCTGGCCGATGCACGGCCGATGCAGGGCAGACTCAAAGCTCGGGAAAGCATAGTGAAATTAGCGGACAAATAATCCCTTGCAGACAGGGCCCTTCAGTCACCGTCATGCCTGCCACTGTGCGTGCATCAGAGATCCGCAAGCAACACTGCACCATAAAATTCAGTATTGAGGAGGGATATTTGACCGAGTGCTAGCCATGAGGATCAGTACACAGGCTTTTAGTAGACAATGCATCACTGGCAACTTGCACAGCTGCCTTTCCATTAATGAGCGTCAGATTCCATAGACATGTACGGGCACTGGGCACGACAGTGGGAGCGGTACACGTTATCCCGATTTAGAAATTAATGATCCAGTTAGCGAGCTTTTCAGTGTTGCCTTATTTCCTCTCACACTTAACAGAGGCATATAGACTAGAACTATGAAGACATACACAACGCCACACTATACAAGGCACACATCTGCCCAAAGCCTTCAGTCTCCTTGCACACCTCAATAATTTCATCACAAAAAGGAATAAAGACGGCAGATTTAGCCGCTCACCTTTTCCGCCAGCACAGTCCTGTACAAGTACAGGACTTGTACAGGCCGCCAATCAAGTCCTCGCAGGATTTTTTTTAAAAGTCCAACATGTGCCCGTCACTATCAGCTTTTTTCTGCAAGTTGAGAAATTACACGTTTTCTTGCACTCTGTGAGGAAGCACAACAGTTTCTACAAAAAAGTAGGCAAAAAAAAAAAGACAGTGAGACGAATTATTTTCCACACAGGAGCGAAATTTGGTACCCCGCCACCTCCCCAAACACACACACACACACACACACACAGGCATACTGTTGGCCATAGCCCGAGATGGTGTGTGTAAAACAAACCAATGTGCTTGCTTGCTGTGAGGTGGCCTTGGGTTGAGTGGCAGATGGAATTGTCGCTACATCAGAGTCCGAATCCAACACCAGGTCTGGAACCTTGATTCAAACAAGAAAGGTGCAGCCATTTAGAAAACTGCCCTTACGTAAACTTTACCCCCCCCACCCCCCCAAATTATAAAAAAATATAAAATAACTTACAGCTGGCTTAGTCTTTGCCTTGTTAGCTGCCGAATGGTTACTGAAAGAAAGCATCATTTTAATTCAGTCTTGAGAGCAGAGGCAATGAAAATCATTATGACCGTGTCATTAAATATTCATAGCCACGGAAAAAAAAATTGGCACAAGGTTTACAGACAACATAACTGTGTCGCTTGAAGCAAGACGTGAATTCAGCTCGTTTTGATGAGGTGACAAAATCCAGCAAGAGAAACACAATGTAAAAGTAACGAAAGCGAGCCACAATTTTGGTTTAACAGCCTAACAAACATTTTCTTTCATAAACTTGAATACCTATACTTTTTTTCATACATCAGGTGCAACGCAGCGAAAGCTACACCAGTAGTCCGCAAGAAAAAAAAAAGGAGGCATATCACTACCGCTCGTTCTGTGGCCGAGTGGTTTCTGTGGGAATGGGCTCTATTCTGAGCATACACGTTAGCAATAACTTGCTTCGCGTGCTTGCACATCGCAGTACGAATCTTACAGAAAAAAGTCCACTTCGAAGAGGCAGTCAAGGTCGCTGTTTTGAAGCCATTTAGATGTGCAGTGCGGAGGCCACAGCTGACAGGGTTGCGGAGCAGCGAAAACGCGACACGAATGAAAACGACAAACAAACACACAAATTACCGAATCCGATTTTTTTCTCCCTAAAAAAAAATGCCTTTTATGAAGTTGATGGCAAATGTAAGATGCATTAGACTTGCAGGCAAAACAACTATTATTTCCTGTCGGCAAGAGCGGGCACTGTTTTTCATCGCGAATGCGAGAAACGCAAACAAGAGCTCTAGCTCCGGCAGGGTTGCACTTGATGTATGAAACGGAATATACACTACCATTTCTGAGAGAGAGAAAAAAAAACTTTGAAGTCCCATTTGCTCCAAACCGGACATGAAGTACCACGAAAAAAAGTAATAATAATGAGCTGGCCTCCTACGGAGCCAGAAGTGACAATTGGCTTATGACATGACATGCCTGGCTTTTCCAAGTCCACTAGGGAAGTTTTACTACACTTCAAGAACAATCAAACGCCTCGTTCTCAGACATTCTGTCCCACACCAATCATTTCCACATATAATATATGCTGGTGTTCATGATCCCTGGAACGTTTTCTTAATGGAACATTGAATTTTAGGTGGCCAGTTTTTTTCGTTTTTGTTGCGCAATGAAAACTTGCTGTCTAAAGTAATCGATTGCAGAACAGTTTTGCTAGAAATAGTGTACCAAATTGTAATTATGAAACCTCTTTTCTTCAAAACTACAGTGCTCAGTCTATATACTATAAGGCAAGACTTTTTATTAAAATTCCAAATATGAAAACTTGGGTGCTGGCTGAGTTTCGAACATTTTGTCCTGCCATGCAAGTGGCGGTGCGACCGTGCGCGCACTCCCCTAGTCTGGCAATGGTGCCTCCAGCAGACTTACGCCTGTATTCACAAACACGCCTCGACTCGACGCTCCACCTCCACTCCGTGTAGAAGAGCGAACAGCCGCTCCTCCACTCCAGGGCCGATTCGGATTCACGAACGCCCCTCGGCGTTTCCTCCTCTGTCTCCTCGAGAATACCCCTTCCACTCGAAGCAGCGCAAATAGCATACAGGGACGAGATTAAGGAGAACTTTTGGCCCGAAAACTGCATGCTGGAGTGTGTAACAAACTCATTTTTTCATGTCGGGTCTTCTAAACAACCTTCACCAGCATTATCGACGTTAACAGCGTAGTAGAACTTGTTTTGTGAGCTGGATGAAAAAGGCGGCTGTGAAAAATGCCCAAAAATGCATTTGCATCTGGCAACAGTCCCTGCTGATGACGAGAGTTTACGCAGACCATGACGTAGGCTTTGAGAAATGGTGTGAATACTTCGGCTTATTTTATGCACCCTTCTTACCATGAAGGAAGGAGGAAAGCTAGGGCAATAGCTCTACACGAAAAATATGCAACAAGCGAAGGAGCCGTCTGTGTTAACGCGGCAGAATACGCAACAAGAGGAGCGTTCGCACTGGCGGTGGTGGACGTGCACGGACGGCTGCAGGCATCAGGGTCTGTAGCGACAAAATCTTCGAAAACCACGGAAGAGGCAGCTGTGGCACTAGCCATAGCTAGCACCGACGCTGATACAATCTTCTCCGATTCTAACTTTGCTGTCCGTAGCTTTGCAGGGGGCAGAATCTCAACTGCAGCGCAGAAAATACTGAAACTGACCAGGCAATCATACAGAGAAATTGAGGTGATATGGGTGCCAGCTCACTCGGGGAATCCGGGAAATGAGGCGGCCCACAACATGGCTCGAGGTTTCGTCAACCGAGTCGGTGGGTCCTTCGTATCCATGGGTTACTCCAAGGAGGGGCTGGCATCTTTTCACGATATCACAGGTCATTACAGATTGGAACGGCACAAATTTCCACCACCTGACAAAACGTTGGATAAGGCACAGGAGACCGCTTGGAGGAGACTCCAGACAAGATCCTTTCTTAGCCCTTACCTATTAGCAAAAATGTACTCGGATGACTTTAACCCCGCGTGCAGGTCCTGTGGCGAATCAGCCACGTATGATCACATACTATGGCAATGTAAAGAACAACCTCCACTGGAAGATCTAGTACAAATTCCTTCTCTTGAGCGATGGGAGGCCATTCTGGTCAGCTCAAACTCGGGCATTCAAGCCTTGGCCACCGAGTGGGCCACTGAGGTCGCCGCTAGCCATGGACTGGAGGTCATCTAGAGCGGACAGTCTGCATCTGCATTTTGACGAAATAAATGTTTTCCAATCCAAAAATCGGCTTATTTTTGGTGTGAGATCTATGCTTGCCCTTTGCTGCTTTGCCTTTTTTTTATTGTCAGGCTTTGACAGACTTTTTTTTTTTATTGCCAGGCTTTGACAGACATCAAAATATATTGAAGAAAAAAAAAAAAGTAAAAGCCACCAACTCCTACAAGCATGGCCCTTGCCTTCATAGGGCCCAGGAGACGAGCGGTGAAAACATGCGTGCTGCTTTGCAATGCGTTTCATCTCATGCACACTGAATTCAACTCTCCGGAAGCAAATGCAGCACGCAGTTTTCAAACAAGTTGGGAGCCCTAACTGAAAATGTGCTTGAAAAGCCATGCCTTTCGTCAGCAGCGAATATCCCTCTGTAAGACAAGCACACCAACGCACTCCCTTGACAATGTCGAGTGTCCGAAGACGTACTATGTACCCTCGTCGGACAAGCCATTGATGTGCAGGGTGCAGCACAGATGTCCGCACAGTCCCATCGGGCCTCCAGTGCCCCCCAGCTCATTGCACGCAACACGCTGTTCCCTCACAAGTTCGTTCCCGTCTGCGGACCCCAAAGGGCAGGGCGAGCCACGGAAGGAGTGCTTGACTGAGTCTGGCTGCGGGCGAGCTCACCATTAACGGTCAAATCGCGCCTCAACCCTACACTCTGTAGGCTTTGAAAAGTTGTCCACTTTTCTGGCGACGACTTGAAATGTGCCCGCACCACAGAAGCGTAATGCAGTGATCAACTACAGCACTGGTGTTGGCGGCTGATCACGGTTATCCATGCTCGGCGTGAGTGGCAGGAACAGCAGGAAGCTAGCCACAGCCGCACCCGTAAAACGATAACGTGCCAGAAATCCGGGGTAGCTGTCACTCCCAGCCTATGCTTTTAGAGAAAGGTGCGGTACATCCCCGTAGCATCTGCTTTCGTGAGAAGTTTGATATACAAGTAGAACGAAGTACACACAGCGAGAGCCATGTTTACAAGTGGAGTGGCGGTCGAGTAGCAGCCAAGGAACAAAAACAAGCCTCGAGGGCCACTTGGAGTAGAAGTTCAAGTGAAGGCGTGTTCGTGAATATGGCGGTGAGATTCCTTCGCCATCCCCCACCACATCCCCTCTCCCCAATCCACTAATAGTCTCTTTGTACCAGCCAAGGCTGAGCTGGGTACTACTGCTGCAGTCACGTGCGCCCTCAGCACGACCGTGAAACACTTCACACCTTCTATAACTTCAAGTAATAAGGATTTACTGTAAGCACTTTAAAAGTAGTTTTTCCTAGATTTACTTTTTTGGTTTCCATTCTGCATTGTCCTTTTGAGTACACATAAAAAAAAAAAAGTAATAAAGAAAGAGAGTTCGACCGTAACAGGTGTATGATTAATGGCGTTAGCTCGAGTATTACACAATTTATTCCTAGGTCTCAATTCCAGTACCAATGTGCACACCACGTAACTGAAGCTGATTGTTTGGAACCACCCGCACCCCTCTACCGCTACTGGTTCCCCCCCCAACGAAGGTCACACCCCATTATGGTTTCGAGGACCAAAGGTCGTCTGTGCGAATCTCTTACAGGTTAGGATCCAACTTGAAAAAACATTCAGTGCACCACACCGTGCCGATTCGTCTGACACTACTCAGAACATTGGATCTCAACCGAGTGGACTACAATTTTTGCCACCAATGGTGATTGCAAGTGACGACACACACCCTTTCCCAGATGGAGTATATGGCTTTGTCAATAGCCTAGCAGGGGGGGAGGGGTAGCTGCTCCTGGCCCTACAGGGCTGGGAATGGTAGGCTCCGCTGCTAGCCTGTCATAGGCCGTAACTGCACCAACCACCGTAGCCACCGCTGGCGGACGGACGGCTTTTGCAACATGTCTTTCTCTCTCCCTTTTCTTCCTTTCTCTTTTCTTTCCTCTGTCTGCATGAGGCAGCCGTCATTGCACTAGCCACCAAAGCCACCGCTTCAGTGGCGGACGACGGCTGATGCAACACAGACACGTATCTTTCTCTCCCCTTTTCATTCTTTCTCTATTTTTCCCTCTGTCATCACGAGGCAGCGGAGGTGGCTCAGTTACAGAGCCAGTCGCAGGACCGTGCCTTTTTTTTTCCTTCTTCTAACTGTCGCAACAACACTCAGCACAATAGGTAATGCAGTGGTGGCAGAGGGCCTTCGGGTCACGTGGCTTTGGGGAATCATGACATCACACATGGTGGACCAGGTGGTGGATTCCATTGCATGGGTGGTCTCGTGGTAGCTAAGAAATTATTTGCAATACTGTAGCTATGATCACGTGACTTGGCCGCTATCTTGAATCTTTCTTAAAACTACATACGACAAAAAGTAGATAAAACGAAAAATCATGGACTTTTCACAACTTCGTTAAAGCTAAATTTAAATGTACCTTTGTTCTACTCATGCAAATAGTCCAAGTGAAGCACACACAGTGTAAAATGCACAATACTGAAATTGAATAAAGTAAGGATGTGCGTACATCGAAATTTTCGAATACGAATTGAACACGAATATGGAAAAAAAAAATGCCTTCAAATATTGAATCGAATATCTGATCAGTGAACAAAATGGAAAATTAACATCTTGTTAATTTCAGAATTCATGTCCCCGCTGACATATTCCCTGTTAATACTATTTCCCGTTTTATATGGTCCAAGTAGATATGTTCCCGGATAAGACTACCGTATTTAAGGTTCGTTCGATTCAGAACTGGTTCTCGGCACCAATTCTGAAAAAGTTCCGCCGGTGCCAGTCGGGTGCCGGTGAGGTGCAGTTCCAGTTTTGTGGTTCAGGTGCAGGTGCAGCTTGCAGCGCGTCAGCAGCGCCACTTCAGAAGAGCTAGTCGTCTGCTCGCGAGTTCCCGTGCGCCGCGAGCTTTAGGCCCCAATATAGTCTGACGTTTTCGACGCGACTCGTTGAGTCGGCGACGTCGGCCACGGCACGTCGGCTACGGCGGGTGCGTCAAAAAACTGCCGCTTCTACAGTCTGGCGCGGCTGGCGTGCCCGGTGCCGCGTCGCGCATGCGCACAAGACGCCCTCTAGGGCTGGTACGTTTTCGGTGTGCATTTTCGAGCAGACGACAGGTCACCTACAGGGACGAACTGGCTGCCTATCGAGGCACTAATTATTGTTGTGATCAAGGCAATGATGCGGTGTGTTTACTGCGAATGTTCACATGGCACAAAGCATGTACAGTCAGCCGTGGAGACGCCCAGCCCAGCAACGGTCTGAGCCCGCGTCGACGACGGCTACAGACGGAACGATGATTGTGTACGTGCGTGTTTTACTGAAACCTAATCATAATTTAAGTATCTGTACGAATACAGAAGAGTTAAAGATTACACAGTAATGAGGATCACTTTTTCGGCCGGCCGCAGTTTCTGTAGAATTCCATAAATTTCGCAAATTCCCTGGTTGTTGAGCCGCTGACGTTCCATGTGGCCAAATCGAGTACGGCCTTCGATTCCGGCGTGTACAGGTCACAACTCTATGCGAAGCCGCTTCCACAGATTTTGCTATTTTTCCACTGAATGTACTGCATATAAGTGAAACAACACCATCGTTACACCTCCTAGAGCAATGCATTAAAACGTGTATGGCACACGCACCGCAGCGAAGAACTCACAGCTGTGCCCGGCCGCTCTACTGACAGTTTGCATCCCAGGCATTTTTCTTTCCTCTGAACGTCTCTGTAGTCAATCCGCTTGGTATCATAGACGCAGGGCTGCCCTCGAATGCCTTCTAGCAGCTTTTCCGCAACAGTGTCTGAAATGCGCGCGCGGTCGCTGTCTACATGCAAGCCGCCATCTTCACTGCGCGTGAGGAATGCTGGGATGCGTGGCCGACGCGTCTGACGTGGTCGACGAGAAATAGGCGAGATTCTATTTGCGCGTCGGCGACGTTGGGCCGTGTCGGCTCGCGCTCGCTACGTCCATCACGCCGTGACGTTGGACTATAGACCTCGGTTTTTCGCCGACGTAACGTCGCGGAGACGACGTGCGCGCGCGCGTGCGTTACGTCAGACTATATTGGGGCCTAAGTTTTCGCGGTCCGTCACGACGTCGTGGACGACAACATCGTCGAAGTCAATTTTAAGGAATTTCTGGAGTCCTTCGACAGTGAGGATGAGAAGCCCTACGCCGTGCTTTCCTTCGAGGCAACATCGTTGTTCAGACCGAGACTGACTGGTTCAGACAGACCGCAATAACCGAGTTCCCGTACAACTGAAGCAATGTTGCCAGATATTTCAGCTTTGAACTCGAGAGGGTATTAAGGTTGTCACGAGAGACCTTAGAGGAACTTGCCATTTCACAGAGAATGACGCCGGATCCGTCGACGACGGGAGAAAATGTCCCTAAGTCGATAATCGATGTTTTTAAGCATCTCATTGGCAGCGCGCGTCGTCTGCTAGCGCCGTCAACACGTGCACCACTTTTCTGCACCTCCTCCTCGGAGGGTGCCGTGGTTCTTTGCACCACAGCGGCACCACGACTGCACCTAAAATCAATCGCGGACAGTGGTGCAGGGAATGCTGTGAATCGAGCGCTTTGGTGCAGCGCACCGTGAACCGGTTCCGGCGGTGCAGAGAACCACGGCTGAATCGAATGCAGCTTTACTTGCATAATGCTCGCACTTTTATTCGCGGAAAATTGATGCCAAGTTGGGGAGGTGTGATAATTATGCGGGGAAAATTTTCGAGCAAATATTTTGGAGCGCTGAAAGATTATTTAAATAGGTGCGAATCTGGATTCTTAGGTCAGCTATTGTAATTATAACCATATTATTTTCAAGCAGCAGTACAAGGTCACCAAAAGCACTTTATTTACCGCACGCAGCCTCATCATTACTCCCCGCATTCCGTGGTATAATGCTCACAGCAGACTATACAGTTCTACTCTCGATCAGAGACTTGATCCGAGTCCGTATCGGCACAGCAATCGCTGTCTCCAGTAGCGCACTACGCAGAACTGGTTGACGTCGAAATGCATGCTGGCAGCACGGTTCCTATGCTGTAGCCCGTACTCGAAAGCTTTCAGCTTAAAAGCAGCTGTATAACTTGCGCACCGCCCCACCGCGATGTGGCACCAAGAACACGGTAGACGGTGGAACAAAGCAAGCAACACGGACGGAACGAAGGAACAATGACAATGAGACGCGGAGAAACCATGCAAAACGGCGACGACTACGAGCATCATGGAGGGAAAAAAAGAAGACTAGCATAACCGGCGATGATGATCTACACCAGCACGCTATCGCCGTCTGGTAGCG
The DNA here is from genome assembly GCF_055883805.1 of Amblyomma maculatum. NCBI lineage: Eukaryota > Metazoa > Arthropoda > Arachnida > Ixodida > Ixodidae > Amblyomma > Amblyomma maculatum. The sequence continues at coordinate 2,253,844 of NW_028146749.1, read as the reverse complement.
CGTGCACACGAGGCCAGCTAGGTTCAGTAGCACTCCAAAGACGGCGCTTGTTACTACTAGCAGACGACTCTCGCGATGGTAATATTGGTGGTGCGATGATTATGCAGGGAAAACAATTCAGATTTTTGATGCCCAATGTTAGTGGTGCGAGCATTATGCAAGTAAATACGGTACTTCCTGGTTTATATGTTCAAAATTCCAACAAACTGTGGTCGTATAACACGCTTTGCAATCAACCGGACATATGCTAATGAGCCCTCGCTACACGAAAAACTGATCAGCGGTGTTCAGCCGCCCCAGATGCTTTCCTACACTGCCAAGGTTCAAAGGGACAGCATCAAAGAAAACAAACGAGCCAACATACGAGGTGCCCGTTCCCATGAAAACAATTTCATGAAAAGCAACGCAGTGACTTCTTTGCGGTGCCTAGGGGCATAGGAGTGAACCACTTGATAACGACAACCATTCACCTGCTTACGAGTGGGCTGAATCTGGGGGACGCGACATGAGCAAAAACACAACTGTAAGCCATCGTGATGGCTTCTCCACATGTAACTGATGTAAGGGAGCGAAGGATCCAGAAACAACCAAGGAAATGATCCTGGCTCGCCATTACCTTCTACGAACCGGATTTGCGCTTAGGACAATGCAAATAGGGACTCAATTCTGCGAAGCTAAAAAAGGAGCTGTGCATACTGGATGTCTATAAATGCTAATCTACACTCTTATGCCGTGAAAGTAAATTCCAAATATTTGTACCTCCTTTGCAATATCAGGCTATTCGGATGACACATTCTCCCGGACAATGTGATTTTTTCCCCACATTTTTCTTTCAGCTAATCCGAGGTTCTACTGTACTTACAAATAAATTTACACTAGAATTGCCCAGAAGTGTGTACTCGATTGAGAAATCCAGTATAAATTTATACAGAATTCTGTAAGCTGGTTTTCTGTACAAGAACCTGCATGAAACCGGGTGGAGATGCTATATCCCTGCCGAAAAAAGTAAAATCTAGTTAAATCGGGCTGAAAATACTGCTGAAAAACATTTATGTGACAGTAACTTTAGCTGAACACCTGCACGGTGGTTGTGTGCATTTGAGATGAATCAAAGTCAGAATGATGTTTTTTTTTCCCCACAAGAAGGTCCTCATCACGAAAGGGGAACGCCCCTCTTCACTAAGCAACCACATCACGTTTCGTGAGGCGGGACCTTCCCTTTTGTAAATAAGGCCTTGCCGGCACTACAAGTCCACACGGTCAAGCACCGCAGTGAAGCGTACAGTGGGGTGAAATTGCGGATAATTCGACAATTTTTTGGTGCATTCGAGTATTCAAAATTCTGAATGTTAGAATATTATAAACAATAATTAATATTAATTAATAGAATACAAATATATTATATAGAAAAATATAACATATATAAAATAATATATATAATAAATACATAAATAAATACAAAATAAAATTATTAAAATGTTATTATTAGAAATATTAGAATAGAAGTTAGAAAAATTAGAAATAAATAGTATATTAAAATTAGAAATTAGAATTGGAAATTTTCTCAATGAATGATTGTTAGAATATTCGCACACCTCTAGAAGAAAGCTGAAATTTACAAGGAACTTACTTCTTCGCGTCTCTCTTTCCATTCTTGCTTTTTTCTCCTGGACATAAACAACAAACATTCACTTACACTTAGCTGAGTTGATACGTTTCTTACAAAGTTTATGACCGTTTGATATGGCAGAGCTTCCCTGTTTATTGTTCGCCTGTTCATAACTGCAACGCAACAAGTGCAACTTTTTCCAACTACAACTATTGTTACTTCATTACACGCATTCAGGCTGTCAACCCTCCATTAGGCCAAGATAGAAAATTGAACAGAGAAATTAATACTTACTAGGCATGCATACCAGTCAACAACATGAAGATTATACTTTGCAACATGCTATGCATGGCTTCCAACATAACCTAGCATGTGTGATACATCCCCATATGTATTGCTTTTGTCGCTACCTTTTCCCCTAAATTATTAAAACACAAACTCGTTAGACCATCAGATGCATTTGCCTTTGTTTTGTTCCAAACACATTTGTGTTGTTGCCAAGCTAAATGAAGAAATAGATCGGATCACAGGACGGAGGAAAGAAAGCCTGCGCTGGTGACAAGACAAGCTGAAACAAAAGATCTTCCCGGAATATGATTCAACAGATGTCGAGGACACAATCAAGCTGACTCAATGCCACATTCTAATTGCAAGGAGGCTACTTTCACCGAAAGGAAACTTTACAAGCCATAAAAGCTATATATATATATACATATATATATATATATATAAAAAACGTATTAGCTACAGGTACCACCTCTCTACGCTGCCTGCAAGAGCGAAATCTGAAGATGCACCCACAATCATCCTCCTCCAACCAGCAGTAACCAAAATTTGTAAGTTTAACCCAGTGAAGATAAAAAAAAAATATGCTGCTTTAAACTCCACATCTCTCGGCGAAAAACACCATTTTTTGCTCCCAAACAAACAACAGGGCCCCAAAAAGATTAGGATTTCATGAACAGAACTTTCACGAAATTCAGCTCTGTGACAATTTTAACTAAGCCGCCATACAAGAAGCCTGTAACTGTGCATGATTAACTAGACATCACATCCTCACTCCAACAAAAAAAAAGAATTGAGCAGAAATAAAGCAAAAACAACTTTTCGTAATACTAATAAGCGACTGGCACTTGCCTGCCTCAGCAAGCCTCTTGTGGAGGTCCAACACCACACGACAGATGTTAATGGCCAAGAAAGTGCATCGCTTGATGTAGTACTCGACCACATTCATTGCACGACTGCTCTGCTTCTGGTTTTCGTAGACTTGAGCCATTTTGAAGTAGCCCTGTGTTAAAACACACATTTTCGGTGCATTTCAATAAGACCGCCGCAAGTACATGCTACTGCAGAGTGTAACACTGAGAAACCTTCAGTAGCCTTTCACGCTTCTAAGAATCAATCTCAGTTATTTTGTACACAACCTAAGACGTAGCATGCTTAGTGCAGGACCAGCTGCAGTTGAACCTCGTTACAACAAAGTCTGATTGGGCTGCAAAATTTATTCGTTACATCCGGTATTCATCTTAAAAGCACACACAAAAATTCACGCGTACAAATGAACTATAATAAACCCAAGAAAAGCGTACTGTAATATGGACCACACAAAGCTGCGAAATGGTATAAAAATGAAATTTCGCCTTTCATTCATGTCGGCAAGCAAAAATGCAACACAAAAAAAGACATTGCCCCCTGCATCGAACAGTTTTACAGTCAAATCCGGTTATAACGAACTGCGTAATTTAACGCGATTTGTTCGCTATATAAAGTATTTCGCTATAACCGAACTTGTTTATAACGAACTTCAGTACCAAATTCGTTATACACAATGCCCAGAACAGCGCAGCGAAAACGCACTAACTAAAGAAACACCGTGCCGCTCACTATGAATCTACAAAAGAAATTTATTGCAGATAAATGCTCACTTATTTACAAGTAGGCAGTAATTTTCGCCTGAACACTGCGTTTAACTCCATCAGCGAGAATCACACTTTCCACATGCGACATTTCCACAAACTCCAGTCCGCTTCCCTGTATTCCGGAGCAGTATCGGCGCAGCAGATCGGTAGCAACGAGGGCTTCGTGCAATGTCGGGCGAGGGCGATCGTCTTCCGGCAGCGGCTCCTCGGTCTCCTAGTTCGCACCAGATGCCAGCATGTCGGCAACAATTTCCGAGTCCAACGGGCTCGCTGTCACGGCTACATTGTCGTCAACAGTGAGAAAATCCTATAGGGCAACTTCTTCGGGCACAGCGTCCGGAACGTCAGCGAGTTCTCCCCACAGCGTGGCAACATCGCTGTTATCTTGCAGTGCGCGCTTCACTACCAGCTTCTGCATCCTCTCGACATAGTCCAGCATGGTGGAAGCAGTTGCGGATTGTGGATTGCTTCACGTCTTGCCAGGCACGGTTAATCATTTCTATTGCGGCCAGCAAATTAATCTTGAGCTCGTCGTTAACCCACAATTTCGCCAATAGCCGCTCATAACGCGTTTCCTGTAGCCCAGCTAGAAAGCGCAGATGATCCCCTGATCGAGGGGCTGCAAAACCGCTGTTGCATTCGGTGGCAGGAAACGAAGCTCGATGTTCTTCAGCGTGACGCCGCAGTGGTGCGCAGAACAGTTATCGAGGAGGAGGCAAATCTTGCGCCCGCTCATTGCAAGTTCCTCGTCCCAGCCACGCAGCCACGCTTCGAACAACGTTCTGGTCATCCAGGCCTTAGAATTTGAGTTGTATGTGACTGGGAGTGAAGTGCATCCTCGCAGGCACATCGGTGACTTGAACTTGCCTATGACAAGCGGCCGTAGCTTTTGTCGTAAGAAGAACGGTGACTCGGGCCTTATTCAATTTACCGCCATGGCACTTCTCATTTTTTACCGCCAAGGTTCTGCTCGGCAGCAGTTAATTGCCAAAACAAGGCAGTCTCGTCGGTGTTAAAGATACTGCACGGTTCGTATCTCTCCGTGACAGCACGCCACACGTCTTGCACCCACTTCTCAGCACTCTCAGCATCCACTGCTTGGCTTTCACCTGCAACCACCTTTCCGGTGATGGAGTAGCGGTCTTTAAATCGTTGGAGCCAACAACTGCCCGCCGTAAACCCCTCGACGTCCAGGACGAAGGCAAAATTTTTTGCCTTCTGTTGCCGCATGGGGCCAGAGACAGGCAGATTTCGCGCGCAAACGTCCAAGAACCATTGGAACAGCGCTTTCTCTACTTGGTCGTAAGCCAGCTTGCGGTGGCGAAAGCCATCACCATTTGGTCATTCCTGTGCATTGCCTCTGATGGCCGACTGGTTTTTCAAAATGGTGCTCCGCGGAATTTTGAAATGCGCGGCAACGTTGGTCAGACTTTTTTCCGCCGCGGCCAACGCAGCGAATTATCTCGACGTATGCGCTGTGTGAGACCTTGGGGAACGGAGCCGTCGCCAATCCCCCCTCCCATCTGACATCGGCATGTGCTAGAAGTATTACGGCCCGGCGGCATGGGCTGCCCGGAGAGTACTCGGAGCCGGCACAAAGGCCCGCCCATTGGCGGGCGTTTGGCGATCGATCGCGCGCGCTGAGTTCGCTATATGCGATGTGTAGTTCGTTATGAAAAATACATTTTATATGCATAATGCTAGCGGAAATTCGAGTGTTCAATATAAAACATAATTCACTCTATCCAAGTTCTTTATATTCGGGTTTGACTGTATTTTTAAAAACTGGAGGGGTTATCTGGAACGCATTATAGTGTGAAATCTACGGAAGCTGCAGTTACAGCTAAACGTAAGGTGCCCTCTGGGAGCTGCAGTGTCAAATGGCGAAAGTTTAACCGTGGCCTCCGAAATCAGCTCCGGTGCAACGGCGCTCTTGATCGTGGAGGCCACGAGTCTGCTGCATCATCTGGGACCCATCGCATCAAATGACTTATGTTTTATCCTACGTAGAACTGGTTATAACGAGCAAAAGCACCCGCCACAGTCGTTTAATGGTTCAGATGCTCCACCTCTGAAAAACCTGTACCTGAATTCAAACCAGACTAGTTCTAATCCGCTTTATAGCGTGAAAGCACAAGAGGTAAAGGTCAATCCACTCTCTCTTATCTGGCAAGCTTGACAGACCTGTAGTAAAGACTTACACATTAACAAAGCTATGCCAGACTTGGTTTGAACTGCCCGTGTGAGGTCATGTGGTTGTGACCTCACAAAAATAGCTTAGTCAATTAGAGTGACGGCACAAACAAGATCAGCGGACAAGATTCTTAGTTGTTATTGATGAGTGTACAAGTGCTTTTGGCCAGAAACAGCACAGCCTTGGCCAACTGACGGCCTCTAAGCTGTTAACAGCTTGATCTCTTTCCGGTTTCTCGTGAAAAGCACAACTTGCATCGGTTTCGGAAATCAGCTAATCAACGATTTATGGTCGGCCACTTCGAGAACCATAGCGCCCCAACAAAACTCATCAACAGTGTTAATGAAATCTTCAGATGTAACATTCGGAGGAAGCATCAGTTAAGGCGGTGACAAGGCCAATGTACTTCTGATCATTCTTCACGGTGCTTTTAGAGTGGATGTCTTCCAATCTTTTTGACACAGTGCTGAGCGAAGCACTAAAAGTCTGCTTTCATGTCCTTTTCCTGTGCCCACTCTCAGCCGTACTGTCTCTATGGTCGCCTTGAGCAAAACTGCCTTGCGCACGGCTCAGTACAGGCTTGGCAAGGCAACTATCTGATCACGTGGTGGCCACATGCATATCAGCTGTTGATGCTAGTTTTCTGTCGCTGCGTCTAGATGGCACGGCATGCAATTTAAACATGGTTTGGCGGTGGGCAATTCAAATGACCGTAATATTGACTTTTTGAACATTTTTTCCGGCTCTTTTAGATATTTTTTGCCCTCCGATTGCAAAAGACTGCTTCTGTATAACTGATAAAGTGTAAAATTATATATTTTTTTTTCTGCTATACACATAGAACTCTTGCAGAAATAAAGCATGCAGCGACCAAACTTTGCCTTTTATCCGATAATTCACTATATATCCGTGTTCACTATAACAAGGTTAGCTTGCACATGCTTATCTTCATCTCCAGGTCTGTGTGCATTTCCACGATAGCACTCACAACATGCATTCTACAGATAACCAACATTATTGCCAAAACAAACATACTCCCTCTTGCTCTGTATCCCCGATCCCCAAGTAGTTATCAGTAGTTACCATTAAGTATATGTGGAGGATAGTACAGTAAGAATTATGGTTGCTACCATTTGGGATGACACAAATTTGTGAAATTTCTTGGCCAGAAAAATGCTGCCGCGATTTTGACGATGTTGCAGGGTATACACCCCGAGTAGCAAGTGGTGGCAGGCATCGATGTGCTTCTGCATTACAATTCCATTCGTTTTGGATGATACATATTATCTTTTGCAATCCTGCCAGATCTGTGCCACTAAGGTTCCACTGTATGCATTATCCCTCTTTTGCAGTTTGCCCTTCAATTTCAATCCATGTAGCAAAATGCCTTTTTTTTTTTTTAAGGCTTGTGCAATAATTCGAAAGTTTCAAATATTGAAGCGAACACAGTATTTGATTCTGGCTTCAAACTAAGTGGCAATTATTGGAAACCTCAAAGATTTTTAAAGTATTTCAATGTTCTAGAATTGAGCAAAATAAATATAAAAGCCGATCATCATACGTTTGCTCAGACACCGCCGTAAAATTGCACCACTCAAGATATCAGCACACATCACATATGCACACGGCATGGCAGCCATGTTTTAAAACTAAGCCTTCGACAACCGATGAGGCACAAAGCCAAGATGCGAAAGTGCACGCTATGGCAGAAACCGCACTACATTGGCCTCACAGAAGGCGCAAGAGACGAAGGTGATGAAGACAAGAATGCAGAGCTATATGACTATGATATAGTCATATGGTACAATAAGGTAGAACTGTGCCTCAAGGAATTATGCAAACATCTTTTGGCAAAACTGCCTCTGTCTTTTGCTACTTCGTTTCCAGTGATGAACTACTTATAAGCATTGATTTAAAAATATCTGCTTTGCTTCAATACTATCTGAACTAAACAGCTATTCACTTCGTCTCGCTCCAAACTGATCATTCATTATTTACATGTTTACTTTTTTTCCAATAAGAAGAGAAGCACACCTTCATGCAGCACATATCCACACAGTCACACATCGCTCCCAGCTGAGTGAGATAACACAAAGTAAGCTTAGCATTAAAGCAGAAATCAGACCTTCTTAACACTTTCCATTTGAACCAGGCATTTCTTACACTTTTTTCATCAACAAAACGGGGTTCAGGCTATTTTCCTCAAGTTAAATATTACTTGGAGAGTGAGCGTCCCTCCCAGCCCCTTCACAAATATTACCTTCTCACTACAATGTGTGTGAGATAATAAAATAAAGAAATGTCCACCTTTTTAAAGTTAGGGTTAAGGATGATAACTCGGCGTGCATCCAGTTCCACCTCTCGATACTTCTGCAGTTGAAAAGCGCTCAGTGCCCGGTTGCTGTACAACAAATGGTTGTAACGCCTGCCGGCAGAAAGAAAGAATAAGCTGCAAGTCACCAAAACAGGCTACAACAGATAAAAGGCAAAAACATCACAGCACCTCAACAAGATGACACATGAAACTGCGATTAAACTGCCACCCAGCAAGGGTGTCATGACTATGCATGACTGAAGTTGCATGTGCATGTGCAATGTGAAGCATGTACACTTAAGGAATAAATATAGGGTTGCCCAGCCCATACTGCCAAAAGCACAATGGGCTTATGTGTGACTGTCACCACTATGTCGTGACAGTCTAATCTCAGGCCAGATGCGAAAAAAGCCAACAGTAACTGAAATAAAGGAACGTTAAGGGAGTCAACAGCCACTGATGCAAAGGAAAGCGTGTATGTACATTGCCAAATGTGTGAAGTAATGTGTAATTATGAAAATGATTAAAAAGAAAAAAAAAAACACCTCTCCGGTCAGATCCAAAGCTATCACCTCTGAATTTCGCGTCTGGTGTCCTACCACTGAGCTACGGCGACGTCTGTTTAATCTTTCATTTTGTAAGGTATTCATGCAGCACGTAACTTATTCTTGAGAGTATTCGCCAGCGTCGCCTTCCTCCATGGTGTAAGAGGGTTGTTACAGCCTGCCGCCCTTCCCCTTAGATCACCTTCTATGTGGAACTCACAGGAACGTCACTATGCAGGGGGGTGGCAGTGGTAAACACTCTCAAGAATAGATTACAAGCAACATAAACACCAAAGAAAGTAAGATTCAAAAGCTGTCGCCGCAGCTCAGTAGTAGAGCACCAGATGTATTAGTGGTTGTTGGCTCCTTTCTTATGTACCTCGTAATGAAGCCCCTCATTGTCCCTGAATTTGTTTGTGAACAACAACAAAAAAAAAAGCATCTTCATAATAGCCATGAATCACACATCACACCATAAAACTCGTTTGCAGTCTTTTCATGTGATACCCTATTTCAGCACAAGTACTCAGTTCTTGATCCGGCGATCCCTGTGAATTTGCTGCCCCATGTTGGTGCAACTTGCTGTAGGTTTAGTGACAAGCATCTGCTAAATTTTGGTAGGGCTGCCTCCATCTAGTGGTCACAACTCATGACACAGGCCTGGAGCTCAGCAAAGCAGGCAAAAGCCACACACGCACATGTAGTTCAGGAAGATGCAAAATCATGCCAGCCTCATCATAAAGCGACATAATGCACAGATTTTTTAATATGACAGACTGATATTTAAGTGCGAGCATTGGTAATACATATATTATGATGAGGCTACCCAAAAGTTATAGATATTGCCTCTGCCCGTGCCAGCATTGGTAATATAGTGTAAACCATTCATTTTCAGCTAAATTCCCTTTCACAATCATCTTATTTATAAGTGAATGAAAAACAGGCTACTAAGTCCGCTGCACGCTTAGATTAGCATACCGTGCAGATGCCCACCGCGAAAATTAGAGTGACCGCTGCCGCGGAACTGCGCATACACTTATGATGCTCGTTAAGGTAGTCGCGCTAACCTCCACAATTACGCTACACGCGGTATGCAGAATTTCACTTGACTCTTCTTCTTTCCCACAGAGAATGCGAGGTGTCTTGGAACGAGACCTTTTGGTTGGTAAACAAGTCTCGCGGTGAAGCTGACAGTATTTAGTGCACTGTTGAGGCAGCCCACAACATTGTGTAGCTCCGTTTTGCTAGGGCGGGAGCGCTTTGTCACCACGAAATATCTCCTCTCACAAATCGTTCAGCGCACGTCCCAAAAAGCCAGCAGAGTGTCTGTTCAAGCGGCACGCTGGCGTTTCAGTTAGCCGCCGTGAGAGAAATGCAGTGCTGCCGTCATGCGACCAAACTTGAACGAAGACACTATCACAATGAGCAAGAACCCCTCACTCTTTTACGAAAAGAGCGATATGTGAGTGAAAGAAAGCATTTAAGATGCCATGGCAAGAAAATGTGATGCAACCCAGATGCATGGAAAGGAGAAAAGCAAAAGAAGGAAAAAAGTGGCTGCTGCGTAATCTTGTGCAAGATGGGAGCAATGCGTGGAGACTGAAGAAACGAGCAGAAAGCACGCCTGGAGCGTACACTTGTGTTGCGCCCTAAACACATGGTGCGATGTACTCTGCTGTGCAGGGAAGTGCACTCGCTGTTCCGCGCTGTCGCCAAGCAGACTTGAAAACTGCGCATTACAGACATTTCGCTTCGCATGACCATATAAACCAGTATGACTTTACATCGAGTCCCATAGGGGGCAGACCACTGGCCAGCAAAAACTGCAAGATAACAGGCTCCTCACTATAATCTGTTACGTTGTAAGTGGTCTCCACTGTATCTTAGTAATACCAAGAAATCATAGTGGTGGTATCCTGCGAAAGCAGTGAATAAAAGTAATGCGTAAGCCGCCGTGCAGACAGCACAAAAGAGTGCTTGGCGTGGGCCTTTTAAACATTTCAAGACACCTTTAAATTTTTCGTACGCCTAATAAAGCATCCATTTCTGTGTTATTTTCCAAAACGAGCAAGCCCAATTCTTTTCACCTTTAAATTCTTTGCCCTTCTCATGAAGCTCCTTTTTTGTGCTGTTATTTTCCAAAAAAGAGCTAGCCCAAGTCTTTATACTTAGCTGAATTCACCAACTAACTGAGCTTTATACCAGAACAATGCAGGCACCAAGAAGACTGATCCCCTAGCACTCCACTACAATCTATGGCCCAAGTTAAAGGTACTGATACACAAAACACAGCATATCCATATGCAAGAAAATCTGCTCCAGTGAGCATGCAATGGCTGCAGTAGTAACACAGATGAGGTGCAGAAACCTGTGGACAAACAAGCCACCTATAACCGTACATTTAAGATGACTCAGTTGTCTAGTCTGCCAAGATTGATCAAAAAATAAAAGCAATGCTCATCAACCTTGAATTTTCAATATGGTAAACGTGGCACCTTCTCGTGAGCCACGTGTCTTAAGCAGTCCCAGACCAGACTGCAAGAACAGCACTCAGAGATGCCACAGACAGTTTGAAATGAATAGAGATGTGTTCATAAGCCACTTATGGTGCTTAATTTGCCACTGCCATGTGTAATTGAGCAAACCAAGCGTGCTAGCCAACCCCCGTTAAAAATATCACACATGCATGGCATAGAAGCAAAATTAACGACAAAATCAATTATCTGAAAACGCAGCTCCTGAACTTGGCCCATTTTCTTTAGATTTGCAAGCTGCTACTCAAACTAGTGAATGGGAGTTACAGTGTTATGTTTCTGTTAAACAGGACCATACTGCTAAGCTTTATTTTTAACCTATCACCGTGAAAAATGTAGGCATATCTGCAATCCTTGTACAGTGCATGCGAAAATTTACCAGCCTTATACAACGTTTTTTGTCCTTACTGCCTGCAATAGCATACACTTTTTTCAGGAACTGCCCTTGAATAGCAGTTCCAGAAATGTGCCATGAAGGCCTTCATCAGTGTGCTTTAAGGAAACCATCTTATGGCGTAGCAATGCTGTAAATCTACTACACCTGTACTGTTAACTGAAGAATGTAATTCCAAATTTTCTCCTCCAACTACACCTGAAGGCTAAATAATAGGTGCAATTAAGCCTAGATTTGCTATTTTAAGTCAAACTAACATTTACAACACAGAAAACTACTATAGAGAAAGGTTCTAGCATGCCATCTTGCACTCAGGAAGAGGAAACAAAAAAAATAAAATAAAGCTCGACAAATTCATCTGCAGGCCTACACTTTCCATCAATAACAAAATACACCACGAAGAGCTTAATAAGTTTAAACACTTACATTTCTGCGATTGCCTTGGTGTAGTACTCACATGCCGCTTCGAACGATTTTTCCTTATACTTTTGATTTCCAAACTTTTTAAGCTCATCTCCTCGGCTTCCCTACAACAACAGTAAATGAGGTATTCATAGTGTGAATCCTTCACAAGTCGCCTTTAAGGCAACTAGAGAATTTGAATACATTGCAATAATTGTGTATTACCTCTCCATTTTTTTCGCAGTCTCGCTTTATGTATGCCAGTATCGTGTCGAGGGCACCGTGGCAATGGGCGATCGCTGTTGGAGAGAAGTAGGTAGTCTTAAATAAATTGCGAATTGTGGTTTCCAACGTCCAAAAGCAACACACATATTAGGCTGTGAGGGATGGAGTACTAGAGCGCCCTCGATTACCGTACTTACCCGATTCTAATGTGCACCTTTTCTCCGAAAAATAAACCATCAAGTAGCATGCGCATTAGAATTGGGTACGAAATCGAAAGTGCACGAATTTTGTCGTGCCCTTCATCATTGTGATTTTAACATGGCGACAAAGCTGTTCGCATGCGTCAGCAACAACGCTGTTTGTTTTGTGGTATGAAAATCATTGAGCTTACGAATAGGACAGAGGCAACCGCAAATGTCCGCCACTTCCACTACAAGGCCAGTTTCTAAAAGGAGTCCTGAACGCTTGGGTTTTGCCAATAAGTGGGAAGGCAAGGATTCCAAGGGAAGGTAAGCTTAGCAGGGGGCAGCAGAAAATTAGGTGGGTGGATGAGATTAAGACGTTCACAGGGGTCAAGTGGATGCAGCTGGCACAGGACCGAGTAAACTGGAAGAAAATGGGAGAGGCCCTGCAGTGGGCATACAGTCAGGCTGATGATGGCAAGACAAAACATTTTTAAGCAAGCAAGTTCATTAATGAAGTAACAATTATGAAACATTCAGAGAACAGCTAATTCCAAATATGCCATTTACTTAAGTAAAACAAGTCTGTGTGCAGCTATGCATCACATTATGTTCGGTATGTCTTTCAGAACTTGCAGTATTTTCACACACACATTTCACACAAGCTACAAAGTAGGACTGGATTGGATTCTGTATGGGGCTGGTGAATGTTGCTAGGGCAAGGCGCATGATAAAGGTGGGGAGCAGGGAGGGCACTTTGCTGCAGCAGCACGGAAATGCGAAATTAGCAGTGAAGTTACAGGAAGGGCTCATGCATAGTTTGGGGCACTTGCCCGGACTTCTAAGGTGTCCATTATGGAATTCATTAGCCTACTCTATTTGCCCTAGCTCCTCGTTTTCCTTGTGTATGGTGCGAAAGAAAAATTATCAATTGTGGCAACCGCAAGGAGAATGACTAGGGCTACCAACGTATATGCCTGCATCAGTCAGAGGTCACTACAGGGCCATCACTTTCCCTCAGTGCTGAGACACTGCAAATGTGCAAAGAGGCCTTGAGCTAGATGTGTCTCCAGCGGCTACCAGTATCTTAAAAACCTTCTTTCCTAATAAACACCATGGATAACTTAACCAACCTTGAGATTCAACTCTGCAATTACTTACACACTTTCAGAGCAATCATGAAACAGCCAATTATTTGTTCTTCTCTCAGGAATGAAATGGTCAGCTTTTTCCTAAAATGCAGAAAAGAAAGGCGGGGAAACATAGTGTTGCTATTCACATAATAAAAACAAATGAAGATTTTAAAAAATAATAATAAAAAGGCATTGTAAACCCTGAACAAGACAGAAGTCTGCTTTCATTATCTGTCGTACACCACAAGAGGATCAAAATTCATCAGAGCAGAATGGGACACAAGAAATTATTTGGCATTCTTAAGCAGAAGCTTCATTCAACCCAAACAATGTGCAGGTTCAGACTCACCGGAATAGTCTAAAAAAGTCTGATGTCTCAACGAGTGACCTCACATTTTCGTAATACGTTTCTTTGTCAAATTCGTCGAGAAACACTTTGTACTTGTCAGCCATGCGAATAGAAGGATACGGTGAGCCATTCTCCTGTGCCTTGCACTGGTGAAATCATAGCAAAGCAGAGGCTTTAGAGGCAAGCACAAAATGAGAATTTGTGTCAAGCCGCATTCATAAAACGAAGGCTACTTACAACCACCAGTACAAATGAAACATGATACGCTAGTGTGTCAAGAACAAGAATCGCTTCCCGAAATTCGGCATTGACGGTATCGTCGGCAAGCCTGGAAAAAAAAAAAAAAGTGTGAATCCTGTGACAAAAAAAAAATAATAATAAAAGCAACAACAAGGTACTGCAAAAATAGTGGCAACACTAACTTGGATGGATGATAGTAAATGCCAGAACTTCTTGCCCATATTTCACAATCTTTGCTGAAGAACGATACACCAAAAAGGTAAGGACCGAGACAAGCAACTCTGACGAGATGATCGTTCCCGTCTTCTGGATTCCCTGTGTAAAGACAAGAGCCTCTCCAAAACATGGCCCTTTACAGAAAGAAGGAATCGACCTAGTGCAACTGTAACTTACCTAAAGTGTATAGCAATGATTTAGCCTCCTGTAAGCACACACAAGAAGAAAACATTGATTTCAGATGGTTAAGAAACAGTGCAATGAGGCACAGCACATAAAAGAAATCCACTCTCTCATAGCACCGAAATGTTGACTTTAGCAAAAGATGAGTCCATAGTTAATCTCACAAAGCTAGCAAGACATGTTGCCATGACAGGTGATTCTGTCTGACATTTAAGAGGCATATTCAACACAGCACCAGCCCAAAATGCTCAAAGTACATACAATTGCTTCCTCCCTGATAATAAACTGAACTTAGTGCACTTACAAAGCAAAGGCCTGGCATGTAAACAATATTTCACAGCAATTTGCAAACAAACTGGCATCAAAACCGGTAAAATGTGACTGGCCACAAAGTACCTTGCTTTTAATGTGAATCATCCTAAGTCACTACATAACAGTTAGCCAGGAAGTTTATTCAAGTGTAGCCGACCAGTGAAGTACAAGTTCCACAGTGTTTTGACTAAAAATAATTTTAAAAAATAAGAAGGTTACGCCTGTGCACCTCAAGGGCAGAAGAACTCTGGGTGTTGGAGCCAAGGAAGCGCATACTTTCCTGCGGAAGCTGGCTCCAGTCCCCGCACCACATGCCTGGGATGTCTTCAGTATTGGAGCAAGAAAAAAGAAATGCAAACAGATGTTAGGCACAAAGAATGCTTCATTGCACAAGGCCTCAACTACTCAAGCTGGCTTATGAGAATGCACTTTCCACAGCCAAATAAGCATTTTTCACAGACAAGAGCACACGGACACATGCACAAAGCTGCTGGTGAGTAGAAATAAGGCTAAGCAGTGCAACATATGCAGTAATTTATTATGCATATTCAAGAATCAAAATAGAAAATCTTTCCGTCACTGCAAAGGTTCCAGTTGCAGTGGGAATGGTTTTCGCCCAGTGCAATATTGATAAAGAATGTGCATAATCAGGCACTGAGCGAGTGCTTTCATTTATGTGTTTTATGGACATTACATAGGGAAGCTGAGGGAGCACATTTGGTTATGCACAAGAAATCAGCCACTTGTCAAAGCAAGGTGTCCACAGTGGAATGTATTAGCAAGCTTACCTGCGGTGGAAAGACTGCTCTCTTTGCACAGTGTTCAAACTCAAAAATGCAAGCTCAGAACGGAATAGGTTTACAGTGGGCATACGATGCATCACCATTCGACAAACCTCGCGCCTTTTGTAACAGCCATTCGCAATTGATAAGCAGTACCCACGCTAAGCTCAAAAAAAAAAAAAAAAAAAAAAAAAAAAAAAAAGTATAAATACTGGCTAGAAATGGTGCATCTTTGGAATGTTCTCAGTTTAAAAACTAACCGCCTGCTTTCAACGCAATAATTCATCTTGACCAAAGGGGCCATCACATCATACTGCGACGATCACCTATGTTAAATCATGCTCTTTAAAATGCATGCACACCAGAATTTATGGCTCAGAAGATGGCATACGATAATAGAGCCAACTATTCCACGACTATTATCTAATGCTTATGCTGCATGCCGTGGACGCGGGTACATATACGGCTTTGCGCAAGTGTGGCACCGTCAATCAAGGTAACAGTGCTATTGACAACGTATTTACGTAATTGAACCCTAATCATTATAATCACGTCATCGTAGCAAACCATGTGAAAAATACACTGCAAACAACTACCGCGAAGTCTTGATTTAATTTTTTCTGGTCCTGGAAGATTGGGATCACTCACGGGCAGAACAGGCCACAAATTTTTTGTATATTCTGTTCAGTTACAAGACGTTCTCACAACTGTCAACACAACACGCACAATGAGTGGGATTGGAAACGTCAGCTTTAAACGCGGGAAAACGCCTTTCCAGCTCACTACAGACGAGGCTCTCGCTAAAATGCTCAACTGCGTAACTCACAATAATACCTGCTGAAGTGACCCGTAAAAGTGTTAAAAACGTGCAAGAAAGAAATATACATAAATAAAATTACTTTTTTCTGCCTTCACACTAGCAAAAATAACAGAGAACGGTTTACAATGTACTGAAATTTGCTGTCAACGGCACAAAACGCGCCTATCAAAGCTAATAAACATGCTTCCGCACTCCACACGCTGTCGAACGCTACTGTAGCTAAAACGAAAGTGCACATGCAGCAGCTAATAAAAACAGACAAATGCCAATTACTCTTGTCGCTGACAATCCCGCTTCTGAGAACACCTTTCATACGTGTTATTCTGGACACGTTTTCGGTTTCGTTCTTTTGTCTCTCGCTGTTGGGGTGTACTTCTTTAAATTAAAACTATGTACACAATCGATCATTACAGAAATAATTCCACAGTGTAAAACAAAACGTATCGAGGCTCTTAAGTTACTGCATTCTTATACATCTCTGTCAAATTTCAAATTGGCGGTGTGTTTGAACCATTGAACTCCGTAGCGGAGAGCGAGCATCTGAGGTTTTCTGAGTCGCAGTACTTTTCGTTTGCTTATAAATTTATCTCCCTTCTTTCTTTCTTAACAAAGTGCTTCTTCGCCTTAGCGCTTCACTAAAATAAATTTATCAGGCAGGGAAATTCGCTTTTTCAGGGTCACGATCCCAAAATTTGTCTAGTATGTACTCGGAAGACGGCACCACGGCAATCAGCACTGTGTGGTCGAGAACGCATAGCCAAAAAGATATCCAGCAACTAGAGGCCCTTCCGATCTGCATACAGGATTACAGCTTGAGTCAAGGGTAGACTGCTTGCACACACAGCGGGTACTCACGCTGGTAGGTAGCTTTCAGTATACGAGCCGCACCTCTGGCGAGACGTATTCGGGCGAGTGGTTCCAGAGAACAGAGGCCACATCGACAATAATCTTTCTCGTCTTTCAGCACGCGCCTCGAGCTAACCACTGCGCGACACGTGGTTCCACACACAATCCTTTCAGAACGCGTACGTGTTGTCGGGGTCAAATTGTTTTTTTATGAGGAAAGAGTCGACGACAGCGTGATATTTGTAGAAGCAGAAAAAAAAAAAAAAAAATTAGAGGGTCTCTTAATGTCTCTTGCGGAAGCCTACCCTTCCTAACCTATAATTTGCCTCCCATCGTTAGCCTCTTGTCGGCATTCGTTGCAGTGCTACATATATATAATTATAATTGGTTTACAGGAAAGGAAAGGCACAGTATCTATCACACTTTCTCCGAGAAGTGTGTGTTTGGTCGGTACAATATCGCTCCTGTCGCGGCGTTCCTTACCGCGCGTTCAAGTGTGATTATAGGGACGCATCTCAGCCAATCAGAACGCCGCAGTAGCGGGACACACTTTGTCCACGGCAGCATGAGCCATTAAAGGCCTGCCTTGAAAAGCATTTACGAGGTTCATGTGGGACGCAGCCTAGCAAGGCCCTCTCACTGCCCTTGTGGTATGGGGCAGATCTCTGAAGACGAAGAAGGAAAAGAAAATGCATGGGCCTGCTACTGGCTCTGTAGCTGAGTCAACTCCGCTGCCTCATGCGGACAGAAGAGAAAATAGAGATTGGAGCGGATGCAAAACATTTATTTCGTCGCTCAAGCAGGTCTAAGGAGAGACGTACTAGATGGCCGCTAGTCCATGGCTGGCGGCGACCTCATTAGCCCGCTCGACGGCCCGTAGTTGAATCTTCGGGTCCGAGCTGACCAGCACGGCATCCCACTGCTCAGGAGAAGGGGGCTGTATTAATCCACCGCAGGTGGATCATTTGAGCAGTTCGAGAATGTGATCGTATGTCGCTCTTTCACCGCATTTACTGCAGTTTGGGTTGTGCTGGCCTGGGGACATCAGGGTAGTGGTGGTGCATGGTTAAAACATTTATTGAATGTTTGATCAAATTTGACCAAAATTGGTGTCCAACCTAATTTGCGTATGGCGAATTCAGTGGTTACCTCCAAACTTAGGTGGGCCATTCCAAAATGTTAGCCCTCTCGACCCCCGAAGTTTAACCTCGTCCGAATTTGACCAAAATTGGTTTGATTTGTGGGGTTTAACTTCCAAAGCGACTCCGGCTATGAGAGATGCCGTAGTGGAGGACTCCGGAAATTTCAACCACCTCGGGTTCTTCAACACTCACATCGCAACGCACATGGGCGCCTTGCATTTCGCCTCCACCGAAATGCGGCCGCCGAGGCCGGGATTCGATCCCTCAACCTTGGGAACAGTAGTCGAGCGCCGTAACCACTGCTCCACTCCACCGGGATTGACCAAATTTGGTGTCCAGCCTAAATTGCGCATGACAAATTCAGTGGTGACCTCCAAACCTAGCTGGGTCATTCCTAAAATTTAGTCCTCTGGGCACCCTAAGTTTGACCTCGTCCGAATTTGACCAAAGTTGGTGCACGACCTTTTTGAGTATGAGAAATTCAGTTGTGACCTCCAAATTTAAGAGGGCCACCCCTGAAATTCGGCCCTCTGAATCCCAAAAATTTGACCTGGTCCGAATCTGACCGAAATTAGTGTCTATAACCTAATTTGAGTATGGCCAATTCTCTGGTGACTTCCATTTTAGGTGGGCCGCCTCCTTAAACATTTGGCGAGTTAACGGGCATCATGTCCATTTTCATTCCAGAGAGACAAAGGTTTGGGTACAGGCCACCTAAATTTGGAGGTCACCATTGAACTGGCCATACTCAAATTAGGCTACTAATTGGTCGAATTCGGACGAGGTCAAATTTACGTTTTTATTGTGCAGTTTGGATAAAAAAAGGCCTACGTGGTCCTTCCTTCGTGGCTTGTTGATAAAAAGTACTGCCATGCTACTCTATGCCGAGGAATGATTTTGGGAGAAACAGTGCCAGTAAAGACCAGTGTCTTAAGTGCAAAACACTGTATCTACAAAAATACTGTTCTGTCCCAAATGCACGTTCCCTATGAAGCTTTTTGGCGTGAGGCAGCTAACCATAATTATTTTCATACCTGGCAGTGATAGAGCTTAAATCCAGGTGAGGCTGCTGGCAGTGTGGTTCAGGTGTGAGGTGTTGCCTGCATAATAATATCGACTCAGATTGGCACGTGCCGTCATGTTCCCTATGGTTTGTTTCGAACATTTCTCACGTCTTCGTACTGACGTTTAACCATCTGGCCAAATTGCTTGCTATTTCCCTATGTAGACCATCACGCAATGCTTCCGCATGAACCTTGGCATTAATATGGAACCGAGCGCTCCTTAACTAGGTGTAATATCAACATACCATTGTTTTTTTAGGGAAGCAAGCACAAATCTAAACAGCGCGTTGGCACGCGACATTGAGAAAAATGTTCAAAGAAATAGATGCAATGTCCTAGAAAAGTTCTTCAACATGCGCATTAAAAGTCGTTTTTAGTAATCACTAAGTATTTATGATCACCACGAAGTTCCTTTCGTATAAATGTACGACCCGCTCGTGCACATCGCATGTGCAACTGAATGAATCTAGCATGAAGTAGCAAACGGAAAGATTTTACCTAATTACTCTTAATAGTCAATAACAAATCCAGATTCGCTTCATCAGAAAGTTTATGAGAGTTTCCAGCCATACAATTGCATGCCTCATCGACTTTCATGCGCTCGTCCTGGCAAGTTCAGAGTGCTCCCGGGGACTTCATGGCCTCTTATATACGTTTACTTTTTCTCTGCGTAGCGTGATTTTAATTCGTACAGCTTTCCGCGGCAGCGCACGCTCAGCTTTTTCCTTTTTCTCTTTTTTTTTTCATGCGCGCCAGTCTGAAACAGCTCCCTCATTACTCCTCTATGATTGAATTACGTCGACCTGTCCGAAATCTAGCTGTCCCATTTCCGGATAGCTTCGTTGCTTCCTCGTAGAAGCCCATTTGCTCACTTTCATAGTTGCTCGTTTTTCATTCTTTTTATTCTCGCTAGATCTGTGGTAATCGCAATCGCTGTTTACCGAGCCGCTCAGGCATGGCGCACGCGACCTTTCGATGACGAGACTGCAGCGATCTCCCCCCCTGCGACTGGCCCTCCTCGTCTCGCTGAACGTCTCACCAAACTTGATGCAGGCAAAATAAAGAGTACATCCGCTAAGTGAGGACGCTCCAGGTGTTCTGGACGCTTACAAACACGTCCACTTCTTGTGGAGCTCGTGTCCTGCAACGGTTGCAGGTGTCTTGCTTCTCCTCTGTCGGTTTGTACAACGTACCTTGGTTCTGATGTTGGCTGTGCTACCACGCCATGTGATGCAGCTCCAGCGAGGATGAGCTCCGCTGTGCCTGGTGGTAAGCGCTCTCGGCTCCGTACCTTGTGCCGGGTGTCATACGATCGTTTTGCACAAGCTCTGTAGGCTTCATTATTTTGTCTGAATTCGCTGTCGTCCCACTTCGGGGCTAGCAGCTTCGAGGTGGTTGGTACTGTGGTGTTTAGACGACGACCCATTAAAAGTTCTCCTGGTGAAAACCCTTCCACGCTGGGTGTGGCCCTGTAGGCAAGCAGCACTTCGTGTATGTTGGAAGACTTCCTCAAAAGCTGCTTTGCTGTCTGCACAGCCCTCTCAGCCATACCGTTTCTCTGCGGGTAGTAAGAGCTTGAGGTTGTGTGTGAGGCTCCCCAGTAATGCACTAGTTCTTTGAACTCTATGGAAGTGAACTGCGGCCCGTTGTCTGTGCGTATTGTCCGTGGAACACCGTACCGTGCAAACATTGGCTCCAAGACTAGGACTATGTTTTTTGTAGCTGTCCTCGGCAGCTGTTCTAGCTCGAAAAATCGGGAGTAGTAGTCTACTACTACAACATACTCTTTCCCCTCCAGCGTGAAGAGATCCATGCCGACTGTGTCCCAAGGGTGTGCTGGCAATGGTGTTAGAAGCAGGGGTTCTGTTTCTGGCTTTCTGTGCTCTCTGCAAGTTGGACACTTTTCCACGTAGTCTTCAATGTGCTTGCCTATGCCTGGCCTTCATATGCATTCTCTTGCCCTCGCTCGGCACCTCGTTGTGCCAAAGTGGCCTACATGGAGTTTTTCCAGAACCTCTACTCTGATGTCTGGCGGGATGATTATTCTGTCGCCTTTGAATAGCAGACCATCAACGAGCGAAATCTCACTATAGCCACCTCGACATACATTTTCAGGTCAGGTGACAACCCGTGCACAGTTGGCCAAGATGTAGTGCAGAAGGTAGCCACCCTGGAAAGTGTTTCGTCTGACTGGATGCTTGCCCTGATTCTGTCCAGCATTTGGTTTGAAGCAGGGAGCTGTTCAAGTGCTAATTCTTCAAACTCGTGCACTGCACTCTCGAGAGTTCTTTGTCTGCTGGTTTCCCAGATGGCTTCCGGGACAGAAGGTCAGCTGTGTACAGCTTTTTGCCGGGAGTGTGGGACATGCTGTAGTCGTACTCCAAAAGGCGCATCCTGAAACGTTGAAGGCGAGGACTCAGCTCGTCAAGTCGTTTAGTTGTCAGCAGCGGTATTAAAGGCTTGTGGTCCGTTTCCACGTGAAAGGTTGATCCCAGCAGGTATTTGCGGAAATATTCGCAAGCCCATGTGATTGCCAGTGCCTCCTTTTCGATTTGGGCATATCTTTCTGTATCCGCAAGGGAGCGTGATGCATATGCCGCAAGTAGGAGCTTTTCATGCGACTGCTGTAGATGTACAGCCCCAAGACCGTATGAGGAAGCATCCACAGACACTGTGTGAGGCGAATGAGCATCGTAGTGAGTGAGAATCGACGTCCTGCTTAAAGCTTGTTTGAGTTTGTCAAAACTCTGCTGCTGAACTGGGCCCCAGTGCCAGTCGGCGTCTTGGTGGAGCAAGTCTCTGAGAGGCTTCGGAAAGTCTGCTAGCTCTGGAAGAAATTTCGCTAGGTGGTTTGCAGAGCCCAAAAAAGACCCGACTTCTGACACATCACATGGTGGGTCGAGCTGGACTGTGGCCCTGACCTTTTCCGGCACCAGCAGTAGGTTGGTGTCGTGTTCCTCAGTTGTCTTCCCTGAGACAATGATGTCATCTTGTAGACAACTCACACCATCTAGTCCTTCTAGCACACGGAGCATTTCTCGTTGGTAGAACTCTGGCGCTGTGGAGATTCCGAAGGGAAGCCTCAGGAACTGGAACCTGCCAACTGGTGTAATGAAGATTGTGTATTCGTGAGAGTCCTTGGACAGTGCCGCCTGCCAGTACCCTGGTAGTGCATCTAGGCAGCTGAAAACTGTTGCACCTGCTAATTTTGCAAGACACTCGTCCACCGTAGGCATGAGCACACGTTCGCGTATTATTTGTTGGTTGAGTTGACCATAGTCCACACAGATGCGCAGCTCATTGTTCTTTTTTCGTGCGACAACCATTGGAAAACACCACTCGGTTGCTCGCTCGATCTTCTGGATGACTCCCAAGTCTTCCATCCTTCCTAGTTCTTTCTTCACAAGTGGAAGCAGTGGAAGAGGCACGCGCCTAGGATAACTGACTGCATATGGCTCAGCTTCCTTTTTGACTTTGATGCGGTACTCAGTCTTCATGACTCCAAGCCCAGGCGTTATCTTTCGGTATGACGCCAAGAAGTATGGGGACATCAGTTGATTGTGCGAGGGTTTCGTCTAGCTCAAGAGGGTGCTGTAGAATCCCAAGTGATTCTATAGCTGGTCGACTGAGCAGCGGTTCTTTTAATCCGTTGATGATGAAGACTGGTTCTTGGACTTCAGTGTTGCGCCAGGTGACTGTTGCATCGATGTAGCCAACAGTGGGTATCGCTGTCTGGCCTGGGCCTATCAACAGCTGTTGCGTTGACTTGATGGGTCTCATGACGGTTCTGTCGTACCGGTCGTGTGCGATTGCAGTCACATCCGCGCCGGTGTCGACCTTGAAGGTAAAAGGCAAGTTGTTCACGGTAGCAGTAATCCTCCATGGCGTGTTAACTCCCACTTTGATTTCGCCTAGATATAGCTCTCCGAGATCTTTTGGTCGTTGTCGGATACTCTAGGTCTCGTCCTTCGGCTTAGACATGCAGACGCAGGCGTAGTGGCCTTTTTCCCCGCACTGGTTGCACGTCTTGTCTACCGCGGGACACTGTGTCTTTGTGTTGTCACGCACACCACCACACCACTTGCAGCGTTCGTCTCCCCTCTTGTGTGTATGTTGAGGGCGCGACTTGAAAGGCAACTTCGTTTCATAGGAAGTTTCGATCTTTTACTACCTCTGATAAAACCATTTGGAAAAGTGTATTTGATATAGCATGTCCAACTCCAAGTTACACCTAGCTGGCAAAACGAATAGCGCACTTCCCCACGGCCCTAACAAGCCACTTCCTGGTTTCAGTGGCAGCATGGAGGAAGGAAACAACTTAGGAGAGGCCCTTGCCATTCTCAATGCATTGGAGAAAGTGTGGCGGAAGTGACGTCAAAATTTAGGGTTAGCCAAGTCGGGCCATTAGCAACGGCGACGCTGTTGCTATGAAAACTCAGGCCACTAGCAACAGGACACCATAGCAACAGCGAACAGGAGGAGAGACATAGCAGCGTCCGGTCATGTCCGGTCGCGGCGCGGCCGCGCCGGCTTCAAAAAAAAAAAAAAAAAAAAAATGACGTCAGGGCCTCTCCTAAGCTTTCCTAAGTGGCAGTAAACGGCAGCAACCATCCTAGCGCAGAAGCTCTTACACGTTAGATATTATGCTAGTTGGAATATATTTTATTACATTCACGAATATGCAGCTAAATGAAATTCGCTTCGTTCCGGCGATTTTTGACGTCTGTCTGGCCGCGAACTTCTCCCATGTCGAGAGCTGGCTGTTCGATGGTGAGAATTTCCTTGTGTTGAAGTTTCTCGCTCTCTGAATTGCGGGCAGCTGTGGTTGCTTTTTCTAGAGTGAGTTCTGCGTCAAGCTGCAGCCTCAGGCGATTTCCACTGGTCGATCGGAGCGAATCAGCCTTGGTCGACCAGCGGAACGTGTAGAGCGCGCGGCGGAAGTAAAGCTGAGCCGGTTTCGAAAGTTGTAGCCGCATCCCAGCGCCAAAATGTTTGCGGTTGATAAATAGGCAGGAGTGCGGCCCTCAACAACTTGCTTTCTCATTTTTTTTAACGCTGCAGACGTTTTTCGATAGACGCACTTCGACATATTCGCGCAAAAAACGATGACATCCAGCGTCCTCTGCCAATGTCGCTGAAACGGTCAAAAACAGCCAAAAAAATTCAGCAGCATCCGGAAGTGACTGCGTCAGCGACTAGGACTTCCGGCGAGATCCGACTTCGGTCGGCGGATCGAGCTGGAGCGTCCCGAGTTGCCCCAAACCACGGTGTAAGAATATCTTGCACCGTGCCCCAAACGGCCAGCGGAATACGCGAAACCTATCTTGGTCGACCAGTGGAAATCGAAATCGTCGTCCCGGAGCAAGAAAACGTGCTCCGTAGCGACCAGTGGAAATCGCCAGTTTTACGTCTCGCAAGCCGACCACGAGCCTGTCCCGAATCAGTTCGTCTTTGAGAGTTCCGTAATAGCATCTTTCGGCCATTTTGAACAGTTCAGTTGCAAATGCGTCGACGTTTTCATGCTGCTCTTGTTTCCGAGAGTTAAGTCGCGCTATCTCATAGATGACATTCTTTCGAGGTAGGAAATGCTTTTCAAAAGCAGAGCACGTCCTCCCCTTTTTCGCCTATGGCGTAGAGCAATGTGTTGATTTGCGTCGTCTTGTCCTGTCCTGTCCTGTCAGACCGGAGATGAGTCGGTAGCGTTCCCACCTGCGGTGCCATCGTGTCCAATTTTCGGGCTTGCTGAAATCGAGCTTTGTCGGCAGTTCCACGGCGAGCGGGTTGAACGTCATTCTCGGAGTGCGAGCCGTTCGCGCCGCGAGTGTCTGGCATGACGCTGCGGCCGCTTACGTTGGGCTCGCTGTCCTTCTGGGTGTCATGCTGCGTTGGTTATCCCGCCGCTGGCACCATATGGTAGACGTAGCTGGTATAACAAGAAAAACTGTTTATTTATACATCAGTATGGCCATGTATGGCGCTCCAAGCAGAGGCAAAACACCTGAACTTGCAGAGAGCCAGATGCTCAGCCGCCCAAAGTACAGTGGTACAGCCAGTACAGCACTGTACCCAAAGTATGGCCCAAAGAAGGAAGGCTGGCGCGCTTTTCAGACAACGAGCATTTGCGCTTTGCGAGCCCTAGGCACCCTAGGCTGTCTTTCATGCGTCGGTCTGCTGCATATGCGGGCCATCATCCCGGTAAATGCAAACTCGGTGATATGCGGATTCAGTTCGTGGATTATAGCCTTGAATTCAAGGGCGCAGCCCTCGGTGCAGTCCTACTTGCAGCCTTCTGACTGCGGTGAGTCGTACATACATGCCCGCGAACTCGTAAAGCATTTGTCGTCTTTCTGCCATCGCCTTCCTTGCAGCTTCTTTAACAAGTTTTTGCATGGCAGCGCAAGCATGCGTTAGCCTCAATTATTGACGCGGCGTAATCGCGCGACAGTCTCCGGGCGAAGGCGTGAGAAGACGAGGAGACTGCGTAATGGCGTCCACGATCTCGTTTCATTGCGCTTGGAACAACTTCCATACCAGGTCATCCTCCAGTATCTCTCGATCGGCCCTTCGTCCAGTTTCCCTGACGCCAACAATCTGCAAGTTTTACGAAAACATTCTCGCCACTCACTTATCGTGGTGGTTGGAATCCTATGATTGTTATCCAGAATCCCAAATTGGCTTCCGCCCGCAAATAGGAACGGAGGACGGTCTTGCTACTTTGGCTGCTGACATGCTTCACCACTCTCCGCACAGTCATCTTGTCAGAACTGTGATCGCTACAGATATAACAAAGGCATATGATAACATCCTTCACTCAGCCATTCTTGCCTCCCTACAAACTCTTGGTCTTCCTCACAGGTTTCTCCTCGCCATTCACGCCTTTCTAACAAATAGAACATTCAGTGTGCGTGTCCATGGAAAGCTTTTTGGTCACTTCCCCTCAAACAGAGGAGTGCCCCAGGGCTCCGTTCTCGCCCCTACATTATTTAATGTGGCCTTCATTCCACTTGTTCGAGCCCTAGAGGCCATCCCTTCTATACGCGTGCTTGCGTATGCCGATGATATAACCTTATGGTGCTGTCACCCAGATACGTCTGTCCATCAGGCGGCCCTCCAGCATGCGCTGGATGTATTGACATTTCGCCTCCCTCCTTTCGGCCTAACTCTTTCGCATACAGAATTCTGTTTCATTCGAATTGGAAATAAAGCTGGCTTACGGAAAGCTCCCACTATAAATTTTATGATAGATAATACCCCAATTCCTCAGGTACAAACCGTTCGCATTCTTGGTCTTCTTCATTCCTCTGGGACTGGCACCCCGTGGCTGACAGCCATCCGTAAACCGCTCACGCTACTTTAGGTCTCATTCGTCGCATAGCTATGCGCTCTGGCGGCGCGCGTGCTCACACGGCCCGCCAGCTTGTTCGCTCTGTCCTCCAGCCACGTATAATATATCAGGCACAGTTTCAACGTCTCACCCGCAGACAGTGAGACTCCCTTGAGGCCATCAATCGTGAGGCTATGCGTGCAATTACATATCTTCCCTGCCTAACACCCATACCAGTACTTCAGGAGTATGCCCAGCTAAATACGCTCACTGAACTCGTTGATCAGCGGATGGCAAACAGAGCTCGCAAACAGTCTTTACAACTACATCATTTAAAGACACTACCTCCATGGTCGTACTGCCAGCTCACGGACAATCGCCCCACTGCTTCCCCGTCGGTATCATCCGCACATCTGCCTGAAGGGTGCATATTATATATACCGATGCATCACGTACTGCAGAGCGAGGAGTTACTTCTGTGTATAGTCCCTCTCATCCGCATCTCAACACTCACGTGACATATACCGCGGATACGTGCACCCCTCTGACACTGGAACTTCAAGCAATTTACAATGCCATACATTCCCTTCCAACAGTTCCTACATTCAATGCAGTTCATCTTTACACAGGCGCTCTCACTGCCCTTAAACAGCTTAAGGCCGTTCGATGCACATTCCAAATAACGCAGTCCATACATTTTCTATGTTCAAAGTACCCATATCCTATTCGCATATACTGGATTCGCGGCCATGCTCGCGATCCACATAACATACAAGCAGATGCTATGACGCATATAAACACATCAGACGATCCACCACCTTCCCCTCTTCCCCGAGATCCGTTCCTGTCCCACGTTTTCGATTTGCAAGTTCTGCGCCAGCGAACACGCGCTCTCATTCCTCCGTGTTCGCACCTTCTCCCCCGTAGTCTTACTCGGCAGGAGGAGGTGACAGTGCGCCGGATCCGGGCAGGGGCGGCTCTGACCCCATCTGTTCGACATCGATGGCGGGAAAAAGATCTACAAGTGACTGACAGGTGCCCTCACTGTGAGACTCCACCTGACGTCTGCGATGTGCGTCACTTGTTGTGGACGTGTCCATCAACGACTAATATTAGGCACCGGATAATCATGAAGGTGGGCCTGCGGTGGAATCGCGATAGTGATTATGAGAAATGGACAATGGACAATCGCTATACTGCCAACCTTCTCGAATACATAAGCACAACTGGACTTCACTCCTTCTTTTAACTTTCTATCTCCTGCATCCCATTCCCCTTTCTCAACTTATGCCTTGTGGCAAACTCTTCGAAAAAAAAAAAAGAATACCTGCTGCTGTGCACCGATCGGTTACTCTTGTCTTTCGGATGCACTGGAGTATTGGGACATATGAGGAGATTAAAAGATAGCGTAAAACTATTTCTGAGTTGCTTATATTTGTTTGGGCAGCATAAGGCATTTTTGCTTGCTCCAGCGTGAACGCGCTGGTTTATAATCAGGAGGTTTTATTGCCTTCTTCGCAGCTTCAACCGATGGAGCAGCTCGGCCCATAGAAAGTGTCGGGCTTCTTTCGGAAAACTGTTGGAAGGTAAGTGGCACTCATCTGTACAGACCATACGTGGTAGTGCTGCAATACATGAGTAATATCTGCGGACTACTAAAAGGGGGGTTGCGGGCCAGCTGAGAGATGGTTTAAACGTAAGTTGGCCCTGTGCGGAATGAGCCTCGAAGTGCAACAAGCCTACTGCACAGGATGAAATGGCTACAAAAGTATGGTCATATACATGACCGAATTCATGTGCTTATTTGCTCAGACCGCCCACTGTCAAGTACTCATTTCGGTGTATGCAGCAGTGAGGGTGACTTCATTACTCCTCAGCTAGCATAGGTTCATGCCTGTGACAATATCTGTCCTTTTACTGCCGAAATAACTGCATTGGTGGAACTCACTGAGCTTGTTTATATAGATTTAACACTTTGGATGCATGTTGCTACCGCAGAGTTCCCTAATATATATATCTTTTGCCTCCTCCAACATAAATAGTTTGCAGTGCTTGGCTTCAAGCTGCTGCCAAGGCCGTTGACTGCTTATTTGAAAACAGAGCAATAATTAATCTGAGCTGGCATGTTTTGTGGGAGAGTGAGGCACCATTGCGAGTACCTCGTAATCCTGCCAAAAAGCTTGGCGGTTGCTGCTATAAGCAGTCTCCATTGCAGTTCCATGCAAGCCGCAGCATATTGGGCACTTACTGCTCAAGTGATTTAACTTGGATTCTCTTTGTTGCTATTTCAGTGTTTTGTAAGTGTGCTAAATATTTGTATTTGTGCTAGCATTGACAGCCAGTCTCGTTACTACCTTTTTCCTTCTGCAGCAGGCACTCTCACTTGCTTTACTCGAACCAAATTCTATTGTGAGTGAGTTTGCTGAATTTATGCAAGTAATTGCAGTATTACTCTCATTTATTTACATTTGCAGAGGCAACGAATTCTTGGTGCCGACGAAAGAGTTCCCTCCGCCAGTTCGATTACACCGCCACCTCAGTAGTGCAGTGAGCTGCGACTGGTGTGACCCTCACTGCTTCCACAGGTTTAGAGCGTGCTCTATGTTAAGCTTAAAACACCTTGCTTGCAATGTATTTAATCTTGTTGTGTAATATTGTCACCCTTGCATTTGCTGATATGGTATTATTTGAAAATCATTCTGGGTGGTTTGGAACACATGATTTGCAGTGGGGGGAGGTGGGAAGCACAAATGTGTGACTGCAATGTTTTGCCAGTCTAGCTTCTAGCCTTGCAAATTAAAGTATCGGATTAATACCTGAACAGACCTGACATTTATTGGAGAGTTTGTCATATAGAAGAAAACTTGATCCCTTGTGGAGGTAACACAGATGTGGTTCTCCGAGAAAAAGTTATCCGTGTGTGATGGTGTCTAAAACATGGCATTGTCTTAGGTAACTTGACATGGAATCGGCCACTTCTTGTACTCTGCAATTTGCTGATGACATTGCCCTGAAGCAGTCACAGCAGCAGCTGAAGCAGTCAGGATGACGGGCAGTAATGTGAGCAGGTTGTACGTCATGCTGGTCATGGAGGAAGTAAAAAAGCCTTAGAAGCAATGCAAAGGGGGAAATCGGCTGGTATGGATAGGCAACTGCAGATCTTTGAAGAATGGTAGGGAGATTGTGCTAGAAAAACTGCTTGCTTTGTGTGCGTAATGCCTCACAACATTAAGCGTATTGAAATCTTGGAAGGATCCTAACAGTACCATAATCTATAAGGAAGGGGCTGTCAAGCACTTGCAAACTTAAACTGATCGGGTTACTGTCCATTGTCTACAAGATAATAGAATTGGGAAAATCTTGGACTTTCTATGAGCTGAAGGAGCAGCTGGCTTTCGTAAGGGCTGCCATGTTTTTTAATGTATCTGCCCTGCCGCTGTTGTGTGCTGGATTGTAGCCTACATCCACATCGGATAGGAGGCTGTGCAAACAAACTGCTCTTTACAGAAGGGACATAATTTGAACTGCCCATATCATACAATGCAGCAGCAGTGGTGAAAAGTGCTCCACAAGAAGTGACTTATTGTAGAATGGCTGCTTTATTGCGGTAGCGTAAGAGGCGTCACCCTTGAGAAAAATCACAACCATGCCTTTGGCAGGTGACATGGCCATGCACTGATTGGTTGTCTGGTTCTGCGATGTCATGAGGCCACATGATATGGCCGAACTGGCTGGACCTCATATTGTGGAAAAGCGCAAAAGAGACACAGGATCGAGAAAAGAGAGGACGACGCTATCTGGAGCTGCTAACTCAGGCAGCTCCTTTGAGGTGAGAGGGTGAGGTGGAATAGAACCCTCCGAGACCCTTGGATCTAGTATCAGACATGCAACTCCACATTCATACAGCTCAGTTAAAACAGAGCTTTATACCCATTTTGGGTGGTCTTGGGCACAATGTGGTAGATTATGGTTGTATGCTGATGATTATGTGTGAGATAATACCGGCACAAATTAAAGGATTAGGGCTTATACCTTTCAGGACCGCTTTAAGCCAATCGTTCATATATGAATGATGGTTCTCACACACTAGCAGACGTAAATTTTTGTGTTTGGAACATGTAGCCCCATTTAGGCCGATAGTATGACAAAAGTATTTATAGTAACTAGTTCACAGGAATGGAAAGGCACAGAATCTGTCGCTTGTTTCTGTGGGCACCTGAACTATGCCGTAAGGGAAGGAAGGAGGGAGTCAAAGTGGAAAGACAGAAATGGGTGCCGTAGTGGAGGTCTATGGAGTAATTTTGACCACCTAGGGATCTTTCATGCGCGCTGACATCACACAGCACACGGGTGCCACTTCGTTTGCATCGAAAGCAGCCGCCAGCGATCGGGTTCGGACATGGGTACTTCGGCACAGTAATCTAGCATCTTAACCACTGCACTACCGCAGTGAGGCAATTGTGACAACGATAGTTTCTGTTTGTGTGCAGCTAGTTTGTTTTTTTGTTTTTGTTCTTTCTGGCACAGTGTGACATTTAAAAAATTATTCGAAATAAAGAGGTCTTTGGCGCCATTCACACGATTCTGCTGCTTCTACTATAGTTTTCTTCTTATGAGAGCAGTAGCGAAGTCTCTTGAAGACAATTTTACTAGCTCTCAGTTCAGCTCAGATGATGAATCAGTCAAATGTCAGCCTCGAACTTCAGCTAGTGGCCAAGAAAAGCTTAGTTTCAATCTCTAATCACTCTTGGTCAGTTACACGTGCTCATTTTGTGTTCCCACTGTTCTGTTTCCATTCGCTGGGTTTCAACAGCAATGAAAGCTTGGTACTACTTGATATGGCTTCTCCAGAACTTGTGTGCGTCATGTACAGGAAGTGTGATCAGAAAGTGTGGAACTTCTTCAAGCAAATCGAGTGGAGTTTGAACACCGAGCTCCTATTGCAGATTTTCAAATTTGATGGTGAACTCTCCCACCTTCTGGAAAACATGTCACCAAATAATCCAGTCATAAATCCTGAAAGGTTTGGAAATGCCAATGCTATAAACTGTAAAATGAGTAGAGGAAGGCCGAGCTTAAAAATTGGTGTTTTCAGCAACTTAGCTATATTTCTGAGAGAACAGCACACCTTCAAAATGAACTTCAGAACGTAAATTATTACTTCCTTGGCAGTTGGGCTTCGCTGCATTTTGTTAGTGTGATTTGGAGAATAGGTACATGAGACTCTCAACAACTGCTGCAGGAAGTCGAGAATGACCACTGCTTCCGAACAGCACTACGAAAAAAAGAAATCTGCCGATAGGTGTACCATATCTTTACCAGTAATAGAAGAGGCAGTGTAGCATATTTTTAGTATTCTGAATTATTTTTCTTGCTGTCTTATTTTGATATTCATGCCCCCTTTTCTTTCACTTTTTGGATTTTTTGTGCAAATTTCGCAGAAAAAGCTTTTATGTTATGTATAAAGCCAAAACAAAAACATGGGCATTTATTTGAGCATCTAAATACCTGCGTTTTAGTATTATCTAATAGCAAGATTGTGTAAATATTTCATTTAATAAACAAATTACATGGTGCTGAAGGAGTTGAGGCAAAAAAAAAGCTTCATTTCCAAGCTGTAGTTTAAGAAATGAGCATTTTTGTGCCTTTTATATATCCTCAAGATTTTATTACAATTTCTTGTTTTTATATTCATGTTTGACAATACTTTGTGAATATTTTACCCAGTGCTGAGAATTTATCTTATGTATTATGCTTATATTATAATATTCACGTGTTTAGAGGGCATTTAAATAGCTGTATTCTAATTGGCTCATGTGCGTCATGTACAGAAAGTGTGATCAGAAATTGTCATCAAGAAACGTCCTTCATACTGGAACTTGCGTGAGAACAGCTCTGGCAGGTGCGTGCTCTGTTGCCGCGTTGCAGAGAGGAGGAAAGGAGGCATCCTGGTTGTGCAAACCGCCGCGGAGAGGTGACAAAGAGGGTAATGGCAACCCCATGCATACTCGGGCCACTTATGCACTTATTCACAGGACCTCGGAGGATGGGCGTATGTTTTTCGATCTGTCATTTGATGTGCGTAACTATAAGGCTGCATTCCCTGCACGGTACCTATTAGTCATGTATTCTAATTCTGGTGCCGAGTTGTGTTCACCTTAGCGATCTTAAAGCTCTTAAGCACTTCCTACATTTTTTTTTTTTTTTGTAGGTTGCAGCAAAGTTCTTTAAAGACGTCATTTATAAAATAGCAAGGTGCATGTATGCGATCAAGGATCCACAAGGGAAGCTGCAGACGGGAGCTGTTGACGCTGCCATACTATACTCTTAAAGACAGATCTCAAGTGTCTCCTAAATTTTTATAACAAAACGAACATCCGCACAGTGTTTGCTGGAGATGCTTACAACCCTGCTGTCCTGTCCGAAGACAGGGGTACATGCATTACTGCCCGCCATATGCAAGGCCAGCCACAATTAAACATTCGTTACCAGAGTAACATGATTGCCTGGCTTTTTTGTGTGTTCACTTCCTTAGCATACTGTAGCATAGTCATAGTAGTGTGCACCTTTCCAATAAGTGGTCACGGGGTGTCACCATATTACCTGCTGGACTGCTTTGTGCATTTGGCGCTAGCACAGTGGAAGCAGAGCCGGTTTGCAGCAGTCCAGAGAGGAGGAGCGAACAATATGGTGGCACCGAGTAACACTTATTGGAAAGGTGTATATAGACTGCTTGTTCCTGCAAGATGCGAGTTAAACCGATCTCATACGAACAGTTTCGATTCTCATTGAACTGGTTCTACATTCAACTCATTGTAGATCGAGGTTGTCACACGGCAACTGTCAAGTGCAGTCGAGCTCGAACCTGCTTGACTCAAGGTTGCTTCCTCAATCACTCTCGAGATTTCAGGCACACTCAAAAGCGGTCATTGACACCCTCGTCATCAATGAGCTCTAAAACTTGAAAACGAATAAATGCAATAGAACTGCACATAATAACACATAAATGTATTAAAAGGCATGATAGAACATTGGTAGAACGGCTAATTTTATAATATTGACACCGTAGTCCACCACCAGTGGAAGCTAAGGTGGCAATCTCTTCGACGCTTCAGCGTGGAAACTGTGGAGCGGAAGAGAAACTGCACTGTAGCATTTGACCGCTGGGAAGATAGGTTAGGTGACCTGAGGCGCCAAAAGCGGAAAGCTGCTGTGTACACTGAAATCGTGCAATCATTACCCCAATCTTAAATTTCCTTTTGAGACTCATTGCGACTGACAGCAGACGACGGACCACGTAGGAAATTTCTCAATGCTCACTGAAAACGCCCGTGTAGCACCGGATGCTTCAATCCTTCTTGAAAGCCTGAATGCAGATTGAGTTCAATGAGGATCAGAAGTGTTTGTGTGACAGAGGGATTAGTGTAGCGCAGCTAAGGCTTTGTGTTAGCTGGTGTGCACAAGTTGGGTGGCCAAGCTGTGTTAACTGGTCTTACAATGCATATTTAGAAAACAAAACAGGGCACCCCAAACGGTTTATTCAACTTCTCAGATTATTTGGCATTACACACATTGTCTTGAAAGCAGTCCACAATATGGCCAGCACAACTTATGTCCTTGCTTATTTCAGATTGTTCATTTAAGAGAGCTGACATATTCAAGGGCTACTGACCAGGCTGACATTTTAACCAAGCCCGATAAGGCGTCGGACATGGTCTCTGCGAAATACTGCAGCGATGCACACACTGGAAAGCAACAAAATGCAAACCAAAACTCTCATGGTCCTTTTCAGACAGCCAAACCTCCTCATCCTTTGCGCTGGCCATCGAACTTTGTCGATGAGGCACCAACAGATACTGCATCCATTGGTGTCTCTCTGACTGATGGGCGAGGGGTGTCACTTGGTGTGATGTCACGCACTTTTTCGTCTTGCATTTCGTTTTCACTCATGCATACATTCCCACAAGAAAGAATGCTTTTAGTTTCTTGCCCTTGTCAATGCATGCTTCAGAGTGTTCTGTGCACTGTGCTATTCATACACCAACGGCTGGACTCAAGTGGCAGCGGCACGCGCTTTCATACAGCCTGCGCATTCGCTGCAGATATAATGGCAGCTCTTCTAGGCAAGCAGTGCTCTCTTCCCCGTGAAGGGTGTGCAGGATTTACCCAAACCTGGTCACTCGCTTCTGTGGCAGCGCCCGGTGCGCACCTCCGTTCACGCCTTCAAGCGTTCAAGTATTCAGTTTACGGAGTGCGCAAAATACTTAGAAAATTATGTAGTCTCAATTCTGTGTGCACAAAAGCGATGCAGTGTAGGCTCAAGCAACAGTATTTAGCACATTTGATCGTAGTAATACTTACTTTGTCTTATTTCTTACAGTGCGCAACATGTGCTAATTACCATCTGAATACAACAGTGATTTGGGTTATCAGTCTGCAGTAAGGCAAGTAGCAGCATACTATTGTAAGATCAGTCCCATTATGCTGCACAAAAGCTGATTTTTTTCTTCCTGCTGTAACTTTGTTTCCTTCATGATATGAGGGGAACTGTCAAAAATGCATTGACATGGCTACAGAAGCACAGAATTTATCACATGAGCATTTTTGGCCTCTCGGGCCTGTTCTGCCAGGCCTGTTACAATTAGTGGCCGGGCAAGAAGGAGTACCTGTTTTGCCGACATGCATTATTTCAAATGATATGCCAGTGTGACGGCATCTTTTCGCTTTTGGGCACATTTCTGTCTGCTTCTGCACAGTTACCGAAATTTCGGGCGCCTTCACGTGTGTGCAAGTCAGGCTGGTCGTTGACCTGTTTTAAGTTGTTAGTGCAAATTAAAAAAAAAAAAAGGTAACCTGCTCTTATTGCACTTTTTGTGCACTTTGAACAGCGCATTCACTAACTGCTTTTCCTGTTCTGAGGCGTGCGCAACATCACCTCGAAATAACAGGAGACATTCATCACCATTCTCATATAAGGATAGTAGGAAAGCCTTCCGACCCTTGTCTTTGCCTGCCACCTATGTTGCTAAACTCTGCGGCTAGTTTGTAACGAAGCTAACTCTGCCACACATTTGAACTTTATTTCCTCTGAACGACGTGCACACGCCTGCAAGTTTGAAAAACTTGCGGTGTTTCCTTTCATCAATTTCCGAGTGATGGAGAACTCTGTTCTGGAGTTATCACCTCAAAAGTCCGGTTACATTCATGTTGCCAACAAGAATAGAAGAAAACAATTGGCAACGCAAAGAGTCACCCTAAAGATTGGAAATCAGGCATTGGAAGAGGTGGACGAGTTGAGAGTTCTTGGCCTAGAAATTCACAAATCCGGCAAAGGAACACAATGGCTTCATAAGGTGAAAAAAGTAGCTGCGACTTCCTTAAACTTGATAAAACGCATTTCGTCTAGGGGAAGAGGAGCTCGAGCGGACATGGCAAGACGTCTTGTACAATCAGTGTTACAGCCGAGGATACTATACCAGGCCCAATTCCAAAGACTCACGAGGCGGCAATGGGCAAATTGGAAACAATAAATAGAAACGCAATGCGCACTATCACGGCCTTACCAAAACTTACCCCTATCCCTATTCTCCAAGAGTTTGCACAGATAAATACGTTGACAGAATTAATCGAACAACGAGAGGCAACAAGGGATATAAAGCGAAAGTATGTTACGCCCATAGCATCCTTGTACAACGAAGTGGCAGTTCAAACACCACCAATGGCAGACCCCCCTCCGTGGGAATTCACGACTATTACGACAAACAAGACCACTCGGCTTCGTCGCAAAGAAAAGCTGGCATCTCGACCTCTGGTTGATGCACTTCCAGGTACCTGCATTGCATATACTGACGCATCAATTATAGAAAATGGCGGTAGAACAGCAGCTACTAGTCCAACACACAGCGAACTAAAGGTACATAAAGAATATGTTTCAGAATACCCGGACCTGCTTATGATGGAACTCTATGCAATCCGTGATGCTATGGAGGCCATAAATAAAATAGATTCCATAACAGAAGCCCACATCTATACAGACTCCTTAGCCGCCATAAAACAACTGAAGAAAGTCACGAAGACGCTATGTGTTACCCAGGAAATCCACGCACTCAATAAAAAAACAAAGATAAGCATCCAGATACATTGGACACAAGACAATGCTGAGAACGCTGAGCAGAGAAAAGTTGACCACCTCACACACGAAGTTCCAAACACTAATGCGCCCCCCACCAGGCTCCCTTTCGATGCCCGCTCCGCTGTTCCCATCTTAGCATCCACTTTAAGGAAAAGTACACGTGCCCTCATTCCCCCGTATACATTCCCACTCCCTCGTAACTTAACGAGATTGCCGGAGGTTTCCCTTAGAAGGATAAGAGCTGGGGCGGCCCTTACCCCGTCGGTAAAATGCCGATGGGAATCGCAAGCAGACATCGGACCAACCACATGCCCGAAGTGTTCCACACCAGCTGCAGAGGTGGATGTTCGCCACCTGCTATGGACTTGTGCAGGTACAAGGGCATCAAGGACACAGATTCTGCGTGAAGTGGGACTAACCACAACAAGGGAAGAGGACTTTTCTAAATGGCTCACCGACAACGCTAAGAGCGGGAGCCTGCTCCGGTTCCTCACGGAAAACCATTTACATGAGTTTATATAATATGCCTTATGGCAAGCTTGCGTACAAAAAAAAAAAAAAAAACTCTGTTCCAATAATTTAGCTATATTTTATGCGAGTTTTTCCCTGGTTTTGGCTCTTCGGCAAGATGCTGATACACAGCCAGAGCCTGTAAGGATGGCTCACGGCCGGCACACCTATCATTTATGACTCAGTACAGCGGCAAAAATCACTGCAGGTCGCTCTGAACGCTCAAGTTTATGACATCTCGTTGGCAAGAATCACAACCGGGTGAAAGTGCAGGCTTGCAGCCGCAGGCTTGGCCAGCCTCCACTTTTTTTTTTCCAGCTTGTTGCGCACCAAATGACGGCATCACTGAGTAGACGCGTCAATGCCACACAGTGCCACGATTTTGCAGCTGTAGCAGACAGGAAGCATCCTCCATGCGTAGGTCATAAAGAGCGCACCGTCGCCACTCGAATCCAGCCATGGTACACCATGCATAACCATGAATACAGAAAACACAGAACATCCATACATGCACAGGCTTGGTTTCCTAAGAAAGGCCAGAGGCCCCGCACCTATGCTTCAGCCACCCATTGAGCTCAGCCTCTCCCCCTCCTCCTCCTTATTGGCATTGTAGCTGGGTGAGCCAAAGCTCACTTCTCAACCTTCAAACAAAGGTCACTGGTGGTGCTTGGGTAGCAGAAAGCAAGGAAAAAAAAAAAAAAATCTGCGGCGGTGGCGTTTTGATGTAAGGCAAAAAGCAAGGCACCCGTGTTTGTGCGATGTCAGTGCACCTTAAAGAAAGAACTCCAGGTGTTCGGAATTGTCGGGGCCCTTCACTATGGCGTCTCTCATACCTGAGTCGCTTTTGGACGTTAAACCCCACAAACCAACCAGCAAGAAAAAAAAGAATGCCTGTAAAAGTCTGGGCCATAATGACTGCATTTGATGCGTTCTTGTAGCTGTTTTTACCCAGCATAGGGCAGTGTTTTCATTTTGTTGACCGAACCAACATGGCGGGCATAGTTTCTCAAAGCATTAAGAGATGGCGCTCCGCATTTCCCGTATTTAGGGAGCCTACATGTACCAGCCCTACGCGTATTGTCTCTTGTGGAGGCTAGTCAACCAGGGAGGAGGGAGAGACTCTTTGGTGACGGAAGGGAAGGAGAGAAACATACCAGTTTTGATGGCTGTAGCTCTGTTATTAACGAGTCTGCTGCAAAAGTATTTTTGGCCATCGCGCATTCTGAAGGCGCTGCCTCATAGACAGCAGGTTTGAACACATTTTCGAATTTAGGGTGGTTCATAAACACGTTCAGTTTAT
Organism: Amblyomma maculatum; assembly: GCF_055883805.1. Classification (NCBI taxonomy): domain Eukaryota; kingdom Metazoa; phylum Arthropoda; class Arachnida; order Ixodida; family Ixodidae; genus Amblyomma; species Amblyomma maculatum. Next base: position 2,215,173 of record NW_028146749.1, on the reverse strand, counting down.
GGAATCTCACCTGAAAATGAAAGGAATGATTGAAGCAGGAGAAATGATAGCACCTTTAAATAGAAACAAAAGGTGGATGGGTTTTAAGATGCTTTGCAGCTGTTTTCCACTTGCCCAAAGGCAGTGCAGAGTTGTGGCCGGTGTGCAATGAGCAGTTGGGCGCATGGTTTTGCTGATGGCATGGCAGCTGCATGCTGGTTGGTGACATTTTATACACAAGGTCTTGCAGACTTTGTGTCTAGTTGCAAAAAAAGAGGATTGTAGCAAGTGAGAATTTATGCTGAAATAATTTTGTGAGTAGCTTCAAAGAGCAGCCTTTTTTGAAAAATGGCTGCTTTCCATGAAAACATGGCATTAGATTTTTACTTTTCTAGATGGGGTTTTAAATTTTGTTTTAGTGGTTTCTTGCAATCTTTTGCTTGTTCTTCACGACAGATGTATTTACTTCATAGCTTGCAATAAAATGCTTCCATTGCGAATAAGCATTCCTTGTGTGTTGTGCTCTTTGGTCTCATTATTTTGAACTGTAGTAGCCACGACAATCGAAAAACATTTGAGAGAACAGCATTGCATCATGTCTACATTATATTCCTGTAGAAAAAGAGAACGGGCATTGCAGTTGATGTCGATGAGACTGAAATCGACATTTGTTTCAGCTAAACTGTTTCCTCGATTTCGAATCTGGTTTGGGCTATTGCATGTCTAAGACCCCAGCCAAATATTGCCCACTGCCTCAATAACAGCACATGCTCAAGGACCTAAAGAAGCTACAAGATGAAAGTTTATTTTTCAACTCTTTGTGATGAGAGCAACACTTTACAACAGGTAGAGGTATTCATGGCACACCGGGATCGGGAATGCCAAAACCTAATGCGGTCTATGAAAGACTGCAAGCATGGGAAAGAGCTAATTAATTTTGACTGCTTCGTGTCCTTTAATATGCACTGACATTGTATAGCCCACAGGTGTCTTTACATCTTGCCTCTGCCAAAATGTAGCCGTGTATTTAATCTTAAAACCTTAGGATTAGCAGTCGAAAGCATAGCCACAAAGTCACTGTTGCACATAGGTAGGAAGGTTTCGGACGTAGGAAGGGAGTAATGTTTTTGAGCCAGGTAGTCACTCTGAATCTGAACCATGAGAAACATTTCCCCAAGAGCAAGAAGAGGTGAAAGTAAATTTGGAAGGTGCTGTACATATAATGTAATAAAAGGCAGCTTGCTATCATGTAATCAATCATCTGAAAGGCTGAAAAGTGGATTTTAAAGCATAAGTTTAAAATACCTAAGCAAAGGACAGTGTAGCAGGTTATAGAAAGTAAAATAATTTGGAAAACCTTCACAAACACAGATGTGGATTAAAGTACAGTTTCAAGGTGATCATAACAAGGAAGTAGTAATAAGCTATTATTGAAATGAGCAGGCCCTATTTGCCCTAGGCAGGTGGCGTCCTTGGTCCAAAACGGTGAGGGCATAAGCAGGTCCTCATGTGATGGTTTGTTTAGGCGGTACTTCTATGCTGCCGCAACACCATACCATATGACACAGAGTGCTGGGCATCTTGCAGTAGAGTACCTGCAGTTGAGATTGCAGCACATAGTGCACATCTTTGAGTATGAAGATGCAGAAAACTGAAAAGAAGCATTAGAGTGGGACATGTAATCCAGGAAATAGGGCTTTTCAGCTAATCGATTAGGTTTCGAGGGAGTGAAACAAGCAAGGGATACCAGACACTGGGATAAAGAGATAATGTCAGCAAATGAGCCAAGGTTGGCGGCTGCAGCTAACTCATGAAGCAGCGATGATTGCAGACCATTAATTCCCTTCAGCATACCTAGTGCAGGCAGTGATGATGATGAATCAAAACTCTGTTGCCAATTTATGAAATAACTATAGATATGTAACTGCACTGTGGGAAGCCCACTTAGCCACTTGATTTTCTTCCAAGTTTTTGTTATGAATGGACAGAGTGAAAATGCGCAAAGGAAATAAATGCCAGACTAGGAATAAGTGTAGTCAGAGTCCTTCATTGAATGGCTGTAGTGTCGCATTGCTGAACTGTGGTTTAAAAGCTACTTTTGGCAAGGTAAATGAGTCATACAGCCTCTGAGAGACTTGCAGGGAGAGCTGAACTAAGAGAACTCGAGAGAACTGCAGAGACTTGTGCGAGCACCTTACAACCCAGGTGGAAATTTTCTGCTGGTTTCTTGCTGGAAGCTACTGGTTTGTGCTGGAACCAGCAGGTAGCCTGCTGGATTTTTGCTGGTTGTACTGGTTCCAGCAGGGTGCTTGCTGGTTTTCCACTGGTCCCAGCAGGCGACCTGCTTGTTTTCCACTGGTCCCAGCAGGCGACCTGCTGGCTGTGCTGGTTCCAGCAGTGAGCGTCTGCTGGTCTCAGCAGGCAACCTGCTGGCTTTGCTGGTTCCAGCAGGGTGCTTGCTGGTTTTCTTTGCTGGTTTTAGAATTTTGCTGGTTCCCTCCTGGAATGCTACTGGAACCAGCAAGTAACCCACCCAAGTTTACAAACGCATGTAATGGAGTTCATTTACGCACGTGAGAACTTGTTGCATTCCCCTATCGCGAGCTCATTCATTCTACAAAAACGTAGTACGGAAAGTATATACTCGTTTTTACACCATGTTTCTGCTCCGTGATAAAAAATATCACCGTAGCTGCGAAAGACACCTTTTTAAAGAAGCTATGCTTTTTTTTTTTTTTTCGGCCGGTAGCCGCAGTGTTATACCGCTATGAGCTATTGCACACATCAAAGATGCAAAAAATGTTATCTGATCTTTACGAATTTGTTTATCACGGCGTAATGCACGAGGCTGTTACTGCTGTCACCTTCATCATCTGCTAGCGTAGCAGACGACGCGCCTTCGAACGATCTGGTGCAACGATCAGAGCAGAGCGAATACAATTACGTGTAAGATGGTATACAAATAGTAATATTAGCACAATTTGAAATATTTAAGGAGTATTTTTTCGTAACGTTTGACAAACGCGTATTTTCAGCGCTTACGACACTATCGTAACCAGTCTCCGGTTGACGCTCAACAAGCCAAAAGAAGCCGTTCCGAAGTTTAGACATTTACGTAGTGAGCTGTTCTGTGCTGGCTCGTGTTTGCGAATGCAGGAGTATTTTGTGCTTTTTACAATATTTAAACGTCGTCGTCAGTATGAATTATTTAAGGCATTTTATCTTAAACATCTACGTAAGTTTGAACCGGTCAAGATGGTGTAACAACTTCTGTCAAGACTGAGAAATGTGATGTGACATCTGCAAGGCCTAGGACCTGCGTGTGTTTGGTAAGTAAAAAATGCATCTCATTTCTTTTTTTTTTTTTGTAGTCCTCGCTTTGTGTAACGTCTAGTGGATTTGCGAGAGCTTATTATAGGCACGGAGGAAAAGAACAGTGAAGCAAGTGGGAACAGTGACTCAAGCGCGCACCACTGCCAGCGCATTTCGGCAGTGATGAGAGCCGCTTACTAGTCGAGTGACTAGTAATTGACTAGTAAGTGAGCTGGTAATTTTGTCGTCCCTAGTTTAAAATAGGCCATATCATTTTGCCGAAGTATCATTGGTGCTATTTTCGGCAAGTAAAGTATCTTTGTCGCCCGATTGTTTTTCGCTTTGTACGAACGTGAACAGCCAAGGATTCAAAGAACGTCTAATCGCAAGTTAACACACTGTGCAAGTTAACACACATTCGATACGATTCGTTGCAAATAGACTAACTAGACTGTCTTTCCATGCCAATCCATTTGCAGGGTATGGGTGTATGACGAGTGGCATACCAAACAAGGTTAAAAGAATATGCCGATAAACAGTCATGTCTGGCTAGCAATGGGTATACCTCTAACCTTTCTGATTTAATTTAAAGGAGCGAACAGTCTACGAGTCCAATGTAAACGTTGGGGATAATTTTTTTTTTTTTTTTAGGTTTGTTGTTATTAACAAGAATGAGTCTTATGATGATTTAGGGAGAAATAATATTGCATGAAAAGCGGCATTGTTTTTCCTTCCACATTTCATTTAATATTCTTTCTCCCTAAATCATCTTAACACTCATTCTTGTCAACATCGACAACAAACCTAAAAAGAAAAATTATCCCCAATGTTTACCTTGGACTTCTAGACTGTTTGCTCCTTTAAATTGTATCATAACGAGCCCCTCATTTCATTAACCTTTCTGGTAATACCACACCAGTTGTTACGTTGCATCTGCCTAAAGCAATGCAGACAGTTTCCTAGGAGTGGCATTCTCATGGTTGAATGAATGAAACACCATGGGTGCGTGTGGGCATTGGTGCAGTCTGCACAGGCACATGCAAAAGCTAGCCATCCACACATTAGTAGAAGCGCTGCTCATTGAAAATTTTCTCTAAACGTGGTTTGCATCACACTTGACCAGTTCCCATGTGGATTTGCACCAAATATGTGGTTCTTGGGTAGATGCTTTCAATTTCCATTATTCATATTTTATGTGCAGTAGCATGGTTTTAGTAGCATATTTTTCTGGTCTGTTTTTTTTTCCATGCAGCTACCTTCATGGCACCATCCGAGTTGGAGCTGGAGCACACCTGCTGCAGTACCACAGTCTCGAAGGAAAAATGTGTCTATGCAGATTGCAGAATTTATATGGGCATGGAAAATAAAATTAAACTATGAGTCATGACTGAAACCTCTGCTGTTGCCATTATTTTCTTTGTGCAGTCCAAGGCAGTCGCTGCACCAAATTCTCGTGGGCTGACAAGCCCCCAGAGAACCAATCCACCAAATTCTGACTATATGCAGCCCTCAGTTGAAACCTAGCAGCCAATGGTTCCAATAGCCACTGGTCCCAGTGGCTGCTGGTCCCAGCAGCTACTGGTCCCAGCAGCTACTGGTTCCAGCAGTGCTGGGTTATTAGCACATTCCCAGCAGCTGCTGGAACCAGCAGCTGCTGGGAATGTGCTAATAATCCAGCACTGCTGGAACCAGCAGGATCCCAGCAGGAAACCAGCAGAAAATTTTCACCTGGGAACCAGCCGGTTCAAATGGCGCGCCGTTGCAACGGTTGAGTGACAGCTAAAAGCCCCTCTATCTGGAAAGTAGCGAAACTCTCCTCCCTTCGGCTGCTTTCCTCCTCAATTCTCCTCTGATTTCACTCTCCCACCGGCGGGAGCGCTGCGCACGGCACGCTGAACCTGCCTGGGCTCGAGGGGCGCCGCGGAAGGGTCAATGATAGTGAATGGCGGGGGCTTTTTGTGCTGCCTTTTAAAGCGTTCTTTTAAATCTGCTTTGCACAGGTAACTACTAATCGATTTGAAAATGTTATGTTTGGTTTTAGCGGCACATATTGTTCGCAATAACAAAGAACCCAGACGGCCACTGACGTCCGACGGACAACCGAACTCGGCCGCAACTCGGCGGCCGATTTCGGACGTCCGCCGGAATTCCGGCGTACGTACGAAAGCTTACGATACTGAGCTTATGTCTCGCACTGAAAGCTCTTACCATGTTCTTAGATTATCATATTAAAGTAGCTTTAAACCCATGCTTGTTAATACAGTGATAGCCATAAATTGAATCTAGGGCATCATGCTCATATACAAGGCTTCTGATAACCGCTGGTCACATGATGTGGGCTATAGCAGAAACCTGTACCTGGTCATCTTACAAGCATTTGTGCAATTGATGCTTTTAATGTGTTGTAAGAGTTTTTGTGTCCTGTTTCTGTATGGGCATGCTTTCCTTATTGAAGACTAACATTTGGCTTGCTACAGCAAAACCTCTACCTAGTCATCCTAAAAACAGCACCGCAGTTGGTGCTTTGAGTGTGTTGTAAAAGTATTTGTGTTCTGCTTCTGTATGGCAATGCTTTTCTCGTTGAAGACTAGCATCAGGCTTCCAAAAATTTTTCAGATGCCATTTATTGTAGCCGATTTCGTAGGCCAACAGGAACCAGTACTTTGAACATGGAAAACTGTCATCCACGGGGGAAAAACAGCAACATCCCTTTGCATTCTCATTTCTTTGGTATGGCTAAAAGTGAGTATTGTATGAGTATCTATATTATTAATATTGAATCATGATTGTCAGTGTTGAAGTTGTTTGAGCGTCATGATTTTAAACACACAGGACATCCCTTCGACATTAAGGTTTTAGCTTGTTTACATGTAGGATGTAGAACTGGTTTCAACAAACTTTATGCAGCAAATTCTTTTTACATTGTCCACCATGTTACTTTTTGTCATTGTCCATTGAAGTAAATAACCAGTATTTTACGTTTACACAGTCGTCCACTCTTAGCTTGAATGGGAATGTGTGGCATGCAGTTTGCAAAATAGCAATGCATCCGTCACAGCCATGCATCAAGGCTAAGTGGCTTGTGCGTAGAGGGACCAGCCGCTCCAGCTTCACGTCATCTGCCTCTTTGCTCCGGTGTGCAGACGTGCATTGAGGCAAAGTGGATTATGTGTAGAGAAACCAGGAGCTTCTTTGTCACATCTGGCTGTTTGTTACGGTGTGCAGATGCGCATCGAGGCAAAATGGCTGATGTGTAGAGGGACCAGGAGCTGCTGCTTAATGTCCTTCGCCTCTTTACTACAGTGCACAGCCGTGCATTGATGCTAAGTGGCTTGTGAATGGAGGGCCCAGGAGCTGCAGCTTCACGTCTGCCTCTTCGCTCAGGCACGCAGGTGCGTATTGAGGCAAAATGGCTTATGCATAGAGGGACCAGGAGCTGCTGTGTGGCGTAGTCTGTATATTTGCTATGGTGCGTATCGAAGTACAATGGGGGGGGCTCATGTGTAAAGGTACCATGAGCTGCTGTGTCATGTCGTCTGCCTCTTTACTATGGTGCGCAGGCATGCATCAAGGCAAAGTGGCTTATGCATAGAAGGACCAGGAGCTGTTGCTTCACATCTGCTATGATGCGCAGCTGCGTATTGTGGGTGGTGGTGGAAAACATTGCCATCAGATACAAATACAGGAGGTTACTCACTAGCTGACCCTGAGGGGGCCTGTCCTGACAAAAACAAGGGGTCCCTAGTTTGGGACCCCAGTGGTGGTAGAGGGACTAGAGGCTGGTACTTCACGCTGTCTGCCCCTTCGCTACGGTGTGCAGCTGCGATGGATGCAGTGGCATCTCAAAAAGTGCATGCCACGCACTCGCATGTTCAGCCTGAGTGGACGACTGTGTACCTGCTATAGCTTTGTTAATCATAGAATAAACCTAGGCCAAGTTGGATAAATTATAGCTCACCTCATATGTGGTCAGCAAAGAAAAGCCACTCCAGAAAATCTGATGCATTTACTGTCATAGGATTCTTATTCATATACATGCTACTTGCAAGTCAGATTCTTCACCCTCAGAAATGCCAGAAAAACTACCAAGGGTGCGTCTGTAATAGTCTAGCTTGCTCTTTCTCTGCAGACTTGAGTCAGATGTGTGTTCCATTGCTGTGGGTGGGACAGATGTGAATCTTTGATTTTAAGCTTGCAACAAGTATGTTATTGTAGTTTAAAGGCAAAACGGTACTAATAATCGCAGCCCCCCGTGGCCTTTATCCCCTTTTAATAGTGTTGCTAGACACTGAATTATTAGTTTACTCTGCACTGTTTCTGTCTAGTTAATGTGCGGAGATGTATATATATTTATATGACTTGGAGTTGTCGACTTTGCACTTAGAAACATTGTAGCGTTATCTGATGTGTTGCTTTCATTTCTTTAATGATTTCTGTAAGGGATCGGTGGGTATGCTAGGCACCATTATTAGTCTGCTCTTTTTGGGTCACGTGTTCAATGCCCAGCTGCGGCCGTCTCGCACTTGCCCTCGGACAGGAGGCGGAGAGACGCGCACAGAGAGGCAGCTACAGCAGCTACAGTGCTTAACGGAAACGTAGGCAGAGAGGGAAAGAAGTCCCCTCTTCCGAGGACTTTGCTGTCACACTCGAAGACGCGGGGACAGGCAGTTTGTTCTCGTTGCTGTGTCATGTAGGGGGCTCATTTTTATTTAAGGAGCTTTACGAACAGTATACAACTAAGGGGTCCTTTGTACTAAGCATACTAAGGGGTCCTTAGTACGCTGACTGGACCCATCACCCGGAGGCAGCACAGCTTTGAAACGAGCACCTCTTTTGGAAGAACTGCTTATCGTTCAAAGAAAAAACACTGTCAGGTTGAAGGGTGTAAGGCCCTCTTCCTTGTTGGGGAGCCCATAAAAGTGACAATTATTCAGTGCAGGCGCGCTGAGTGGGGTCTCGTTGAGGATTCTAACCCTGGATGTCAACAATGGTGGGACATGGCAGCGTTGAAAAAGGGCAAGTGTGTAACAGTGACGGTATGATGCGGAGCGGGAAGATGTGGGTTGGCTCTTCTGATGTGGTCCACAATGGTGCTGACTCGGACGCCAATAATTGCAATAATTGCCCTGTAAAAGGAGCCGCCAAGGATGCAAGCTTTGGGCAATGGTTGCGCACGTGGGACACCGTTTTGATGGGTTCTAATTTTTTTATTTTTTTTTTTTCCTAGGGGAGAGATTTTGGCATGTGACCTAGTGAGCCAATCATTTCGAGGTCCATTCTCTAAATTCTGTTTGTTGTGAAATGAATTTGTTGTCCCTTTTGCATTGCTTGTATTAGGGAGAGGGTGAAGAATTTATGAAAGTGGAAAGACATGCCAAAATGTTTGTTAGCTAGTCATGTGTGAGTTCGTTGTCATTGGGGATGAGAAATGTGGGCGGAGTCTCGAAGTTAATGAAACGGCCCCGCGGCCAGGAGAACTTGTTCTGAGCTAGATTTTGATCTCTTTCCTCTTCGGCATAGATCATGGTCATTGTTTCACTTGTTGTAAATACGTACATACATGTACAAAATTTTCAGTTCATCTTCCTCTCCGTGTGCAAGTTGTTGTGGCCAGATGCAGTAAATTCACTATTTTCATTTCTATATAACGTGCCTTTCTGAAGATGGTGAGCTCTTTTGTCCAATCCTGTAAGAAAGCAGCAAAGCGCTCCCAAATCTTCTGCAAAACTGTGTGATATCTTTAATACTAACTGCGGCTTGGTGTCACTCAAAACATGTAGTTGAGGTAGATTTCTCCCCCCCCCCCCCTCTTTTTGTTCGTTCAAATGAGGACCAGCAGACACTAACTCTTGCTTTTGTAATGCCCTAGGCCCCGCCTTAAGGCAGTACTTCAATGTCAATACCATTTTTATAGCTATGGCTGTCCAACAGCACTAATGTCTTTTATACACTTCTTTTACTAATCTCTTACCCAAGTGGTGGCTTATACTGCGGGGGCGAAAGTCTCTGGACAGTATGTCTAGATTTTGGACTAGAATCGCGATGTAAACGAATTGTGACCTTATTTCTCTTGCACACATGAAAGAACTAACGTTAACTTTCACATCGACAAGTATGGTCCGAGTTTCCTGGTCGATGTGAAAGTTATGTGCTTTGATTGCAGTTTGTGTAGTCCACACATTTGTCCCCGATATTACATAGGGGCAAATTAGGTGCCTTTACAGGGGCAGTTTCTTTGGCGCCCACTACCTTCCCCATAAAAAAGCTACAGTGTTTCTTGCGAACAGCTGGCTGCATTTATAAATACCATTATTTTTGTAATTTGTTGTGCGTAGTTGAGAAATCCATGACATACATGCACAGCTGGTTGCCAGAATTATGCAACCATATTTCAGTAACTAACATCCATGCTGCATGCTGCCGGTAATACATCAGGAGCTTGTGGTTGTCAGCTTTTTGTGTGACTATAAGCCTTGCTATTGTAATGTCACATATAGCGCTGTGGGTAAACAAATAACTTTACTTTTAACTCTTGTAGAAGCATGAACACTGCGCAATCACTGCGGCGGGCTATGCTTCCACATTGGGCTTTAGCCACATGTCAAATGTCTATCTTTATTCTGCTGCAGCAACTTGCATGTTATCAGATAAGTTACTTCGTCGCAGCTGCTCTAAGGAGACGCTTTCTAGACGCTTGTAGCCTAGATGTTGATGTCGATATACCCCCGACACGCCCAGGCAATGTCTTCGGTAGAGGGTACTTGGAAACCAGCGAAATGTGCAGTTTACAGAACAAAAAGGTAACAATTTTAAATGATGTTATTATTGATCACTTCTTTTCAGAGCAGGAACAATGACTTTAGAAATCTGCCTGTTAAACCGCTCAAAGTGCAGGTTTTTGCCGCCAATGCGTACCTGTGTAATACTGCAATGCTCTGGCTGTGCTTCATGTTCATATACAGCATCCTTTATGCTTAGTTTCTCTGCATGTGCACTCCATGTCTTGGGCATTGCTGAGGGCGCATAGCAGCAAGCATAACATGCCATGTTTGGTCAAAGTGGCATGTTCAAAAAGACGACATAAAAACATTAAAATATTGAATGCCAGGTTCTGGTCAAACTACGTTTGTATCTTTTGTTATTCTGCATGGGTTTTGCTGCAGTTATATGACCTTTCTATATAGTATGTGACAGTTCTGAATGGAGATGCATGCGTACAGTGCCATCTGGAAAAAGCAATTGAGAGAAACTGGCAGTTGCCCTTGGAGATGTGTAATCAAAGTTCAGCACAGATAACTTGAATTTCATTTTCCCTTCTATTGCAGGAGGAGCCCAGCCTGCTCTTTCCATCTTAGGCCTGAAAGACCAGCAACAGCTGATCGAGCAAATGCACAGGATAGTAACTGCTCCTGGAATCCCGGCCTGCGGAGGCCGCCCACAGAGAACTCGATCATCTCCTCGCTAATTCCGAAATATTCGGTTTCAATAAATACCTTTTCCTCCACCACCTCCCCAAGGGAAGAGCTGTCACGGCCAAGGATAATTAAAAAAAATTCAAGTAGATTCTTAATACTCCCGTTGGCCTGCATTTTACCATGTCATTCTTTAACATCGATATTTTTTTAGTGTAGACTATTTATGCATGCAGTTTTTGCAATAAAGCCAAAAAAAAAATGCTTTTTTTTACAACCTCGCATGCTGGTATGCCTATGCACTTAGCATGTTTTCAGGAATGGTGCATTTGTGTAAAGCTCAGCTAGCATATGTGCCTCTTTGATGGAAGTTTTAATTGCACACTACTGTTCAGTGCTTTGTGAGTGAAAGTAAAGCAGACAACAGGAAACTTGAACCTGTTGCGTATTCTATTGTCTGCTTTACTCTCACGACAAAGGCATTGAGCACTAGTATGTGACTGAAATTTCCATGGCACATGCTTGCTGAGCTTTACACGAATGTTATTGGCAAGTTTTTACAACAATAGCGGGCCCTGCAAGCACGTTCCGGGAAACGTCCGAATGTCCGCCTCCGGCTGCCCGTCGGACGTCCGTGGGACGCGATCCGGATCCACGAACGATAGTCCGACGGACGTCCGCTGTACGTATATCGAACATAACCGGACTTCCGTCGGATGTCCGAAGGTCTGAAAACGGACGTCCGTCGGTCGACCGTCGGACTTCTATGGCCGTCTGGGAAGGAAGGAGAAGACACGCTCAAAACGGCAAGAAATGTTTGCACTCAGCATCGCACTCGGGTATTCTGAAGCATCAAGAACGAGGAATAAACTGAGCAGGCAATGATGGTGTCATCTGTGTTGGGTGACAGATAGATGACCCTGAATGAGAGCCAATGGCCCCTTCAGAAATCTTCTGCATCTTTGCGCGCGAGCGGCAAACCGGCGAATTCTAACATCGATCGCTTCTGGCTAACCTATAAGCAAAAGCGTCGATTGTTGTATGCTTTCATTTTCAAATCACATCTGTAAGAAAACGATGAAGCAGTGTTCCTACAGCTGCTAATCAGAGGCAGTGTAGGTGAAAAAAGTGGCTTCTATTTCTTCGCAAAATCAATTGATCAGCAAAGTGACTCATGCAAAATAGGGTCTTATTTTATTGGCACAATACTGGTTTGCCTTAAAGGTCGTAAGATGTGGCGCATACAAAATACACAGTTCCAAATACAGAAGGAATGTAGCGATAAACACTGTTGCACATTGGAACCAAGTAGCATCTTTGATTTTACTGACACAGCACTGGTCGCTTTACAAGGGTCCTATGGCGCAGGCACATTAATTGAAAACACACATTTTCAAATAAAAATAAATGCACAGAAAAACACTGTTAGACAATTGGAAGATGCTGAGAAACCTTAACGCAATGAAAATATATGAAAACGAAGTGCAAGCAAATAATTTTCGTAGAAACATTTTTCACACATGTTACAATCCAATTTTAATTTCGATGATTATAAGTTTCAGATATGCACGAGAATATCTTTAAAAAATGCAAGCAGTTACCAGAAATTTTGAACATTTTACAGATTCATTCAGGCGACAGGCAAAATATTAACTGTATGCAGATTTTCAAACCACAACTTCCACAAATTTTTCAAATTTTTCAAATTAATAAAACATGAAATTACGAATGCATACTGTCACCGAATCTGAGCTGCAGCGACCCGCATGCCTACGCTTTTGCTACCGCATTTACCACTAGTCACAGGAGATATTTTAGAGGCTTCATCTCGGACAAAAATCTGGATCCGTACTTTCACGAAAATACTCACAATCTCTTTTACAACATCGTGGCAGGCTGGGAAGCAAGATACCAATGAAATGCTATCTTTTATCCGGGCCTGCAGTTGTGCAGTGCTGATTGAATTTTTGAGGAGACCGTCTCTGTTACTGCGGAAAAAGTTCTCAGCAATGTTTACAGTTTCGATTACAGCTGGCGATGGGTTCGTCAGTGACATGTGAGACTGTGAAAAGTTCTTCAACTCAATTAACCTTCCCAGTGCCGTGTTGGTAATCAGCGAAGCACGGCAGTCGTTCTGTTCTACTATTCTATGTTCTGTTTCTGTTCTACTTGAACACTGAAACGCGCAGCAGCACGGCATCGCGTGCACGAAACTGCACGCGCGCAAGCCATAGGAACGGTACGACGAGGCAGTTTAATAATGGCGGCAGCGAGAAAATAAAAAACAAGCAAAACAAGATTTTGCGCGCGCTGAAGACGTAAGGTGACGTGATTTTCACGTCACGGGCCCGGCAGCCAACGACAGACCAGAAAACCCGCCCTCACTCTTTCTTTGGAGAGGGGAGCGTAGAGGAGCGAGGAGGAAAGCGCCGGGAGAGGGAAACGGCGGCAAAGATCTTACAATTTCGCTACTTTCCAGAGATAGAGGGGTTTAGTGGCGTGACATGGTCCATAGGGTCACGAAGAGTCGGACACGATTGAACGCCTGAACTGAACTGAGGGTGCCTCGATGCGAGAGCGGGCGCGCATCGAGGCACCCTAGATGTAGAGCCCCTAGGCATAGAGTTTCCTACTCTTACCTAGAGGGAAAGCTGGGCTGCCATCTATGGGAGTTTACATGGAGTATCCAGACGACCGGTTCAGCCACCATGGGCGCTCAAAGCATCATGGGCCGGAGAGCTACCGAGTGCAGAACTACAACTTTTGGCCAAAACTAATGCAAAGATAAAAGTTGTTCTACAGTAAATAATGTTCTAACATTCAATTTTGTGACTATAAATTGCAAAAAGAGAGAGAAACAGCATGTCAGTGCGAAATTTATCCAATATAAGCGATCGCTCGCTCTCCTATTGGCTGAGTATTAAGCTGCGCGGAAACCAAAATTTCGCACCTGTTGAGCATACCATAAAAAGAAAAAAGTTTTTGAAAATATATACGGTTGCTTATTTACTTCAAGAAGATTTTGATGGCATTTTAGAAAACCGAAACTGTTTATTGGCGCAGTCTTCTGTTGCGTTTGCACTACTGTGGCTTTTGCGCACTACGTTTGTAGTCTGCTACTGCTCGTCTGCTCGCTACCTATAAGCGCGCGGCGCGCGCTATTTGACGGCTCTCACCATGTCTTGGCGTTGTGCGTACGGACTCTGCAAAGAGAACCACAAAGTACGAAGCGGAAGCCTGTCCTATCACAAGTAAGTACCTGGCGTATATATTTACCACTGCTTATCACGTTGGTATTTCCGTGAATTCGTGAAGTCGCGTCTGCAATGCGCGCGGTGACTGCCCGGCTTCGAAATGGGTGGGAAAATTTCAACTGCGGGTAAGGTAACTGTAGCTTGTCGAAGTAATTGGCGCTTCTAAAAGGCAAGTGTCGGCACGAGAAATGTGCAGAGTTTGACAGTAGCAGGTTCTGAAGTTTAAAATTCACAACAAAAAAGCGTTCTTTCATTTTCTCACCTGTTCATTGCAGCTAGCAAGTTAACTCTAAAATACAAAAAAAAAAAAACTTTTTTTTTTCGGTTTCTCACCTGTAGCAAATGTGTTCAATGCACAGGTTCCCACTGGACAACTCCGACTTACTTTCGAAATGGCTGCAAGCGATGGGGCAACCAGACTTCAGGCCCAGCAGATACCAAACACTTTGCTCGGCTCATTTCTTAGCAAGCGATTTTAGAGCAGGGCGTCAACAATGTGTGCTTCATGAAGGAGCAGTGCCATCGCAGTTTCAACACAACACTGGATGCACACAGGTAGTTATGCACACTTGCATGTACTTTTGGGGGGTTTCAACAATTAACAAGCACGTATCTTAAAAAAGAATAGCTTGTAGAGGCCAAATGTCAATATACAGTTTCTTGGCTCGGCACAGAAAAAATGAAATTTATCTTCTTTGCCAAGATGATGCAGTGCAGGCACAGCACTAATCAGGAAGTGATGCAACTTACTGTAGTTGCCATGGAGGATGGTACCATTAATATTACCATTAATATTTAAAAACATTGAGCACATTCAGCAGGTACCTATAAAGTTGTGTGGGATAATGTGACACTACAACTTGAGACAACCTCTTGGCCTGATTTATTACAAGTGGCAATGGTCTTACACCACAGATTTTAAAGACGTATGGCAATTGCAGACAAGTAAGTTTAACATGGACGCCTTTTGCTCCCAGGAAGTACCACAGCACAGTGGATGTGCTGACACGGCTTCACAGGAACAACCAACACCACCACCAGGCTCAGGAGACATACCATATGCTGCAATCTCCCTGCCAACAGTTCAACAGCCATCAACCAGTCACCAAAACTCAGCAGTAAAACATGACCACACATACAGCCGCGAAATAACCGAGGACAGGGTGAAGCTGCTGGAAGAAGGTCTTACGTCTGCCCGAAAGAAATTGAAAGTGCTGCACGAAAAAACAACAAGATATGAGAAAAAAAGTGGAACATTACTGAATGTCATTGAGGAGATGAAGGCGAAAAATTTGATTTCCCAAGAAGCTGAAAAAAAGCTTGAAGAGTTTCAGAACCTCCCACAAGAAATTCTAAAAGGATGGGGAGAAAATGCAGCTGCTGAGCATTCCTGTCGCAGGAGGTATAATGACGAGATGAAAAAATTTTCTTCCACACTTTACTACTATTCGCCACGGGCTTATGAATACTTGGGCAGGCTGTTTCCTATGCCTAGTGCACAGGCGATCAGGAAATGGCTACAAGTTGTAAGTGGCTGGCCAGGCTTCACTGCTGAAGTACTCAATGATCTAAAGGTCAAACATGGGCAAGATTCACCACGGGAGCGACTGTGCTCTATACTACTTGACGGGATGAGCATAAGGAAGGCATGTGAGCTTGATGCTTCCAGTGGCCGTCTCATCGGTTATGTAGACCTGGGGCACTCGCCAGAAAATGAAGATGTCAATGATGCACCACTAGCAACAGAGGCACTAGTGTTCATGGTCGTTGGCATAGCAGCACCGTGGAAGATGCCATTTGGTTATTTTCTCAATGCTGGCCTCTCCGGGGAAGTGGTCAAGAACTTGCTGCTTGATGCCATCCACTGCATAACTGAGTGTGGACTGACAGTAGTGGCCGTCGTATGTGACTGCCTCAGCGCGAATGTGTCAATGGCAAAGCTGCTTGGATGCCAGGTTCACGAGCATTCATACAAAGACCTGAAGACCTTCTTTCCCCACCCAGAAAATCAGCATCAAAAAATCTTCATGCTATTTGATGCCTGCCATGGCATAAAGCTGCTCAGGAATCTCCTTGGCGACAAAGGTGTTCTAGTCAGCAGCTTCTATGGGGTAAGAAATACTATATTTTAGCAATGAGAACTGATAAGTGTATTCAGCTGTCAACAAAAAGAGAAATTTGAAGGGCACTTAAGCTACGTCTTTAAGAGTATGCTGCGACAGCATTAATGACTCTTGTCTGCAGCTGCTCTTGTGGATGCACACATTTTGTTACTCGCTCAATCACTAATTCTGTAATTTATGCCTCTATAATATCACATACACTCATTAGCATATAGTTGTAAGTTACCATACTGTACGGGTGACCAAGGGACAAAAATATAAAGCACCAATTCAACAAAGCCATATGATGTGCCTGTGTGGCCTAAGGACAGCACATTTGATTGGGAATCCAAGGGCGGTGGGTTAGATTTTCATCTCCTCCCAACATGTGGTCTTGTGATGTCACATAACCCTATCGGTGGCCCATTGTTTCACCTACGAACTCGCATAGTTGTGGCCATGACTTTTCAGCTCGCAATGCTGGCAGCAGCAATGCTAGAAATATTTGCTGCAGAATGGGACCTTTAATGGTGTTGTGTTAAAACAGCTTATGCACTGCCTCTATAAAATATATTAAATAGCCTGCTGTTCATAGTTTCCCACACAAGCTAAAGCCACTAACACAGCTGCACTTACAAATGTGAAGACTAAGGGAAGTGAAAAGAAGTTTAAATGACTGTAAATGACTAAGCTATAAGGAATAACATTCACATCAGGCTTGTATGTCTGAAAGACAATGCCCTTGCTAGTGCCAAAGCTTTGTTCATATAGCATGACTAGGCTACCGAAGCAAATAGCATAAATACAGTGGCTGCGTTTAAAATAAAAGTATGTAGCTGACGAACATTTTGCTTTTATGTCAAGCAAAAATTTCCTTTTGCTTGAATTTAAATCTTGAGTGACATTATGGAAAATAATATAAAACAAACCATTAAAGAGGCTGTGCTCACTGTAATCACTTTTCATAATAATGAACGGCCTAAGGGAAGATAGGTACAACTGTTTTGCCGACAGGCATTCATCTGTAACAAAATTATATTTGGACCAAAAGTTGTAGTTGATAGTAGTATTGCATCTTGTTTAAAAATGATTTGTTGGTTTATAGGGTTTAACATCCCAAAGCAAATGAAGCTATGAAAGATGAAATAAGGGGGCTCCAGAAATATTGACCATCTGGGTTCTTTAACATGCACAGACTGTAATCGCACACTGGCGCCTATCTTTTCGCCCCCATCGAAAAGCTGCCACCACCACCAGGAGTCAATCTCACATCATTGGGTAGTCGTGCACCCTAACCACTGAGCTACCACGACAAGACGTTTACAGAAAAAAAGATGGCCTTCAGCAAATGTACTAGCATTTGAAAATTTGCTCCCATCTAGCTTATAACCTGGTCTGCAGTGAAAGTAACCTCCTCAACATAACTATGCGGAAAGCAATAGCATAAGGCAAGTGCAATTATACTGCTGTGCTCCTTTAACGAAATCATTCATGCAATGTTTTTCTACTCAACTCTCCCTGTTCAAGGATATCCTTCACTCTGCCGCTTAACTCATGCTTTATGGTGCTTAATGTCCCAAAGTGAAGCCAGTGTAGCAGAGTTCCAGATAATTTCGACCAGATAGATTTATTTATTATGCACCAACAATGCACAGCACAAGGCTGTCTTGCATTTCACCTCCACCAAAACATGACCACAATAACTGGGGTCAGTCACTGGCCGCCCAACTCAGTGATTAAGCACTGAAACCCCCGAGCCACTGCAGCATGATATGCTTAACTCAGTAATGAAAAATTATACGGTGGTAGAAGATTAGTCAAGATTTCAACTGTGCTTTGCGGTGAATATTACCTTAGGATACTGCAGAAGTAAAACGACATGGATGTCATTTTAACACTGCAGAAACTAAAGAAAGGCAAACAAGCTGTTTAGTGTTCAAGAAACTGTAAATGCCAAGGCAGTTAAGATGGCTTTGCAATTAACCCAAAATCCTGTGCCCCTTTACTTCACAGACTGTCCGGTGGGAACACATTGTGCGCCTCCATGAGCTGCAGGATAAGGAAGGGCTACGTGCAGCCAACAAACTTTCAAGAGCCCACATTGAGTACTATCGACAGGTGAGGTAACCTCTGTAAGGTCGCCAGCAGAAGTTTAATATCCTGCTTTTTTCTTCCTTTAATAGGTGATGAAAGTTAAGCTAGCCGCACAGGTATTCAGCAGCTCTGTCAGCAAGGCCCTAGAGTTTGCCTCACGGCTGCAACTCCCAGACTTTGAAGACTGCAGTGGAACAGCCAAGTTTATTGCCATGGTTGATCGGTAAGACCTACGATAGGTTGCTTTGCATGTATTTTGTAAGGTACTGTAAACAATGGCATATGGTTAGGTTAACGCAAAAACAATTTTCAGGACATAAGGTATGCAAAACCTCTAACTGTCCCACTTTAAACAAGGAGACATAAATCAATAAGACAATGTTTTATTTACCTTAAGGCTAATTCTTAATGCTACAAGGGTCACAACTCGGACAGGTCTAGCAATGCTGAACATGTTTAAATTTCTCTGCCTGTATCCACAGATTGTGATGATTAAGGAAGCGGCTGAAATGAAAATAATCAGGATCTAAAAATAGCAATTCAAGGAAAAACAAGCCACAGTAAAATAAGAAAACGACCAACAAAATTTTATGGTGTAATGATTTCACACTAAATGGCAACCTTAAGAAGTAGTAAGCAGCAACTAACTCCAGTTACAGTCAGAGATGAAGCCTGTTCTCTGCACAAGTCCTTCATTTGTATTTGTGTGGGCAAGGCACTATTGGCATGACAGTGCGCTATTACAGCTCCGATGTCTCAACATAGTGAACACCTTGCCTTTAGCCCACCTTGTCTATTTATAGTAAGCGCTTGTTTTTTGGCTAACAAATTGTGCAGACGAAACGTTCAGACGAAAATGCTTACACAGCCAGGCAACTGGCAGATACCCTGTAAATAGCTTTCTGTTGTTCAAAACCCCTATGGCTAGCTTTGGGGTATCTCTTAATGACCTATTTACATGTACAAGCAATATCCTATTGAGCTCGGGCCTATAGTATAAGCCTGTAAAGGGTAATGTTTGTAATATAACAATGTATAAAATACATGCATGTGCACAGTTTACATTTGCACAGGTATCATTAAAGGATATGTGCCTGAAACTAGACATATCTCAACTATGCTCACTTCAGAAAACCCTCTTTTGGGCCGCCTGCACAAGGACTGAATGCCTATGACATGATGCCGCAGGTGCCGTCATCTACAAAGGCACCAGTTTCTGGGTGATGCACCTCTGGTGACAGCACTCCACAAACCTTGTGTCACTGAGACATTGAGAATATGCCTGTATAAGGTTAATGGCAGTAATGTGCAAATATTTAAGCAGAACTTAGGTCTTGCTTATACATAAATTCTTAGAAAATGAGATGCCTATCATAGCATATGAAAATAAAAATTCATATATCATATTATGCTTTACGAACATGAATAATTCATTCAGCTTGCACTGGTGTACAAGAATATGCAGAAAGCTAACCATTTAGCATTATCTTTCAGGACATTTGACCACTTAAACTCCTGCAACCCAACAGCCAAAGGGTTCAAGGCACCACTGCGGCCGTCAACACTCCAGTATCAAGGAGAGGTGATGGAGGTTGCAGGGAAGCAACTAATGGACCTTCGGCTACCAGATGGAACACCGGTAGCTCAAGACGGCAGGCGCATGTCTGTGATTGCACTAGCATTCACGCTGAAGAGTGTGTCACAGCTGGCAAAGACACTCTTTGATGCTGAACTATGCAGGTGAGTGCGCATCTATGCTACAGTCACATGCTGCATATCCCTAAACAGTTCACTGACAACATTAACTCAGTTCATGACGCAAAATGTCATGTGCGCACATTGAGTTTTTGTGCATTTTGGCATGCTCATTTTTTGTGTTTCATATAATTGTCAGCAACTAGATTGTTAACACTGGTGTTATGATGTGATACTCGTAATAATTAATAGAAAAGACCAAGAAATAGCCTACACTAGGATACTCAACACTGTGTGTGTGATTCTGGCAGTGAACAAGCAGCGCGTATATATTGCTTGATTATTCCAACTACAGCTATTGAGACGGCAGGGCTAAAAGACAAATTAAGACACAAGCACACCAGCCCTTTTCCCTTTAGCAGAGACGAAAGTCTTCACCATGGAGTGGGAAATAGGGCAACACTCAATGTTAACGCTTCACATGCACTGACAAATCACAAAAAGAAACATTAAAAAAAAGTGATTACTGCTAAATGCCATAACCTGACCTTTTTCATAGCACTTATAGAATCCTTTATGCAGTATATTGTTCGTCTAGTTGGTTTATGCTTCATTAGTGACCTTCATTCATACAAAATAATAAACAATTTCAACTTAATTTCTTGAACCCATCCCGTATTCAGTTCGAGCTCTATTTAAGCAAATGAGTACAATTGCAAGCAAATGAGTACAAGTACATAAAGAAACAAGGCAGGTTATAGTTACACCGACATGCTTTTTCACACTGCAAATATAGTATGCAGCAAGGTTTGCCTCCAAACACACAGGAGTGCTGTAATGGCCAAAATGAGTGTACTGGTATGCGTTTCACTGCTGTGGTAAGTTAGATAAAAGTAGATAAGAGTTAGCAAAATTTTTCACGCCAAAGCTGCAAATCAAGCTGGAGACGGTGTTGCTTCAAATACGCTTCCTCTATCCAGTAAAAGGGCACAAAACCTGATGCCGTGCTTTGGTTGTAAAAACATTTTTAGGCTTTTGCATAACTTAAGTAATGATATATCTAAATTCATGCCGCCAATTGTATGCAGCCATAGGGGTGCGCAGGGTTCAGCATTAGGGCGAGCCAAGTTTCAACACAGTGCCCCTCGCACTTAGTTGAAACCAAAATGCAGCGCAAAGATGAAGACTGGTTACAAAACATTTATCTTCATCATCATCAGCCTGACTATACCCACTGCAGGGCGAAGGCCTCTCCCATATTCCTCCAATTTACCCAGTCCTGCGCTAGCTGCATCCACTTGACGCCTCCTAACTTCTTAAACTCATCCGTCCACCTACCTTTCTGCCGCCCCCTGCTGCGCTTTCCTTCTCTGGGTACCCTGTTTGTTACCCTAAGCGACCATTGGTTATCCTCTCTTCACACTACATGTCCTGCCCATGCCCATTTCTTCTTGATTCTTCTTCTTGACATTTATCTTATAGTGATGGAATACAACAAGCACTTAAACATGTATAAAAAACAAAGCACCTTTTGCCATGGATGCAGAAGATAGATGACATTAATGGTAGTACACCGGGTAAATTGGAGGAATATGGAAGAGGAGTTCGCCCTGCAGTGGGTATAGCCCGGCTGATGATAATGATGCAGAACTAAAAATGATGCAACGAAACGCTTCCTGAAACAGTTTCTTGAGTCCTTGGCTTTCCAGAGGCAAGGGTGGCAAGTAAGCAGTTCTTGAAACACATCACGGGTCCTCTGCTGTAAGCATCGACAAAAAACTTGCACGGCCAATAACTCTCCAAATGATGACAGAGGTCCGAGATAATAAACGTACAGAGCAGATCTGGCAACCACCTTAGAGGATTAGGGGGCAGCCGCTCCTGGTGCACATGTCTATGCTTGCAATCTTTGCCTCTTGCTTTATCACATGCACCAAGCAGAGATAAACAGTGCTAAATGTGATTCCTAATACTGTTAGTGCTGTACAGACAGAGCAAACTCAATAATAGGAGAATCAGCACAGCACAATAAATGTTTACTTAGCCTCTGCAATGGTGGCAATCTAATGTATGCAGTGCTCACCAGTACTTTTGACATTCTTTTATGCAAGAAATTCAACTTCTCATTTTTCTCGGCGCATACTCAGTGGGCAGAAATTTTCCCATAGTAGATCAAATCTTCTATTCTGTACTTAATGATGTCACACAAAAAAATGAGAACTATTTATTTTACCACAGAATTTTCATACTTTCATTGATAACGGCAATATCCTAAACTTCATTACACATCTGGTTGCTACAGAAAAAGAACTAGAGGGATTCAACACAGCTGTACCGGATGTTGAATTGTTGATATAAGACACACGGCTGGTTTCAAATTGTTTATTTCAGTGATTTCTTTAATGCTGTAATGAATAATAACATAGCCACTGTAGTAAACTGTTGCAGTTTCTTTTATAAGCAAAAATTAAAAATGGTCTAGAAGAAAGGAAAGGTGCAGTCCATGTCACACTTCTCGGTGGACACGTGAACCATGCCATAAAAGAATGAAGGAGGCATTGAAAGAAGAAAAGAAAGAGCTTCAATATCAAAGGGCTGTAGAAAATAGCGGCAGCCAGCTAAATTTAACAACCACTGCTTATGTAATGTGCCTGGCCCACCAAATCTGGTGCATTTGGTCACAGCGCACACATATGGGACAAAAGACAAAGGTTGCATGTGTGTGGAACCACTGTCTTTTGTCCCATTCACGTGCGCTGGGACCACATCATTCCGTACCAACTCGCCAAGATTTCCACTTCACTCTAACCTGTCATCCACTCATGCCACTCATGTTTGAATTGGCACCACCTTAAGAATAGTGTTCCTATGGAGGCTCCCTAGTTCGAATGCGGTTACTGATGATGTGATGTCACTGCAGGTTGTAAAGATCTGTAGGTGTCTGATGTCATTGCAGAGCCATCTACTATGGCAGCTCTTTTTCTTCCTCCTTTAACTCCCTTCTTCTTTCTGTTACAATGTGGTTCAGGTGTTCACCAGGAAATGTGACAGATACTGTGTCTTTCCTTTGCAACACCCTAAGAATGGTGTCCATATGGAGGCTCCCTGGACTACCCCTCCTCTCCATGGCAGCAGGCATGTGGCACAGCATACGTGCCCAGCAACACTTGAAATTGCGGCATCAAATGATCCTAACGAACGTGGGCAGCGGAGCATAAAAGCTGTAGGCAAAGCTACCCGTTCCTCTGCCACCTTCACTGAGTCACTCTATGAGTGAATGTTTTTTATGCTCCCTTTAATCTGCCTACACCTGAAAATAATCCTTCTACCATGCATCCAGAAAGCAAGCAATGAACCAGTATCTGCAATCCAAATAAAGAGCTTAAGGATACCGTGCCATGCCTTCACTGTTCAGTTACTGTCATGACTATGCACACAATGCATACACTTTACCGAAAGCCACATTTTTTTATCATGATTCGGGGGGGGGGTTCGCCTTTACACAATATGCGGTCCCATGCGTAGAAGTCAAATTACTTGCAACTTTCAAACTACTAGGAGAGTGTAGGGACACCACACTGAAAGCTGTTTCAAATGGCACATTGTTGCAGAACAGTGTGTGCTGGAAAACAATGCTCATAGTAACAGGCCGCTGTTATCACCTGGCAACCCCTAGAGGAGAGTGCTGCACAAGACAATGTGTGGATATGAGAACCACACTGATTTTTTGTTAATGTTTCGTATTATCTGCTCTCAAGTTAGGGGAGCAGCCCTAAGCAGCCCTGGAGCAGCCCAACATCAGTCACAACTTGTCTCCCACACATACAGAAATACCGAGAAAGCAATAAAGAGGAAGGGGACAGATACCAATTACAGGTACACATTGGTACCCAACAGAGGAAAGCTGAAAGGATAGAAAAAGATTAGCCAACAGAACAATATTGGGAGTTCAAAAAGGGACACATGAGCTCATAAATAAATTCACAAAACCACTGCGCTCCTCACACATACCATCCACCGTGTTGCTTGCAGGTACATTTGCACGAGGAGGCTCACACAGGATCCCCTGGAGATGTATTTCAGCTGCATCAGGCAGCGCGGTGGCTGGAACAACAATCCGTCGCCTGCCCAGTTCCGGCATGCCTACCGAAGCACTATTGTGCATGCAGCTGTGGTTGCTTCAAGGAACTGCAACGTCTCCACAGAGCTGGAAGGCATTTCCTTATCCAGGAGCCAGCGACAGCAGATCAGGCCCTGCATGGAAGACAGCTGCTATGGATTTCAACTGCCAACATCTACACTGCCACAGTTGCTGCTTGACCACGACTACTTTGCTCTAAGCGAATTCAAAAGCAAAGTGGTTGAGTATATAGGTGGCTACGTCGTCAGGGCAATTAGCAGCACCCTTCATTGCGCTGAATGTGCTGCTCTCCTTGTGTCCGACAGCATAAGTAGTCTGTTAACATTGATTAAGAACCAGGGCGGCCTCATTGAGCCATCACGCTTTGTCCACGCTGCAATGCATGCTGCTGAAAGAATGCTCCAGCAAACACCAGCTGTTGAAAAGCATAATGTGACTGAACTCACACTAAAAGCGTTTAGAGAATTTGTGCAGCAACACAAAGCCATACTGGAGGAATGTGCACACTACACTGAAGATCCACACCATGTCATCACCCTGACACGAGTGGTGCAAAAAAAGTACATTCGATTACGGCTCCGAGAGATTGCCCGCCGTGTCACCGAGAAAAACCGTGGTGCTTATGTCAGGCATCAGTTCACAAAACGTGTGCTTTTTGCACACCAGTGAACAGTTTGCCCATGCCCTTTCTGCAAAAGTGCTTTTTTTTTAAATTTTCTTCAACGATTTACGTTCAACACGTTAACTATTACAGTGTGCAGCATTCATCCTTAAAGGACCAGCTTTTAGGTTAGGGAATCACTTTTTTAAGCACATCATTTTTGCTTAGTGAACAACTGCCAGCTAGCATTTCTGCCCAGGCACGCATGTGGATTGAAAGAGTGAATGCTAAAACTGACAAATGGCACTTCTGGCCAGGCATCTGTGTGGACTGAGAGAATGAATGTTAAAACTGACAACTGGCATTTCTGCCAAGGCACTTGTGTGGATTGAGACAGTGAATGTTAAAACTGACAACTGGCATTTCTGCCCAGGCACTTGTGTATACTGAGAGAGTGGATGCAAAACTGACAACTGGCATTTATGCCCACACACTTGTGCATACTGTGTACTAAGAGAATGGATGTAAAAACTGACAACTGGCATTTATGCTTAGCTACTTGTGTGTACGCAATAGTGGATGCTGTGAAGTGGTCCCTGTAAACACTGAAGCCACTCATGTGGGCTCCGAGTAGACGCTGTGGAGTGGTCCCTGCTTGTGACATCTGCGGGTTGTGCACCGACAGTGCAAAGTTACAAGAGTGGAATGTGTGTGGTGTTCGTTCAAAGTGAAGTGAGTGTGTGAAGTGTTTCTGCTGCATGACAGCGTGCCCGTGTTTTAACGTTTTTGCCTTGACACTCACCTAGAAGTGGCCACTCAGGTCACAGCAAAAAACTTTTGGGGGGAAGGGCAGGAGAAGTCGAGCCCTGGGGTCGTAGCTGTGCCCCGCCGCTCTCGCCTCCTCGTGGTTCCCCCTGGGAAACGCTGGGGCATTGGCAAAAGCCTTATTGGCATCAGCCTTTGCCTCAGTAGGCCAAAGAGAGCGGGAATCAGTGCCTGATCAAGCATTCTTAGAGGTCGTATAGCCCACAAGCCGTCTAAATTCAAGGATGAAGCAAACGACTGTAGGCAATATTAAAACAGCTATGCATAGGAATAAACGTAACAGTGCGCGAAACATGCAAAATATTGAAAAAGAGATGGTAAAGGCCTAAATGTGCATACGAATACCAAGGTTACCACGATTAAGAAGTTAGGAAAATTGGGGTTTGAATGCACGACGAGCACCACTTTGCGTGCGCTGCCTCAGCTTGTTCATGCGCAACAGGAATTTTATCGGTGTCGCCGAATTCAAGCAAGCGCTCGGATTTTATCGAATCGAGCAATAGTACGCAGCGGTGAATTGGTCATTCGGCAGGTAAGCCCAGCCAGGCTTGATGTCAAATTCGCGTTCGCAAGTTTCAATTATGTATAGAAAAAAAAAGCGGGCGGCTAGTTGGATGAAAGTAAAGTTTTAACTATCCAGAAGGGCACCTTTAAGACAGATGGGCCTTTGGCGCATATGTCACACTACAAATTGGAGTGCTTACTCGGCGCCTATATTGAAAAATGAACAAAGTGCTAGCGAAAACAAGCAAAGGTTTGCGTAGGTGCCGCGTCCGCTATCAGCTGCGATGGGGAGTAAAACAGGTCAAATCGCTTCACTTGGACGAACCTGGACGAACTGACGCGTTTTGTCGCTCTTGCAGGCCACAGCGTGCGTAGTACAAACACCCGTTTGCCGAGAAAACCTTCGGCTACTCCAGACCTATGATAAAAAATATACGCCTTTATTCATGCGTAAAATACGACCATGATGCATGCAAATCGTTCAGAAACAAATCGAGGACATGCGCTTAGCGTCCGCTTTCTTTCTTTTAACCACAATGCCACAATTAAGGTGTTTCCAACACGGATCCACCCTCCTCTTTTCTATCAAGCAGCACGTCCCGAAAAACCATGCAGGAATTCCTTCCTCCATGCGAAAAACAGCTCCGTGTGACAGTGTGTGCGTGAGGGATACCACAGTAACGCCACTCCGCGCACCCGAGAAAAACCGACTGTCCCGCAACAAGTAGCTCACCGGCCCATGATTCTTAGCGCGCCCATGGTGGCTGAAGTGCAGCGCCCTCAGCTTTCCCTCTAGTTAGTGTAAGGAACTCTATGCCCCTAGGGACCCTACTAGATGGGCTTTAGTGACAGCGCCATGACAGCGCTGCAGGTGGCGAAAACGTCCAATACCAACAAAAATTAATTCAGTAAAAGGAAACCTTAAGATAATTAAAATTCGCGCTTGTAGTTTATGCGTCACCACCTCCTTTGTTTAAGTGAAACTGTATAGTTTCATTTGCAACAATTTTAGATACGATTGTGAGTGCGTCATTATCATCATCATCGCCCCCTCCGCTAAATTATGCCGAGGGTTGAAGCGCGTTACATGAAACGTTTTAAAAAAATGTTTGACGCGTTATTGACTCTGGTTATTCTCCTTCCAGTGCTTTGCGGAGCCTGTGTTGCGCTTTATCTATTTGTTGCTAATGCTAACGAACCATAAAATGGATGGCTGTGTTCTGTGTTTATACTATAGAGGCTATATTTATACAGCACAGGCGACGCACTTCGCACGGTGAGCATCACATTGGTAAGTCGAATAGAAAGCCAGCTGATTGCTTTTTGGAAGGAAATGAGTTTATATTGATTTGTGGAACAGGCGTTGGTGGAACGTTTACGTACTCGAGTGCCATGCTGGTAAGCACGGTGCCTACGCTAGAACCGCGATTCTTCCGCGAATCGCTGTGTGAAATTAACTGGGAACGATTTGTTTCGGGACGTTGAACTGTGTATAACTTGCCCAACATTGCAGCAAGGTTACTTTCTTGCTGCACTTGAGGTTGTCTGAGCGAACTTCTGAGCTTGCCTGCGCAGAACTAAATAAAGCGCTCCGTTGAAAGTATTTAGGCATTGTGACTACAGAGACATCGAAGGCTTACGTTTGTGTCAGAAGTGCTTTGAATTAATTTTTAGCGTGAATGTGAGGCATGTAGCTTTCCCTAGCAGTCGTAAGATCATCGAGGCAAACGTCAGTTTTGCACTTGCATCGGACGCGCCTTTTCAGCACATGCTGCATGTATGCTGTTACTTTTATGCATGAAAACTGTGGTAATAGTTTGCAGACTGCAAACTATAACTGAATATAGAACTGTTTCGTGTTGACCGCTTCTTGACGTGTGTAATGTTGATTTACTAGAAATTAAGCTTCGCTTTTTTTTGGCAAATGATAAGGGCCTGACACGCTGTCCGTCAGTCCCGAGACGAGTGGTACGCTGTCCAGCAAAGTAAATGTACTTCATTACCGAACGGGGTCACGTACTCATTAGCTATGATTTTTATTTTTATAACTGTAGTGCACAACGTAGATGTAATGTGGGATCGCTTGGTTCTTTCCTAGTGTATTCTTGTAAAACAAATAAACTGGTCAGAACAGCATAGAGATGTGGCTTTAGGGAATGCATCGAAACAGGCTTGCCAAATGGCTTGCCTCTGTTCTCATTCTTGCGCTTATCCAAAGGCAGTACATTTCATTTATCAACTTAATTTTTTTGTAAATTCAGTGTTTGACTTTACAGTAGTTGTCTGCATGTTAGGTGATCTGCCTAAGTATAGATGACTTGCAGCACTGTCACATTGTTGGTGGACCAGAGCCATGGACGAACCCTGTTTGCCTGCCTAGCCTGCTACTAGCTACCTGCCCCATGGAAGATACCTATACCTGATTTACTATCATGGAGTATGTGTGACAGCCACCTGATAGCTCGCAGCTGCAGCCATGTTGTTTTTATGTTCTACACCTGTGCACTGCAGTGTAACGCTCTATCACGCATTTTAAAAAGGACAGTATTTAATGGCTACATTCTCAAGTACAATAATCTGTCACGGTTCCATCCACCAAGGCTGCACGACATTCATAGGTGCCCTAGTGAGGCTCAGACGAGTTTTGAAAATTCTTGTGCAGTATTGTTGAATTATTACTTACAAAATATTGTCCAGTGAACCAGTTATAACTGTGAATGTATTTATTTTTTCTAAATTACTACCCACGCAATGTTATTACGGCATTGCGAATGCACAAGATTGTTAGTCTGCTAGAGTTTCCAGTTTGTACAACCCATAGCCATTTAAACAAGAATTGCAATGGTGGCGCTGAATGGCAGCACTTATCTGCGAGATGGCTGATGCATTGTGAGGGCACCAGACATTCCCCTCATCATCTGCGGCGACTGTCATCGAAACTACGAAATCACAGTGGTTGCCAGTGTTCACATGCGAACCGCTCAGGGTCGCAGTCAACAATTTCAAGCCACTACAAAAAGTGTGAATTGCATTGATTACATCTTTGCATGACAGCCGATGTAACCAGCATGAACTATGTCTTACTATAAGGTACCATGTGCCGTTACTTGCTGTACTGTACGACAGCACAGAGCAAGTGTGATTAATGGGGTAAATAAAATAAATAAACTCTGTCTCCACTGGGAATCAAACCTCCATCCCTTGTATTCCTCACATACTGTACTTTGTTTATGGCAACAGAACATGAGTCAGCACAGATGCATTCTTGCAGTGGAATTATCTAGGCATAGCACTGCTAATTTTTGTTCTAATGTGGCACCTTTTATGGAGTTCACCGATTTTTTTTTTTTTGCATTGTTCATATAATAAACACATAAAACCCCGCAGCACTATGAAAATTTACCCGGAGCATTCAACTCGTGCTACAGTATGTGCAGTAAAGCTACCTTTGTCTTTGTGTGCAAAATGAAAATTTTTACGAAAGATTTACATTTTGCATGTTGATTTGATCAGAATATATTGGTTTTGAACATGATTGGAAGAGGTTTTTCAATACCTGAGCTGTTTCATGTGCATGGTTGTTAACTACCATGCTGAACTTTGTAGTCAAGTACAATATGTGCATAGTGCCTATATGCATACAATATATGCATAGAGGCAGGTAGAGTGATTGTTTAAGTGTACTGTAATTATCAGACTGTGCTAGTATCGTTACAGCTATGATATAAAAATTCGCATCAGGTTTGTAGAACTTGTATTGTGAACAGTGGTTATATGGTGTCTGTGTATTTTATTTTAGCGTAGCCGTGATATTGGTGCAAGTTCTGTCAAGTTTGGTTTTGTTTTGATTTTAACAACTTTGTTTATTGCCACTTGTGGACAGCCTTAATCACACAGCGCTATTCAGGTTCTACTAGTGTCGAAGATCATTGATTTCACTTTCTTTAATAGACATTGAGGGTTCACCGACACATACGCTACCAAATTTTTTTGTTTCAACTGCTTCAATTGTTTTCCTTCCCAGTGGTGTTGTACATTTTCACAAAAATTTGCTTTCAAAGTGCAGCTGTCGACTTTCTTCCAAGTTGTGTGATATGCCATGAAAAATGGCATGCGTGTCATGAAACTTGTTCCAGATTTTTTGATCGCATTCTGCATGTACGAGTTTTTTCAACCTTCTATGAATGCTTTGTCTCAAAAATATTAAGTATGCAGGCTAACGTAGGATTAGGTTGCATTCTGGGTTCTGTTGTGCCGGGTAGCAGCTCAGCAGTCAGATTCTTTTACTGGACTTGCCTGAGGGTACGAGTTGTGTGAAGCCTGCACACAGACCCATATCATGCCATTTGACGCAAACTTTATGTTCGACCGCCTTCAGTTCAGAAAAGGACTGTATTGGGTTACTACGCCCAGCTTGTTTTAGGCGGAAAAAAAAAAGTTTGTGCCATGGTCGCCATCTTGCATGTTCTCATACACTTTTAATTTCAAATCTGTAAAATTTGCTGTTCTCATCGTAGTTCCAACAATATCCCAAGTTTTCTAGAAGTAAAGGAACCCAAGAAAATTGTTTTGGAGGAGAATATAAGCCATGCCAGAATAAAATTCTCAACTTTAGAAAATTTGCTTTTTGCAGCATTTACAGCTGTCAAATACAGAGTAAGGTGGTTCTAGTAAATGTATGACCTGTATTAAGAAAAAAGTACCACTCACTGGCATTTATTTTGGGAAGTTAAATCACAGCACTCAGTTCCTTGCTCGTATACAGCCGCCCAAATCTTCAACTAGACTGCACAACGCCCACTTTCAACAGTGATGCTGTTTAAGCTGGAGGTTGTTTCATCTATTGTGCAGCTTAATGTGTTCGCAGTAATGTCACCATGACCGGATGTGACATCATCATGACGTCACATCCAGTCATGTCTAATAACCAGAACTGAGGTCACCACATGACATCATGTCCGGTCATGACCGATGACTTCACCGTGCGATTCACGCATATATGAAGCTAACCTTGCCAGGCATCCAATCCAGGCATCCGTGCTGTGCCTTTCATTTGTCGCTTCCTCAAACGCCGTACCACACAGGAATCAGCAGTGTTTTAAATTGGTTTACAGGAAAGAAAAGGCATAATATCTGTCACACTTGTCTGCCGACAACAGATAGCCACGATGAGTCTCGAAGTATAATCACTGATAACTTGAGGCAAACAGAAACAGCATCATTGTGTCATGAGTCTTGTACACGACTGCAATCTGCCTTAATTTTTTTCTGTACCCCTGTGCCTTGGCAGGGATCGAACTTGCAGAGAGGTAAAAATAAGGCAAGGCCTCGGTGAGCCTCTGGTTAGACTTAATCTTTTCTCAAGTTAGCTCCTTTTCAATGTGCAGAAGAGAAAAGGCGGCCATCGTGCACATTAGTAAAGAGTTCGGCAGCTGTACATGCACTCTCCTAATCACTAATCCCTTACTTTGTACAATCTTTGCCAAAAGTAACCAGGCTGCATGTTTAGCTTTTAGCTTGTATCCTAAGGTCAACATGAATTCCTAGAGGATCACAACTTGAGAAGTGAGAACTGCAGCTTGCCTTTTCTACTTTGCACAGATTTACAGTTTCAGAAGTTGTACGAATTATCTGCTACTTGGCTGAAAAGCGGAGCACGCAGCCTGGTTAATTTTGGCAAAGGTGGTACTTCCATTTCTTATACATACTCTTTAGCATAGAGTCATGAACTACCACATTATGTGAAAGACTGCCTGACACAAATATAAAGCCTCCCTTAACCTAGCCGTATGAAGTGCCTTTGTGGCCTACGGGTAGCATGTCTGGCTTGAAATGCAAGAGTCCTGGAGGGTTCGATTCCTTTCACCTACCCATCTGATTCGAGAAGCTTGAGTTGGCAGCTCCTGCCAAATCTGCCATATCATATGATCAAGTGACTTTGCACAACCCTGCCACCAATCAATTCCCGGCTATCACCCACAATTTTTCATTCACAACCCTGATACCAAATTTTCTGGTGAATGGCAGCCTTTAACGCTGTCATATTAACATGTAACCAAAATTTGGTGTCCTTCAAGTGGTGGCTTTAGACAGCTTGTGTTGTTCATCCCTTTGAGACCTTGATTGGCAGGTGGCAAAGTAGAGACAAGAGGGATGATGAAGAGACGGTAGGAGGCAGAGGGTGGAGAACGGGTACAATGTGTCGCACTGTGATTTGTAGATTAGGTGGCACAACCTGCTTGCATGGTCGTAACCCATCAGCGGCGTTGAGAACAGCAATGCTAACTCTTAGCACATACTCCCCTGCACAGATTGTATTGATTGTCTATACTTTTTCTTGGACAAGTTCTTCTGAATATCTCGTAGGAGGTCACTGTTAAGATTTTTGCACGGCCCCTGAAGGCTAGGTATTGCTGCAAAGCACCTTCTCCAGAAAACGGAAACATAGAATGACCAGCTTGTTCAGCTTGTTTCTGCAATGGGCACAAAACTGGACTCCATTCTACTCGTGAAATATGGAGGAGTCTTTATGACCGGTTATCATTGTACAGTAGAACCCTGCTACAGTAAAGTGAAACTGAAGTCCCATCATAGTAAAGGTGCTTTTGGTAAAACTAGGTTATACTAAACAACGTCTGGCCGCGGCGTCAACTTCCCATGAAATGACATTGCTGCACACGCATTACTTAGAATCGCGAGGAAATTTGTTTCTTAAAAAAAACTTAGTGCTTTCTTTTTATGGTTTTACCGCTAGGCTCATCAGCACTGAGAAGAAGCCAACTTTAAGGCCTTGGAGCCGTGAGGGAAAGCATGCAGCGCATAGGGGGAAAAATGTAAAGCTCACTACAAACACAAAAAGAAGACAGCCGGTCACTTGAAAATAGAGTAAAAGTGCAGCAAGAAAAAAGGGAAGCGAAAAAACTGCCGAACATTCACACAACACTGTTCAGCACGAAGGAGTAGTGGCAAGAATTGGAGGCGTGGCTTGTGCGGTTTTGCAGTGCTGGACTGTCGCGCATTTTTCATCTATTGCCTCTTAAAAGATGGAAACAGCGGAAGATGATGCCGCACTCGCGCAATTCTTTGGTTCTCAGCTGAAATCAAGCTCGGCTGTATTCGTATCCATGTTGCATTCATGCTAAACAGGTACTTCTACAAGCTGTAAAAAAAAAAAAAAATGAAAAAGGAAATGGCACAGAGACGATAAGAGAGAGATGGAAGGCATTTTAGAGTGTTCTTTTCATAAAGCAACAGGACGTGCTTAGTAAGCAGACTTTAATTACAAGATAGTATCTTCAGGACCATGTCATCACTAACAACTGATATAGTGAGATTTTGGCCAGTCCCGGTGACTTTACTATAATGGGGTTCTACTGTACTTATCAGTTCGCAAAGAGCACTTTCTGGCAGAAGGGCAGCTCAACACTGTTAATGTGGAAAAGCACTCACTACTCTGCTTGTGCTCAAACCGAAACCCACATCTGAATTTGATTATGCTTCCTGCAGGAACGACCTTTAGTCTGCATCTCAAGTGAGCATGCGGGGTATCTTGATGCTTATTTTTATTTTTTGTAACCACAACCTCGAGCAGACTAATTCGCCAAAGCTGGCAGTGCTGGTTATGTATACGTTTGCCGCTGGCTCAAGCCTGCAGTGCAGTGAAGTGCAGGCACAGAGCAATGCTGGAGAAGAGCATGGGCGTTCAAATTGCGAAACTTCTCTGCCCGAGTCAAAAAGAATTCCATTTAAGCTTCCGGGGAAAAAAAAAATGCTAGAGTGGCCCTGCGCAATATAATACCATTTACCATATACCAGCTAGTACCACATCACTACTCTCTACAGTGACTTTCTGTTAGCTAGTGCCAAGTTACTGTATATCTGGCAGAACCACATGAATGGTTTGTGGGGTTTAACGTCCCAAAGCGACTCAGGCTATGAGAGACGCTGTAGTGGAGGACTCCGGAAATTTAGACCACCCGGGGTTCCTTAACGTGCACTGACATTACACAGCACATGGTCTCCTTGCTTTTCGCCTCCATCGAAAAGCGTCACTGAGGCCAGGATTCGATCCCGCATCCTTAGGAAGCGCCCTAACCACTGCGCCACCCTGGCGGGGTGGCGCACATGAATGTGTCATGACAAACACAAAATAACATAAAAGGAACAGCCAAGGTCGCAATGAGCGACTGACAAATGCGTCTGTCCCTGGTACTCGTGCTTTTTTAACATCACATTATGCAGCACTGAACTGAATGCCCATACGAGCAAAAAGTAAAAACTCTAGGGGCACTTTGGACCACTAAAGAGCAATGAGGTGAAAGCCTTTATTGCACGGTGGTCTGATGCCCTCCACTATGGCACCTCCTTCCTCGTTTTCCTTATGGCTCGATTCAGGTATTCGCGGAGAAGTGTGAGATACACCTTTTCTTTCCTGTAAACCAATTTGAAATTCTGCTGATGCTTGCTGTACTGCGTCTGCTTTTGTATGCTGTGTCATGTGGCGTGAAAGGCGCTGCACTGACGACTGGATCGGGTTAACCCTCACATGTGCTCCAGTCGCCTGGTAACGTCATGACTGAATGTGATGTCATCATGGTGTAAGTTTCGGCCTTGACATCATAGTAATCTCTGTCATTATCATCACTGTCACTAACTATCATTATCAATCAGTATCTATCACTGAGTTCTTCACTGACAGATTTAAAGGTAAACAGCACAACCATGCAACTGCTCGCAAGATTCCAATGACAGTTCTCGCATGTTGGAATGGGGACGGAGGAAAGCAGTGGCAATGTGAGTGGCAAATATGTATTTCCTGGGGCGGCTGTGCTGGGCAGACAGAGCGGGAACATACGTGAAGACACAGGTGCCTTCACGGCCAGTCAAGCTCGAGCAGTAGTGGCATGACTGCACAATTTCCCCGGCGAGGTGTCTCTGACCACCCTCCTCACACCTCTCATAACCATGTTGCGCGAACTGCAGCGGAGATGGTGGAGGCTGCTGCCACAGTTGCCCTATCAGTGCAATGGCAAAATGTTTTTTCCCAAGTTTATGACTGCGAGAAATGGGGGTTTGCTGTAAACATTCCCACGGTGATTTCACTTATATGTACTCCTTATTTTGGTTTCCACTCTTCTTCATGCAAAAATTTCACAGAACCAAGAAGTAAAACAGCAGACCTGTCTTAGTTAGGTTATAACTGGGTTTAAATGTATTCAATGAGGTAATCACCGATAGATTAAGAGGAAACCTAGACTTTAGTGAACAAAAAGGCCAGGCTGGATTTCAGGCACACCACTTGACCACAGCCGATGTTCACGGCATCAATCAGATGAAAGAGAAACCACAGAATATACCGTATTTACAGGTAAACAATTCCGTAATGAATATATGATGCGAGGGAAGAGTTTGTGTCGAGAATAAAAAGAAAAAAATTCTGTCACGATTTCAACACAAGCTCACGATTATAACATGAAATCGTAACATTAAAGGCATCCATAGCTGGGGATGTGACAATAAAGGAGACTGCATTTAAAAATCCAAAAGAAAAGTATCCGAGTGGTTTATTCACTGTCACTACTCAGTTACTTATCGCTGTTCATGAACATGCCCCCACTCGTTTCCCCCCTCTTGATTATACACGATTTGCTAAGGACTACATGCTTTCCTCTCGCTTAGAATCCCGCATCGCTCCCTGCATGTTTTGCCCATTGGCCATGATCTAATGATATTAAACAGGATAATTCGAACCCTCAATAACTACACCTTTTTATTATTTTCTTTTTCACTTCCACCTTCTGGTCTTTCTCCATGGTTACCTTTTTTTTAACCTTGCCTCATTTTACAGCCTCGAAGTTGCCAGAAATTTGCCTTCTCCTCGCAACTGGCTTGCCTGGTGGTAAAGCTATCGTGATGACCAGCAAAAAAAGAAAAGTTCAGATATTGCTTCTGAACATAGCATGAAGTGCTGTTTCATTGATGCAATTTCTTAAAAAGTAACTCGTGCTATAATCGTATAAATACGGTAAGCAACCCCTACATACAACCTGCTTATATTACAAGCATTTGATCCAGTCTAAGCATCAATCATGCATGCATTACATAACCATGGCATAGGAAAGGCATATGTAGAAACGCTGTTAATAGTATATGGAAACCGCACAGCAGCCACAAGTCTTCTGCAGAAAAAGCTAACCCTGATCAGGAATGGTGGTAGTTCCCCCCAACCCCCATAGTTCATCCTGTGTTTTGTGCACCCCTAATCCCACGAATTTAGCGGTGAGGGGGAGGGCAGAAGACTTCAGGATTTCGTTACAGAATGGGTATTCAGCTCTAACCGAGGATGGCGAGATTACCCTAGAAGCAAGGAACAATAATTTCAGAGATATCATTACTGAGCGCGCGGTAGAAGTAGGCGGTAGGATAAGAGAGGATACCGGTAAGCTGTCTAAGGAGACGAAAGATTTGATTAAGAAACGCCAGAGTATGAAAGCTTCCAATCCAACATACCAGATCGAATTGGCTGAGATATCAAAGCTAATCAATAAGCGCAAGGTGGCCGATATAAGGAAGTATAACATGGAGAAAAATGAGCATGCTGTAAAGAACGGGGGAAGCCTTAAAGCGGTAAAGAAGAAATTGGGCATAGGCAAAAACCAGATGTATGCGATAAGGGACAAGGCGGGCAACATCATCACGAATATGGACAAGATAGTCAAAGTAGCCGAGGAGTTCTATACAGATCTCTACAGTAGCCAAAGTAGTCAGGACCGTAATGAGATTGGCGGTAGGGAAAAACAGTCAGACGTACCATCAGTGACGAAGGACGAGGTCAAGAAAGCACTAAAAACTATGAAAAGGGGGAAATCAGCTAGAGATAACTACAGATTTGCTGAAGGACGGGGGGGATATCGTGCTAGAAAAACTGGCCTCCCTGCATACGCAGTGCCTGGTGTCATCGACGGTACCGGAACCATGGAAGAATGCAAACATTATCCTCATTCACAAGAAAGGGGACTCTAAGGACCTTAAAAATTAGACCAATCAGCTTACCGTCTGTTACGTATAAGGTATTTACTAAGGCAATCGCTAATAAAATCAGGACAACCTTAGACTGCAATCAAGCAAAGGATCAAGCAGGGTTTCGGAAACGGTACTCTACTATTGATCATATCCATACCATCAATCAGATGATAGAAAAATGCTCGGAATATAACCAGCCCTTATACATAGCATTCATGGATTACGAAAAAGCATTTGACTCAGTTGAAATTTCGGCGGTGATGCAGGCATTGCGAAATCAGGGGGTAGACGAGCCGTACGTGAAAGTGCTGGAAAATATATATAGTGGCTGCACAGCAACCATAGTTCTGCATAAAGAAAGTAACAAAATTCCCGTAAAGAAAGGTGTTAGGCAAGAAGACACGATCTCCCCAGTACTATTCACAGCTTGCTTAGAGGAAGTATTCAGAGACTTTGAATGGGAGTAGTTAGGGATAAGGGTAGATGGAGAATACCTCAGTAATCTGCGATTTGCTGATGACATTGCCTTGCTAAGCAACTCGGGGATGAACTGCAAATAATGATTGATGACCTAGACAGGAAAAGTAGAAAGGTAGGCTTGAAAATCAATATGCAGAAGACTCCCAAGTGCAGCTGCCGACTATAGCTGTTAACAATGTTGCGTCATACGCTTAAACGCAGAGCTTATGTGTATCCCTGACATATATCGCACCAAGTAGTGACACACAAGCGATCTTTATCTGAAGAATGGTGGCAGCTTAGATGGAGAAATGTTCATGTCAGGCCGCACAACAAAAAACACTGAAATTGTGTGATTCAGCAACTTCAGCTACAGATTTTTTTTATCGCACTAGCAGCAAAGAAGCCAGAAGAGTCAGTCAGAAGAAGCTCTGATTTCAGCTTTTAGCGATTCAGGTACTACAACCACCTGTAATGCCAAATAGTGGCCAAAGGTGCACACAGTTTCCGTACCCACTTGCTTTTGAGTATGTACACATGATTGCTGCATGTTCTCGGTTTTATCTCTGTTTAGGAGGGTGTCCACAATCGTTAGCAACGATCTGCTGACACTGGCACACAGGCGTGTAGTTTTCACGTAGATAGGAACCTAGAAGACCGGGCTTAAAAATAATGTTTCTAGCAATTTGGCAAAGTTACGAGAATGGCAAGCCTTCACAATGAACCACATAACACATTGGTTCCTAGTATTTGGCTACACTGCATTTTATTGGTGTAGTCGGGAGAATAGGAATTTCCAACTCGCAACAACCACGTCATCTTGATACATCAAGGCAACTGCTGCAGACATACAACAGATCCGAAGGCATGTCGCCTAGCACACATTAGAATAGATGCTGTCAAGAGAGTGCAAGAAGTGGCCGATTCCATGCCAAGTTACTTAAGACAATGCCATGTTTCGGACACCATCACATACAGAGAACTTTTGCTCAGATAACCACAGCTGTGTTATCCCAGCAAGGGTCAAGTGTTGTATATGACAAACTCTTTAATCCATGCCAGGCCTGTTCACATATAAATCTGTTGCTTTAATTCTAAAGGCTGAAAACTAGAGAGGCAAAAAATTGCAGTCACACATTTGTGCTTCTCCACCTCCCGCCACTGCAAATCATGTGTCCAAAATCACTCTGAATGCTTTCCAAATAATAACATATCAGCAAATGCAAGGGTGACAATATTCCACAACAAGATTAAATACATTGCAAGCAAGGTATTTTAAACTTAACTAGGAGCACGCTCTAAACCAGTTAAAGGAGTGAGAGTATCCATTTGGTCACACCAGTTACAGCTCACTGCACTACTGAGGTAGCGGCGGAATCCAACTGGTGGAGGAAACTCGTACGTCGGCCCCGAGTATTCCTTGCCTCTGTAAATGTAAATAAACGAGACTAATGTTGCAATTACATTTAGTTTGCATAAATTCAGCAAACTCACTCGCAGTAGAATTTGGTTTCAGTAAAGCAAGCGAGAGTGCCTGCTGCAGAAGGAAAAAGGTAGTAACAAGGCTGGCTGTCAATGTTAGCACAAATACAAATATTTAGCACACTTACAAAACACTGAAATAGCAACAAAGAGACTAAGTTAAATCACGTGTGCAGTAAGTGCGCAATATGCTGCGGCTTGCATGGAATTGTAATGAAGAGTGCTTATAGCAGCAACTGCCAAGCTCTTTGACAGGATTACGAGGTACAGTCTTTGTCAAAAGTGTAGAGCCCAGGGGGTCTGCTTCTGGGCCAGTTCCTGCGGCTTGTAATGAATTTCCGGTATTCCAACTTTGTTGATGGCAAGAAGATTTCTTGTCCTACCTCCTTCAGTGGGAAAAGCCTCAACTAATTCTACATCAGTGCCACTATTAGGCTCAGAAGCGGACCCCTCTACACTTTTGACAAAGGCTGTACATGCAACGGTGCCTCACTCTCCTCAACAAAACGTACCACCTCAGGTTAATTATTGCTTTGTTTTCAAATAAGCTGTCAATGGCCTTGACAGCAGCTTGAAGCCAAGCACTGCCCACTATTTATGGAGGCATTGTTTCTGCTATCATTCCCAGTTTTCTCAAAGTG
The DNA here is from genome assembly GCF_055883805.1 of Amblyomma maculatum. Taxonomy (NCBI): domain Eukaryota; kingdom Metazoa; phylum Arthropoda; class Arachnida; order Ixodida; family Ixodidae; genus Amblyomma; species Amblyomma maculatum. Next base: position 2,175,650 of record NW_028146749.1, on the reverse strand, counting down.
ATGACGCTGTTGAGCAGGCAAAAGATATATATTAGGGAACTTTGCGGTAGCAACATGCATCTGAAGTGTTAAATCTATATAAACAAGCTCAGCGAGTTCTACCAATGCAGTTATTTTAGTAGTAAAAGAGCAGATACTCTCATGGGCAAGAACCTATAATAGCCGAAGTCACCCTCATTGCTGCATGCACCGATGTGAGTACTCGACAGTGGAACGTGTGAGCATATAAGCACAATAAATTCGTGCGGGTATACGCCCGTATCTTGTAGCAATTTCATGCCGAGCAGTAGGCTCGTTTCACTCTGGGGCTCATTTTGCACTGGGCCAGTTTACATTTATACTATCTCTCAGCTAGCCAGCAACTCACCTTCTTTAACAAAGGCCCGTTCACACTTGCGACAGTCGCAAATGGTCGCATCGGTCGAAAAGCGACTGCCGCGGGCCGATCGGGCACTGCTCGATTTTTCAGTCGCGCGACTACTAGTCGCGAACCATTTCACCAATCAGCGAGGTCCCGGAGTACTCGATCGAGCACCTTCTCAATGCAATTAAAGAATACCCCTACCTTTTCAACAAACGGCATCCGGAATTCAAAGGCATGGAGATAGGATATGGCCTGGGAGGAGATTGGAAAGATATTCGGACTATCCGGCAAATACCATGAACTTTTGAGAAATAGGTTTTTCACGCAGGTGCAACATTTTATATTGACGCCACGGTGATTGACATCGTCTATTTGTCGTCGGCGTTCTCCTGGAAACACGAGAGCGCGGTATGCGTACCGGCTCGCCTGAAAAGCTGAAGTGTCTGGCAGGCGGCAGCTACCGACGTTCACTGTCATCGCCCAGCAGCTCTCCTACTCCCAACTCGTTCGGAACGAGAACAGAACGAGAAGGCGACTGTCGCAAGTGTGAACATCGGTAGTGACGAGCTCCTCTCCTCTGGTCGCGCGACTACCAGTCGCGCGTCCTCAACCTTAAAGAAGCTGACCTCTTGCACTGCAGCACCACGTATGGGCCGCATGGATGAATACCTTACGAGTTTTTTGACAGAAGCACGATCGTTTCTATGGGCCCAGCCACTCTATCTGCTGACGCTGCGAGGAAGGCAATAAAACCTCCTGATCATAAACTAGCGCGTCCACGCTGGCGCACACCAAAATGCCTGCTACTGCCCAAACAAACTAGGCCACAAACGAAGAATCTTAAAAAAAAAAAAAAAAAAAAAAATTACAAACTTCCGTGACTGTCGACTCACAAATAGTTTCACATCATCTGTAAGTCGCCGCGTACGTCCCAATACCCCAGTGCACCCCGAAGACAACAGCAACGGCGACCGATCGGTGCACAGCGCCGATCTGTCAGCGCGAAGAAACGGGATCGACGCCATTATGCAGTCTCCACATGCCTTCGCCCGGAGACTGTCGCGTGATTACGCCGCGTCAGTAATTGAGACTACCGCATAGCTGCACTGCCGTGTAAAAACTCGTTAAAAAAAGCTGCAAGACGGTAGCAGAACGACGACAAATGCTTTACCTAGAGCTCGCGGGCATGTACGAAGGCTGTGGCTAAAGGTACGTCCGACGGACCCGATCAATGGTCTTAAAGGTACGTCCGACGGACCCGGTGCGTTTTTCTTCGGGATACGACGGACGGATCCGGGAAATATTTTTCAGAGGGACGGCGGACGGACCCGACCGGTGGGGTTCTTCCGACAGACCCAACGCATTTTTCTCCGATATGGGCCTTGGGATCCGTCGGGAAAGCCGGACGGATCCGAGATCCCCAGATGTGGTTGTAGCAACAACATGGTAGCCATATGTAGCCAAATCGAAGTTGGTATGAGGTGTACGTTACGTGCGAGGTGCAGGAAGTATGTACTACTGCATGCGTGAAATGTGAAATTACAAAGAATAGTACAGTGGCAGGAATAGTGCATAGAATGGGTGATATACTACTTGATGGCATGATGATAGGTTTACGTGAGTTGGACCGCGGCAGGGTCGCAAGCACGACCAGCGCAAGCGCATGTAATCGCGGTGTTGACAGCCAGCCTGCGGCCCGCACGTCCGCTCATTTGGTCCTCGTTATCATGTGGATTAACGTCTGCGACGGTCGTTATGTAGTTATGTAGTTTTGATTCTTCAAAGTTTCCTCACTTCTATCTGTGATGAGATGCGTCACGTAACGCATCGCTTTCTGCTCGCATTGAGGTTTGGTGCTGCAAGTTCTACGTAGTCGCTAAAAAAGCTGGGTGCCGCCGGCGTGTCTCTGGCCCAAGCATCGCGTCATTCGTGTTTGTTGGAGGTGTGGTTTGTGCTTACCGTGAGATGCTGTGATGTACGGATTACGTCCTACTAGAGTGCTAAGAGTGCTGTGATGAGTGCGCCGATGTCCGGACGGACATCAGTGTGACCGTTTATGATCGGCGATGTTGCACGTGCATGTCAGTGTTTATTAGGTGCAGTGGTAATTTATTTACACGCGCTGTGCAACAATCAGACGAAAATAAGGTATCGACAATTTGTTAGCCTGCACTACAGAGCTCAAAACTCGGAAAATGGGAATGCACATGATGCAGTTTTCGCATGTTGGAGCTAGTGGACCGAAAAATAAGTGCCCAGCCCACACTGCCGGGATCCGCATTACTACAGGTGAAATGGTTCAGGTTTCTGTAAAATAGCTGCCTGGCACAGCACCTTCCTAAATGTTCAGGCTTTGTACTATTATTGAAGGCCACTTTATCATTAATAAAAGAACGAATATGCTTTATGTGTTAATGACTAGTGCTTTTTCAACATATGTTCATTTTTTTTTTTTCGTTTTTTCTTAGTTTCCTTTGTTTTTCATGCTAGAAAAACACAAATAGTACACTTTTGAACTTGTCAGTCCAAAGCTGAACATGAATATCTGCCATGCATGTGACAGCTTTAATGCTAGAAAGGTTGACGTGTATAGCATGTACGTAGACGCTGCGACATCTTAGTGGCACGTTCGGCTACTTGCCCCAAGGTCGTGATGTTTAATGCCAGTGATGGCAGTCGCACTTTGGTGCAGGCGAAATGCAAATGCTTCTGTTTCCTGCAAGATGTCAATGCAAAGTACAAAGCCCAGGCAGTCAAATTAGTCTGGAGCTCTCCACTACGGTATTTTTCATAGCTACATATGTCACTTTAGAATGTGAAACCCTACATGCCACAGGTAGGCTGCATTGTTTTTTAGATTTTGTAACCTCTCATCTATGTTTTACAACATTTGGCTAATTTTAGTTCTCAAACAGTTGTTAAAGATGAAACCAAAGCAGTTCTTGGCATGGTTTCCTGCTTGGATTAATTTGCTAATTGCAGTTCTTTGAAACTTGCATCAATGCTGGACAGTTCAAATAGCAGGCAGTTGAATTACAAAAATGATGTGGATCGTGCATATCAGTTCGGACAAATGGAAAGTAATGGTCCCCTCCTTGCATGCATAGGTGCCCTTAGATAAATACATACTCGGGTGTGTGATTGTGACGCATATCAAGGGTCAACAGAAGGCCATGTGGAGCCAGTGTGATATTCTTCATGAAGGCTAAAGTAGAATTGTACAACAGCTGCTGTACCATGCAGAAAAAAATTGATCGTTTAGTGTATGATTAATTGACCATGAATAGCATCTTACTCAGAGTATGATGTCATATATATCTAGTTTAGCATCCCAAAATAACTACGGCTATGAGGAACACGATAGTTGAGGGCTCCGGTATAATTTCGACCACCTGGGGTTCTTTTACATGCACTAACACCGCACGGTGCATGACAGCCTATTGTTTCGCCTCTATTGAAATGCTCCTGCTCTGGCTGGAACCAAATCTGCATCTTTGGGTTCAGCAGCCAAGCACTAACTACTGAGCCAGCACAACGTGGCCAAGTATCAAAATGCATGGCATTACATTTCCTTCTAGCCTGTGGTTTTCTTCACAGAACTAATGTATACAAGGAAAAGTAAATAGCAA